>NC_074711.1:89757818-90404365 GCF_947242115.1 Biomphalaria glabrata
TGATGGTGTACTTTGTTCCTCCTCTCCATAGAAGTATTTCCTGCGTGTCGATGTCTGTAGTGTTCTGTATTTGTTTTACTGTGGCTTGTGTGTCGTTTCTTATGAGGGTCGTAATTCCCTGGCATTTGGTGCAAAGGCATCTGTACTGTGTGTAGCCTGTGATGTTTATTTTTTTCTTGGGCAGTAGTGTTTCTTGCAATAGCGCTATGTGTATATCATGCTTCTTGAGTATGTGTTGGAGTTCTGTTGTCTTGTTTTGTAGGCCTAAGATGTTGAGTTGCAAAAGGTTTAGGTGTTTGCTGCTAGTCTGTTTTTTATTTCCAGTAGCTGACTTATCACAGGCAGTCCTGGAAGAAACTGCCATGCGCAGACCTTTTACAAGGCGACGTCTGAGCTCGTATGGATTTTTCGTTAAATTCCTTGGCATTTAGTGTAGGCTGGGTGTTTCCTCAGGCTTTTTTAAAATATATAAATATATAGTCCCCGCATTTTAAGGGAGTTTTCGGTCTTGGCAATTTTCTCCAATACTGACATAAAAGGAAACATCTAGGTCTGAAGACTGTAACCGGAATATCCATAGGACAAGGTGGGGTTGGCCAATGGTCCATTCTCCGCCATCCATAGAGCTCTCCAAATGGAACTTTTCTGCAGTAGAAAGCTTAAAGTGGACTGTGCCCTGGGTATGCCCTGTGGAATCGTCACATCCTGGATCCAGGCCCCTTCAGGATATCACATTCGCCAGATCCAGAAAAAAAAACACTTCATGATGGATTTATATCTAGTATTAGAATGTAGTGAGACAAGGACCTCCGTCTGGTGTAGTGCAATCCAGACCTCCGTCAAAAAGCACCTAATGGGGGGGAAGGTCCACTATTATTCACTTAGTGAAATGCAAGTGGAAAGGCAATGGGGTTATTTATTTCTCTTGGTCATTTCCAAGCCCTGATACCCACACGGGGGAGTATCGCCACAGAGTGGAGGTTTGGAGTCAGAGTTTTCCTTCTCCTAGATGGGTTGCGTTATTTAGGCTGACGTGCCCCATCAACACGAAGCTAAACTGGTTTTGAGGCGCCAGTGTTCCGCCTTTCATCCCTTCTCCTGTCAGTTTGTAAGAACACATAAAAAAGGAAAGTTCCCCTTTCAGACCTTATGGTCTATAGGACAGATGATATAAAGGTCATCTGTTTCTGTGGCCTATTGTAAGTGAGGGTGTCATGTGGCCAGCACAATGACCAACCGCCTTTACTTTTCCCCAATTAAGATTACATGTAGCCAATAATCATTTAACTCTTTGGTCAATTATGTTTTGTTAAGGACAATGAATAATAGTGCTATGTTTCAACTTGATCTGAGTATGGGAAGTGGGAGAATAACATGTACACATTTTTTATCAAAAAGACAGTCAGACTTGCTAAAAGCTTTACAAAAAGTCTATTGCTATGGACTAGTTGAGGTAACCAAGGGAGCTACAAGAGAAACAAAACATTGGGATGTTTGTGACTCATGCAGTTTTTAGTTGGATTTTAAGGATCCTCATACCATTTTAAGATCCTGGGATGTGAAAGACTTTGCACCGGACTGTCGTCAGTATCTTTACCTCTTCCATGCCGGCAATAAAATACATCTGAAACTTGTTGGTAAATATTTATTTTTTATTATATTGCTCTAGATCTAGATCCTAGAGGCTTTTTTTCGCAGTCTGTAAATGTTTATTTTTAATTTTCAAACATTAATATAAAAATAATTTTTTGTTTTATTATAATTGCTTTGTGCTATATTATAAACAAAAAATTTATAAAAGTCTAATCAAAGCATTCTTTTCACCCCGAATGGCAAAAAACAATTAATTCCATCTAAAAGTGGAAAATAATTCAGGAGTCAAAGAGTTCTAATGGGTACCTGACTTTAGTTAGGGAATTGTAAAGGTGGTTGATCATTGTGTTGGCCACATGACACCCTCATTAACCATGGGCCACAGAAACAACATCTACCACATAGACCGCAAAGTCTGCAAGGGGAACTTAACATACATTTAATGCTTTACTTTTTGGTATAAACTTAAATTTGTTAGCTTCAACTAAATAATGACTTAAGGGGAGACTAACGCTCTGAAAACAATAAATTGGGAAAAAAAGATTTGAATGCTGGGACAAGAAGCCCCTGGATGAGGCTGCCAAGTGATCGGTTCAAATTTCGCACAGTTCAGGCCAAACTCTTAGGCCCTTACTCAAATAGAGTAA
This sequence comes from Biomphalaria glabrata, assembly GCF_947242115.1. NCBI lineage: Eukaryota > Metazoa > Mollusca > Gastropoda > Planorbidae > Biomphalaria > Biomphalaria glabrata. The sequence goes on from NC_074711.1 coordinate 89,760,059, forward strand.
TGTTATTAATATATTTACATTTTGACATCAAAGTTTGTACTTCACCGATCATATTGTGCGTAAAGATGGGTTAGGTTAGATGAGTTCAGCTTTGCCTTGTTAGCCAACAACTGTCTGTATCCTGGACTGTCCACACTTGTATTATTGCTGGTACACTTTCAGCAGTAAGTTGACTTTAAAACATTCCTAAGTTATGACTGTTTTAGTTTTCAACCTCCTTTTAAAATAACTCTAGAACAAAATGGTGACAAAATGAGCCTTATAAACTCAAGAACCCTACATATAACAAATAATTTAAAAGTTTTTAAAAACAATTTTTCAAATTGAAAAAAAAAAAAAAGCTAAACATGTTCTCAGTGTGTTTTACAGCTCATTGCATTGCACTATTAGTTCATTCTAGATTTTTCTTTGTTTCTGGCATTCATCAAAACTGTATCTAGTTAAACTACCAACTATGTCATTTCTTTGGGCAACTGCTGGAAAGGGTGGGTGCCTAATGTAAAGCTTGGCATTTCTTAAGATCAATAGAGAGGCAATAATGTTTGGGCAGCCCATGTTTTAAAAAAATCTAAAGCTAAGGAACTAAGCAGAAAGATGGTCAACAGATCTTTGTGGTGCCCCAATGGTCTAACATGCTAAAGGATAGGTAAATGTGATGAAGGAATGCAGCTTGGAAAAGAAATATTGTCTCTCTCAGCAGATGAAGATTAACAAACATTTCATTCTGAAATTGATTTAACATTTGTAAAGTGTCTCTCTAACACCAGAATATAAAACTCTATAAGACTTAGAATAATCTAATTAGTTTCTTACTTCCAATGCCACACCAGGTGAGCCATGGCAGCAGACGTATAGAAGGCATGCTGGGAATGAAATTCATCACATACAGCTGCAAAAAAGTATTTTCATTGGTAATTATGTGGGCTGCACAAGCCTCAGCTGATGCTCACCAAAGGTCAGTGTATGCAAGTATAGTTTTGTACATTGATACAATAGATAAGCAGTTTTTATGATTGCTTTATTATATTAAGCAGATCCCTTTAAAAAAAAGGTTACTTCAAAATGTATTGGCCCATCAGTCATGTGAATAATAATGTTTTCATAGCCAAATGACATAATTATAAAAAAAAAGTTCCCCTTTCAGACCATGGGGCTCATGATGTAAAGTTCATCTGTTTCTCTGGCCCATGGTTAAATAGGGTGTCATGAGGCCAGCACAACAACCAACCACTAAACCCAAAGATCCCAAAATTAGAAATTCGAGTCTTTGACAGGATTTGAACCCGGGACCCCTGGTTCAGATAGCTAAGTGCTTTACCACTCAGCTACTGCGCCTCCAATTAACAAAAGAGCGTAGTAGCAGAATCTTGTCTTGTTTTTCTAAGTACTATTCATGTGGCGTTGTTCTGAATACGTTGCATCTTTTGTCATCAAGTATACCAGCTAGCACGGCGTTGCAGTAGTCAAGGCGAGAGAGTATGAATGCAACAGCGGCGTTGTTCTGAATACATTGCATCTTGGTTATTTTGTCATCAGGTATACCTTCTAGCACGGCGTTGCAGTAGTCAAGGCGAGAGAGTATGAATGCCACAGCTAGCATTTTTGTTGACTCAACACATTTGGATCTACTAGTGGACCTCTTTTAATAGTTCATTTCACATAACACTTTTTCATTAATGTGGCTGTAGAGAGATGTTCCTTTCCACATGTGTCCCAGGTTAAGGTGACATTTGGCATGCTTTTTTTTCCAGAACTGAGGCAAATCTTTTTCGCTGTCCATACCTTTCTTGGTTACCATTTCTTTACATAGTGTGTACATCTGGAACCTGTCGTGAATTGTCCATAAAAATAACACTTGGTATATGATTGTCCTGCAGGACCAAGCCAGCTCAGACGTCGTTGTCTGAGGATTGTAAAGATATTTGGAAGACCAATTTTATCAAGTAACTTTATAAATGTTATAATATCATTAGCTCTTGGAAATCCTATGCCGAACTGGGAGTCGAACACTTAGTGAGGTTGTGACTGAACGTCACATGAGGTTTGCGGGACATGTTCTACGTCAAAATGAATTACGCACACCAAGAGTTGCGATAACATGGAAGCCAAAACAATGAAAGCGCAAACAGGGACGTCCTCGTATTACCTGGCGACACACCTTCATGGAGGACCTCAGAACAGTGGACACCAGGTGGGAGGAGGCTTCAGACATTACCAGTGACAGATCATTATGGAGACAGCTTGCCGCCCAATGCGCCGAACGGCGCCGGAGGACCTATGTCTAAGTAAGTAAGCTCTTGATACCTCAACATCATCAGCAACTTACATCATTCTATAATTTTAGCTACATTTTGTAACTTCAGCTATTAATGTTACTAAAATATAACATTATCAGCTATTGATGTAATTATATTGAAAGTTACCTACATCATGATATCAACAGTGATGTTATAATAATACAAGATACATCAGAATCTGGTCAGCATGAAAGAGTGATGAGTGCTGATGTTGGAAAGCCCAGCAATCACACATTTTATGCGCAGATTTTTCCCCAGCAATGGAGAGGTTAGTCCATATCAAATAGAGGGCAGTAGAGCTTCTCTATTCCATTTTTAAAGGATTCTTGGCCTCCTTCAGTCATAAAGACAAAGGTTCATCTCATAGAACACTTTTTCAACTTAACAGTTTTATTCCATAAATCCATGGTGTTGTTTTTTCTGCTCTATATGAAGCTTTTCAAAATCAACACCAATAGCATGGAGAAAAAAAGCAAAAGCACAGGATAGACCCTCATAGAAAGCAAACATAACAGAAATGACCTGGATCACAGTTGAATATGATGCAATGTTTAGTGATCAAAAATACCAAGCCTGTGACTGCAGATGTGTATCTAGGATTTAGGTCTGGCCTCTTAAGTCATATGAGTAGTTGCAAAGAGAAAAGATCATCTATTGAGATATTAAAGGATGTAGACAGACAAGCTTCATCCACAACAATATTTCTTGCAACTTATAACATTTTTATCTTGCACATCTTTGTCACACTTATTATAAGATTACTCTCTAAACCACAATAGTACAAGTTGCCTTATTTACAATACTGTTTGCTTACTGTCAAAATACTAAAAATAGCCATCTATGTTGTAAAATCACTAGCTATTGATAACTTATTATCCATGGTTAGATACCAACTTCATTATTTAAATAAGTACCTTCTATTCATTATACTCATTAAAATAGAGAGGCAGGATAATATTTAAAGAGTTAAAACAAATGAACATTTTCTGGGATTTTTTAAAGTTATTAGGAAAAAAAATTACATACTACACACTTTCAGTGTCAGAACACTAAAGTCTGCAGAAACTGAAGTAAATCCTTTTTGTTTCAACTTACCTGTTTTATGCCATAAATCCATTTTTTTTCACTCTGCGCTAGAATGTTGAGTCAGATATTGAAGCCAGAGCTTGTATCTAAGTCAAAGACCACTAGTATTTGACAGTGTTTACAGAGGACAAGATGTCCCAGCTCAGTCCAAAATTCATAAAGTAAGTATAAATATTTATTAAATTATAAAAAAAATTTATGTATAGAATTAAATAAGCAAAGGGTTTACAATAGGTCTAGTGCAAGATACATTCTAGGATAACAAATCTATATACCAGTGATTATAGGCATGAAGAAAGTCAGTATACCATTGTTCTTAGAGGAAAACTTTAAAGACCAGCTCCTACAAATAAATAATATTTGCTACTTTGTCAAAATGTGTTTAAAAAGAAAATTTGTTTACAATTTCTTTCTGTTCTAATAAGGACTGTGTCTCAGCGAAGCATAAGAGTTGGTCTTGGATTCAAACAGTCAATGAATGTTTAGGCATTCATAGTGAAAATACTGCTAACTATCATCAGGTAAATATTATTCCTTTTCCTTTGTGAAATTTTGTGTATTAGAAATTGCTAGCTAGAATCAAAAGTTATTGATTCTCAGTAAATAATTGTGTAGTAAATTTTCACCCAGCCAACATAGATTAAAAATAAAAATAAGTATTTCAAGACTTTCATCTTATATAGAACCAGAGAAATAGAAAAAAAATATGGTAAAAGAAACATTTAAAATGCAATATTATGAAATGAGCTGGGCTCAAAACCGGTCATTGGAAAATGCAGAAAACTAAAGTGAAATCTAATTAGAAGCAGTAGACCAAGTGAAACATTATTACAAGAAGTAAATGAAACTGACACTAAAGTTTGAGTAGTTAACCAAAGTGTCAATAGCTGTAGAAGTGGACAACCAGATGACAGTTTAATACAGGCAGAAAACCAAAATTGCATGTCAATTTTAATACTAAATCAAACATCTCAGTACAATCAGTAAGACATGCATGAAACCAGGTCTATGTCTACAATAATTGCATCTTAATTGTACCAAGATGCTCTGATATTTTGACCATGATGTTCTTATAGATGTAGTATAACGATAAGACATTTCTATTCTAATGTTCTGTAAGTTCTACCATGATGTTCTGATAGAAGTACCTTAATGATTAGACATTTCTATTCTAATGTTCTGAATGTTGTACCATGATGTTCTGATAGAAGTACCTTAATGATTAGACATTTCTATTCTAATGTTCTGAATGTTCTACCAAGATATTCTGATAGAAGTACCTTAATGATTAGACATTTCTACTCTAATGTTCTGAATGTTCTACCATGATGTTCTGATAGAAGTTCCTTAATGATTAGACTTTTCTATTCTAATGTTCTCAAAGTTCTACCATGATGTTTGCCACCTGGAAGAAGACATGCTTTCATTCTTGCTTTGGATGGACAGTTCAACAGCTAGAGCTCAAGTCAAGACTCAAGATCCTGATGTCATGTTAAAACATTTCAGAGTAAGATTATTTATCATTCAGCTTTGTTTAGATTTAGATTATATATCATAAACAAAACACAATTTTTTTTTTCCTATTGTAGTTCAAGATTATGTCCTTTTTTTAATTACTTTTTTTTATATTCAGAGCAACATATTTCATGTTAAGATTACTCTTTAGCAAAATTGTACAGGTTTTTTACAGCACTAGAGAAGGTTTAATAAATATAAAGAAAGAAAGTGTCAGATGCTGATGCACAAATAGGAAAATAATTCTTTTGCTAATAATTTTTTTTTCAGTTAATAAACAATTGTTGGACTATCAGGGCTAGTTAGATCTTCTCGCAGAGCGAAGTTGAGATATTCACCCAGTTCATCACCGCCAAGAACTGCCAGAATGGCATTTGAAGGCTAGAGCTCTTGTCCAATATCAGCACAAACATGTGAGTTTGCCATGGGACTTTTTCATTCAGTTTCCTTGTATGAATCTTTATTATTCTGGAGGAGAACCAAATTGTCAAAGTTGCATCTATAATTTGTTCTGTATAGCTGTGTCTATAAACTAAAGCCAGTTATCATCATTGAATTGACGATTTTTTCAATGGTTAACCAGATAGTTGCTAATATCAACCTGATCTTGTACAATGAAAATTCTACAGCTACAAAGGACTTGTTTGAAGTCTTTGATGCACTTAAACTGTTAAATGGCACAATAGTGATCAAAGCTAGGGCCAATTATGTCTTTATCATTTATCTTTTGTACATTCTTTGAAGTTCTACAAGAAATTCCTTGTTAGCAGCATTATCAGCCATTCCCTAAAAGACACAATGATTTAGCCACTGTTCAAAGATTTATTTTCATGTGTTAAACAAATTTTTTTCTTTGTAATGATACACTTTTATTATAAGATAAGATAATTTTATTGATCCAATCAAATGGAAATTCAGTTTGACTACAGTTGACGACATCAGCGTAACTACTGTACAATAACATTATAGATGAAAAATTCGAACAACATTCACACACGAAACACAGCGCTTTATAAATTTGACTTCTATGTACTTCTCGATGACGACAGCTGATCTTGTAACACTCTGACCGAAAGTGGGATAAAGGAATTTTTAAATCTTTCTGTTTTAGTCCTAATGGAAATGAGATGACCACTTCGTTCAGATCTTATGTAACAGGGGTTTAATGGGTGCAGGTTGTCCTTATTTCTTCATTCCCAATTAAAAGTCAGTCTGTTTTTGAAACAAAAATAAAAATATTATTCTCATTTAAACATACAACTGTTGTTATCAAAGATCTTGTTCTTTTTCATCATTCCAAATTGATTTCCTTGATTTTAAATTATCAGTAAAAGTTAGGTGCAATAATTGTATTGTTCCTGTTTGTTCATGAAATAGTTGGGAGCTTATCCATATATCTTGTGTTAGGACTTGTCCCTGGTCCATGTGTACCAACATCATATCATAGTCACAGTTTTAAAATGCTTGAAATAAAGTTCATCCAAAGACCTAAATAATAAATAACCAGACAATATTTAAATTTGGAAAGCCTCATAAGGAATTGTGTGGAATGAAATATTTTAATTGTAATATAAAAAAAAATGTTCCAAAAAGGTTTGATGTCACTTAGATCCCATGATACCAGAGCAGGTTTAATTAATGATTAGTTGTAGCTAAGTCTTCTTAATGTGGTTGTATTTGTTGGGATTAATAGTAAAGATTTTTGTTTCTTATACATTCAGGTGTCATTGGCAAAAGGGGACTTTGTCAAGATTTTGGAAAATTCTGATGCTGAAAGATGGAAGGTAATATTTGTAATTTTTTTCAGTATAAATCTAATTCATTAGCGATTAAGTATCAATATAGTCTTCATATAAATATAACAGCCTAAGTGAAATCTTGGCCTAAACTGTTAATACTATATCATCTTCTGTGTGTTTCATATCAAAATTTTAGATGGAATAGAAAGTGAAGTTCCTGCTATTGTGTTGGTCATTCCTTCCTGCTTCCAACAGATTGATAAGTAAGTGGATGAATGTTTACATGTTAGTGAAATTAAAACTAGTTGTAAAGTAGGTCAAGCTACAAAATGATTTTTATTTTCTATCCACAAACCTAAATCCTTTGTGAAGTAGCTCTAAAATCTCTTATTATTAAAGATTCACACACTTTCATTGAAATACTGTCTATTGATTAGTATGCACTTTCAATGAAGTCATTTTCTAATCTTTTGTTTTGTCTTTGTTGATTTTAGATTAGGAGAACAAATCAAGGTCAATAGTTCTATTGCTGCTGATAAATAGTCACATTTTTTTTATTTCTGTATGTGGTAAAAGCTCATAAAATAGTATTTTGTTATTATTCATAGTTATGTTTTTCCTGCTGAAGATGGTGAATGAGGCAGCAGACATCTTGAAAGGAGCTGATTTCGAGTTCCTTCAACAGTCTTTTCATTTTATTTAGGAAGAAGCTCATCAGTCACTTCAAACCAGGTACAATAAGCAGTAATGTTTGTACTGTAGATATTAGGAATTAGTGTTGCAAACAGAAAGAGATTAATTTTTTCCTTCTCATGATTAAACTATTCTTACCATAATAATAATAATGTTTTAATCTGTGAGGAAATGTGTTTTACATATGTTTACTGTATATTGGAGTGGGGGCAGGGCTGGGTGGGGAATGTGGTCATTGACAGAGCATGTCAAACACAGAGTATAGAATCTTGTCTTGAATGAGTTCTTTAATTGTGGTCTTAGTTTTTGAGGTCTTAAATAACAGACTGCACAAAACAAATGCCATGGGTGCATGGAACAGCTTGCACTAATTTGAAAATGTGTTATGAATACAGTTTAAATCACTAATGAACAACTTTATTTCCATGTACATATGTTGTTTTTTTTTAAGAATTATTTGAAAAATAAAAATTAAGTTGTTACTAAGTCCATATATCCAAAATTAATTTGACTTGATCTCTAACACAAATTTGTTCTTATTTAGGTGATGATGGAGTCATAAACAGTAGGATACAGAGGTGAAACAAAACTGGAGCTTTAGTTTGTTTGTTTGTAGTAAGTCATTTTTCTTTTTTTGAAGTAATTTCGTTGGGACAAATCAACTAATTTGTTTGAATTTTTTTTTTTTAAGAAAAAGTTAGTTTTTGAGTTTTGTCAACACAAGTCAGTTACTTTAAAGCTGTAATTCTCTCTACTGTACAACAGTATTTCTGGATTAAGGCATGCAATAAAATTTTGGGTTATTTCTTGTCTAGGAACTTGGCATCTACTCCAGACATTATTCTGAAGAACACTCAAGTAAAAGAAAAGAAGAAATGTTAAAGGTTAAGGACTTGGGCTCCAATCATAATTTCACTTCAAAAGCTTTAATTTGAAAGGTCAGTACTTAGTGATGGGAACTAAACTAAATTTAAAAAGTTAAACTAAAACTAAGTTTCAACTAACAAAAAGTAGTTAAACTAAAAGTTTATTATGAATTTCAAAATGTAGTTAAACTAAACTAAAGAAGATTAATCATACCATACAAACCTTTCATAACTTTGGGGGGGGGGGGGGGGGGGGGGGAGAGATCTAGACCTATCTAAAATCATTCGACTCTATGCCTGCGGCTTGAACTAATTCTTTTAACATTGTAGAGCATAATAAAATCAGTATTGAGGAAGATGTTTCTTACATAAACGTTAATGCACAATAAAATTTAAAAAAAAAGATGTCTAAATAAATATGTGTGCTTGTATATTTGCCTTGAATTAAAACCTTTACCTGGTACTTTTACAAAAAAAATTATATTAACTTATTATTATACCGGTAAAGTTTAAAATCTCATTAAATAACAGATTTAGAATTTCAGATTTAGATCTAGTAACGAAAGATATAGAAACAAAATTTTGGAGTGTTATTTTCTTGTCTGACCACTCAAAAACACTATTGCATAACCGTTAAAAGTGTGCATAGAAAAAAACATGGGGTGGTCTTGTCACTGTGGGCCGCACACTGCAGTACACTAGACCTACATGTGTCTATGTCTATCTGATCAGGTTGTCAAAATCACTGTCTGTTTACTTTTTGGGCAGGAAGGGTGTGTACAAATTTCAGTGTAAAGATAGATCTACGAACATGCTTGACTAAACATGGGCCAGTGTGTTATTTTCTTTGTTTGACCAATCAACATTAAGCAAACACAATTGCATAACGTGCAATGAAAAAAAAAAACAGGGTAGTCTTGTAGTATCATTGACTACACATGTACGGTACACTAGGCCTACAGTCTATTTACTTTTTGGTCAGGGAGGGTATGGATTAGGATGTTTTTTTTTTCTAGAGTTCATTATGCTAATGCTTTTAGATCTATAATTTGTCAATTTAGACATAGATCTCAATAATAAGTCTTAAGACTAGAATCTATTATATGTCTCTGCTTCATCAAAGGTTTAAGCTATAAAAAGGTTGTACTTGATGTTCCTGCAGTTAATAAATTATTGTTTGCAGAAAATGAATTGACTAAAACTACTAAATATTTACCTAACTTGCTAATCAGATTCCCACTATAAACAGACATTAAACACCAGAACATGATTTTAGAAAAAACTCGGAACAACTCTATTCATAATATTGCATAAAAGCTTTTGGTAAACAAATTTTTAGCAACATTTAATACTACTGCTAGTTTCAAGTGCAGATATTGACTCATGGGTAACTTCTACTTTACCCTCTTCAAATGCAGACTGACAAAATTGTTGTTAACTGCATCACTCTTTGATAATCAAATGTTGTTGATATCACAAGACCAGAAAACTGGGATGTGCTTTTCAACTGCTACTACATGTTGAAAATTTTACAAATTTTAATTAAACATTTTAGTTTGTAACTAAAAAAAAAATATGATTATAACTAAACTATTTTTTTCTAGTTAAACTTTGGCCTTAATTAATTTGTTTTAGTTAAACTAAAAGTTTCTAGCTTTTTAATTAACTCTTGCACAGTGATATATAATGTCTGATTAGATTTAAGTAGATCTAGATATAGATAGATCTAGATCTAATGAGACTAATAAAAGTCCAACTACAAGTCTAGATTTATCTAGAGTTCTAATCTAGATTCTTGATCAAGAAAATATCATCTAATGAGTGATTTATAGTAGATAAATCTTTACTAGGAATTACTAGTGTCTAGAAAATCTAGGTTTAGTCCTAGATTTTAGTAATAATGAATGATACATTATTTAAAGAATATAATAAATATAATTAATTCTACATTATTTTAAAAAATTCAGCGACATCTTTTTAAAGTCGCTGCAACAAGCCAGTTTAAAAAACGCTGGTGGACAAAATTTCCTAAAATGTTTTCAAAGTCTGTTCCCATCACTGATTGAAGTTAATGTTAAACTATTGGTAGAGTTAGTGAGACAAAAAATTCAAGTTAAAAAATGGAGGCATGTGTTTGTGCGTGCTAAATAAAAACTTGAATGTAATAGCCACTAACTATCAGAAAAAAAATTTTCTTCTTCTTCTTCTTCTTGAAACTGTCAGTTAGAGTTGAGCCTTCGGCTATTTGGAACTCTAGGCCAGCAAAAGTGAACAAGAGCTCTCTCTCACTGGCCTGAATGAGAACAGTGTACACTGTTCTGTCTGGCGGGTGGGTCAGACTCACGGCAAGAGGCCGCATACACTAAGACCCCCCCCCCCCCCCCCCCCCCCCCCCCCCCCATTTTCCTTTTCTATACCAGGCTAACCATGCGGGACACGCCATTTATGTAACAGCCCCTTGAGGAACAGCGCCTGGATTGTGACAAGGTTGTGGGAGCTTTTTTACAACTCTGCGCAATGCAAGAGGATGCTCTCGCACCCCCTTAGGCACCCCCACGGGAGTTTTGTTTTGCTACCCTTTAACCTCGTTTCCTCCTACGATCGTTTCCACCCGGGCACCACTATGAGGCAGGGTAGCATGCCCGGGAAAAAAATTTGTATCAAATGATGATTAATTTATATGTCAAGATAATGTCAAGATTTTTTAACCACTTATTAATCTGCGTGTCATGTGTTTATCACAAATACCAACTATCTTTATTTTCCAACAAAGGAACCAAGGCCTTCTGAAAATCCTATTTTGAAAATTGTTTTATTTGGATTCATGTCAAAATATTTCAAAGATCCATTTTGTATAATTTAAATAATAATTGTGAAATTCAACTTGATATAGCCTAGATTTTAGTCCTACTCATAATATTCTGTATGTATAAATGATTATTTTTTCAATGAGGTTTATAGGCATATTAGTCAAATATTGGATATGTAGCATTAAACAATATAAAATTTGTTTATAGTAGGGGTGCACTGGATAGTACTTTTTTATATCCGGCCGGAGCCGAATACCTAAGTGTCTTGTAAATAGCTTGTATTGCTGAGCATTTTACGAAACTGTTAATAACATACCTATATTTGTTTGTTTTTTTCTCCTTTTATATACCTTATTGTTTTAAACTCTGTTACTGATTGATTTATAAAAGATTAACAGTATAAACAAAAATTAATCTGTGTAGCATGAGCGTGTCTGTATGTATGTACAAGGCCACCAACTATAAAGGCTGTGTGTTGGAGGGTCAATGTAAAATATGTTAACTAATATTTAACTAGTTACTAATGTAAATCTCTCATCTGGCTTGTATGGTGGTTGGATGTATGTGTTCAAGAATTTCTGACCAACAACTGGTCATCAGACTTGTAATTTTAAGTCCAAAGACTGCTTCTGGTTCTGGATTCAAGGGCTTAATACTGATAGCTGTTAGTTAATAGTTGGAATCTGAAGCGCTGTAGGTCATATATTTATTAATCCATTTGCGGCAAACGATATTTTATTAACAGCAGGAACATCTATTATACCTACTCATAGCCAGAGCCTTAAATGTTGCGAAACATAGATTTAATTGTAGTCTCTGGCCTTTTATTGATATCTATGTTTAGATCTACTGTTATATAGATCTAAGAGAATTAGGAAAACCAAAAAAACAAAAACATATTTGTTTTATTTTATTGTGCAACGAACGTTTGTTCAGCGCCCTAAATGACATTTCTCTCCAAGTAAACAAACTTAGTCTCATCATCTAGTCACCTCTAGACAGTGTCAATATTTCTCAACAATCTGCGTTAATCCATTCTGGCTTAAGAATGGTCAATGTCTATCAATACATTGTCATGGATTAAACAAATAAGAAGTTGAGCATGTTGAGCCCTCCCTTTAAAGATACCCCTGGTCAGTGTCTGTTTGGCTTGTAGTCCAGCCTTCTAATTGAGACTTAAAGTAAACAAACTTATTGTCCCGGCCAAAAGTATAAAAGGTGTGGCATGTGGTCCAGACCCTTGATTGACAACCTATCTCATAATAAACAAACTCATACCAGATTTGGCTTGTAGTCCCGCCCCTAATAAAAATTCTTCTCCAAGTAAACAAACTCAGTTACCTCATAAGATGTGACCTCTGGAAAGTGTCAACACGTTGACATCTGGCTTGATGTGGTAAGCTGCTTATCTGTGAACTCAATGTTATGGACTAAACAAACAAAAAGAGGTGGGGGTTGCTCATCTCTACCTCTGGAGATATACCCGCATATACATCTAGACAGATTATCAGCATGGCGTAGTTAAGGAATATTACATGTTTACTAGACCACTCAAAAGTCAAGGCAAGCTTTTAAAATGTGCAAGACATCGTTGCTACGTATGTAATGCGAATTTATAATGTAAAGTCTTATTTCTATTTAGATTAACACGCCTTGTCTTTGTACTAAAAAATATTTGGTGCATAGTCATAGTTTATAGTTTTAAAAACAGATTCTTTTATTTGAAACAAAAAAGTTAATGTATTTCAGAACTGACATTATTGAATCATGTCCACTTTATGAGTATTGATTTATTTTTATTAACATGGAGATTTAGTTTAAACTTCTTGTTGGACATCGTTTATCAGCGTCGACTACCTATATATTGTTTGCCTTTCGCCTGTGTTGTTTCGCTATTTAAGTGTTACCTCCGTTTGGCGTATCTGGAAAACACTTAGCGCGGAGGCGCATAACAATATTCATAGAAATACAGGTGTAGCTTTTACTATCCGGTAGTGATATCCAACCAGAGCCGGATAGTGAAAAAGTGCAGAATATTCGGCAGAAGCCAGAGCCAGAGCGACTATCCGGTGCACCCCTAGTTTTTAGGCATATCCATCAAATAATATTCTATTTGCATGATGACTGGGTTAAGTTTAGGGATTTGGTTAGGTGAACTATCACTGCACCTCCATGACAAAAGTCAAGGAACAGATGATATATAATATATACATTTAAGCATTTTGTATTTAAAAGATCTCTAACATAAAAAGTTACTCACTAAAACAACTTAAATTTCCTTATTAAGTCATTGCTATGTGTTAAATTAGTCTTTCTGATTTCATGATTAGCCATGTAAGCTGTCCATTTCACACACTAGAAAATGATTTTTTAAATATATTTAGTTACTTAACTTTATTTTTGATATTAATACAATAAACATTCTTTTATTTTACAGGTCTTATATTTTTTGTGGAAATAAATTTTACTAGTGGAGTTTTTGTAGCTGCCAAAGTGGATCAAGGTGGATGTGATATCTATTTATAAACATGTATACCAGTATATTGTAATCAGTGATTTTCATTTTTTGGTAACAGTTTGTTTCCATTTAGATTGCAGTCTTTCTTATGTGAAAACAAGATGTCTGCATAATCTTAGAGGACATTTTTAAACTCATTTAAATTTATTAGATGAAATATTTATAAAACATAGAATGTAAATTGTTTTGTAAAATGATTATACATTTGAGTTCATAAAAATGTGTAATTTTTTAATGGCATCATGTTTCTGCTTATCTGTATCTGATACTGATGATGTGTTTTCTAAATCTATTACTGCTTCACCATTGAGGAAAAACTGCACATGTTTAAACCCATATCTGAAGTAACTTTCCAGAAAAAAAAAAGATGTATGTTGGACAGTGTCCAAAATTTCAAATCATTTCCTTCAAAATGTTATCAATTTCCTCCATAACTTCATAACATTATTGAATTTTTTCCTTCAGAACACAATTGTAAATTATCTTTTTTTTTTTTTTTTTTGTTAAACCACAATGAGAGTCTAATAACTAATAGTCTAGCAAACAATTACTTATAATTTGCCTTATTATTATACAATATTAAGATTTACTTCTGCAGGGATGAAAAACTTTTTTAAAAATACAATAGACATGTATAATAATAAAGTACATTCACACCTGACTCACTCATAATTTACATGTGAAAAGTTTATATCAGATTGTTTCTATTTAATGATTTGATTGCCATCAGTGTCTTGTATCTCTTTTGTGATGGTAAAGTCACAAAATGTAGGAAACCCCACTGTGTTTGGTCCAGTATGTGGGTTATTATATGTAAGTCTATTGTATTTTCTATATTATTTTACAAATGTAAAAAAAATAAAAAGAAATTGTTACACTGTTGATGTTTTTAAACTAACATTTTTATTTATTTATGCTTACATATCTGTTGTGTTTTAGTTTGTTCATAAATATAGATTCTTAAATTAAATTGTTTGTTTCCGCACTTATAAACCATGATCATCTGTAAGCCTATCTTATCTCTTTTTTTTTTAAGTTCCAGAAAACATTTATATTTTTTTTCTTGAAACCACTCTATGGAAGCATCAATTTTAATTATATTAACTTTCATCATAAACATTGGATAGTTGCCTGGTTGTAATGTAGCGGTATGCTACCATCTCAAGAAGAGCTTTTCCATGAAACATGCCTTTCCAAAACACTCACTATTCTTAAAGATAACCTTCACCCATTAAACCACTGTTACATAAGATCTGAATGAAGTGGTTGTCTCATTTCCATTAGAACTAAAACAGAAAGATTTTAAAACTCCTTCATCTCACTGTCGGTCAGAGTGTTACAAGATCATCTGTCATCATCGAGAAGTTCATAGTCATAGAAGTCTAATTCATAAAGTGCTGGTTGTGAGTGTGTATGTGTTTTGTGTGTGAATGTTGTTCGTATTTGCATCTATAATGTTATTGTTACAGTAGTTATGCTGAGGTTGTCAATTGTTGTCAAACTGAATTTCCATTTTCTGGACTGTCGATCAGAATTTTCAATGGTCCAGAGTTCATACTCTGGCAGTCTGCCCAATGACATCCCCATCATCTTGCAGGAGGTTTGTACATGGAATTATGTTATCCTGAAGGTACATCTAAAACATGTATAGCAAACATTTCTTTAGTCTGGCACACAACTTGCACAAGCTTGGACATATGTCAAATACCAGAATGGTTTACTCTAAAGAAAAGTGTTAATATTTGAAATCCATAAATATATATATGAAAGTCAAAACATGGACTCGCTCTTCTGTGATTCTCCTATTTCAAGATAATTTTAAATTTTACCCATTTTTTATTACCTCTTCCTTGGAATAAGTGATCATTTTTTTGCATTCAATGTCTTTACTAGAACTGATTTGGTCGTCTTTCCTAAATAGTTTTTTTTTTATTTCTTCACTTAAATTTGTAAAATGTAATGCAAATTTTTATTCAACACAATATTTTTCTTTTTTGAAAATACTGAATATCACACTATAACTTTTAGCCTTTATATGAGTCAATGCATGGACTAGATTGAGAATGGTAATGCCTTATGGCAATGGGGAGTGACTACAAATTGAAAGATGTCATAATGAACTTAAAACAGTTTACAGCCATTAAAAGAACAATAATAAAATAATATTTTTAATTACAATTTGACTAAGCCAAACTTAAAATACACTCAAAAGTAAATTCAGCTTAATGTCCATGTTAACATTTCGGAGAAAAAAAAAATTCTGTTTCATTGTGTTATTATTAGAGTTGGATCATGGATTCTCCGTAATGAAGAAAATCCTGTTAAAGGGAAAGAATCAAACTAAGGATCTATAGTAATAAGGCTTGTCTTCGAGTCCGAAGATTGATGAGGAATACAGTATTTCCTGTTGCTTCGCAGCACCAGCTATGACCTATATATTTTGCCACTTGCAGCACAGCATTACCATTGTTCATCTATTGTGGTTAACAAAATGCTTCTCATTCATGATCAAAGATGTCTACAAAACATCATCATGTACCGGTTAACAAAATGCTTCTCATTCGTGATCAAAGATGTCTATAAAACATCATCGTCATGTACTGGTACTGAGCACGAATCCCTCTTAGTTCACACACACTTAAAATCTCAATGTGTTCGCAAAGTTTAAGTATATTCTCATTTTGAATGTAGCCTTCACTAATATGGATGCAAAAGACGAGTTTATCTGGATCATTAAATTAGTCATGGCCTACGGAAGCCTATACCTTATTAAATTAGCTCTATTCTATGTTTCTTGTTGCAGCTGTTGTCTTTCTTTCACAGCAAGACAATTCCGACTACAAGAAATCGATTTTAAGCTACGTTTTCCCAGTCCGATATTAGTTCCACATTCTTGGATAGAAATCTTGAGTGTAATTTCATAGCGTTTTTAATGATCCCCTTGTGTCTTCCTCTGCAGTCAATCGGCCATACGCTTAAGGCAATCCTTTTATTTTGGGTGAGCAGAAAGGTCGGCTTAACATATGTTCACCCCCCCCCTCTCCAATCCCATGAAACCATTTTAAGATCAGCTTAGAGCCAGCAAGCTTTAATTGACATAGAAAACACCTGGCAGAAGCGACTTCAGAACGAGACTTCGAGACTTGTTACAAAGGCTGCGAGATACACTATTGAGACAAAATATATTATATTATATTATACAGTCGATACTTCAAAAAAGAAGATGATTACGTCCTACGCGTCATGCATATTAAACAATGACCTAAAATTCTTCTAAGAAACGTACTGTTTTTTCCTGGCTAGCTCAGGCAACCCATTCCAAGCACTAATAGCACTAGGAAAGAAGGAGCATTTGTACTCATTTGTCCTAGCATACGGAACGAAGAATGTGCCTTTATCTTTGTTTCTTTTTGAGTATTTTATTAAATTTTGTACTTGAAAATTATGGATAAAAAGTGTTTTATGTATAATTGCTACTTTACTTTTGAGTCTTCTATCCTGAAGGTTAATGAGGAATGCAGTATTTCCCGTAGCTACGCCTCCTCAGCTGCGACCTACATGTTTTGCCACATCTAGCGCAGGCGTAAACATTGTCCGCCGCTGGTCTATTTAGATTTTCATTTCGCTGTCTACAACAGTCCTCGGCAGCAGA
The DNA here is from genome assembly GCF_947242115.1 of Biomphalaria glabrata. Taxonomy (NCBI): domain Eukaryota; kingdom Metazoa; phylum Mollusca; class Gastropoda; family Planorbidae; genus Biomphalaria; species Biomphalaria glabrata. Next base: position 89,777,235 of record NC_074711.1, read on the forward strand.
TTTTCTTATGGTCTCAAATGTGTATCCCGAGGCCTTTGTAAGTGACCTCCACCTGTCTCGTTCTGAAGCCGCCTCCAACCAGATGCCAGTAGGCGACTTTTAGAGGTATCCTATCGACTCTGTTGCGGCTAGTAATTAGTTAGCTATTTATCTAAAATACTGTATTGCCTCTAATATATTAGGCTATCAATTAAGTCTAATATTTAAGTTCAACACTAATGTTTAAGATTCAACTCAATTTTATTGACATGAAAACAAGAAGATGAAAAAAAACAACACACTAACAGGAGACTGTAATACACAATTATAGGCCTAACATACTTGAGAAAAACACGTCAACACACTAATAAGGCTTGTCTTCGAAGATTAGTGAGGAATGCAGTATTCCCCATGGATGCGCACCCCTAGCTGTGACCTACATACCCTTCCACACACAGGGCAAGAATAACCATTGTCCTCAGGTGGTCGAATTAGATTTTCTTTTCGCCGTCTGCGTCTGTCCTCGGCAGCAGATTTTCTTTTGGTCTCAAATGTGTATGCCGCGGCCTTTGTAAGTGACCTCCAGCTGTCTCGATCTGTTCGAACGTGAAAACACTGAACAGCAGAATAAGGGAGACTACAAGAAAACAAACACACAGCATACACAAATACACATATAAATGTAACAGCCTCCTTTATAACAATAATAATGTTATATTATTACAAGCAGGGGCGGACTGGCTATATGGACATTTGGGGAAATGCCCGGTGGGCCGGTACTCAAAGGGGCCTAAAGCATGCATATCAAACACGGCGTTCGGCAACACTTTGCATGCGGCCCGCTTGGCCAGCTCAAAAATTATCAAAATAATATTAGACTATTACGCTGGGAAATAAGAGATAACAAGTTACTTGAATTGAAACAAGTATTTGTTAAGCTGAACAACGAGAATGAGTCTGCAGTGAAAGCAAGCTACATTTTGTCAAACTTAATTGCAAGCCATAGCAAATCATTAGTGAATGTGAGTTTATGAAGGAGTGTGTCGTTAAAGCTGAGATTTTTTGCACTGCGTGAAGAAAATGTATTGTTTCTGAACATGAAAGGTGAACCTGTTGAACATTTCCAAACTGACGAATGGATTCAGGATTTTTGCATTTATAGTTGATCTCAATGCTCACCTGCAAGACTTGAATTTGAAACTTCAAAGTAAAGACAAAATTGTCACTACTGCGTGTGATCATGTCAAATGCTCTCAAGCAAAATTATGACTATGGATAAATCAAACATGAATAGAAAATCTTGTTTACGTCTCAACGTGTCAGGAACTAAAAATATTAAATATGGCTACAACATTTGGTAAATATGTCCTACATCTGGAATCATTAGTAGATGCTTTTCAATGACCGTTTTCTTGACTTCGTTTCATACGAGCAAGAATTTTCGTTGTTTGTATCTCCATTTTTATTTGCTTCTGAAAATGCTGCTATAATGTGCAACTAGAGCTGATGGAAAAGCAGTCTGGATCTTTGTTGAAAGCAAAGTAGATAGAAGTGGCTGTGCCAAAATTTTTACAGTTATTTACCTGTAAAGAAAGTTAAATTGCGGAAATTTGCAGCCCGAATTCTTGCTTTGTTTGGAAGCAGTGATCTCTGTGAGCAGTTCTTTTCCATAATGAAAGCTACAAAAACACCTTCCCGTTCGAGATTATCTGATCAAAATTTGTCATCAGTGATGAAAGTGTCAGTGGCAAACAAGCTTCAATCAGACATTTATAAACTTGTATCCCAGAAAGAATGTTAAGCATCAGGACAAAGAAAATAACGCGTAATCATTGTAATTTATAATTACCAAAATAGTAGGCTACTACAAATTTAGCTAACTATGGGACAGGTATGCTATTAAATAATGTATTCTATTGTATTGTTTATCATCATCATCACTACTTTGAGTTCCTCGTGGAACATAGGGCCTCGACAAAAACACGCCACTCTCCACGGTCTCTTGCTAGTTTTTTTATGGTTTCCCAACTCTTCCCGGTCTTCTCTACTTCTTCAAGTACACTGATGCGCCATGTTCTTTTTGGTCTTCCTCTGCATCTTGTTCCCTGGTGGTTCCACTCTAAGGCCTGCCTAGCGCTGTTGCTGATATCTTTTCTAAGGGTCTGACAAATCCATCTCCACTTCCTCTCTATTGTTTATAATTTACATAAAACTAGTAGGTTGTTTTGCAACTGATTTTTGGCTGCGGCCCCTCAGGTCATAGTAAGTTTTTTATGTGGCCCATACACCTTAATGAGTTTGACATGCCTGGCCTAAATGGTCTCATGAATGCCACTATGGCACGCATAAAATTTTTAAAGGTTTTATAATATTCTCTTATATAAGGGGCTATATGAGCATCAAGTTAAATACATCTTTTACAGACTACAGTGTAATACTCATTTAATCTCACACATGTTCAAAAATAATGTAATAGCCTACATACGTAGACAGTGCTATTAGTAGGCTTCATTCTTTAGGACGATTCAAAAGCAACATAAGTCCTATATTTCTTTTAAAGATATAGAGTATTATAGAGCATGCATACATTTATCAATACGTCATTAAAAAAACCCAATGATTTTGAGAACAGATAGGCATATAATTGGAGACCCATCAAATGATATACAATTTACGAAATGTACTGTTTAGAAATGCCTGGACCGATTTTGACATCCAATCCGCCCTTGATTACAAGTACAAGTTCTTCTTCCCTAGTGCCATTAGAGTCTGGAATGGGTTGCCTGGATCAGCCAGGAACACCAACTTAGAGTTTAAGCCCCTTATTAACATGCATGACTAGATTGACACATTAAACGCATTTGACGTAATTAGCATGTCTTCTTGAAGACGTGTCTGTAATTTAAAAGATAAGATTAGCCTATAATAAAGTCACCACACTCAACCATTCCCTGGCCACTGCCAACAAAAGGTAGATAAGGACAAGGACGCCGCAGATTTTACCGTAAGTAGATCTAGATCTAGACGACTGGACAGATATCTAGATATATTAGAATTAGATTGTTGAATCTTCTTATCTTATAAAATACAGAGTCCCCAGACGTTACTTTGAAAAAAAGAAGATTATTATGTCCTACGCGTCATGCATCTAGTCATGCAAAGACTTAAACTTGAATTCTGCCAAGTTGAATCTTATCATTTTTATTTTACACCATGGCATGTGGCATGTCATAATTATAATCAGATTACCAGTCATCATAACAATAACATGTTATGAATTATACTAGACTCTAGATCTGTATAAATCTAATGTACATCTTTGTCCAAACCTAATTAAATTAACTAATTTGGTAATGTGCAGTCCAAGACTCATTTTCTCTCTAATATATGTAGATCTATGTGTCATGCTAAATGTACCCAAGTCCTGGGCAATACCATTTATTATAATGACACATACAACGACAAAATAAGATTCAGAATGCCACTTTACCGACATAGAACATGTTTAATTACATTATTTGCACTATAATACAGAAAAATAGTTAGAGTCCACACTTAGACTATATATATCCAAAAAAGTCCAACTGTCCTGGACTAGGAACAAAAAACACACTCGGAGATATGCGCTGTCTGGGTGCAGCAGATACTTCATGTTACTGTACTCAGATATGCGCTGTCTGGGTGCAGCAGATACTTCAGGTTACTGTACTTAGAGATATGCGTTGTCTGGGTGCAACAGATACTTCAGGTTACTGTACTCAAGAGATATGCGTTGTCTGGGTGCAGCAGATACTTCAGGTTACTGTACTCAGAGATATGCGCTGTCTGGGTGCAGCAGATACTTCAGGTTACTGTACTCAGATATGCGCTGTCTGGATGCAGCAGATACTTCAGTTTACTGTACTTAGAGATATGCGTTTTCTGGGTGCTGCAGATACTTCAGGTTACTGTACTCAGAGATATGCATTGTCTGGGTGCAGCAGACTTGGACTTTGCTGATGATGTTGCACTACTCGGGGCTACAAATAAATGCATTCAAGAAATGACGGAGAGCCTAGACAGAGAGGCACCCAAAATTGGCCTCCGCATAAACTTGGATAAGACTAAAATTATGCGAGTTGGATATAAGGCAAAGGGTGTCCCCGTCAGACTTGGCGAGTCAAAGCTTGAAGAGCTGGACAAGTTCACGTACCTTGGCAGCATCATAACAAATGATGGAGATGCTTACCATGATGTAGCATGTCGAATAGGAAAGGCAGTGAGCATTTTCCAAAGGCTGCAGCCTATTTGGACTAGCCAAGCCATTGGACTCGAGACAAAAATACACCTTCTCAACACAATCGTCATTCCAACTGCTACATATGCATGTGAGACGTGGAAGTCATCTGTCAAAATTGAGAAAAGACTAAATGTGGCTCAACAGAGATGGCTGAGACGGATTTTGGGAGTCAGTTACACAGACCGGATCTCAAACAAGGAAATCCTATGCCGAACTGGGAGTCGAACACTTAGTGAGGTTGTGACTGAGCGTCGCATGAGATTTGCGGGACATGTTCTACGTCAAAATGAATTACGCACACCAAGAGTTGCGATAACATGGAAGCCAAAACGAGGAAAGCGCAAACAGGGACGTCCTCGTATTACCTGGCGACACACCTTCATGGAGGACCTCAGAACAGTGGACACCAGGTGGGAGGAGGCTTCAGACATTGCCAGTGACAGATCATTATGGAGACAGCTTGCCGCCCAATGCGCTGAACGGCGCAGGAGGACCTAAGTCTAAGTCTAAGCATAATATCATTATGGTTTCTAAACAAAAAACTGCTGTAATTTGGAAGTTCAAAATATATAGAGATCTATGTTACTATGTAGGCCTATTAAAAGAAAAACATAATAAAAAGGCAGAAAAAAAAATACATCAAAAAGATATTATTTTTTTCTTTATGTAAATTTGATGCTTTAAAAAAAAAAAAAAGCAACAACTAAGCAAATAAAAAAAACAAAACATGTAAAATAGAATAAATGAGACTGTATAGAGTTGATAAAGTAAGCTTACACTGTTACACTAGAAACAAACAGATAAGTTTAAAGTCAGGCCACTGATTTTAGAGATTTAATGTTATTTAATTAAGAGAATTCAAAACATAAATGAAAGCTTAAACTGACCCCATGGTACCAAACACAGGATTTTTTTTTATAGTACTGGTAACTGAGGAAGGTTTATTACAGGCATGAGTTTGATCTTTTTGAAACTAATTCCTAAAAAAAAATGTTTTCCTAGGCAACTTCAAAACTACTTTGTCAACTATCCAGAGATTCAGGGGAATGAAATCTTAGACTATTTATAATTAAGGTAAATTTGAGAAAAATAGTAATTTCTTGATTATGATTTTAAAACTGCTTTTTTCTATGACATATATATTATAATGTAATAATGTTGTTTTTTTCAGTTAAATTAAACTGATGCAAACAGTATTTACTTATTAACTTTGACTTACTGATTATCTATGATGAGTCTGGAATTATTATGTGTGCATGATCTAAATTGTGGTGACCCATTCTGATTATTGTAAAAATGTTTTACATGTTTCAGATGTTCCTTCAGAGTTGAAAACAACTACATTCTAGCTTGAACGTCCCACAAGAAGATGTGGGGTGGCAGCAGGCAGGGGTCTAACCTAGGATCATGGAGACCACTAAACGATAGTCCAGAGTGTATATGATTGATTGAGTAGACAAAGAAGGGATGGATTACTGGAGCTAAGAGAAGGCATAATTTAACAATAGACTACTTTGGGGTAAGTTTCCGTAGCTGCCCCTACACTTTCTATGGTCTTATGTATTGGTTTTCTCTAGACTTTTTGTTTTTTTGTTGGTCTCTATTACATACACAGTTTAGTTCATAATATAAAGATATTTATATATAACTCTATATGAAAAAGTTTATGTTAATATGTATTACAAGTGCTATGCCCCTTTGCTTGGGTTTGAAATGCCCTCTGTGTCAAATGAGTTAGCCTTAGTCAAGATAGCAACATAAAAAAAAAAAATTCTTGAAAATGAACTCTACAAAACGAATATATTTGTTCTAGTTTCTACTAGCCTTAATTAACAGTTGACTGTCTAGATTTTACTTTTCTGTTGAATGAAATTTAGATGTTTATTTATTTATTATTTTTCTTTGGTTTATCATAACATAAAGCTTGCTCAGTGCTCAGTTTAAGCTCTTTGGGGAACATGTGGGGAGAAGCAGTATTTGGGAGAAGATTTCCATGCTGTTTCCAACCCTTACTTAACCCTTTCTGCAACATAGCTCAAGCCAAATCTAAATTGAAAATTTATGAAAATGTGTGGTGCTTACTGGAATTCTAAATCCAGCCCCTTGAAAGGTAGCCAACTGGTGTATGCCCCTCAGGGACTTTGTATAAATCTAACAACTAATTTTAATTTATCTTCATTAGATATGGAATGAGAGAGGCTATAGTGTTGATTATATAAATATGTAGGTCTCAGCTGGGGCTGCACAGCCACGGAAAATACTGCATTCCTAACTTATCTTGGGACTTATTATAAAGGTAATTGTCTACATTTTATACTATACTATCTTTATAAGACATACTGTATAATAATACTTGTATATTTTTGGAAAAAGTGAAGATCTTTGTTTTTACCAGATCATATTGGATGTATCTGATAGTTGTCCAAGAGTTAAAGATTAGTTTCTTGTCATCACAAGGCATCACTTATTCTATAGTGAATCATTGTAGAAATGATATAAAAAGTATTCTAACTTTTAATGTATATTGACATTTTTTCTCAAGTGATCATAAGGACAATCTTCTATAGCTTTTAAACATCAAAATATTTTTTGAATATATAATAAACCAGATGGTTCATAAATAAATTGATTATTGAAATTCAACAGATTGTATTTTAGGGTCATATTTTCCTAATCATTTTTGTTTTTGAAATTATTAGTTCTGTTAGAAGGCCTGCATACAACATTTACCAGACATCTTTGTTTATCTCTCTATTTGCAGACTTTGAGAAATGCATTAAATTTAAACTTACTTTAGACTTAGGTCCTCCCGCGCCGTTCGGCGCATTGGGCGGCAAGCTGTCTCCATAAAGATCTGGCAATGTCTGAAGCCTCCTCCCACCTGGTGTGTCGAGTTTGCCGTTTCTGTAGCAATAGTGGTTTTACAGGGTGGGGGTCGCTAGCCCCACGCCAAACCCTCCTCCTTTTTCACCTGGGCTTGGGATTTAAATGGCTTTTAAAAATATTTTAATTATAGCACATGATGGAGGATGGGATATTGCTCATGACATCTTAAAAGATAAAAAAAAATGAGCTAAATCTGTTTATGTTATTGGGTATGTTGGTTACGTTTTTTACTCCCCAAAACTAGTGATGATGAGATAGAAACAGATAAAAAGACAACACCACATAATTATTTTCAATTTTCCCTATTGCCATTAGAGAGGGGAATGGGATGCCTCAATCGGCCAGGAAAACCAATGACTTAGTAGAGTTGAAGTAACTTATTAACATGCATGACTAGATTGATCATGAAATGCATAGGACATAATTATATTCTATTTTGAAGTAATGCCTGTAATCTAGAAGATATGAAGATTGTGTTTGTCCTGTTCTTTTTGGTCTTCCTCTGTGCCTTGTGTCTGTGGGTTCCCATCTGAAGCCTGAATAGCTCTATTGTTGGCATTTGTATTTTAGGTGTAACTTGTGTATTGTTCACTATTTATTAAGTTTTGAAAGTGGCTGAGTTTGGAAAGACCTAATCAACTTTCTAACAAACAGCTCTGCTAACTTGTAGACATCTAGGTGAACATATAAGGATATCTAGCATGTAATAAATTCTATGAAACTTTTAAAAGAATAAGTATATTATTATGAGGTTGTTTTTAGAATAAAGGCATATATTAATATATTTAAATAGTTTGTACATTTTGGAAAGTGTTATGCAAAAGTGATTCTGTTCACAGCTTCCATTATCCAAGGACATATGATTCTCTGGAGGCTTACATCACTGGAAAAAGTCTTTGGGCCCCTGAAGATTACAGTACATGTAATGCTGCAAAAGGAGGAGGATGCTGGGCCAGGGTAAACACTCCATAACATAATGACATAGTGAATGAAATAACATTTTATTTTAGTGTATAATAGTTGTAATTTTAGTCTAAAATATTTAAATAAATGTTACAGTATAAGCCAGTTCCTGAATTAGCTTGTCACAATGCACATTCAGCCAAAGTTAAAAATTCTTGAATAAAGTTATCTCTATTAAGCTAGCTATATCCTGTATAGTCAAAAGATTGGCAGCAATTCTCTCTGCAAATGATGATGTGCTGATTCATAATGGAACATTTGATTTTTTAATGGGGGGGGGGGGGGGGGAAGGACTTGCTAAGTGGTTAAGTGCAACTGCTTTTAAGCTAGAGTTTTCAGGTTCAAATCTTGGTGAAGATTGTTAGATTGTTTTTGAATTTCAGGATCTTAGAGTGCCTCAAGTCCATGCAATTCTAATGACATTAGTTGGGGAAGTAAAGAAGGTTTATCATTGTGCTGGCCATATCATGATACCTTTATAACTGTAGGCCACTGAAACAGATGACATTTACATCATCTGCCCTATAGATTTATCATCATCACTCCTTTGAGTTCCTTATGGAACATAGGGCCTCGACAAAAACACGCCACTCTCCACGGTCTCTTGCTAGCTTTTTGATGGTGTCCCAGCTCTTCCCGGTCTTCTCTGCTTCTTCAAGTACACTGCGTCGCCATGTTCTTTTTGGTCTTCCTCTGCGTCTTGTTCCCTGGGGGTTCCACTCTAAGGCCTGCCTAGCTCTGTTGCTGGTATCTTTTCTAAGGGTGTGACCAATCCATCTCCACTTCCTCTCTAAGATCTGCACTTCTATATTTTTCTGTCCACTCATCTCCCACAGTTTGGTGTTTTCTACTTTGTCATACCAGTGTATTTTTAGGATATTTCTCAGGCATCTGTTGATGAAGGTCTGTATTTTTTTTGTTGTGGCTTCAGTTGTTCTCCATGTTTCAGAACCATACAGTAGGACAGCCTTGACATTAGAGTTAAAGATTCTTAGTTTAGTCTTGTTTGAGATGTAAGGAGATTTCCAGGTTGGTTTTAGCTGTGTAAATGTCTGACATGCTAGATTTATACGGCGTTTAATGTCTTCATCTGTTCCACCTGATATACTGACTACACTCCCAAGGTATATAAAATTTTCTACTTGGTCTATTGTCTGAGAATTCAATACTATGTCTCCACTTTGTTTATTGTCTACTTTAAGTACTTTAGTTTTTTGGTGGTTTATTTTGAGGCCTACTCTTTTTCCTACTTCGCTTAAAGCTGTGACCTTTTCTTGCATATCCTGTAGTCTGTGTGATAATAGGGCTATGTCATCAGCGAATTCCAGATCTTCCAGCTTTTGTGTGAGAGTCCATTGGATTCCTTTCCCTGCGTTAGAGTAGGCTTCTTTTGTGACCCAATCCAGTACTAGAAGGAACAGGAGTGGTGAAAGAAGACATCCCTGTTTGACTCCTGTTGTGACTGGAAATTCCTCTGACAGCTTGCCACAGTGGGTTACTTGGCAGGTGAAACCATCATAAAGGTTCTTGATTATGGTTATTATTTTATTGGGGATCCCATAATGTCTCATTACAGTCCAAATAGATTCTCTGTCGACACTATCAAAAGCTTTTTCAAAGTCAACAAAAGTTGCATAGAGAGGAGATTGCCATTCGACACATTGTTCTACAATTATCCTGAGTGTAGCTATTTGGTCAGCACAAGATCTCCCTTTTCTGAATCCGGCCTGTTCTTCCCTTAGGTGTTCATCACATGCTCCCTTTATTCTGTTTAGTAGGATTCTGCTAAAAATCTTGCTTGGTACTGACAGCAAAGTGATGCCTCGCCATTTCTCACATTGTGATAGATCTCCACTCTTTGGTATTTTTATTAGCAAGCCCTATAGATTGAAGTTTTAAAAGGCATTCTTATTACATTTTAATCCGCAACTATTCTAAATATTATAATCATTTTTTCAGACATTTTTTCTTTTCTGAGCCACTAAATTGATGATTATGTTAAATCAACAATTGATTTTAAAATAATATTTCTGATTTACTTTGATGCTAGAAAAAGCTAATATTATAAGCAATACTTACTATAGTCAAATTATGCACTTTTATAAAGTATGCTAAGCAGGCTTAAACAAAGCATAAAAAAAGAATATTTGCTATTGATCTTTTAGAAAATGGGGCTATAGAATATACAACTATCTATTTGTTATAATTTTAATGAAGGTTTTTTTGTTTTTACATTTTATCCTCAAATTTAAATCAAAACTATGTCAATAGCTATATGTCTTCATAAGTTATAACTAATTTAACATGTATTTATCTTTGGAATGTTTGTAAATTGTTTTACATGTTTCGGATGTCCCTTCAGAGTTGAAGATAGTTTACTTCCTAGTCCAAACCTCCCGCAGGGTGACGGGGGATGGGAGCAGGCAGGGTTTGAACTAGAGACCATCGATAAATCCGATCGACAGACCAGCGCGCAAAGTGCACGACCTGGCAGTCAGGATCGTTATCTGGGTAACTATTGTCTGATAAATTGAAATAATGATTAAGTCTAGAAGAAGTAAAACTATGGCATGCATCCTGTTTGGAACTATCTATTCACCTAAATTAATTCCACTAACTTCGATAGTAAAGCAGTTTACTTGCTATGTTGTGAGTCTTTTTTTTTAAAAAGATAAAAAAAATGAAACATTTGTTGGTGCTTCTGCTCTGACACTGAAAAAAAAGTAGGTCTGTTGAAGTTAATGAATAATAAAAACAAAGAAGAATATCCAGATTATACATGATTACATTTTGTAGTGTCATTCAATAAGGAAATCTACTTGAATTGTAAGCATGTTTCTAACCCTAAATATTTACTATATAAATAAATTATGGCTTTCATATAGTGCTACTTTCATGCTTATAGCATGCTCAGAGCACTATGGTCCAATCTCATTTGTGGACCAGTGGGAGTAGGTTTTCTAACTGCCTTAAAGCACTCAGTAAACACAACTCAACTCGAGTTGTGTGTCGAACCTCTTGCCCCCTTCATAGGCAGCCAAGCTAAGCCAAGTTCAAGCGTAGTTGGCCTCTTGACCACGCTTCCTACTAGGCTCGATTGGTTACCTTGGTTGTGGAAAAGGAAATATTTAAAGTTCTTGAAGTGTTCAGTATCCTCATTTTGTAATTAAACCTGATGCATGATGGACATTAATATTTTTACTTTATATTTTCATATGTTTCCAACTGTGAATTGCCTCTTACTTTAAAATTTAGCTCTAGCTGGATAACTTTGTGCAATAGAAAAATTATGTTTAGATTTTGGAAATTATAATTTATGTGCTACATCTTAAATTCACTATATACTTGTAGAACTATTGCTTGGAATCTAATTGCAAGTTTCTACTGTCGACTGTCATACTAGATATGGTCTTATGACTGCATTAGAACCGAAACTATAATGGAATCTAATTGCAAGTTTCTACTGTCGACTGTCATACTAGATATGGTCTTATGACTGCATTAGAACCGAAACTATAATGTTTACCCCCCCCCCCCCCTCCCTCCCTTCATATGGAAAGCAGGTAAATCTTTCATTTAGAGAAAAATTATATAACCCTTACCGTATTTATACAATAAAAGTGTACTGAGCATGTTATAGTAGAAAGAAGACACATTATAGAAATCTTATACATAAGAATTTGGATACCAAGAAAAAAAATCTTTTCTCTAGTGAAACTAGATCTGTATGGATAATGGTTTGCTTTTAATCTTTAACAATACAGCCAATCAACCTAACTGGTACATCTGGTAACAGGTACATCTCTTATGGCTAAAATGACCAGTGTGTGTGTTTTGTATCAAGGATATGCATGTTGTTGGTTTTGAAAAAATGTTTGATGTGACTGCCAAGGCTTTTTACAAATCTTTTGTATATGTGTATGTGTTTTTTTTTTCTATTTTTTTAAATTTTGTATTGTAATCGGAATTCTTAAATGGTGGGAAAAAAATGTAAACCACTATTTTGACTGTCAAAAACAGTAAACCTAAAAAAAATGAATTTTGTAGTTTTAAACAAATTGAATCACACTTATAACATATATAAAATATAGATTTATAACATATTGAATCACACTTATAATACATACAGGCTGGCTGCCTGGTCGTGTGGTATATTGTTTGGACTTCTCGATGGTCCTGGGTTAATACCCTGCCTGCTGTCATCCTGCTGGAAGTTAGGACTAGGAAGTAAATTATCTTCAACTTTGAAGGAATAACTAAAATATGTGAAACATTTTACAAACATTATTTTGTTTTCCATTCTCAGCACATACAACTCAATTTACTTCTATTGGCTGGAAATATTTAAAGCATGACAGTGGCGTAGGTAAATTACCAAATAGTGGATCTTATGTTGGATTGATCAGCCCTGATGAACTGACCTGACCATTGTAATTGAAACCATAGTGAGTAATAATTTCTTAAAAGCACTCTTCTTACCTCCCTCTCCTCCCCATAAGATTCTAATGAAAAAATTTGTCAGCATGTTACATTACTAGACTGTAAGACTCTTTATGACATATCTGTCAGACATACCTACAAGAAAAAAGTTTTTCAGACACAATCACTTTATTTGTATTTCAGACTCATGACCACTCTATCTGTATAGGTCCTGGTATACCCTGGGATAATGTTCACCCACAACTTTTAACTTGAAATCTTAAAGGAAGTTTTGTAAGTATATTTCATTAGATTCTTCTGCTTAAAATAATTTATAACAATAAAGAAAAAGTTAAAGACTGCTATTGCAATGAGTTCAAAAGTTTGATGTCAGCTGGCAGAGTATGAACCTGGCACCATTGTGAAAGATAATCCAGTGTGCCTACTGCACAACCAGGCAGCCATCCAGTCTTAAAAAGAATGTGTTAATTAATCATTTTATTTAGTTTTAAATTAGACTGTTTTATGTTTTATTTGTATCTCTTTTCTATGGACTTTCTTTTGTTTTAACAATATTTTATTACCAGTTATATAAATTTAGTAGAATGTTAAAATATCACTACCATTGTTATCTTTAGGCTAAACTAACAAGCATGAATGTCTGGTACAGTAAGATAGGGTTAATGGTCAACCTGACATCATGGTTCATTCATTGGGACAGCTAATGGTGAGTCAATTCTATTTTTAAATATTAAATTAATCTGATGAATTCCTTTGACTCTTTTTGTATTAAGTATCAAACTTGGCAGTGAAACAAAGACCAAGGAAAAGAAGCATAACTTAATTTATTTAGGTGATAGAGTAGCGGAGTAGGCCTAAAGTGTCTAATGCAGAACATTCTCAGGACTTAAGCAATGTATTCATATCTTGTACCTTTGCTGAAATGTTAACAGACAGAAATTTAAAGAAGGGAATCCACCTGGGAAATAGTTTAAAGAGTGTTGGTAGACAAAAAGATTTTAAAAAAATAACCATAGACTTGCAATGAAAAAAAAAAGAGCCTACTGCTGTGCCACACCAGTTGGTTAAAAGAAAGACTTAGCAAAAGAAAATCTGGAGATGCTTTTGTAATAAATAAGTCAGCACTTTAATATTGTATTCATATATATATATATATTCATATTATCACATTCCATCTTTCACAGTTTGTGTCTGATCAAGCAGTTCTCAAGTTAGGGCTTGATGAAGTCTACAAACTGACCATTATATCTACTGGACAAAAAAGGATCTTATATGTATATTTTAAACCTGGTCAATGCCTATTTCTCCACTATTGTCGACATCTTGAGACATCACCATCGGCAGAAACCGAAGACGGCTGATACATTTGTGTGGGTGAAAAACTGAAGGCGTCGCTCGAAGACAGCTGATACATTTGTGTGGGTGAAAAACTCAAGGCTTCGCTCGAAGACAGCTGATACATTTGTGTGGGTGTAAAATTCAAGGCGTCGCCTGAAGACAGATGATACATCGTTTCCACTTGAGCGCTCGTCACCAACTTTTGACACGCTCTTGCACTGTCGAGGTTTCACCTTACATTGCTATACAGAAGGTCCTCCATTTAGACCTCTGTTCACTTATGGTCATTCTAATTTTTCAGAGACTTTACATATTTGGATTATCTAAGCTGAAGTTCTCCACTTAAGTACTGTTGGATTATTTATACGAATGTTCAAGTACTTTTGGATTATTGATCTTTGACGTTGAAGTTGGACTAACTTGTACCTATTGGCGCTCTCCTAGTCATCGTTGTACGCCGAAGAAATAACACATGCCTGCATTACTACACTTACATTTTGGATTATCTTATTGGATTATTTGGATTACCTGTTGGACTTGTGTTAATTGTAAAGGTCAAGAGGAAATATTTTTTGACATTACTTGAGCATTTGAGCCATCTTATGGCATATGACTGGATTATTTTACTACTACTTTGATGCTCACATTGATGTGTATTCTCAATCGGATTACTTAGTTACCTTACCCATGGATTATTATTGAACTACTCAAGCTGTATTTGTATTTGACAAGCTACAAGAGAGGATTAATCTACATCAGTCTACAAAAGAAAGTCTAAGTTATAATTAAGGATTGAATATATTCATATGATTAATAAAGTACATTGATTTTGCTGTGGTATAGCAGTAATTGAAGTTGATTATATATAGAGTTAGTGATTGATAACTCTTGGAACCATATTAAATTGATTTTCATTTTTTATATTTGTTATCTTAAAGGGCGGTCGGCGTGGGTCTGTCTTATGTTTTGAGACTGAATCAGCACAATTTATTTGTTCCGTTCCATTTCACTTCATCTGATAGGGATCTTTAGGGATTTTCTTGTTGTTCTCCTAGTCCTAATAAGGTCCGAGTAGACCAGCCTTGTTCGGTAGGGACTTCTAGATCATTTTGAAATTTTTTGTTTAGTGGTATATAGTTTTGTTTGTACAATCGTAGTGTGATTTCTCTTTGTATTCATATTGTTTGTTTGTGTAAGTCTTGTATTTACATATCTATGATTCTCTTGTCAAAGTCTTCTATTTATTGATTTCTTTTAAAGCAGACTGTATTGTTATCTATATTGTTTTTGTGTTCGTCACCTATACTTTAATTTATCTCTTTATTCTCTCATTAATTAATTTTTTTTTCATTTTTTCACTGCACATATAACATGTTACAAAGATATATTTGAAGTAATAATATTGTGTACATATATACTATCACTTGAATTAGAGCCTTATTTTTTGAGCTCTTGTACTTATTTTGTATTGACACATTTCTCGTACTCTGATTATTTTGTTGGTACATTTTGACGCAACACTTATTACTATTGACTCATTTGTACATTGTATTTGGCACACATTGATTACAAACTCAACACATTTATTGGCCATCTATTATTTAAATATCAAAGATACATGCAAAGTGAGACATTATTATTTGTATTTTGATAACTAAGCACTCACTACACAGTTAATACTACATACAGATTGGAATCCTATATATATTTGTTGACTTTATACACGTTGAAGATTATTTAATATTTATTGACATTATACACACTTGAAGCCTAAACCCATACCTATCAACAATGTCTACCTATGATAAAATCTTGGAGTTGGCCAGAGAAATGGAATTGAAGGGTGAATAGAAAAGAGAATTTATCGAAAGAGAATTGGATGAATTAAAGAAGAAAGAACGTGAAGTAGCGGAACGAGATGAACCAGCGGCAGAAAGAGCGCATCAGAAAGAAATGAAAGAAATAGAGGGAAAAGTTGAGTTAGCTAAACTGGAAGCTGCAAAAGTGAATCCGAACATATTACAACCACTGACACAGCAAGCCAAACCATACGTCTCGAAGTTCCATAAGTTCAATGAGAAAAACGAAACTCTTGAAAACTACATTGTGCAATTTGAGCACATAGCCTCAACGTATGACATGTCACCTAGAGATATGGCCAAGCACCTACTCGCCAATCTTGCAGGTGAACCGCTGAACATAATAGCCACCCTGACACCTGAACAAAAGACTGACTACAAGGCTGTGAAAAACAGACTCCTCGAACACTTTGGCAAATCCGAGGACCACTACAGAAAACTCTTTCGAGACATCAGATTGCAAAAGAACGGTGATTACAACAGAATTATTTTTGAAATTAAGAAAAATATCTTAAAGTGGCTTGAACTCTCCAACTGTGATATGACGAGACCAGACCAAATCATTGATATGTTCTTAATTGACAGTGTACTATTGAATGTTACAGACAACATTTTCACTTTCCTGAAAGAGAAGAAAATTAAAAACGAAACAGAACTCATAACTAACCTGAATTTATTCAAAGACAGCCATCCCAATCACACCATCGACAGAAGAGACCATCAAATAGCTGCCACCATTAACACTGATTCAAGTAAATTCAAATACAGCAGCAACAATAAAACCTGCTTTAACTGCGGCATAATGGGTCACATAAAGAGCCAATGTAGATCAATCAACAGAAGCAGTATCAAAATATGACAACAGAAGAAACAGCAGAGCAACCCAAAGTTACAGCCCTAATGATAGAAGAAGGCAATACAACACCAACAACGATAATTACAACTTCCAGAACTATCAAAGAAGACAGCAATACAATACCAACAACTTTCAGAACTATCACAGACAATCCAGACGTGATGGCTACGAACGAAACAGATACAACAGAAATACTTCAAACAGATGGCAAAGTAACAGCAACAATAGAATCCATAGACGCCCTAGCAGTTATGACAACTCAGCCACAACCATCGACACTCACGAACACGAACATGTAGCATTCATGAACTCAACTCCAGAAAATAATTCCTATCCATTACTTACAAACGGGCTGGACAACGCATCACGAAACAGTAACATTAGAACTGGAAACACACATGACACTAGTAGTTAGCAAGCTAGACATAGGGCAGCACAACATACAATTTTGTTT
This sequence comes from Biomphalaria glabrata, assembly GCF_947242115.1. Taxonomy (NCBI): domain Eukaryota; kingdom Metazoa; phylum Mollusca; class Gastropoda; family Planorbidae; genus Biomphalaria; species Biomphalaria glabrata. The sequence continues at coordinate 89,794,289 of NC_074711.1, forward strand.
ATTATACAATAGGATACAACACCATCACAAATCATTAAATATCAGTAATATAACTAAACAATGACATTGTTCACATAAGTCAAGAACTATAATTATCACACTATTTTACATAACACTAGCACCGTTAAGGACTCATTAGCCAGTACAAGTGTAATTCATTGAATCTGTTGATGCCATATTCTACATATAACTTTGATTGTATTTGTACACATGACATTTCAAAAGGTCATATGTGCCCAATTTTTGCATATGTGTAAATTATTTTTCCAAGAGTCCATTTGAACAGAACGCAGTCATATTAAAACCTGAGTATGTGACACTATTTATTGAAATGTATTTTTCATTTTTTCAAATGTACATAACCTTTGTAAATTGTATAGATATGACTGTGACATTGATCTTCACTGATGAATTTATTTTTTCCCACATATCAGTTTTGAAGACTATTTGAGCTTAATTCAAGGCTTGAAACGATACACTTGATGATATGTAATGCAAACAATGATTTTTTGAAAAGAATATTGTATTAATTAGTGAGATCTATTTGAGCATTACTGATGGCTTGAAAAATAATTGATACTGTGTAATGCAAACTGAATCTTTGAATAGAAGATAGTACTTAATATGAGAAGTATTGGAGCATTATTGATGGCTCATGAAGTAATATATATAATGTGTGATGTAATCGCTGATTTTTTGAGAAGATTGTATTTAATATGAGAAAATTATTTGAGCATTATTGATGGCTCGTGAAGCAATACATTTGATGTTTGTCGTAGACACTGACTTTTTGAGAAGATTGTATTTAATATGAGAAAATTATTGGAGCATTATTGATGGCTCGTGAAGTAATATATTTGATGATGTGTGATGTAGACACTGATATTTTTTGAGGAGAAGATTGTATTTAATGACAAAACTTTTGGAGCATTATTGATGGCTCAAGCAGTATATTTTATATTATGTGATGATAACACTAATTTTGAGAAGAATATTGTATGGATATGAGAAAACTATCGAAGCATGATTAATGGCTCGAAGTAATATACTTGATTTTTGAAAGAACATTGTACTTGATTCATGAAGACTATTGGAGCACTATTAATGGCTCAAAGTAATATATTTGATTTTTGAATAGAACATTGTATTTGAGTGATGAAGACTATTAGAGCACTATTAATGGCTCGAAGTAACATATTTGATGTTACATAACGTGAAAAGCTGATTCATTTTTTCGAGAGAAGATTGTAACTTACACTTATGTTAAAAGAACTTGTGCTCACAGTAAAACATATGAGCCAAATGAATATCATGATAACGACCTTGATGCTTTAATATGCTTATGACTTTGATGATTTAAATATGTTCCTCATAAATCATCATTAAAGAATATATTTTCTTGACTTTCATGATTTAGTAGCATTGTCAAAACATTGCCATTATTTTTGTACATAAACCATTGAGACAACATAAATATTTATTATAGATACATTTCACTTGCATTGATTTATTTTAAAGAACATTGTCAATATCTTTTCATTTGACCATGTAACCATTGTCAATATTTTTCATTTGATTATGTAACCTGATGGGATAAACTAAGTATATTTGTATACGAGCATTTTTCATGGCTGCTCATTCCTTTGTAAAATTAATATTGAAAGCATTCTTTTGATAAATTGAGAATTTACTTTGAAATTTTGTGTAAAGAAACACTTGCTTTTTGAGTAATGTTGACAACTATGAGTATTGTCTACACAGACAAATATTTTTTCAAATATTGTAAGGTCAAATGAGACCATATATTAGTCTCATCAAATTTTTTGATGGCATGATAAGACATGTGCCAGAGATTATAGCACACATTGTACATTTGTATGGATTATTTCTCTCTCAAAAGATGTGACTATACATATAATAGTATTATTACTTAAATTTCAAAAGATTTTTACAAAATCTTTTTTTTTTGAGGGAAAGGGCGTAATGTCACAGTCTTAGTTGACATTGCATGATCTAAAGTTCACATCATGTTAATAGTTTAAAAGACACGTGGAATTCCTAATGTAGAAAACAGGAAGTAGAATGAATAAAGTTGACTTTGAAGTCAGTCAGTCAGTCAAGTAAAGCAGTCAAGTGAAGTCAAGTTAGAAGTCAAGTGTTATTCTTTGGACCGAGTGGTCAAGTATATTTTAGTCCGGGATGGACAGTAGCGACTTAGAAAAGTCTGTAGTAATTTCAGTTAGAAAGTAACTTGTGGGCAGTTGTTGCCAGTGGTCTTTTGAGACATGTATTAGTTAATCTATATTTCTACACAGTGTTGCCCGCTGAGATGCGGACATGATTTGTTGTTAACGTATTGGATACTTTTGATACCGCTGTTATGCTGATAGGATTATTATTTCTTGACTTGTAGCACTAACAAGGAGTGCAGTATATTATTATTATTATAGTAAAATAAACTTCATGTTGTCTGCTGAACGGACTTGAGTCAGTCGTATAGTGTTTGTCTTGTCACGTGTCTAGAGTACTTCAGGAAGTAAGAACTCAATATTACACCATTCAACGTTCATTGACAGACCCCCTCCCTCCCAACCATTTCCTCTGCCTTATCTTGATGACTTTGACTTTAATTAGACATTAAGCTTTCCATGTGCTGAAATTTAGCATTGTAGAACGGGAAATAAATTGTCTATGACAGTTCAAAGTGTGTATACATTTTTTTTGACGCACCCTGTAAATATATTGTATTCAGTGATTTTTTTATTTTACCATTTTCTAATATTAGTTTGTTAGCTCAATAACTATTAACCTTTTAGATTGTTATCTTTCGTAATGTTAAGACTAGAAAACAAGATCTCAAAATTATATTTAGGACTATGATTACAATTACTTAGTCAATTACTTAGATAAAATAATTATAAAACAAAAGTTATATAAAGACATAATTATACAATGTTTATATTTTGTATGTTCATAAAAATGTGTATAGCAGTGTTATGGAGTGTGTGTGTGTGTTTCCAAGGTAACGTTGAGAAATTAGCGATTGGTTGGCGGATATGCAGTGAGGATGGTGAAATTACAAAAATGGTCTAGTGTAATGCAAATTACCCAGGGATCTGAAACTGTACAGACAGGTTTTTTGTAGTGAGTTAGATTTTGTTTAAAATACTTAAAATACCATTTTATATTATTGCTACTAGATTTATTTCATTTCATCTAGGTTAGTATTAAGGTTAGTGTTATGTTGTAATAAAAGTTATATTTAGTTTTGTTTCATAAAAAGAAGATTTTTCAAGTTTCACAATTAAATATATATATATATATATATCCAAGCAGTAGTTCTCACCAAACTTTCATACACTGGCAGAACTACCTTAAAAAAATGTTCTGCTGGAGGCTGGTGTGGGTAGTATAGAAGAAATACTTATCATTCAACAGCTGTGATGGGTTGGAAAATTATCCCACATGGGGGGCGACTGCATGCCAAATGGTATCTTCAAGGATGGCGTAACGGGATGCTCCTGTAAGCACTATAAAGATTAATTTAGGCACCTTTTTGCCATAGAGGAAAGTAGGTTGTAATAGGGTTTATGAAAACACTGCACTCATCTTTTATCTTCAGCATCATTATTATTATTATTAAACTATTACTCAAATTTTGCTTTGTTATTTTGCCATGTAGAGATTTACTGCTGCTGGGGTGAACAATGCTTAAAAAAATACAAATATGCTGTGTTTTTACTTTGGCCCAGCGGTGGCTCCCACATTTATGTCTTGTATTTTTCTATACCAGTTCTGTTACTGTGCAAATGCAAAAAAAAAAAAAAATACAAGTTGTTGCACTATTGATATTTTTTATACTAATTTTTTATTTATATTATTAATTATTTATTATTATCTAAGCATCTGTTTGTATTTGAGCTGGGTAATGAATATAGATTCTTAAATTTAATTGTTGTTTGTTGCTTTCCTCACTTTTAAACTGTGACCATGTAAATTTTGTCTAGATGGAGAATGGTAATGTCTTAGTGTTAATGATTAGATTGAGAATGGTAATGTCTTAGTGTTATTGATTAGATTGATAATGGTAATGTGTTAGTGTCAATGATAACAGTGAGAATGGTAATGTCTTAGTGTTATTGATTAGATTGATAATGGTAATGTCTTAGTGTCAATGATAACAGTGAGAATGGTAATGTCTTAGTGTTATTGATTAGATTGATAATGGTAATGTCTTAGTGTCAATGATAACAGTGAGAATGGTAATGTCTTAGTGTTATTGATTAGATTGATAATGGTAATGTCTTAGTATCAATGATTACATTGAGAATAGTAATGTCGTAGTGCCAATGATAACAGTGAAAATGGTAATGTATTAGTGTCATTGATTAGATTGAGAATGGTAATGTCTAGTGTCACTGATTAGATTGAGAATGGTAATGTCTTAGTGTCACTGATTAGATTGAGAATGGTAATGTCTTAGTGTCAATGATAACAGTGAGAATGGTAATGTCTTAGTGTTATTGATTAGATTGATAATGGTAATGTCTTAGTATCAATGATTACATTGAGAATAGTAATGTCGTAGTGCCAATGATAACAGTGAAAATGTTAATGTATTAGTGTCATTGATTAGATTGAGAATGGTAATGTCTAGTGTCACTGATTAGATTGAGAATGGTAATGTCTTAGTGTCAATGATAACAGTGAAAATGTTAATGTATTAGTGTCATTGATTAGATTGAGAATGGTAATGTCTAGTGTCACTGATTAGATTGAGAATAGTAATGTCTTAGTGCCAATGATAACACTGAGACAATCATTAGATTGAGGATGGTAATGTCTTAGTGTCAATGGTGTAACACTATGATTAGAGTGAAATGGGTCTTACACATTGTCAAGCAAAGAGGTACCATTTTTGATCACGCGACCACATTTTTTTTAGTAAGTTAGCGCCATGATGTATCAAGAGACGGAGGTGTCTCTGTTTTATGAAATTGGATGAAATAATATGAGTACCTAATTGGAGCTTTTTCTATGGATGTAGTTTGTATTTGATGTGAAATAATTCGTGATGATATTTGATGGCTGAGATTGCCTACTTTCTGAACTATTATTTGATGTAATAAATATTTGTCTGCCAGAGAGGAGTTTGTGATTATTTTATCCATAATATGTGATGTGTTTAATTAAGAATACAAGAACACTACATCAAGGCCAGAAGATGCCTTAATACCATTCAATCAACATTCACACCATTCAAGACGGTACAAATGGTTAGATTGAGAATGGTAATGTCTTAGTGTCAATAATTACATTGAGAATAGCAATGTCTTAGTGTCAATGATTACATTGAAAATGGTAATGTCTTATTGTCAATGGTAATGTCTTAGTGTCAATGGTAATGTCTTAGTGTCAATGATTAGATTGGGAATGGTAATGACTTAGTGTAAATGATTAGATTGAGAATGGTAATGTCTTAGTGTCAATGATTAGATTGAGAATGGTAATGTCTTAGTGTAAATGATTAGATTGAGAATGGTAATGACTTAGTGACAATGATTACATTGAGAATGGTAATGACTTAGTGTCAATGATTAGATTAAGAATGGAAGGTCTTAGTGTCAATGATTAGATTGAGAATGGTAATGTCTGTGTCAATGATTACATTGAGAATGGTAATGTCTTAGTGTCAATGATTACATTGAGAATGGTAATGTCTTAGTTTCAATGATTAAATTGAGAATGGTAATGTCTTAGTGACAATGATTACATTGAGAATGTTATGTCAATGATTACATTGAGAATGGTAATGTCTTGGTGTCAATGATTACATTGAGAATGGTAATGTTTTAGTGTCAATGATTACATTGAGAATGTTATGTCAATGATTAGATTGAGAATGGTAATGTCTTAGTGTCAATGATTAGATTGAGAATGTTAATGACTTAGTGTCAATGATTAGATTAAGAATGGAAGGTCTTTGTGTCAATGATTAGATTAAGAATGGTAATGACTTAGTGTCAATGATTAAATTGAGAATGGTAATGTCTTAGTGTCAATGATTAGATTGAGAATGGTAATGTCTTAGTTTCAATGATTACATTGAGAATGGTAATGACTTAATGTCAATGATTACATTGAGAATGGTAATGTCATAGTGTCAATGATTAGATTGAGAATCTTATGTCAGTTTTTAGATTAAGAATGGTAATTTTTTAGTGTCAATGATTACATTGAGAATGGTAATGCCTTAGTGTCAATGATTAGATTGAGAATGGTAATGTCTTAGTGTCAATGATTAGATTAAGAATGGTAATGTCTTAGTGTCAATGATTAGATTGAGAATGGTTATGTCTTAGTGTCAGTGATTAGATTGAGAATAGTAATGACTTAGTGTCAATGATAAGATTGAGAATTGTTATGTTTAATCGTCAATGATGACTGACTAAGTTTTGGAGGATGTCAGGAGGAGCATACCAGTTTACAGCATATTCTATTAGTGACCATAAAAAGAGCAATGAAAAAAGGGCCTTAAAAGTTAATCAATTACAATCTTAGAAGCCCAACTACAAAGTACTGTTAAGTAGTAAACTCATGTTAATTTTTATAATAATACTTTGAAAAAGTTTTCTCTATTAAATCAATTATTTTATAAGAGTTAAACATACATTCTCTTAGAAGAAAATATGGTTACAGGAGGCGAATCACAATATAATCATCTGTAGTGTAAACAAAATGTTACTTCGTGACCAAAGATTTGTTAATTTCACACAAAAATAAGCACAATGTCATTGTATTCACAAGAATTCATTCAATCTCGTTTTCACTATACATGAAGATAAACATATTCACATTTTCTAAAGACTCAGGCATTCAAAATTTTGCACAATGTCATTTTATTTGTACACGAAGGTAGCTGCAAAGTCTTGAAAAAAAAAAGACTATATCTAGATCATTAAATTAAGCTTGGTCTAAGACTACCTTGTTTCTCATTATATCGTTTATACTTTGCTAATCTACTTATAAGTCATTAAGCTGCTTGTCTTTGTAGCACTGGCAAAGATATATATATTGTAACGTTTCTCACTACCCAGATTCTCTGCAAACTGTACCACACGACACAACCAATTCAAAGAACTTGACAACTCAGGGCTGAGTAATAGTTTAATATCAAATATAGACATTACGATTAGGATTTTATAACATTAGCCAATTGCGATTGAACTTGGTCCGTGAACGAATAAAAAATTACGGTTGGGGTTCGATGCTTAGTGGAGAATCTTATTAGGGGGTTGCAGCACTAAAAAGGTTGAGAACCGCTGGCCTATCTCAAGAGTTGCCCTGGCTGTAAACGTCATTGTCTAGGGGATTGGGTAACTGGAAAGCGACTCTAAGCCTTAGTTAGCTTCTTGACGACAGAAACATCTTAACTTGTAAAAGTGTAACATGAACATACAGGGCTAAATTTAACTATGTGAAGGCCCCCGGGGTAGAAATTTTGTAGAGCCCCGTACACTTTTTCAAAATCATAAATTAAAAAATCCACTTATTAATAATAAAACTATATGCCATGTTTTGGAAGAAAGAAACAAAGTTGTCCTACTTGTAAATTTATTCTACTTTATAGACTCTTAAACAAAATTTTTATTGTATTTTTTTAGTTAAACAAAGAAGGTACATTTAATTTATCTTTGAGTTTGTGGAGGGTAAGGTCCTGGTTTGACGCACTGCCGTAGAGATTCGAAACTGCATTTCTAAGTTGTAAGCATGATACAAGCATACACTTCTTTCTTGTCAATCGTAAAATTTAAAGTTTTATCGGACACAATGTTCTAAACAAAAACCAACAAACATAAAAGTGGCTGAAACGTCAAAATTTTGAGACTTAAAATCTTGTGGAGGCCCCTTTCTTGTGGATTCAATGGGGCAGTAGCTCCACCATGTCCTGTCCTAAATCCGGCCCTATGAACATAGGCTACTCTTTAAATAGACACATCTCAGAACTTTATAGTTAATGAAACACTTTATTAACTATTCTACGTATTTACGTATTAAGTAGTACGTCCCGTACGCAGATAAACGCAAAAGAAAATACAACGCTCACCAACAAGGACTATCTACGATAAGACTTTCCTACTAATAAGCTCTCGACTTACTCAAACCCAAACTATAGTCTAAACTAACCCTCTGAAAGTATATGCACTCTCTCTCATTTGTGCCCCAGTCACCAACTCGCTCTCTCATCTGTCCTTACACACATTCACCTGGACCTGTTGACCAGGATCTTACAATCTCGTGCAACTATGAATTTAGCCCTACCATTATAATAACTAACACGGTTTGTTACACTGATCTGTAAAAGATTAGTTACTTTATGTAAGACTGGGTGTGTATGATGTGTCTGTCAGATGGACTAGTAAGCAATCAATGAAATAATTACACGTAAGTAACATATCCGGTGGAGCTATGGTTGAGTAGTTAAGTGCTTGACTTCAAAACCTGGGGTCCTGGGTTCGAGTCTTGGTGAAGACTGGGATTTTTTAATTTCGGGATTTTTAAGCGGTCGGTCGTTGTGCTCTATAGCTGTTGGCGAACTATAATAATTTTCTCTGAGTGCTGTGCAAACTGCGTTGGTAGCCTAATAATTTAAAGTCGTAGAATAAGCCAATCATAACTGTAATTAATCAACTTTTTACTTGACAGCCAATTAAATTAGTCCACCGATATCTCATCAGTCGAATCTACACCTGTTTATTATTTAAATTTGTTTTGAGGTCAATTAACAAACCTATTAAAGCACATCTTGTTTATTCTTTATTATGATATTGTGTTCAGATATGAGGTGATGAAGACAATACAATATTTTATTTTACAAAAACATTTTCTTTTAGTTTACAATCTACTTCACATTATCTTCCTTACTAACTCTAATATTTTCACATGCATTTAAAGATTAAATATATATAGATTACAGACATAACTTCAAAAGAGAAGATAAATACGTCCTACGCATTTCATGTTTAAATCTAGTCAGTGGCGTCACTATAGGGAGAGGCGTGGGGTGCAAAGCCGCACCGGGTGGCACCCATCAGGGGGTGACACCCAAGTCGAGAAAATGCACTTTCCCAAAAAAACAACTTTTAAAAATACAAATTTCTACCTCGTATGTTTCTCACATTTTAGAATCAGCATTTACTAAACTTTCTGAATTCAGTTTGATTTGACTAGTAATTTTCCTATTATGAGAAAAATATTACGCTGTACACGCCACGGGAAAGAGATTATGAAGCTCAGAAATGTAGAAAAACGTTTGGCACCCGGGGATCCCCCCAGACAACTCTGAGTGAGATTAAGGCGCTCCTCCTTAACAAATTATCTGATCAGTTGAGTGGCGAAAGTAACATTTTATTAATGCAAAATGTTGAGAAACACATTGACATAAGCGCTCGCGCGCTATTCGACACATAGGGCTGCAAGCTTTCTCCACAGCTACTTTCTGTAACGGACTTAAGTTAGTTCTTTGAGAGCTAATTTATGCCCAAACTGTAGTTCTCTACAAGCGTACAAGTATTATAAAGTACACTCAACGAAGGAGTAGAAAATTAGTATTTATTTACTGCAAACAATATAATATATAATATAATATATTACATAAGGGTATCATGACATCATAGCATTACCCCAAATATTCAGTACGCACACATAGCAAGAATAATAATATAATATCTCCTTACTCTAGGCATAATAACCGAAAAACAATCACCAACACCCTACTCAGACAAGGTCAGCTTTCTGACTAGACGGACCACAGGAAACCTTATTGTCCCCTCCCCCCCCCCCTTGAAAAACCCCGTGCTAAAAACAATCTACAACTCAACTAATAAAATAAACAAACACACACACACAATTTCACTTTTTACACACCCCTCTCTTGACAATATACAATTGGGGCATTTAAATAGCCCCTCAAAGAACTAACCTAAGTCCGTTACACTTTCCTCTTGAATCGGTGTGACACCATGATTAAACGTTGACGGCATGTTTTTGCGCTCCTCTTTTCGGCTTTCGTGTTAAGGATGACTTAAGTAAACATGTTTCGTCTTGTCTAATTGTCACAGTCTTAGTTGACATTGCATGATCTAAAGTTCACGTCATGTTAAGAGTTTAAAAGACACGTGGAATTCCTGATGTAGAAAACAGGAAGTAGAATGAATAAAGTTGACTTTGAGTTCAGTCAAGTCAAGTCAAGTCAGTAAGGTTTTGCTCCCGGTCCAGGAAGGTTGGACGTTGCTTCCTGGACTGGTGTATATATAGGCCTATATGTATATAGGATGAAAGTCGATGGACTAATGATTGTTGATTAATAATATTTGAGAGTTGATTTCATTATGTGCTTATTGAATATTAAGGTATTATTCGTATTTCAATGGATATCTATAGTTGAAGCTCCAGTGTCACTAGTAGTAATTGTTCTTATTGTTACCCGCTGAGATGCGGACGTGATTGATACATTTGATACCGCTGCTATGCGGATAGGATTGTGTATTATTTCTTGACTTGTAGCACTAACAAGGAGTGCAGTGCATTATTATTGTAGTAAAATAAACTTCATGTTTGTCTGCTGAAACGAGCTTCAGTTAGTTTATAATATTCGTCTTGTCACGTGTCTAGAGTACTTCAGGAAGCAAGAACTCAGCATTACACATTGACACTAATGATATGGAAAATATTTCTCTATTGGTAGCATTATCTCGGTATGTTATTCAAATGATCCTTCTCAGCCGTCACTGCTCAGTCTTTTTTCAAGGTGGCGTTGGGACAATGATTGTTTTGAGTAGGTGGATTTCATCTCCAAGCTAATTGATTTGTTTGTTCAAATTGGCCGTGCTTTTTGAAAGATGGCTCCTGCTTTCCAATCCGTGATAACACTGCCTAAATTCGGGTGTAACAAATCAATAATTTAGCTTACAGTTTTATTGTTCAATTTTAAGAAACAAAAAAACCCCACAATAGTTGTTTGTTTTTAGGGAGAGATTTCGTTTTCCTTGGGTGGGGGGCCCCCTGAGCCTACCGCACTGGGTGACACCGACCCTAGTGACGCCACTGAATCTAGCCATGCATGTTAATCAATAATATAAACTTTAGCCTACTAAGTAGTTGGTTATCCTGGCTGATACCACACTCTAATTTTTAGTACCCATTAGAGTTTGGTGGACTTAGAGGTATCATAAATATTCTGAATCTCAAAGCCCTTGTCTTTACCAGGTTCAGAAGTCATGGGTTGTAACCTTCAGCCATTAAATCACCTAATTAAAGATGTAGTGAAAGAAGTGTATACTAAAAAAAAATGTATATGGGTTAAATACATTTTGTCGCATCAAAACCTCAAAATGAATTTTTAAAATTGTTATTTTTTTTCGACCACATTTTTCACCTGCGGTCACATCATTATTTTTCTTTTTTTATGAAAATTAAACATTTTGAAAATTTTTGCAGCCTATTACCTATGATATACTATCAATAAACTACATGTGAAAAATTATTAGTCTAAATTATACAGAACTAAAGATTTTGAGATTCTTGTGGACAACATGCACCTAACAATACATTTTGAGAAAAACGCATTTAAAGTTTTTAAAATGATATAAAATATTTATTGCAACCATAAAAATGAAAAAAAAAGGGAAATATTTACATAATATAACATAATAGATAATAAAAAAACTATTCATTAAAATGGCCTGATTGATAGGTTGGACCTTCGAGAACCTCTGCCCGGTGCTCATGCTCAATTCTTCGTTTTTTCAATTTTTTTCTCCTGGACACTTATGTGATTAATCTTTTTCTAACAACAAGCTGTAGTTTGACATTTTGCTTTTTCTCACTAGAAGAAATGTTCTTTAGTGTCCAGGGAACGCCTAATATGTCAAAAACTGATGCCAACAGGCTAAAACAGCAAGGTATGTCGCCGTCCTTAGTTTTTAATGTTGCGAATTCTGTTTTGGGGCATCTTTGCCAAATGAGGGAATGAAAAGATTCATTGGCGTTTTGTGTTCCCATTCTTGAACATGTTTTTAACAGATCTGTGTCTGTTATAGGAAATAACAGTTTTCCTATTTCTGATGTGATGGTCTGATTATGTTTTTTGTATGGCTGTTTTAGTGCCTCTGATCTCTTAAAGTGTGACACCAAGATGTAGTGCCATCAGGACACAACCTGTGGTTATGATCTAGGTCTGAGCTCATCATATGAAAAAATGAGCCCATAACAGCCAGCTTCATTTTTTTGAATGTCAGGAGCATTTTGGCGCAGAACTTTGGAATAGTTATTTGTAATTTTTTCAATTTTTGGCTTTGTAAGCCTATAATTTAGTTCTTTTTTGTTAGACATTCTTTTTGAGATGTGGTTAATGCAGTCCTCTTTTAAGATTTCTACATCATATCCTGAGCTGGTAATGGCAGATGAATGTGATTTACTATCACCATCACACAGCATCATGCCATAAACAAGTTTTCTGATGCCACAGAGTGAGAACAAATTTTGGATGCTGCTGCGGCCTCCATTGCATTTGCTGAGCCACTGAAGTTTTTTTGACACATATGCATAGAGGCATCAAAATTTAGTTCTGCAGAGTTTGAATCACAAACACAGCAATAATTTGATAGGACTTCGGTGTCGATGACGAGTCCAGTATCAAAATCAATAACTGCCAATTCCTGAATGAGATGAGTGGCCCCTTTTATGCCAAGTCCCATCAAAAGAAACTGTAATAACAGGACAGCCTGTTGAACTTATTCTATCATCTGTAGTCAGAGGTTGTGAAATGTTTCTTCCATGCACAACAGCAGATGCCCTAATCATACATTCTTCACCAGCTTCAATTATAGCAGTGTTGACTATGTTAGCTAGATTGTTATAAGTATTTCTGTGCATGCAGGGCATACTCATAAGTCCACAAAACCTATCAAATTTAGAATGCGAGATTCCAGATTCTTTTAATGCAGCGACAGCGCGGACATTAATATCCAGATGAACATTATTACTTTTTTTTGAGGTCCAGTCAGGCCACAAATATGTTTCACAATTTAGGCATTTGATTTTAATCAAATGAGCCATGCCTTTTGATTGTGTGATGCACATGGTTAATTTTTTGTCGAAGCAATGTGGACAGCACAACAAGGAGACCATTGTGGTCAATTCCATTGAATTCATCATGACGTATATGAAATCTTCAGGCAGCCTCTTATTGGTGTTATCAGCGTTAGTAATTGCAGTTAGAATTATTTTTCGTTCAGCTGCACTTGCAGGCTGCGTTGTTGCTGCTTCAGATCCAGCTGTATCCAAAACAGAGCTGCAAACAAATAAAAAAAAATTAGAGGTTCTTTAAAAAAAAATTCAATAGTATGAAAGTACACGTCACATCTATTTATGTACAACATAAAGATTATTTTAAATTTTATAATGCATTTTAGGAATCATATATTGTATTCATCAAAAGTAAAAAATGTAAAGTGACATGTTACATGTAGATCTATATATCATGGTTCATACAACTTTTGTGAAAATGAATTCCAGACATTTATGTTTTCCAGACTTACTAACAGTAAAAAGGATGGCTACCTGAGCATGCCATATGTGCTCTGGACTGCTGTATTCGTGATCTTGGGTTCAAACCCTGCCAATAACTAACCCCTGTCGTACTGTGGGAGGTTTGGACTAGGGTGTAATAATAATTTTCAATTATTAAGGAACATACGGTACAAGGGGGAAAAAAAGTCACTAATCTTGTAGCACTTAGACTTGGGAAATTTAGTAGGCCCTATATAGTTCAATAGGCCTAACTTAGTTGTAAAATCTTATTCTTAATCTCATAACTAGTCCAACAGTTTTATAATTTTTATATAGATATTTAGTGGCGTAAACATTAGACACTAGTTAAAAAGTAAAGACTTATTTAGACTAGCCTAGGTTAGAGGGCCTACCTCTAGTAGGCCTATAATTCTATTGGAGGAGATAATTTTAAATAAAGATCTAGAGATAGATTAACTGTATTGAACTTAAAATTTAATTTGTAGTAGTGGCTTACTTATGTCTAATTCACAATAGGCCTATGCCTATGTGAATACTGACTTGTTTTTTTTAACGGGGTAAAAATTGATAATATTGATCTAAATCTATATCATAACCATACTAGATTATAATTATAGATCTATATGCTAAGTATACTAGATCTAAATCTAGACTTAGATCAAGACTAAATCTAGTAGTAGATCTAGTATTCTAAGTCTTTTTAGTTTTTGAGTTTAGACTCAAGATCTATATTCTACATTGAATAGATTTGGGGGAAAAAAAAAAGGGGGGGGGGTAATCGTGCATAGATCGAGACTAAATCTAGTTGCAGACCTAGTAATCTAAGTCATTCTTGTGCTCTAGTCTTTTATCTTTTAGTTTAGACTAAGATCTAGATCTATATTCTATGTTGACTAGATATAATATAACTTGTTTTCTTTATTTAAATGGGGGGGGGGGGGGGGGGGAATCGCGCATAGATCGAGACTAAATTAGGTACTAAATCTAGTAGTAGACCTAGATCTAGTAATCTAATTTGCGCATAGATGAAGATTAAATCTAATTCTAGACCTAGTAATGGAAGTCATTCTAAAGGCCTAGTCTTTTAGTTTAGACTCAAGTGCGCATAGACAGCTGCCAAATAATTAACCTAAAAAACTAGGGGCCTTCGATGGGAAGTTTTACCGATCTTATAGGCATATTCTATGTTGACTAGATATATTATAATATAATTTGTTGTCTTTATTTAATGGGGGGGGGGGGGGGGGTAATCACACATAGATCGAGGCTAACATTAGGCTAGTAAAAAACCTTGATCTATTAAGAAGTGGCGCATAGATCAAGACTAAATCTAGTAATCTAGTCTAGTAGAATTTAGAATTTAGTAGATCTAGTAGACCTAGAACAGATATAGATCTAGTAATAAAAGTCGCGCATAGTCATAGATCGAGACTAAATCTAGTAGTAGACCTAGATCTAGTAAACTATCTAAGTCGCGAATAGATCGAGACTTTTAAATCTAGTAGTAGACCTAGATCTAGTAAGTCATTCTTGTTGCCAAATATTTTTGGTTTAGACTCAAGATCTAGATCTAGACTCTCTATATATATTCTATATTGAAGTCATTGACGAGATATATTTGTTTTCTTTATTTAAAAAAAAAAGGGGGGGGGGTAATCACACATAGATCGAGGCTAACATTAGGCTAGTAAAAAACCTTGATCTATTAAGAAGTGGCGCATAGATCAAGACTAAATCTAGTAATCTAGTCTAGTAGAATTTAGAATTTAGTAGATCTAGTAGACCTAGAACAGATATAGATCTAGTAATAAAAGTCGCGCATAGTCATAGATCGAGACTAAATCTAGTAGTAGACCTAGATCTAGTAAACTATCTAAGTCGCGAATAGATCGAGACTTTTAAATCTAGTAGTAGACCTAGATCTAGTAAGTCATTCTTGTTGCCAAATATTTTTGGTTTAGACTCAAGATCTAGATCTAGACTCTCTATATATATTCTATATTGACGTCATTGACGAGATATATTTGTTTTCTTTATTTAAAAAAAAAGGGGGGGGGGGAGTTTCGCCCATGCATAAATAAATCTAGGCCAAAAACTTCCCGACCTTTGGTAGCCTAACTGAAATTTGATCGACCATCTAGATAATATAGAATAACATCTGATCTTCTAATCATCATCTTTTTTGAAGTAACGTCTGTATTATATAAGATAAGATAACAGCAGTCATAATAAACTAGTTACTAGTCTAGGACTAGATCTATTACTAGATCTAAATCTGATTTAAGTCTACAGTACACCGTCTAGAAATTGGCTGGCATTTCACTGACATGCCGTGGATTGCGCGTGCTTTCACAATAGATAGATCTAGTAGGCCTATTAATGGAAGCCTCTATGCCCAACTAGATCTAGCAGCCTAGCGTTTTACCGGTTACGGCGCCTGAGGGCTGAATGACATCGGATTATTTTTTTTTCAAATTCCAGACATTTAACAAAATTGCATTGAAAAGTAGCAATTTTCCAGACTTTTTTAAGACTGAAATCTGAATTTTGAAATTCCAGACTTTTTCCAGACCGCGTACGAACCTTGATATATGTATTAGATCTTAAAAAAAAAAAGACCAAGTTGAAGTCCTACAACTACATGATAATCTAGATTTAGAATCTAGTAGATCTAGATGTGACTGATGACCACTGATGTCTAGATCTAGATCTAGTCAATCTAGAATATCTAGTCATTCTAGTTCTAATGTGATCTATGTCCCTTATCTATACTAGATCTAAAAAAGGATAGATCTCTATGTTTGCAATCACTTTCATGATATTTATTTAATGTCTAGATCTATATATATATAGTTCTAGATGTGATTCATTGATATGATAAACACGTTGCGTTTGTCGAATTCAAAGATTGATGAAGCAAAGACGGCAAAGTGATTATCTCATTATTTTATGTGTAAGCACACGCTGGTCTAGTAAATAAA
Organism: Biomphalaria glabrata; assembly: GCF_947242115.1. Classification (NCBI taxonomy): domain Eukaryota; kingdom Metazoa; phylum Mollusca; class Gastropoda; family Planorbidae; genus Biomphalaria; species Biomphalaria glabrata. The sequence continues at coordinate 89,810,863 of NC_074711.1, forward strand.
AAACTCTAGATTTAGACTTACCTTTGTAATTATGCATTTGTCTTTGAAGCATGTCTTCCTCTGGGCTTACAGTAACGTTTTTTCTTTCCAAACATATAACCTTTTGTTGGCATTTCTGAGTTTGAATAATGAATCGAGGCTTTCAAATGTTTACAGAAGAAGGACCGGTTCACGTCATGTGCGCATGCGTGTAAATTTTGTTGTCATAGTTACCAATGTAGCTTTGATAGTGCGCATGCGTAAATATGGCTTAGTGAGTGTGTATATGAGGATATAGGGAAAAAAAAAGAGGTAGTGACGTATTTTGAAAGTTTATATTTATAGAATGAGAAACCATGCACATAATCGGAACTAGAAAAGTAGACCTTTGTATCGATACCATCTGTTAGGGATAAGAGCGTACATTAGCTTATCAACTTTAGCTTACAAAATGTTGATTTTTAACCAAAACATCAAAATTTTGCTTATACATCTACTTTTAAAATACAAAATTGATGTATAAAGCGCAGTTTTTTTAGTATTCTGATAGGGAATTCGTTTTCTAGACATTTTAAACTATTAAAATCAATTAATTTTAAAATATCGATATTTTTGACCTAGATCGATGTTTTCTCACTGTGCATCCCCCTTAAATACGCAGAAGTCCGATTTTAAAGATCCATCCCCCCAAAAAAAGCACAAGCCGATTTCAAATAGCCACTACAAATAACAAACAGGTCGATTCAAAACAGAAACTACGAATAATGTTCATATATGAAAAATGCACAAGTCTATTCAATCAGCCACCCCCAAAAGAGTAGAAGTTGATTCTAAATAACCACAAAAAAAAAAAACAAAAAAAAAAACCAACATAGGTCCGATTCAAAACAGTCATTACAAAAATGTCGATTCCGAAAAAGCAATCACAAAAAAAAATGGATTACAAACAACAATTAATTTAAGAAATTTCTTGATTCGAAGACAAGCCTTATTAAGTCCTTAATTAAGATCATTCGGGAAATACCAAAAATAAAATACAAAAGCTTTAAAGCAAGCCTGCAGATTATCACTATAGGTTGTTCCAAGATTTCGAATCTGTCAACAACTGTTCTTACTAAGCATCTAGGAGGTAAAAAGAACCTGTGCAAGAAATTTCTTTTTAATAGGTGCGACAATGTAAGAGATTTATTGGTTTTCGAAGACAAGCTTTATAATTTCCTTATTAAGTTGATTGGGAAATATCAAAAATAAAATACATAGCTTTCATAGCAAGCCTACGGTTTTTCGCAAATGGTGGTCCTAACGTTTTGATTCTTTCGAAACCCGTTCTTAGTAAGCATCTAGGAGTTAAAAGAAACCTGTGTACGAAATTTCACGTAAATAGAAGCGACAGTTTAAGAGATATCTTGATTTTCGAAGACAAGTCTTATAATCCCCTAATATTTATTTATAGTTGATTTGGGAAATACCAATAATAAAATACAAAGCTTTGATAGCAAGCCTGTGGTTTTTCGCAAATTGTGGTCCCAACGTTTTGATTCTATCGAAACCCGTTCTTAGTAAGCATCTAGGTGGTAAAAGGAACCTGTGTACTAAATCTCACTTGAATAGAAGCGACAGTTTAAGAGATATCTTGATTTTCGGAGACAAGCCTTATAATTTCCTTATTAAGTTGTTTTGGAAATACCAATAATAAAATACAAAGCTTTGATAGCAAGCCTGTGGTTTTTCGCAAATTGTGGTCCCAACGTTTTGATTCTATCGAAACCCGTTCTTAGTAAGCATCTAGGAGGTAAAAGAAACCTGTGTACGAAATTTCAAATAAATAGAAGCGACAGTTTAAGAGATATCTTGATTTTCAAAGACAAGTCTTATAATCTCCTAATATTTATTTATAGTTGATTTGGGAAATACCAATAATAAAATACAAAGCTTTGATAGCAAGCCTGTGGTTTTTCGCAAATTGTGGTCCCAACGTTTTGATTCTATCGAAACCCGTTCTTAGTAAGCATCTAGGAGGTAAAAGGAACCTGTGTACTAAATTTCACTTGAATAGAAGCGACAGTTTAAGAGATATCTTGATTTTCAGAGACAAGCCTTATAATTTCCTTATTAAGTTGATTTGGGAAATACCAATAATAAAATACAAAGCTTTGATAACAAGCCTGTGGTTTTTCGCAAATTGTGGTCCCAACGTTTTTATTCTATCGAAACCCGTTCTTAGTAAGCATCTAGGAGGTAAAAGAAACCTGTGTACTAAATTTCACTTAAATAGAAGTGACAGTTTAAGAGATATCTTGATTTTCAGAGACAAGCCTTATAATTTCCTTATTAAGTTGTTTTGGAAATACCAATAATAAAATACAAAGCTTTGATAGCAAGCCTGTGGTTTTTCGCAAATTGTGGTCCCAACGTTTTGATTCTATCGAAACCCGTTCTTAGTAAGCATCTAGGAGGTAAAAGGAACCTGTGTACTAAATCTCACTTGAATAGAAGGGACAGTTTAAGAAATATCTTGATTTTCAGAGACAAGCCTTATAATTTCCTTATTAAGTTGATTTGGGAAATACCAATAATAAAATACAAAGCTTTGATAACAAGCCTGTGGTTTTTCGCAAATTGTGGTCCCAACGTTTTGATTCTATCGAAACCCGTTCTTAGTAAGCATCTAGGAGGTAAAAGAAACCTGTGTACTAAATTTCACTTGAATAGAAGTGACAGTTTAAGAGATATCTTGATTTTCGGAGACAAGCCTTATAATTTCCTTATTAAGTTGTTTTGGAAATACCAATAATAAAATACAAAGCTTTGATAGCAAGCCTGTGGTTTTTCGCAAATTGTGGTCCCAACGTTTTGATTCTATCGAAACCCGTTCTTAGTAAGCATCTAGGAGGTAAAAGGAACCTGTGTACTAGATTTCACTTGAATAGAAGCGACAGTTTAAGAGATATCTTGATTTTCAAAGACAAGTCTTATAATCTCCTAATATTTATTTATAGTTGATTTGGGAAATACCAATAATAAAATACAAAGCTTTGATAGCAAGCCTGTGGTTTTTCGCAAATTGTGGTCCCAACGTTTTGATTCTATCGAAACCCGTTCTTAGTAAGCATCTAGGAGGTAAAAGGAACCTGTGTACTAAATCTCACTTGAATAGAAGCGACAGTTTAAGAAATATCTTGATTTTCAGAGACAAGCCTTATAATTTCCTTATTAAGTTGATTTGGGAAATACCAATAATAAAATACAAAGCTTTGATAACAAGCCTGTGGTTTTTCGCAAATTGTGGTCCCAACGTTTTGATTCTATCGAAACCCGTTCTTAGTAAGCATCTAGGAGGTAAAAGAAACCTGTGTACTAAATTTCACTTGAATAGAAGTGACAGTTTAAGAGATATCTTGATTTTCGGAGACAAGCCTTATAATTTCCTTATTAAGTTGTTTTGGAAATACCAATAATAAAATACAAAGCTTTGATAGCAAGCCTGTGGTTTTTCGCAAATTGTGGTCCCAACGTTTTGATTCTATCGAAACCCGTTCTTAGTAAGCATCTAGGAGGTAAAAGGAACCTGTGTACTAGATTTCACTTGAATAGAAGCGACAGTTTAAGAGATATCTTGATTTTCAAAGACAAGTCTTATAATCTCCTAATATTTATTTATAGTTGATTTGGGAAATACCAATAATAAAATACAAAGCTTTGATAGCAAGCCTGTGGTTTTTCGCAAATTGTGGTCCCAACGTTTTGATTCTATCGAAACCCGTTCTTAGTAAGCATCTAGGAGGTAAAAGAAACCTGTGTACTAAATTTCACTTGAATAGAAGTGACAGTTTAAGAGATATCTTGATTTTCGGAGACAAGCCTTATAATTTCCTTATTAAGTTGTTTTGGAAATACCAATAATAAAATACAAAGCTTTGATAGCAAGCCTGTGGTTTTTCGCAAATTGTGGTCCCAACGTTTTGATTCTATCGAAACCCGTTCTTATTAAGCATCTAGGAGGTAAAAGGAACCTGTGTACTAGATTTCACTTGAATAGAAGCGACAGTTTAAGAGATATCTTGATTTTCAAAGACAAGCCTTATAATTTCCTTATTAAGTTGATTTGGGAAATACCAATAATAAAATACAAAGCTTTGATAGCAAGCCTGTGGTTTTTCGCAAATTGTGGTCCCAACGTTTTTATTCTATCGAAACCCGTTCTTAATAAGCATCTAGGAGGTAAAAAGGAACCCGTGTACTAGATTTCACTTGAATAGAAGCGACAGTTTAATAGATATCTTGATTTTTGGAGACAAGCCTTATAATTTCCTTATTAAGTTGATTTGGGAAATACCAATAATAAAATACAAAGCTTTGATAGCAAGCCTGTGGTTTTTCGCAAATTGTGGTCCCAACGTTTTTATTCTATCGAAACCCATTCTTAGTAAGCATCTAGGAGGTAAAAGGAACCTGTGTACGAAATTTCACTTAAATAGAAGCGACAGTTTAAGAAAGATCTTGATTTTCGAAGACAAGTCTTATAATCTCCTAATATTTATTTATAGATCTAGTATCCTATTATTTCCGACATTTGGATATTTCCGGTATTTGGTTTCGCCCTTACCAATATAAACAACCATATTCATATTGGTTTACGTTCGATTGACGACTGCTGATAAAGTTTTCTGTACACTACGTGTGGACTTATTATTCAACTTCTAAATCTATATGTAGGCAAAAAACTTAAAAATAAATAGACCTTGTAGATTTGTAATTCTAGATCTAGATCTAGAACTTATTATAAGACCAAGACTTAGCCGGCAAGCTAGGCTGAGAGAGGCCTTATTCCGGGCTATTAAAATTAATGTGGCAATTCGATGATCAACTAAACAAATTATCATTTTTTTAGTCCTTGCCATAACTGATGTCTCTCAATCAAAACTTAGAAATAATTAGAAAAGTAAAGCCTATCAAAGCTTGCAATACACATGTGATCTAATTCTAGACTAGATCTATAGATTTATCTAGATTATCAACAGTTCGCTTTCACTTTCAGTGGATCTGATTTCACTACTAGAATAGATCTATAAGTATAACTACTACAAATTGTAGTACAAGATCTGATCTAGATCTATAGGAAAGGCCCATCAGCGAAATGGCATACAAAGCGAACACCTCCCGGTATTTTTTATCCATTCTTATTTATTTCAAAAGTAACTGCAGAACTAATAAAATGGTGTTACAAAGACATTTTTTTACATTTCCCACATATTCACTTTTGTTTTCCCTCAATAAAATAAAGCGTAGCTAAAGGTCAAAGTTGACATGTATGGAAATTTCATTCTCAAAACATTTCCAGATAAACGAGAATAGGTCCGAACTTAAGGCGATTTGCATATTATGCTTCTAAATTGACGAGGAAATAGTTAGCTAGAATAGCTAAGGCTATTCATTCCGTTGAAAAAAAAATATTATGGGGTGTTCGCTCAAAATGACCTTTTTAACTGAAAACCTATTCAGCGAAACCCCTATTATAAGCTTAAAAAGCCATTAATAATAATTTAGTTACTGATTTAATCTGTTTTTCTTTTTGTCTTATCTATTGTTATTGTTTGTAAACTGAAATATTAAAATAATAGGCCTATTTTTAACCTTAACCCAACGTCTTCGATTTCGAAGATTAAGGATGAGTGCATCACTACGTGTTTCACATGACTACGCCCAGTTGCGACCAGCATATTTTCCTGCATTTTCTTTCTGTCTAAAATGTTTGACTCGCAGCTCTCCAACAGTCTCTCAAAGGTCATATGCTGGCAGCTACTTTCCTCTATGCCAGTGAGGGTGAAATGACGCTTCAGTTGATCTTAACAGCGCTTATACGGGATACGGGGGGGGGGACCTCTGTTTTGCCCTCCTCCTTTTTTTTTAACTGTCTGGTTAACCTCTTGTTACTAATTAATGAGATTAATATGTGTATAAATGTTTAAAAGAAGTGCAGAATTCATTTTCACAGGGTTACCCCACCATTCTGAGATTAGGTTTTCAGATCTCCAACAGTTTTCCAGGAGAAAATATTCGATTTCAGGATAGGAAAATATGCGAACTATATATTTAGTAATAAATATAAGAGTTACCATATAATATACATTTATAAAATTACAAGATCTCTCCTGAGCCTTTCGTCTCCATGCCCGAAAACCAAGCTGTTGTAGATCTGTCTCCATACATCATCAATCCATCGCATTCGGGATCTGCCTTTGGGTCAATCAGCTTGTGTGTGTGGGGGGGATCGAGTTGATGGCGCTTAAGTGCACTGAACATAATTTCTTAAAAAAAAAATAGTTGAGTAACGAGAGTTTATGAAATGGAGAGTAGTATGATGTGGAGTAGCCTATATGAAGGTGGCGTGATAGAATTTTGTAGTTTCTTTATTTCTTTTAAGAAAAAAAATTGATCGCAAGTTTCGTAGGCTATATAGACATCAGTTCCAAGCAGAGAAAGGAGATGTGGAGCATGAGAAAGTGAAAACAAATTTAGGCTTTATGCCACAAGGAGGACAATAGTTATAATGCTTCATGGAAGAAGTTAGATGATAGAACTAATTGAAGCATAATTTCCTATATTTTAACATGCTATTTCGCTATTTTTTACGGCCTTTCGCTCATTATGACTCCCGCGAAAATTGCGTTAGCTGATTATGTCCAACCCATACTGCAAGTTGACTTGAATTATAAATTTAATAGCTGATATGAAAAAAAAAGAGTCAAATTTAGTTTTATAGCCCAATTGGTGAGGAGTCCGCAGATGTTTTCATTATAAAATTCTAAACTAAAAACTGGCACAAAAGCATTCGCTATTGGTCCTATCCCATAGATATGTATAGATCTAGATCTAATTTTCTTCTACAAGATGACTAGTCTAGATTCTAGGTCTAGATCTAATTACCACTTTGATATTCACTTTGTAAATAAGACATCAACTACTCAGGTCAAACATTTGTTATTGTTGAAATAGATATATATAGATCTATAAATAAATGTTAGCACTATTGTAGAAAAAAACAAACATAGAGTCTGTATAGATTTAGATATAAATCTAAGTGATTTTTTTATCTATTTTTTTTTAAGAAATTATGTTCAGTGCACTTAAGTGAGTCTTAAGCACCATCAACTTGATCCCCCCCCCCCCCCCCCACACACAGGCTGGGCCTGTTCTAATTCTATATACAATAGATACTTGAATCTCTGGATATATAATATAAATAAAAAATAAATCACATTTTATTTTTTGTATCGGCAGTCTAGAATATAGAGTTAGATCTAATTTTTGATTTCTAATAAAAATGATGGTAAAAGAAATTATTTCGATACGACTTGAGTCTATTGACATTGCATTTATAAAGCTAGAATTTTTCAGAATCTATAAATAGTAAAACTTTCATTTTCTAAGACTTAAACTCTGTCCAACACAACATTCATCACATTTTATATTTTTCAGATGAAGATGCATAGCGGGCTTCATTATATTGCTTTTGGAACAGAGCCACATACATATTAATAAAACCAGCTCTTTTGAGTAACAGGAAGGACTTGAAAACTACATATTAAAAAACAAGCAGCAAAGAAGAAAATTTAAGGCAAGTTGTTTTTCTAAATATTTTGATTTATTATTTAAAATGAACTTCATTGTTTCTTTTGTTGTATGCATAATACAGAACAGGCAAATTATGAAAATAATCTTGACTAGAATCTTTCAATCTAGATTAGATTTAGATTTAACTTTTTAGAACCGATTTCCACAGGGGATGGGAATGGGTAGGGTTTAAACCCGGAACCATCGGTAAGTCACAAAATGCATGACCAGGCAGATATCTTGATTTGAATTACTAACTAAGATACTTTATAAAAAAACAACAACTAGTTCTTGGCGTCCATTGTTATTCAAACAGTTACATAGTTACAAAAATTGATCTTGAAATAAAATGTTTTTTTTTTAAATAAACAAGTTAACTTTAAAGACCTTACGATCTATAAGGCAGATGATGTAAAGGTCACCTGTTTCTGTGGACCACGGTTAACGAGGATGTCCCAACTAATGTCAAATACCAATTAAACCTGGTTGGACTCAGAGGTATCCCAAAATTCAAAATACCAGTCTTTAACGAGATTCGAACCTGGTTCTGCAGGTTTCAATAAGGGCCTCTTTTGAATGAATAGATCTACAATTTTCATACTAATAGATAAGATAATAATAATTAATATACAAACAATACTTCAATTCATTTCTTTTATTTCCTCAAATAAATGAATGCATATTATGATTTGAATAAATATATCTATATATTAAATTATATAAATATTTCTCATTGGATAGCTTGGATATAATACAGGTACAAAAAAAAATACACTGTCTCACATTTACACATATTTATATAAAATTTAACTACTATAATTATGAATGTACACAAATTATTTTTTTTAACACACATTATTTCAAATATTCTAGGTAAACCAGCCTATGTATTAGCTGATATGTTTAAAATTCATCCCACAACTACATCTAAGACAGGGGTGGGCAAATTACGGCCCGGGGGCTGGATGTGGCCCAGCGGAATGTTTTATGCAGCCTGCTGACACCTACAGCAGACATACCTATAGTCCCGCATTATGCGGAAACGGCCCGCAAAATCATCAAAAAAGCTCACATGTTCCGCCGTTCCGCATTCACGATTTTTTGTTCCGCCAAGTCTGAATTCCGACACTAAAAAAAAATTGCCATTTTATCATTATTTATTAATAGTGCGAATTGAAAATACTGAGTGCAAAATAAAATATATATAGGTCTGTGTTTATTGTTTACATTTCATCTACTTCCGGACCCGGTGTGTCCTAAATTTACGAAGAAATGGTTGAAGACTAGATGAGATCTACATCTAGTTCTAGACATAGATCTCTAGATCTACTGATCTAGTAGTCTAGGTCTAGATATTAGAATTAGATCTATTCTTAGAATCTAGTAAGTGCTAATTAGCCAAATATTCCATTCAAATCCCTTTCTTTTCACGACAATGGCTCTACTACAGTATCATCATCTAGACAATCTAGATCTACTAGATCTAGTCTTAGTCTAGACTCTAGGCTACTAGATAGGACTAGATTGTTTTTTAGATTTTAGATGATTTGAATTTGATAGATCAAATAGATCTGACTATTCTAATTCTAACACTAACTCCTTGAACCGGTTTCTAAGTAATCTAAGAAACTTTCAAAAGGATTTTAAAAAAAAAAAAGTTATTAAAGATCTAGAGGTCTAGACCTAAATTAATTAATTAACTTGACTTAGACTTAGACACAGTAAGTCTAAGGCCTAAATAAGGCTATTAGATCTACTTTTCTTATTACATAGTCTAAATTAGTTTCTAGATCTAGAAGTAGGGCTAGCACTAGATAACTAGATCTAGAAGTAGACTCTAGATCTATCTAGAAATAGACTTAGAAGGTGATAGATCTCTAGATTCTAGATTTCTATGTATCATTATGTAAATTTAGTTCTTAATAAGTCTATTATAGACTATAGATTTAGACATAAATATTTAGATCTCTAATATAATTATTATAATCTGTGTTCTTAGACATAGAGGACTTATTAGATATAGATTATAGATCTAGACTAGTACTAGTAGACTCTTAAATTATTTTAGATCTAGAACTATATACAAGATCTAGTGTGACTAGAGTAGAGCCCTAGAATTAGAAAAGGATAGATAATCAAGTAGATCTAGAATAATCTAGACTAGATTTCACTAGATCTAGTCAATAGATTAGACCTAGTAGTAACAAATAAAAATTGTTTGTTTTTTTTAGTTTTTGTTCTTTAGGAGGGTTTTTGGGCCAAAGTCTTGTTCGAGTCTCTTGATTTAGAATGCACCATTGAAGGACATGGTCAGCATTCTCTGGTGATGGGCAAGTTTCTCTAGTCCCGACATTTAACTTCCAGAACATATATTGTCTCATTCAGTGAACAAGCCTTTTCCTTTGTGGAAACTAAACAAGTATAACTACTGGTCGATTTTGACTGACTGTAATTTGACAGCAGTCACAAGGATAGAAACTAGTAAGCTAGTTCCACAGTTCCGGAACATCATGCACGAGTGTAAAAAGTAAAATACTGCACATTAAGTACAACTGTATATTTGTCAGGATATTTTAATGTAAAATGACAACAGCAATTTAAAAAAAAAAATCGTAAAATTGGTTTAAATAATTGCTAATTCTTGTTGTAATTCCTTAACGTGAAGTGTGGGGAAAAATAGAAACGTGAATATAATACAGTGTAAATATGAATTAAAAGACATTCTACACAGTTAGCTTAGAGTGTCTCTATAAGTTGTATATAAATATGCGGCCCGCCATTCCCAATTTTTAAAATAATGCGGCCCTCGATACAAAAAGGTTGCCCACCCCTGATCTAAGATATTCATGTACTGTTTTGGATGTTATGTATGTCGACATATCCGATTTGATTTTCTGGCCCAATAAGGAGAGTCTCAGGCCCAAAAAATTTATTTGTACTTATGACAGGAAGATGACAGTAATAAATGACTGTTTTGAAATTTTCATTGAGAGACCTAGCAGCGTTAAAGCACAGGCACAAACCTATTCTTCCTATTAGCACAACACAGTAAAATATCTGATTGGAACTCATTACTTTCAATAAATGAATTAAAAATATTTATACTAAGCCTTATAGTTTCTTTGGATTTAATAGCCTTTAAATTTTTATTTTTAGAAGTGATGTTGTTCACAAGAGAATCAAATTTAACTTTTTGTTTTTTAATGAGGTGATATCAATCTCAGAAACCTTAGTTGGCAAAACCTTTTTAAGCTCTGATGGATTTATCCAGTAAGATAACAAGCCTGTAACTGTCTTACTGTCTTTGAGCCTGGTGTTGGCTTCCAGCATAAATAAAGTGTCTGCCACATTTCTTCTTCTTCTTCATCGTTCTCATTGTTATGTTGGAGTGTTCATATGACTAGACCAGTACATGAGATGAACTGCCCAGTGGTTTCCAAATCAGGGAGCTCTCCATATAGTTTTCTTTCTATTGGGGTGATTTGGGGCCAATGTCTTATGCAGGCCTCTTGGTAGAGAGAGCAGTTTTGGAGGACGTGGTCGGCATTTTCTGGTGATACTCCACATGGGCAGATTTCACTGGTTCCAATTTTTAGCTTCTGGAACATGTGTTGTCGCATTCTGTTGTGTCCGGTCCTGAGTCGAAAGATTAGACGTTGGTCTTGTCGGAATAGCTTATAGTAAGCGTCATCTTTCTTGTGATTTGGATGGGAGTTCGTCCATTTCTCATTTATTTTATCTACAATTAATTTCTTCATTTCTTCTGGATAGAGTGCAGAGTTTACTTGTGAGTTTGTTCTCCCACTCTTGGCGAGTGTGTCAGCCTTCTCATTTCCTGCTAGTTGTATGTGAGCTGGCATCCATTGGATAACAGTTTTTTTGCTGTTGTTGTTGAGCTTTGTAAGTGCTGTTCTGAGGTTTTTAATATGAGGGGAATCAGAGTTTTGCAAGCTTTGGAGGGTTGTTTTCACATCTGTTAGAAAGACAATCTGACTGTGAGGGGAACTTGGATGATTTGCTAACATGGTAGCAGCTAGTGCTAGTGCTTCCCTTTCTGCTCTGTGACTGTCAGAGAACTCTCCAGTTGCAATGGATTTTTCTAGTTTTCCTCCATCTGGCCATTCGATAAGTATTCCAGCTCCTCCATTTGTGGTGGCTTTATGGGATGAGCCATCCGTGTAAAATCTGATCCACTGATTGCTAGGGTAATTGGTATGTAGAAAACAGTTCACTATTTCCTTGAGCTCTGTTGGTCTGTTAACAGATTTTCTTTTTATGTTTTCAATATGGTCCCTTATAGTAGGAAGAGGGCTTTTGTCCCAGGGTGGAGATTCATTATAGTGTATTGAGGATTCCAGAGTAATTTTTTCAAGTTGGTGTTTCTTTTTTAGGTTTAGAGATTCCTGTATGAAATTGGTCCTTTTGAGACGTTTTTTTGTGCCAGTTTTGTGGATTTTTGTTCTGAATGGGTGCCTCTCCAAGGTTTCCAATTTAGTGAATTGGGAAAGGATTTTTATTTCTCTTCTTTCATCCAGAAAGATCAGGGCAGTGGTTTCCTCCATAGCTCTTATGGGTGTTGTTTTTATTGCTCCTGTCATTATCCTTTGACCAATATTTTGAACCTTGTCTATTTTTCTTAGGTTGGTTTGGGCTGCTGAGCCCCATGCTGTGGCACCATACAGGTCTTACATAACTGGTATAGGTCTTTTTTAGGATGTTGTGATTAGCTCCCCAATCTGTGCCAGCTAATTTTTTCAAGAGGGATAGTCTCTGGATGCCTTTACTCTGTGTTTTATCTATTTGGTTTTTCCAGGTTAGTCTCGGGTCAAAGGTGACTCCAAGATAAGTAGGGCTGTCATTTTTTTCTAAAGCTTCCAAATCTAATGTTAATTTTATTGTTTGTTGTTTTGTTGACAGTGAGAATATGGTATATGTGGTCTTTTTTGTGTTGATGGACATGCCCCAGTCTTTGGACCAATTATTGAGTTTATCAAGAGCATCTTGTAATCGAAATTTCGATGTTCCTACATATTCTTCTGTGCTAATTATGGCAAGGTCATCTGCATACATGCTGCTTTTAACTTTTCTAGGTAGATTGTTTATGAATATTAGGAAAAGTGTTGGGGATAGGACTCCTCCTTGGGGGACGCCATTTTTTATACCCACTGTGTGGCTTCTTTGTCCTTGATTGCAAACTAAGGCTTTTCTATTATTTAGGTATTCCTTTATCCAGTTGTACATTCTTTGGGATATGTGATGCTGGATTAGCTTGAGCAAGAGACCTTGTTCTCAGACTTTGTCAAATGCTTTTTCTAAGTCAACCCACACAATTGTTGTTAGTTTCTTTTCTCGAAAGCCGTCTTCTATTTCTTGTGTGATGAAGGCAATTTGATCTTCTGTTGATCTGCCTTTTCTAAAGCCAGCCTGGGCTTCAGTGAGTAGGTTATTTGACTCAAGGATCCATGTCTGCCACATGAGTGCAGGACTCACCAAGTCCAACTATACAAGAACAGTGGGCTGATAGAATAATACCATCTTCTTCTTATATAATACAGACGTTACTTCAAAAAAGAAGATGATTACGCCCTACGCGTCATGCATTTAGTCATGCATATTAACCAATGACTTAAATTCTGCCAAGTCCCTGGTTTTCCTGGCTAGCTCAGGTAACCCATTCCATGCTCTAATAGTACTAGGGAAGAAGGAGTATTTGTACAAATTTGTCCTAGCATATTGGACGAGGAATGTGCCTTTACCTTTGTGTCTTTCAGAGTATTTTATTAAATTTTGTTTTTGTATTTGAAGATTATGGTTCAGTGTTTTATGTATGATTGCTACTTTACTTTTGAGCCTTCTGTCCTGAAGGCTTTCTAAATTTAGTGATTTTACTAAAGGTGTTACTCTAGTCAAATGTGAATATTCGTTTGTTATGAATCTCACTGCTCTATTTTGTGTCTGTTCCAGTTTCTTAATGTTTTCTTGAGTTGAGGGGTCCCAAACGGAGGATGCATATTCTATTATTGGCCTAACCAAGGTTAAATAACATTTTAGTTTTATGTTCTTATTTGATTTATAGAAATTTCTTTTAATAAATCCTAATGCTTTGTTTGATTTTTTTGTAGTTTCATCAATATGTGGATTCCATGATAGTTTTTCATTTATTATAACACCTAGGTATTTTGCGTTTTTAGTCTGTGTTACTGGTTTGCCATGAATAAGATAAGGGGAATTAATTTGTTTTAGTTTTTTTGTTACTCTTAACAACTGACATTTTTCTGGGTGGAAAGACATGCTCCAATTTGATTCCCATTTCTGTAATTCATCTAATTCTCTTTGTAAAATATCTGTGTCTTGTGTTGTTTTTATTGTTCTATATATTATGCAATCGTCTGCAAATAATCTGACTTTTGTTCCTGAAGTAATGCAATTTGGTAAATCATTTATGTAAATTAAAAATAGTAGTGGACCCAAGACTGTTCCTTGAGGTACACCTGAGTTTACTGTTATCGGTGTTGATTTTGTTGATGGTCTATTTTGTTGATGAGTATATATATGTTAATGGTGCATGCGAGTCCATATGACACAACAACAGAATGAATCAAGAATATACTTAATAACGCAGGCTGATAACTTCAACAATTTAATAAACAATAAAAAGGGCACAGTCCTCTGTCGTCGCTAGCCTAGCGTCGTCCTCTTAGGCGTCTTGTCCGTTATTCTTCTTGTTCGTAATCCTACTCTGTTCTTACTCGTCACATTACTTAGGAAAAACCTGATTCACATCAACTTCTACGCATCTTGTGTCATTACATATTTCCTCCCCCCTTTATCAAAAAAAAAATTTTGTCAATTTTTTTTTTCAGTTTAAAACACTATCCCTACTGTCATGCCTGTACAATATACATGGCCAAAATTTTTGGGGAAAGACAAAACAAACATATATCTTGATCTTGATGGACATCATCATGTTTCCCATCTTCATCAGTTCCTGGTGTCCATGTTTGTATGTCACAAAGTTCACACTGTAGTTGAATGTTGACACCAAGAAAACAATATGTACAGTTCCAATACAGTTAATGGTAAGAAAATATCCGGTATACGGTGTTCTAATCATCACTCCTGTCATTGACGATAAAATAGTATAGTCCAGTGTAATATTTTCACCAACCAATAGTACTAAGTCCATCAAGACATGTATACAGTCCCCATACGACGATGCCTTTGTCGATTCCAAAGACATAAAACAGAGTTTTTCAGAATAAATACACATGTATATAGTCCACATACGAAGATGCCTTTGCTGACTCCATAGGCATAAAACAGAGTTGTTCAGAGTAAATACTGTTATTGGCTATATGTACATGGTTGATCGCCTCACATCACACCAAACCTTTCCTGTCAGACAAAATGTAATATTTGTGTCAAAACAGCTTTCCAAATTATTCTACCTAACTTTTTTGTTGGGTACCAATAAGTATATTTTCTCTCCACTTACCATTTCCAAACTGACCTAGCCTTTTACTAATGAATGATAATGATTATATAAAAAAAAATAATGACTGTAGATGATCATACTTACTTTAATTTACACCTTTGACTTTAATTATTGGAAAATTTTTTTTTTATAATTATCTCCCTTGATTTAATAAAATTCCCAATTTATATTTTACTGAGTTATCTTCCTTTAAAGGAAATAAAATATAGTATTCATATATAAACAACTTATTCATACCCATTGACTAGAACATATACATATATATACATGCATAAACAAATCAAAATGAATAATCATTATTTACAATAGTTTATCTCACTGTAACTCTTGACAACATGTCAGCTACAATATTAATTTCTCCCCTAATAGCCTCTAATTGAAAATTATATTCTTGTAAAATTAGAAACCACCTGTATAATCTACCATTTTTAATACTTTTTTCTTGCATAAACTTTAGAGGCCTTTGATCAGATAACAATATGAATTTGTTTCCCAGTAAATAGCTTTCCAACTTAGTTACAACCCAAACAACAGCTAAAGCCTCCTTCTCTATGACACTGTATCTCTTCTCAGTATCAGATAATTTCCTACTTACATAAATTATTGGGTGTAATTTATCATACTGTTGCATACGTGGCTTACCTTATCTACTTAAGATAAAATTACTAATATATAATAAGAATAATGTAAAATAAACGTAATAAGACACAAAAAAATAAATCTATTCTATTGAGATGAGACTTTTTAGAGGAAGTATACACTGAAAGAGACAAATAAAGATAACTTCACTTGACTTCTAAAAAAAATAAAATGTACGTGGATACGAACAAAACAAGA
Source organism: Biomphalaria glabrata (assembly GCF_947242115.1). Lineage (NCBI taxonomy): Eukaryota > Metazoa > Mollusca > Gastropoda > Planorbidae > Biomphalaria > Biomphalaria glabrata. The sequence continues at coordinate 89,826,788 of NC_074711.1, forward strand.
CAATCTAAACAATCATCGAGACTTTATTAAATGGAGCAGGTCCACTTTCTAATGTGTCCTATAATGACGCCCTTATCAGGCAACCTGCTCTTAACAAAGATCTACTGTCCCTAATAGACTTAATTTAATAATAATGGAGAGAAAAAATAAACTTATCTTTAGTTAGATCCCCTTTGTTCAGTCCACGGAGCTACAACGGTCAGTTCCACACAAGTTCCCCACTGTCTTAGTCTTAGGCAAGGCAAGGTGTGCTCCCACAAAGGCTATTCGACAGGCAGTACTGAGTTAGGCCAATCTCTCCTGGTGCTGCCACTGTATGGTACGGTTCTCAGATAAAGTCCTCTAGTCAGGTTCCAAGGTTCCGGTTCCACTTGATGATCTGTTGGTATGGTGTTGGCTTCTGTCTTTAGGTCAGGAACATAAGTCAATACTGAGACAAGCTGGTGGTGCTGTCTCAAGAGAGGTAAAAAAAATGACAAAGTCCAACTCTCTCTTTTGATGAATATAAATTAGTCAACTTTACAAGTTGAATAGATGGTCACGCAGTGTGGTAGTAGGGTATACCATCACTCGTGTGTAGATTAGATTCCAAGCTTAGCAACACTACAACAGTCAATAGCTTGAAAAACTAACCTGACAAGGTGACTCCAACGGTCAGCTTGTAAATACTAGATATGTAGACTCAGATGACTTTCCGTACTCACAATAAACAGATAAACCTGACAAAATGAGGTATCTTCACTCTTGAGGTATATAGGTAGAGGTATACTGACGACGGACTGCCCTAGATCACTTCAACGGACGAAATAGTTCTAGATTCAGACACAATAGATAAAAATAGTCAATATAGATCTATATATAGATCCAGGTTCAATCTAAAAATATCCAACCTGGCTGACAAAGCTAGACGCTGGTAACGGTTTCAAATTTTCTCTAATAGAAAGTCTAGATCCACTGGAACAAAGATGCCAAAATCCAGCTGCAGTCCAGATAATTAGCACAGACGTAGGGTAGATCTAGTAGAAATAAACGAATGTTAATCCAGTACTTCTCCAGTGTACTTCGCCAAGTGTAGAATTGTAGATAGATATATCCAGAACATGAAGTTAACTAGATTGTAGATCAAAATGACGCCCTGGCCATCGGGGTCGCCACATCTGTTGATGGTCTATTTTGTTGATGAGTTTATATATGTTAATGGTGCATGCGAGTCCATATGACACAACAACAAAATGAATCAAGAATATACTTAATAACGCAGGCTGATAACTTCAACAATTTAATAAACAATAAAAAGGGCACAGTCCTCTGTCGTCGCTAGCCTAGCGTCGTCCTCTTAGGCGTCTTGTCCGTTATTCTTCTTGTTCGTAATCCTACTCTGTTCTTACTCGTCACATTACTATCGAAAAACCCGATTCACATCAACTTCTACGCATCTTGTGTCATTACAATTTAGAGCCATTTATTATTACAGTTTGTTCTCTCCCTATCAGAAAATCTTTAATCCACTGATGCAGTGGACCATTAATGCCGAAATATTTTAATTTTTTAAGCAAACTATGGTGGTGAACTTTGTCAAAAGCCTTAGAAAAATCTAGTAAGATAGCATCTATTTGTTCACTATTATCTTGACTTATTACTATCCAGGGCTGCAGTACATGCTAACCACTGAGAGTGAAGACCTATTAAAAAGAAAAAAAAAATTATTTAAAATACCTGTACATATCAAGACATTGGTTTCATTCATATACATGTAAATACCTTTGAATATCAAGATATTAACTATAATATAACAATATTTATTACTTACCTTTGCTAGTGGTTTAAAAGCCATAACATCTTGAACCCAACCATCTAGGAACTGGTTGTAAGCTGCTAAACTCTTGTAAGCCTGTAGACATTTTCAAAAGTAAAAATAGCAATAACATTTTAATAATAGATGTAGAACTCTTGTAATATAAAGAATTGGTTGGACTTCGAAGCATCCTAAAAATATAGAAATTCAAAACCCTAGTTTACACCAAAAATTCAATTGAGACTAGTGAAGTGCTTCAGCCGCAACAGCCAAAAGGTTTGGGCTATGGTGTAATTAGCTTCAAATCTTAAAGAGCATTTGAAAGTTGTAAAAGAAACACAGATCTAGGACCATTAGATTTATCAACAAGTTACTAGTCTTGATGAGCCTAGTCCTAAAATAAACTTTAAAAAGTCTTCAGCCCTAGACTTAGATCTAAACTGGATAGTAAAGTTTTCTTTGGTTTAGATGCTAGATCTGATCTATATAATACTAGTATCTAATAATAAGTAACTATTATCTGTAACTATAGTCCAATGAGATTGGACCATAGCGCTCTGAGCATACTATAACTATAAGCATGAAAGTAGTGCTACATAAAAGCTAAATTTATTTATCTTATCAAGTGACCTAGAAGTGAAGACTAGATCTAGCTATATCTATTGGATAAAAATTAAGTTTCATATGCTTAAAATATGCAGCAACAGAGAGATGTAGATTTTAGATGTTATCTAGATTTTCTAGATCTATTCTATAGAGTCTAGATGAGATCTAGAATGATCTACTAAGCCTAAGCATTATGTAGGCTAGACTCTAGATCTAGTCACACTCTAATCTGAGACATCATCCAGATTTTGTATATAATATATCTATGATCTATGTAGCCATAGATCTACATCTAGAATACTAGACCTTGAAGGCTTGAGTAGAGAGTAGATCTCTATCACAATCTATGTAGGCCTACATTATATGTTACAACAATGTTGATCTAGCTCTAGACCAGTGTTTCTCAAACTTTTTTGTCTGCCGGCACAGTAAACAAACTACAAAAATTTCGCGGCACACCACAAAGAGCAACAGATGTTTTATAATAAAAAGAAAAATAGATTTTGCCTGTTTTTCAGTATTATGTTTAATGTGAATGTTGTGCCTGTTTTTGAGAGCAAATGTGATCTAATCGAGGCTCCAAAGTCGACAAACAAACTCGCATTTCATCGTCTTTTGTAAGAAGTCTCTCTCTTTTCTTAGATTTGATTTCAGTCAGTGCTGAAAATCCAAACTCACAAAACCATAAGATGTAAATGGAAGAATTATTTTGATTGCTTTTAAATTGATTACAGGATATAACTTGTTGATTGAAATCCAAAACACAACCAGTTGTTGAGAAGTAATGCTGCAATGCTGACTGCAGGTGTTTCAAAGTGTCCAGAATTTCGGGGGTGATTTCTTTATTTGAAACACATTCATTGTAAGTACGAAAGCAGTCCTTTCGTGATTTTACTTTGCCACAAAGACAATCAATTTTAACCAAATGATTTTAGTTTTGAGGATGCAATGATGATGGTTTCCGATGGTCCTTGAAGACTTCAATTCAATGAATTTAATTTGTCAAATAAATCAGAGAGAAATGTCACCTTAACCCACCAAATCTCGTCATGAATAGAAAATCCAAAGTCTTTTTTTTTTTTTTTTCAGCCTCCAAGAATGAAATCAGCTCAGCCTTGAGTTGGACGACATGCTTTAACACTTTTCTCCTGGAGAGCCAACAAACGTTGGTGTGATACAGGAGACATTAGTAGTCTGAATCCATTGCTTCACAAAGCTCTGAGGAAAGTCAGAATGCAAGCGGTCGAGATTTGAGGAAGTTTACAACTTCAATCACTTGATCCAGAACAGACATCAAATATTTGAAGGCAAGAGCTTCTCTGTGGATCATGCAGTGAACAACTAATACATTTGGATTTTCTTGACGCACAAGAGTGAAGAATCCCTTTCTATTTCCCTGCATGGAAGGACAGCCATCGGTGCAAACGCTGACACAGTTTGTCTCCACTGTACTTTGAATAGCAAAATGTTTTCGTTCACCACTTAAAAATATCTTCGCCTTTGGTCGTAGTTGGTAAGTCTTTTTAAAATAAGAATTTGTTGACACATTTTTCATCCTTTATGAACTGAATAAAAGTTTTCGAAGTATTCCTTCGGTTGCGCTTTTACAGCTGGATGTTTTGTTTCCAAGTGTCTCTTCAATTTGCTTGGAACAAGCGCCTCATTCAACAGAGCTGAATTGCAGATCAGACAGAATGACAATGGAGAATCTTCAGGTCCTGAAGATATGAAACCATATCCGATGTAATCCTCTTTGTACCTTTGTTTGGTTCCATGCTTTTCATTGAACGCTTTCGCAGTTTCATTCTTACCAACGTATTTCTCCATGGATAACAATGACTAAGGCTTAGTAATAATTTGTTATTATTAGCATACACCTACAAAATTTACATGAAACACATCGCTTATTATAATCGTTACCAATTCAAGAACTTCTGAGCGTCTGCTAAGGCGGCCTACATTTGAGTCATTATAATAATATATGTATAGTGGACAACTCCATAAACTGAAGAGCTAACACCCCTTTCCATCATAATGTAGCGATCCACTACTATTACTGGTCGTTGCAAGTTGGGATGTCGTCCCAAGGTAAAATACAAATTTAATAGTACGCAAACCTGTGTAACGCTGCACGTGTGGCATTCTGAAAACTCCTCGGCACACCTGCAAATCTTCGGCGGCACACAGTTTGAGAAACACTGCCCTCGACAATAATAAATATTGACTATTCAATCTGATTCTACATTTATGTCAAACAATATTATGAATAAAGTAGTCTAGATATGCTAACTTAAATAGTTAGAATATAGATCTAGAATCTAGTCTAGATTAGTTATTAGTAGATCTAGATCTAATCTAGGTCTAACAATAAAATTGATTCGGAATACCTTGAACTCATCCTTTGTGATTGTGTAAGCACTTTCAGTAGAACAAGATTATAAGTGAAGAGATCTGGATAAGCACGCTGGACTGTCGTTCGGACTTATCGATGGTCAGGGGTTCAAACCCTGCCCGCTCCCATCCCCCGCCGTCCTGGACTAGGAAGTAATTATCTTCAACTCTGAAGGAACATCCGAAATAAGTAAAACATTTTACAAAACATGTATTTTTTTTATTTTTTTTTTTTAATATTTAAAAAAAAAAACACAAGGAGGGCAGCAAATCATTTTCTTTATTATGCTGGCTTGCTTTCAAAGTGTAAGAATTAGTATTTGTTTCTGACTATATCTTTCTTTGCTCGACTTATCCATGGTAAGTGCCTAAAAGCTTGTGTTGACTGTGCATAGAAACCAGATTTTTACCAACAATATGTCTGCCGTGCCCTGATCACATGACTATGTCTACCAACCTAAAGGTACCTGGTGTGATGGGGACGGTAAAGGCGGCTGGTTGTTGTGCTGGCAATCTCATTAACCGTGGGCCACAGAAACAGATGACCTTTACATCCTCAGCCCCCTAGATTGTAAGGTCTGAAAGGGGAACTTTACTTTGATTTACTTTAGTGGGAAAAAAAAAAAGTTTCTTCTTCCCTTTTTTATTCATTAAACACTGTTTTCTTTTCACTCAAAGAACTTGTAGGACTACTTTTAGCCTAATCAATTTGATGGAGGCGTGGTGGCTGAGTGGTAAAGCTCTTGACTTTCATACTGGGGGTCCCGGCTATGAATCCTAGTGAAGACTGGGCACCTCTGAGTCCACCCAGCTCTAATGCCCAATCCATGGTTCAACAAATTTAAAGATCTTACATGGCAGTATGAATAAAATGACAGTCTATAAAGTCAACTAAAAAAAAGTGAAATTGTACAAGATATAAAATGGAAATATTAATTTGGAGCAAGTCACAACATTTTGAAATAGAAATGTACCAGCTACAACTCGCTAGATGCAGTGGATACCAAATCACAAAATTTTGAAATAGAAATGTACCAGCTACAACACACTAGATGCAGTGGATACCAAATCACATCAGTGTAACTGGCAACTCAGATGTAGACTTCTTGGACAACCAGGGAAGGCTAACACCAACCACCTAGCAGGCTGTGAGCTTCCATAAGCAAATTACATTTTGAAAAAGAAATTTACCAGCTACATCACTATAGAACACAGTGCTACATCATATGATTCAGCAGTCAATTCTACAGAAAATAGACAAAGTAAAAAAGTAAAACAAAAACTAAACTCCAAACAATTAAAACAACAACCTTCAAAGCAATGGAAGAGATCATTTTTTCCCTGGTTTCTCTGGACAAAATAAGAGAAATAATAATCCTTACTCAGTTTACTAAAATGGAAATCTAAGAGAGCTACCCACTCAAAACTTAAACCCACAAGTCTGGCACTCAAAACTAACTGAAAAGACCATTTCATACAAGAATCTCAAACAAAGAAACACCACTTATAAAATATAATTTATGAATCAGTTAAACAGTGCAATGACTCTCTTCCCTGGGACCTAAGCTCTCTTTCTGCTGTAAGAGACAGTATTGAAAACATAACCAAAAAATCTTATCACAATCAGAAAGATCTCAAGAAAATGGTGAATATTTTTCTACAAATCTAATAAACCAATAACTAGTGGGTCAATTATACAGATGAATCATCTTAAGAATCCACCAGTAACAGAGGAGCTGTCTTATTCAATAAATGGCTCAATTGAGAAAGATTAGAAAATTTAATTGCCACTGGCGATCTCTCAGATGCACTTTCTAATGAATAAACATTTCTTTCTAATGTTTAAAAAAATCTGATGCCTCCTCTATCAAAAAAGTCAGGACAGCTCTTATAAATCTCAACAATAATAGCAAGAAAACTGTTCTTCAATGGGTCCCAGCACACTTTCAAATAGAGGAGAAGAAAAATCTGACACTGCCAAAATGGAAGAATAACTAAGCAGTCTTAAATTCCATGGGAGGTGCAGTGGCTAAGTGGTAAAGCACTTGGCTACTGAACCAGGGTGCATGGTTTGAATCCTGCTGAAGACTGGGGTTTTTAATTTTGGGATCTTTGGGCACCTCTTGAATCCACCCAGCTCTAATGGGTACCTGACATTAGTTAGGGAAAAGTAAAGGTGGTTGGACACATGACACCCTGGTTAACCATAGGCCACAGGAACAGATGACCTTTACATCATCTGCCCTATAGACCACAAGGTCTGAAAGTGGTACTTTACTTTTTCTTTTCTTAAATTCCACTATATCTGGAAGAGAAAAAGAAAAAAAAGATTAGTATTAACCAAAACCAAAACAGTTGTCACTCAAACATCAGGATTAAGGATGCATGTTACATTCTATCAGGACACAGTCAATGAATTATTTTTCACCTTTGAACAGGGCACAACATAATGAGGCAACACTTATTCTGGATGTTGAAACTAGTGAAAAGAACATGTGGCCTTGTTTTATCATGAGGCCCATTCAAAATACTGGCCCCCAACAATCCTTTAGAATAAAGATTGTATGGAAAGCTGCCTGATCTGAAAAGAATGGAGTTCATCTTCAATAAATATATATTATTATTATTATTAACCCTACAATTTATAATGAGAACACAGAGAAAAAAAAAAACACAAACAGTATGTAATATTTAAGTTACACTTTTGTCACACAGTCTCATATTTGTTTATATTGACTTTAATATTCACATTTATTCAAATAAAATAGCTGTATATTTTATACATTTATCCTTAAAATGTGGTGCAGTATTGGTCACTAGTTCAAATGTTTGATGTCTTTAAGGCTATATAAGGTTATAACTATTCCTTTGGCTCACATTGAATTAAAATCATACATTGTAATAATTTGTGTGTCTACATCCTCTTATTGTTTATTTGTGTTTTCAGGTGGCGATTTTATTGTTTACCATGAAGTTGTCTAATTTTCAAATTTTACTGACCAAGTTTTGTACAGTGACTGATCCATCTGCAGTTTCCGAACCAGTAACTGATATCTCAAAAAAATATTGCTTTACTGATGGTGTCTGGTCACCTCAGGTAATCTTTCTCTTTTTCTTTTAATATGTAAAGAAAATTATATGTATGTATTTTTTTTATTTAGAAATGGATACTGTTTGTTTAAGGTGGATACTGTTTATCTAGGGTGGATACTGTTTGTCTAAGGTTGATGTGTTTGACCATGGTGGATAAAACAGAGCATGATCTTTGCAGAAGTTGTAGAACATTTTTCCACCATAGAATCCATACATTGAAATGAAAATGTTCAGATTTTATCCATGATCACCTGTCTGAAGATTAGGAACTAGATATAGGTCTTGAAGTATTACACTTAATGATCTATTTAAACAAATAAAAAGAACTCTACTGTTTAACCACAAATATTAATAAAATTTGGAAGACCTTCACATAATCCTTGTTAATTTTTTATTACCTTTTCAATATGTTTAATTTGTTGATTTTTACTTGAGAAATGTGTAGTTTTGGGTACTGGATAGACAACACTTATACCCACATTCTCATTATAAAATAATTAGTTTCTACTTTTGGACATTATGACAAATAATATAATCCGTTGGCTTTGTGGAGGTATCAAAATGCTCTATAAAAAGGAACTTGATTCAAGAAACACAAGGAAGGGAAAAGAGAAATCTATTATACATAAGTAAGAAGTAATGGGATGCACAGTGGATATTAATTTTTAAAAAAGTATTACAAAAAGTAAAGTTTACCTTTCAGACCTTGCAATCCATGGAGCAAATGATGTCAAGGTAATGTTTCTATGGCCAGTGGTTAATGAGCAGGTCGTCATGTGTCCAGCACAATGACTAACCACCTTAATTTTCCCCACCTAAAGTCAGTTACCCATTAGAGTTGGGTGACTGAGGGGCACCCTAAAAATTCAAAATCCCAATCTTCATTGAGGTTCAAACCCTGGACCCCATTGTTTTCCTATGAGGTACACAAATCATTTAGCCGACAAAAAAAATCAAAATATTGATATAGAAGCGAAATGAAAAATGACTGAGCTTTTGGCCCATGACTTTGAAATGCTAATATCTATGTATACTTCTTTATGTTGGCAGATGATCAACATGATTTGTTCATTGAAAGACACTTGAAGGTGTAAGTTGTAAAAGGTTTTGAAAGACTTGCCAAAGCAAGGCATTCTTGACAGGGATAAACATTGGGAGCAGCTCTAGCTGACTCAGCTCAGAGGATGACATCACAGTTAATTGACATCTTTCTGTTAACAATGCATGGATTATCTTATCTTCTTCATTCTAGGGGAATTATGCATTAAGTGAAGACATCTTGCTGTAGAAGAGAAGAAAAATTCAGATATTCCACATGATTTACAATATGGCTTTGATTGTCTTATGTTAATGGCTGGTAAAGAACTGAAACATGTAGGCTGGAGAATCACTTGATAGAAATCAAGGTAGGACTGCACTTTGCACAGAGTAAAGTTGAAGCATGTAGTTACCAAGTGTAAAATAATATTCAAGTTGCTATTAGCTAAACTAGTGAAACCTGTAATTTAACATACATTAACATTCTTTTCTTATTTGAAGTCTACTGTTAAATTTCATCAATTATAACCCTAGCCCTATCAAGTAATTTACAGGTCATGTTTCTGTCTGCCAAGCTATTTACTTTTCATAGTTCTATGTATTCTGCCATAAATTTCTATGAATGAATTCAGCCTTGAGTGGTATATTTTTGTCTGTATTTGCAAATACATATTTGTGTTGCTTTTTGTTGCTGGGGCTGCGCAGCCATGGGAAACACTGCACTCCTCACTAATCTTTGGACTCCAAGACAAGCCTTATACATGATCATTGTTAAGCTCACTATCAGTTCATTATTTAGAATTTTCTTTAAAAAAAAAGCATAAAAAAAAGTTCCCCTTTCAGACCTTATTGTCTATAATAATATAATATTAATAATACATGCTTTGTCCAATACAAGAAAAAATAAATATTAATTGTTTTTTATATTTTTTTTTATTTACTGTCAGATGTTTAGTCACTTTGGGAGCAGTGATCTTGAGATTTCGATGCTAGATACTCTCAGATTTGAAAGCCGGTATCTTGGATATTTTCTTAGCTCCTCTAGATCAAGATGGCAAAGAACTTTATAAGGATAGGTCTCCCATCCATCACACAACATTCAAGCACCAATGGGTTTCTTTCAAGGAGTTGAAGATAAGGTTTGAATCAGATTTATCTTTTTACTACCTCTGGCATTTTTTTTATTCGTCTCATGCTAAAAAGTGATTTTTTTTTTTTTGCAAATTAGAGGACAGAAGGTAATATCAACACTGGCACTGGTGTAGATGAGAGTAGCTGGCAACTGATGCTTTCTGATAGAGACAATTAAGCTCTCAAGAAGGCAGTGGAACACACATTTAAGGCCAAAATAAAACCTGTTTTGAAAGACAGGTGAAAATTCAAAAGAAAACAATTGGATCCTTGAAGGACAACAGCTTTGTCTGCATCAGATGATGAAAAATATGCATGGAAAAAGAGGGTTTGCATAATATTGATGTGTAAAAACAAATGTCACAGATAACAATCTCAGCTCTGCATGGCCTATACAAATGTCTTCCACACATTAGGCTGATTGTTGACAAAGGGCAAAAGATTAGCAGCAAAATCTCAAGTGTGATAATTGAAAAATAGAGTTAGACTTGACTCAAAACATTTTGAAAGGACTTGTAATGACAATATCAATGCAATTTCTGATTAAAACAGAAGGAAAGGCTGGATGAAGACTTGGAGAAAAGTTCATTTTCTAAATAACTTTTTTATGTAAATTTCATTGACTTTCTAGAATTTGAGTTCAATCTATTTAACTGTGTTTATTTTGTGCATAGGTAGTTCCCCTTAACAAAGCTGAGATGAGGAAGTTAAAGCAAAAGGACTGCAATGTTTGTTTCTAGGTAATGTTTTATAGACATAACATTTACCATCCTTTTTATTTATGAAAGTAAAAAAGTTTTTTTCTTTTCTGGAGAGGGGGGGGGGGGGTTTGTGTAAACTGTTTGTGGTAAAAAAAAAAAAATAAAGTTGCCCTTTCCGATCTTGTTGTCTATAGGTCAGATGATGTAAAGGTTATCTGATTCTGTGGCCTACGGCTAACGAGGGTGTCATGTGGCCAACAAAATGACAAACCACTTTACTTTTTCCCTAACTAATGTCAGGTACCCAATAGAGCTGGGTCTTTACCAGGATTTGAGCCATGGACCCTGGTTCAGAAGCTAAGCGCCTTACTACTCAGCCACCGCACCTCCCTGTTTGTGGTAATCAGGGTTTGAGTTTTGAGTTTAGGCACATGGGCACAATTTAGGCCATGTCGTTCCCAGGCTATTTGATCTTGATAGGCTATAAATATAAGTGTCAAATATTTTTAAATGTGTATAAGATGCATGTCCAGATAAAGGTGCTACAACTGACCAAATAAAAAAAAAATTCATATGTAAAGATAAACTAAATCATGAATAGTGATGTGCCTTTAGAACTGTTTCATGGGAGAAAAACATCTAAAATCATTTTTTTTTCTGCAGGACCAGACACAAGAGAATTCGACAACATATGTATCAGAAGATCAAAATCAGAAACTGAAATCTGCCCATTTGGAGTGTCACCAGAGAATGCTGACCATCTCCTCCAAAACTGCTCTCTTTACCAAGAGGCTGTACATGACACTGGCCCCAAAACACCCCAATAGAAAGAAAACTATATGGAGAGTTCCCTGATTTGGAAACCACTGCGAAAATAATCTCATATACTGGTCCAGTCATCTGAATGCTCCAATAAAAAAATGAGAAGGAAGAAGAAAGAAGATTGTATGTACCATTTTTGTTTGTTTGAGGATGGGGAGAAAAGTGTTCTTAGAATTCAAACACCAAAAGTATGTGTCTTTATGAATTCAATGTAATTGATACTAGGCTTTTTGGGCTGAAAATAAAATGCAGGAAATTTTATTGGAAGTGCAGAAAAAAAAAAGAGTTTTTAGCCAAAATAAACAATGTATAGCCTGAGAACAAATCAGGTGGAAGAACCAAGGGTAATGCTAGTATACTATAGAAGTAGTACCTTTTTTTTATGCTTGCAACTTCATTGATGCATAAGTGTCACAAACTGCTTGTTAATGTGATATGAAACATAATTTATTTTTTTTTGGTACACATATAATCACTCTAAAAAAATTATTTCTAAGATAGATAACTGTCTCTAGTAACCTGCTAGTGGACCATGATGAACCTTTTTCTATCTTGCTTTGTATGATATAAACTTTCCTAGTTTTGACTTTAAATTGTCATTCTAGTCGTGTCAGTTATGCTTATAGGCTGTTAGACAAAAATAGTGAAAACAAGAGTACATAACATTTTCTAAAGAAATTTTAATTTTGCATTTTTAGGGAAGCAACATTGCTATCAAAAAGCAGAGACGATACAAACCTCATTAGATGAAGAGTTGGTAAAGTCCTTGGTTTTGAGCCAGCAGAGAAACATAAAAAGGTAATTTGTCAACATTTCAGATTTATCACTAAGAGAAAAGCAGAAAATCTTTGATGGGCAGCATCTCTGTTGACCCAATGATCCATCCAACTTATGGAACAAGTGATGGTGAAGATGTTCATTACAGTGCTTATGTCTGGCAACACTGAATGACTTACATTTTTAGTTCATGCTTTTCAAAATGTGGTGATGAAAGCTGAATTGAAGCCTTCATCTCTGGCCAATAGTCATGCTGTTTATTATTTCTGGTATTATTAATGCTTTTGATTAGCACAACTTCCATGCTCCTATAGCAAGCACAGTGCATTCTGGGTCAATATCTTTTGTTGACATATGGAAGGTGGGGGGGGGGGGGGGAGGATATCTGTGAGTCCTTCCTTTAGGCTCTCAGCAAGCACAATGTGGAATCAAATCAAAAATACCTAGTCTACAATGTGATTTCAATGAAGCTCTCCTCACACACATAATCAAGCAGTTTATAGCTTAGCATTTATAAATTGTATAATGTGTTATGTTTATATGTGTGATTTTTTTTATGATTTAAAGAAAGAAACTTAAGGATTTTAATTTTTATTCTTTTTGAAATATGTAAGGAATGTTAGTATATTGTTGGCAACATTGTTGGTGTAAAAATGTATTTTCACTTGGTAGCCAAGAATGCTTATAACTGATATATAATTAATAATAACAATTAATAATAATAATTAACAATAATTTAATACACAAAATGTCCAAAGACACACAATTGTATTAAAAATGTCTGATATTTATGTTGCCAACAATTGCTTTATTGTTTCAATGTTATAGACATTGGAACCTCAGCATTAGGGTCAAATGGTCAGTGCCCCACCAATATTTTTTTTAGATTTATCAATTGGCTATGAACTAAACTGCATTAATTGGAAGCATTAGCTTTCTAAAAAGTAAAATAAAGTCTATTGGCAGATGATGAAAAGGTCTGTTTCTCTGGCCCATGGTTAACAAGGTTGTCACGTCCCCAGCACAATGACCAACTGGCTTTTCTTTTTCTCTAACTTATATTAGGTACCCATTAGAGCTGGGTGGACTCCGAGGTATGCTAAAGATCCCGAAATTAAAATACCTGTCTTCAGAAAATTAAATGTTTAGTTTTTCTTTATGTTACTACAACTTTTTATTTGTTATAACTTTTTTTCATTGAATATAAACATTTCATGAATTATTACATAACACTTATCATTTTGCAGGGCCGTACACATATATGTAAAATACATGCTAGATCTATGAGTGTAGAGAAAGATATTCGTTATGAGCTGCTGGCTAGATTATGCCCAAACAGTACAGGTATGTATTCACATTATTATGTTTATATTTATGGGGTAATTAACAATGTTAAAAGAAGTGGGATGTGTAGCTGTTTTGGATAAAATCTCTTGGCTCCCTATCAATGGGGCTTGAGCTCAAATCTTACTTGAGCTTAGTTGTGTTTGCTGAGCCTCTAAATGCAGTACAGAAACCTTTTTACTCCAAGTTTCCACTAAAAGAGATTAGACCATGAGCAAGTTATAAGCATGAAAGATGCGCTCTATAAAAAAAATAATTAGAAAAATAAAGGAATAACTTGTAGTGAATGGAAAGAGCAAGGATATTTATTTGGTAAAAAATTAAATGACTCCAGATTAATACATTAAAATCCTAAATAAGAACCCTTAAAATGCAAAGTAGCGAAACTTTATTGAAAACTTATAATCAGCCACTACATAAAACATTCACTAACCCTAACCATATGACAATCAATGACTACAAAACATTTATGGCTGCCTTTTAGCCTTTTAAGCCAACAATCAGTTGCCTGATTGCAACTTGCTTAGAACATAAGACTCCATAAAGTTATTAGAGCTATTGAAACTATTTTACCAAGCTGGGTTCAAAGAAGTACTCAAATTTAATGTTGAGATATTACAGTGAGACTTTCCTAATCCTATTTGATGTTGAGATGAGACTTTGCTAGTCATATTTGGTGTTGAGACATTACATTGAGATTTTCCTAGTCATACTTTGATGTTTAGACTTGACTACTTTCTCTTTCTTCCATTCAAGTTTATACTTTCACTCAGCAATCTAATACTTGATACTCTTTCTATTATTGACAAATTCATGTATGAATACAAGCAATTACTTCATTTTAATGTACATTAGCTTTAAAAACTGTGTATTCATCATAATGTAGTTACCACAATGATCATTATTGTTTACAAATTTAATTCTCTCACAAACTATGTTCTTTCCTCTCAACAAACACTCTTTATGTTAATGTCTTGTCATCTACTCTTGATAATGGTATTCAGAAGTAAACCTAGATTTCCATTTGAATCTACTTACATTAAAAGAGAAATTCTTCTTCTTCTTCTTCTTCGTTCTCATTGTTATGTTGGAGTGTTCATATGACTAGACCAACACATGAGATGAACTGCGCAGTGGTTTCCAAATCAGGGAGCTCTCCATATAGTTTTCTTTCTATTGGGGTGATTTGGGGCCAATGTCTTATGCGGGCCTCTTGGTACAGAGAGCAGTTTTGGAGGACGTGGTCAGCATTCTCTGGTGATACTCCACATGGGCAAATTTCACTGGTTCCAATTTTGAGCTTGCGGTACATGTGTTGTCGCATTCTGTTGTGTCCAGTCCTGAGTCAAAAGATTAGACGTTGGTCTTGTCGGGATAGCTTATAGTAAGCGTCATCTTTCTTGTGATTTGGATGAGAGCTCGTCCATTTCTCATTTATTTTATCTACAATTAATTTCTTCATTTCTTCTGGATAGAGTGCAAAGTTTATTTGTGAGTTGGTTCTCCCACTCTCGGCGAGTGTGTCAGCCTTCTCATTTCCTTCTAGTTGTATATGAGCTGGTATCCATTGATAACAGTTTTTTTGCTGTTGTTGTTGAGCTTTGTAAGTGTTGTTCTGAGGTGTTTAATATAAGAGGAATCAGAGTTTTGCAAGCTTTGGAGGGTTGTTTTCACATCGGTTAGAAAGACAATCTGACTTTGTGGGGAACTTGGATGATTTGCTAACATGGTAGCAGCTAGTGCTTCCCTTTCTGCTCTGTGACTGTCAGAGAGCTCTCCAGTTTGTAAATGAAACACGGGACGAACACTAGAGACTGATTAAATGGTGTAAAACTGGGTTCTTACTTCCTGAAGTGCTCTAGACACGTGACGAGACAAACACTATACGACTGACTCAAGTCCGTTCAGCAGACAACATGAAGATTTTATTTACAACATAATAATAATATACTGCACTCCTTGTTAGTGCTACAAGTCAAGAAATAATAATCATATCCGCATAACAGCGGTATCAAAAGTATCCAATACGTTAACAACAAATCACGTCCGCATCTCAGCGGGTAACAATAAGAACAATTACTACTAGTGACGCTGGAGCTTCAACTATAGATATCCATTGAAATACGAATAATACCTTAATATCCAATAAGCACATTATGAAATCAACTCTCTAATATTATTAATCAACAATGACTAGTCCTTCGACTCTCATGCTATATGCATACATATCCACCAGTCCAGGAGGAAACGTCCAACCTTCCTGTACCGGGAGCAAGACCTTACTGACTTGACTGACCTCTAAGTCAACTTTATTCACTCTACTTCCTGTTTTCTACATCAGGAATTTCACGGTCTTTTAAACTTTAACATGACGTGAACTTTAGATCATGCAATGTCAACTAAGACTGTGACATTACGCCCTTTCCCTCAAAAAAAGATTTTGTAAAAATCTTTTAAAATTTAAGTAATAATACTATTATATGTATCGTCACATCTTTTGAGAAAAATAATCTATACAAATGTACAATATGTGCTATAATCTCTTGCACATGTCTTATCATGCTATCAAAAATTTTGATGAGACTAATATATGGTCTATTTGACCTTACAATATTTGAAAAAATATTTGTCTGTGTAGACAATACTCATAGTTGTCAACATTATTTGAAAAAGCAAGTGTTTCTTCTTTACACAAAATTTCAAAGTAAATTCTCAATTTATCAATAGAATGCTTTCAATATTAATTTTACAACAGAGTGAGAGCAGCCGTAAAAAATGCTCGTATACTAATAGACTTAGTTTATCCAATCAGGTTACATAATCAAATGAAAAATATTGACAATGGTTACATGGTCCAATGAAAAAATATTGACAATGTTCTTTCAAATAAATCAATGCAAGTGAAATATATCAATAATAAATAGTTATGTTGTCTCAATGACTTGTGTACGAAAATAATGGCAATGTTTTGACAATGCAACTAAATCATGAAAGTCAAGAAAATATATTCTTTAATGATGATATATGAGGAACATATCTAAATCATCAAAGTCATAAGCATATTAATGCATGAAGGTCGTTATCATGATATTCATTTGGCTCATATGTCTTACTGTGAGCTCAAGTTGCTTTACAAATGTATAAGTTACAATCTTCTCTCAAAAAATTAGTTTACGCTACACAATATCAAGTATATTACTTTGAGCCATTAATATTGCTCCAATAGTCGTCATCGATCAAATACAATGTTCTTTTCAAAAATCAAATATATTACTTCGAGCCAATCTCTTCAAAAAATCAGTGTTTACGACACACCTTATATATATTACTTCATGAGCCATCAATAATGCTTCAATACTTCTCATATTAAATACAATCTTCTCAAAAAATCAGTGTCTACGACACATCATCAAATATATTGCTTCACGAGCCATCAATAATGCTCCAATAGTTTTCTCATATTAAATACAATCTTCTCAAAAAATCAGTGTCTACGACACATATCAAATATATTACTTCACGAGCCATCAATAATGCTCCAATAGTTTCTCATTAAATACAATCTTCTCCTCAAAAAAATCAGTGTCTACACCACATCATCAAATATATTACATCACGAGCCATCAATAATGCTCCAATAATTTTCTCATATTAAATACAATCTTCTCAAAAAGTCAGTGTCTATGACACACATCAAATGTATTGCTTCACGAGCCATCAATAATGCTCCAATAATTTTCTCATTAAACAATCTTCTCAAAAAATTAGTCTTTGCATTACATATCATCAAGTATATCTTTTCAAGCCATAGATTAAGCTCAAATAGTCTTCAAAACTGATATGTGGGAAAATAAATTCATCAGTGAAGATCAATGTCACAATCAAATCTATACAATTTACAAAGGTTATGTACATTTGAAAAAAAATGAAAAATACATTTCAATAAATAGTGTCACATACTCAGGTTCCAATATGACTAAGTTCTGTTCAAATTGACTCATGAAAAAATAATTTACATATTTGCACAAATTTGGACACATGACTTTTTAAAGTGTCATCTGTACTAATACAATCAAAGTTATATGTAGAATATGGCATCAACAGATTCAATAAATTACACTTGTACTGGCTAATGAGTCCTTAACGGTGCTAGTGTTATGTAAAATAGTGTGATAATTATAGTTCTTGACTTATGTGAACAATGTCATTGTTTTCAAATGCGTCATTGGCATGAACAGTGTATCTTGACAAATAATCAGCAATTGCATTCTCATGACCTGGTATACTCTCTATATTGAATTTGTAGTCTAACAGAGTTAACATCCATCTGTTTATTCGATTGTTTGCAGACCTTTTGGACTTAGTAGCTATCAAAGGTTTGTGGTCAGTTTTGATTGTAAAAAATCTCCCAAGTAAATACCTCTTTAGCTTAACTACTGCCCACACTATGGCAAGGCATTCTTTTTCTATTACCGAGTACCTTATTTCTGTCTCAGTTAGTGATCTGCTGATGTGAGTGATGGGTTTAAGTAGTGAATTTACTTGTTGAAACAGACAGGCTCCTATCCCTGTATCAGATGCGTCTGTGTATAGAATAAAGTTTTGGCTCATGTCAGGGGTAGTTAACTCTAGCTTCTCAGTGAATATCTCTTTAAGTCTATCTAGTGCTTTCCTACTGTTGTCATCTAGATTAATTTTATTTCCCCTATACTTTTTCTTAGTTAGTTCTACCAAAGGTTGTACAATGCTAGAATACTTTGGTACAAATCTCCTATAGAAATTGCACAGACCTAAAATTGATTTGATATCCTTTTTTGACTTGGGTTCTTTAATCTTAGCTATCTTGGTGATATTTGCTGATGTTGGTGTGATGGTATTATGTGCTACATTGTACCCTAAAAATTCTATTTTATTCTGGCCTATGTTTAACTTGCTGGGTGCTAGTGTCATGTTATGTGATCTGAGTCTTAGCAATACTGTTTCAAGTGTCTCTAGGTGTTCCGCCCAGCTATTAGTGTAGATACAGATATCATCTACGTACGACAGCACATTTGGGATGCCTTGTAGCAGCTTGCCCATGCATTTCTGGAAAGTGGCTGTGCTATTGACTAGGCCGAAGGGCATCACGTTCCAGATGTACAGTCCTTCTATGCCTGGTAAAGTACACTGGAAAGCTGTGTAATGTTTTGAACAATCGTCCATTTTGATCTGCCAGAATCCCCGGTTCAGCTCCATTGTTGTAAAAATGGATGCTTTGCTGAGTGTGGTAAGGATGTTATCTGGATTAGGCAGAGGTTCGGCATCAATAACAGTGCAACTATTCAGCTCTCTGTAGTCGCAACAAACACGTACACCACCTGTCTTCTTCTTGACTATAACCATGGGAGAGGCGTATGGGCTGTATTCATATCTTTCGATCTTGCCTGTCTCTATTAGATCATTCATCTCTTTTCTCACTTGTTCTTCGTATGCCAGAGGTATCTCGTAGGCTTTGTTCTTTTTTGGCAGGCTTGTGCATAGTTTTATCCTATGTGTGATGATGTCTGTTGTACCCAGCTTGTCAGTGATGACATCCTGAAATTTAGTGGTGAAGTTATCCAAGCTCATTTTATACTGTTTGTCTTCGTCGTATATGGCACAAATTAGGTTATTAACGGGGTTCCCTTGTGTTTCTATGTCATCTTGGGTTACAATTTCGACTAGCATACTGTTTACTTCCACATTCCTTTGTTCGAATTTTGTTAGTTTGTCTACACTCAGAAGCTTTTCTTTGTCGTCTTTCTTGACTTTGTATGTTTTCTTTCCAGTCCTCTCAACGACAGTGTAGGGACCATCAGATTTCAATTTGCTACCTATACCTTCCACCTTTGCGAAAACCAAATCTCCTGCCTGGAACTGTTTTAATTTTCTGTTCCTATTTTTGATTTCTCTATGTCTGTCTAGGTTACGTTGCATATTTATTTCTGCTGTTTTTAGGGCGTGTCTAAGGTTCTCCTTTGTTTCAACTATCCACGGGTGTGATGTTTTCCTGTCGCTTAGGTTCAGCATATTTTCAGCCCATAGTTGGAGTGGACCTTTTGGTATTGTTCCGAAGACCAGCTCGTAAGGCGAGAATCCTATGGTTTCATGCCGTGTTGTTCTGTAGGCCGATGTGATATATTCCAGGACTTCATCCCAGTTGTCCATACTCTCATTTTGCAGCTTTCTGACCATTTCTTTCATTGTTTTATTCCAGCGTTCTATGCAACTATTAGACTGCGGATTGTAGACCGTGCTGTGTATCAACCTTATGTTGCACATTTCGGCAAATGCCTTGTTCAATTGAGATGTGAAGTTGGAGGCATTGTCAGATAACAACTTGTTTGGGAATGAAAATCTTAAAAACAGGTGTCGAAGTGTTGAGCAAATAGTGTCTGCGCTGATGTCTTTCAGGGGGTACGCTTCTGCCCATCTGGTGTACATGTCAATGACTGTGAGGATGTATCTGTTTCCCTTGCTGCTAATGTTCAATGGGCCAACTATATCTATCGCAATCTTGTCCCAGAAATGTCTTGATGCGTCTGACTTTTGTAGTGGTGCTTTGGTTGCGGTCCTTTGTTGTGCACATTTCGTGCAACTGTTGATGTGGTGTTGTACATCTTTTTTCATCTTGGGCCAGAAGAATCTATCAATGATCCTGTCATATGTTTTTCTTTTTCCCATGTGACCAGCCAAGGGGTCATCATGTGCCATTGCTAATATTTTTCCTTTCAATACTTGTGGAATGATAATTTGTAGTTTGCTCTGCTTCCTTGTGGTGTTATGGCGTACAGCTACACCGTTAATGCAGTCATGGCTGTTCTTTCCATTCTTCCTATTTTTTAATAGAATTGGAATCAGAGGATCCTTGTGTTGTGCCTCGATTAGTTCCTCTCTACTTACACCGACTTCTGAGATATTGAGTACTTCAGGGTGTATATGACTGTCCTGATTATTCATTCTTTTGATTTGACCTCTTGTTAGCACTGCTGCTATTTCAGTGTCTCTCTCTGGTTCTGAATTGATGAGTTCATTGAGGGAATCAGTTTGTGAGGCTTGGGTATACATATTTTCTTTCTGTTTGGCGTCAGTATAATACATGTTTGTTGTCATTGGTTGGCATGTTTCCAATTGGTTACGTTTATTTTCCAGCCAATCCATTATTTCTTTATCACTAATGTCTCTTACACCATCCACATTCCCTATAATGAGGTCCTGTGCTGGTGTGTCCATAACTATCACCTTTCTTTCACCAGTGATCCATGGTGAGTCAATGTGAACAATGGCCGTTTCACAGATGTCAAATTTTTCTTTGTTTGCGTATGTGATCTTGATTTTGTCTTTAAGTTTCTGGCCTGGCTTCAAAAATTTTGCATTGATTACTATGCATGAAGCTCCACTGTCTCGTAGTGAGTTCGTAACCATTCCATTTACAAATGCAGGATAAAAATTTAGCTTTGACATGGATGAGTTCATGAACGCTACTTGTTCCTGTCTATTAGTTCTAAGAGTTGCGGCTGAGTTGTCATAACTGCTATGGATTCTATTGTTGCTGTTACTTTGCCATCTGTTTGAAGTATTTCTGTTGTATCTGTTTCGTTCGTGGCCATCACGTCTGGACTGTCTGTGATAGTTCTGAAAGTTGTTGGTATTGTATTGCTGTCTTCTTTGATAGTTCTGGAAGTTGTAATTATCGTTGTTGGTGTTGTATTGCCTTCTTCTATCATTAGGGCTGTAACTCTGGGTTGCTCTGCTGTTTCTTCTGTTGTCATGTTTATTGTCCCGATATGTGCCACTTCGATATTGGAAAGTGCTTCTGTTGATTGATCTACATTGGCTCTTTATGTGACCCTTTATGCCGCAGTTAAAGCAGGTTTTATTGTTGCTGTACTTGAATTTACTTGAATCAGTGTTAATGGTGGCAGCTATTTGATGGTCTCTTCTGTCGATGGTGTGATTAGGATGGCTGTCTTTGAATAAATTCAGGTTAGTTATGAGTTCTGTTTCGTTTTTAATTTTCTTCTCTTTCAGGAAAGTGAAAACGTTGTCTGTAACATTCAATAGTACACTGTCAATTAAGAACATATCAATGATTTGGTCTGGTTTCTTCATGTCACAGTTGGAGAGTTCGAGCCACTTTAAGATATTTTGCTTAATTTCGAAAATAATTCTGTTGTAATCACCGTTCTTTTGCAATCTGATGTCTCGGAAGAGTTTTCTGTAATGGTCCTCGGATTTGCCAAAGTGTTCGAGGAGTCTGTTTTTCACAGCCTTGTAGTCAGTCTTTTGTTCAGGTGTCAGGGTGGCTATTATGTTCAGCGGTTCACCTGCGAGATTGGCGAGTAGGTGCTTGGCCATATCTCTGGGAGACATGTCATACGTTGAGGCTATGTGCTCAAATTGCACGATGTAGTTTTCAAGAGTTTCATTTTTCTCATTGAACTTATGGAACTTTGAAACGTATGGTTTGGCTTGCTGTGTCAGTTGTAATACGTTCGGATTCACTTTTGCAGCTTCCAGTTTAGCTAACTCAACTTTTCCCTCTATTTCTTTCATTTCTTTCTGATGCGCTCTTTCTGCCGCTCGTTCCTCTCGTTCCGCTACTTCACGTTCTTTCTTCTTTAATTCATCCAATTCTCTTTCGATAAATTCTCTTTTCTTTTCACCCTTCAATTCCATTTCTCTGGCCAACTCCAAGATTTTATCATAGGTAGACATTGTTGATAGGTATGGGCTTAGGCTTCAAGTGTGTATAATGTCAATAAATATTAAATAATCTTCAACGTGTATAAAGTCAACAAATATATAGGATTCCAATCTGTATGTAGTATTAACTGTGTAGTGAGTGCTTAGTTATCAAAATACAAATAATAATGTCTCACTTTGCATGTATCTTTGATATTTAAATAATAGATGGCCAATAAATGTGTTGAGTTTGTAATCAATGTGTGCCAAATACAATGTACTAAATAATTAATAGTGACTAATGCTGTGCCAAAATTATATTCACAAAATAATCAAGTTCAAAAAATGCAACAAAACAAAGTAGACCTTGTTGTTAATTTGTGCTAGATGTAATGTACAAATTAGTCAATAGTAACAAGTGTTGCGTCAAAATGTACCAACAAAATAATCAGAGTAAATGTGTCAATACAAAATAAGTACAAGAGCTCAAAAAAATAAAGCTCTAATTCAAGGGATAGTATATATGTACACAATATTATTACTTCAAATATATCTTTGTAACATGTTATATGTGCAGTGAAAAAATGAAATGAAAAAAAAATAAATTAGTAAGAGAATAAAGAGATAAATTAAAGGATAAGTGACAAACACAAAAACAATATAGATAACAATACAGTCTGCTTTAAAAGAAATCAATAAATAGAAGACTTTGACAGGAGAATCACAGATATGGAAATACAAGACTTACACAAACAAACAATATGAATACGAAGAGAAATTACACTTACGAGTGTACAAACAAAACTATATACGACTAAACAAAAAATTTCTGAATGATCTAGAAGTCCCTACCGAACAAGGCTGGTCTACTCGGACCTTATTAGGACTAGGAGAACAAAAAGAAAATCCCTAAAGATCCCTATTAGATGAAGTGAAATGGAACGGAACGAATAAATTGTGCCGCTTCAGTCTCAAAACATAAGACAGACCCACGCCGACCGCCCTTTAAGGTAACAAATATAAAAAATGAAAATCAGATTAATATGGTTCCAAGAGTTATCTATCACTAACTCTCTATATAATCAACTTCAATTACTGCTGTACCACAGCAAAATCAATGTACTTTATTAATCATATATCCAATTCTTAATTATTACTTACAGATTCTTTCTTTTGTAGACTAGTGTAGATTCATCCCTTTCTCTCTTGTAGCTTGTCAAATACAAATACAGCTTGAGTAGTTCCATAATAATCCATGGGTAAGGTAACTAAGTAATCCGATTGAGAATACACATCAATGTGAGCATCAAAGTAGTAGTAAAGTAATCCAGTCATATGCCATAAGATGGCTCAAATGCTCAAGTAATGTCAAAAAATATTTCCGCTTGACCTTTACAATTAACACAAGTCCAACGGGTAATCCAAATAATCCAATAAGATAATCCAAGAGTTAAGTGTAGTAATGCAGGCACGTGTTTCTTCGGCGTACAACGATGACTAGGAGAGCGCCAATAGGTACAAGTTAGTCCAACTTCAACGTCAAAGATCAATAATCCAAAAGTACTTGAACATTCGTATAAATAATCCAACAGTACTTAAGTGGAAAACTTCAGCTTAGATAATCCAAATATGTAAAGTCTCTGAAAAAACAGAATGACCATAAGTGAACAGAGGTCTAAATGGAGGACCTTCTGTATAGCAATGTAAGGTGAGACCTCGACAATGCAAGAGCGTGTCAAACGTTGGTGACGAGCGCTCACGTGGAAACGATGTATCATCTGTCTTCAGGCGACGCCTTGAATTTTTCACCCACACAAATGTATCAGCTGTCTTCGAGCGACGCCTTGAGTTTTTCACCCACACAAATGTATCAGCTGTCTTCGAGCGACGCCTTGAGTTTTTCACCCACACAAATGTCAGCTGTCTTCGGTTTCTGCCGATGGTGATGTCACGCCGTGCTCAATCTCAATAAGCAATAAGCATTGACCAGGTTTAAAATATACAAGCTATTGATGTTAAGTTCGAATTGGTCAATGATAAAGTGGACTCTGGTATATACGGGTCAGGTCAACCGGTGAAAAAGTGCAGGCTCAGGTTAGTTCAGGTTAGTTCAATGATGATCTACTTGAATACTTGTGACTGGTTTCGCTTGAGTGGTGTTTGAGTTGAGTCCGTGCGTGTCTAGCACACAACATACTGTCCACCAAAAATGTAAATGAAACACGGGACGAACACTAGAGACTGATTAAATGGTGTAATACTGGGTTCTTACTTCCTGAAGTGCTCTAGACACGTGACGAGACAAACACTATACGACTGACTCAAGTCCGTTCAGCAGACAACATGAAGATTTTATTTACAACATAATAATAATATACTGCACTCCTTGTTAGTGCTACAAGTCAAGAAATAATAATCATATCCGCATAACAGCGGTATCAAAAGTATCCAATACGTTAACAACAAATCACGTCCGCATCTCAGCGGGTAACAATAAGAACAATTACTACTAGTGACGCTGGAGCTTCAACTATAGATATCCATTGAAATACGAATAATACCTTAATATCCAATAAGCACATTATGAAATCAACTCTCTAATATTATTAATCAACAATGACTAGTCCTTCGACTCTCATGCTATATGCATACATATCCACCAGTCCAGGAGGAAACGTCCAACCTTCCTGTACCGGGAGCAAGACCTTACTGACTTGACTGACCTCTAAGTCAACTTTATTCACTCTACTTCCTGTTTTCTACATCAGGAATTTCACGGTCTTTTAAACTTTAACATGACGTGAACTTTAGATCATGCAATGTCAACTAAGACTGTGACACAGTTGCAATGGATTTTTCTAGTTTTCCTCCATCTAGCCATTTGATAAGTATTCCAGCTCCTCCATTTATGGTGGCTTTATGGGATGAGCCATCCATGTAAACTCTGATCCACTGATTGCTAGGGTAATTGGTATGTAGAAAACAGTTCACTATTTCCTTGAGCTCTGTTGGTCTGTAATCAGATTTTCTTTTTATGTTTTCAATATGGTCCCTTATAGTAGGAAGAGGGCTTTCGTCCCAGGGTGGAGATTCATTATAGTTTATCGAGGATTCCAGAGTAATTTTTTCAAGTTGGTGTTTCTTTTTTAGGTTTAGAGATTCCTGTATGAAATTGGTCCTTTTGAGATGGTTTTTTGTGCCAGTTTTGTGGATTTTTGTTCTGAATGGGTGCCTCTCCAAGGTTTCCAATTTAGTGAATTGGGAAAGGATTTTTACTTCTCTTCTTTCATCCAGAGATCAGGGCAGCGGTTTCCTCCATAGCTCTTATGGGTGTTGTTTTTATTGCTCCTGTCATTATCCTTAGACCAATATTTTGAACCTTGTCTATTTTTCTTAGGTTGGTTTGGGCTGCTGAGCCCCATGCTGTGGTTATAAGAGAAATAAATCTGAATAGTATTTATTTAGAATCTTGTCATACTGATTATTTTGATAGCGACTCCATAGTGTCTGTGTTTTTATGCTTTTTTTTTCTAACTTTTGAATTAATCATTTGTTTGTTAATGCATTGGTTAAAAAACAAAAGAGGACTATTGTTTTTTTTATTTTATTTTTACTTTTTTATTTGCTTTTATCAACAGGAGCGGAAATTCGTAGTGTTGGCACAGAAGCTGGAATGTTTGCTATCAGGGCTCATAGGAAGATGGCTACAGAGAAATATTTTCTGGAAGCAGTAAATAAAGTCATCAAAGCCTACGCCAAATCTAGTGCAACTCCTTGCTACATGACTGACAATGAAATCAATAGTAGCTTGATAGAAATGGCTACTAGATAATCAGTACAGAACTTGTGTTTACTCACTGATCTGATTTTAAACTTGTTTTTAAACTTAAGTGAATCATTGTTTGTATTCATGATTTTTTATTTCAACTTATTAAATCATGGTATTTTTCTTATTAAATATGTTGTCAGTGTGTTTTTTGTCAGTAATTTGTTAAATCTGGATGTTCCTTTGCTACACTCTGGCAGAACCTGCGAAGCCGCTAACCCCAAACTGTATCGGCACTGCCGTTCCTTTGGATACATCAGCTGCATGGAGAGGGGGGAACTGATGTGTGAGCAACATCGTTCCAACCACAGCTAATGCCCAGACATTCATCTCACCGAGATGATCCATAGGAGGCCATAGAATGATGCCTGAGAGTCCAACCAAATCTATTGGGCACCAGACAGTGGTTGGGGAAAGTAACGCTGGTTGGTCATTGTGGTACTTTACCTTCTTACAGGGCCATTGTCTATAAATAAAAGTTGCATTGTATAATACGATTTTTACAATAGAGTTGGGTGGCTAATATGATTTAACACAATTAAACTTAAATTATAATTCACAAAAATGGACTAAACAAGAAGATTGAACATATTAAAACTCTTTTATTGTCTCCCCTACCTAATATTATTTTCTCTAAAATTAAACTAGTACTCAACTTTCTAGGCCATTTATAGCATGGCAATAAATAAAATTTACTGATGTTTCACAAAACCAATGTTTATGTAATTATCCAATTTATACATCTCATGACTTTGACACAAACATATAACAAATAGCAGTATTACCCTGGATTTTAATAGCCAAGATGTAGGTTTTGTTTAATTTAATTTTTTTTATTTGAAAAATATTTCATTACAATATAATTATTCTACAATGCTGTCAGAAAGCAAACATAGTGCCCCCCCCCTCCCCCGGGTCAAAACAATTAGGCTTAAAGGAAGTAAGAAAACAAGACTTCATTAGGAATGGAAGAGCATTGCTCAAGTCTTGGTTGTGAAGAGAGCCCTTCTGACCATGTCAACAATCCCAACATTCTGTTTCACAAATGGAATGGGGATTGTTGAGTGTGGTAAAGAGAAGGAAGATGGCAGGAGTTCTTGGTGTGCTTAGCGGTCTGCCAATCTCTAGCCCCTGTGTCTGGAGCTTCTGAAGCATTGGAAATAGTAGTGTGATACAGACACCAATTTGGATCTCTTCCAGACAGAACAATCATTTCAGTCAGGCTGGTGAGAGGAAGCTTTTGTTATTTTTGCTGGCCTATAGTTTTACAAGCCTTCAGTTCAACTCTTCAGACAGTTTTGAAAAAAAGCTTCAATGAACTCAAAAACCTTAGACCATGTAAAATTTTATAAAAAAGAAGAATTCCATCAAATCAAATCATACCTATGTATACAAATTCAGCTTATAACTAAAATTAAAACTAAACAAAAATGTAAAATAAAAAATTAATAAAGTACAAATTTAATGAAACCTCTCTGGTTTTACACAAATACTTTTAAAAAAATCATGATGGAAACTAATGACTTATACATGTGACCAACACAAATCATCTCACAAAAAATTACATTATTAATTCAATAGATTGTGCACACACAAAATGAAGATGCAATAAACTATAGCTCGGGAAGAATCAATTAAAATGCATTTTAGTATCCAATACTTTACAGTTTATATTTTTAATAATAACAAAAAGCTTTACGCAGTTTATAGTTTGTATGATTGTGAAATAGATTAATGTATGAACTTGGTTGTATATAAACTTTTTACATTGTCAATATCTATATGTTACAACATCTAATCACAGAAAAAATATACCAAGACCACATCATAACATCATTATAAGAAGGAAAACTCCAACCTTAACAGCTAATAATCAACCTTTGCATAATATACACACTATCCATATGGCTATTTACAACAACAAAAACAATCAAAGCTAGCTTTCCCAGTTCAGTGATAGGATTCCAAGGTTGAGTAAATTAATATTTTAATATATATATAGATTTAAAAAAAAATAATTTTGCTACAAATTTTCAAACACCTTTTTTACTAACATAAAATATAAATTTTCAATGGTACAAAATACTAGACTTACTTAGACTTAGGACCTCCCGCGCCGTTCGGCGCATTGGGGGGCAAGCTGTCTCCATAAAGATCTGTCACTGGCAATGTCTGAAGCCTCTTCCCACCTGGTGTCCACTGTTCTGAGGTCCTCCATGAAGGTATGTCGCCAAGTAATACAAGGACGTCCCTGTTTGCGCTTTCCTCGTTTTGGCTTCCATGTTATCGCAACTCTTGGTGTGCGTAATTCATTTTGATGTAGAACATAACTCTGCCATCTGCCGGTCCCAAGCCTGGGTGAAAAAGGAGGAGGGTTTGGCGTGGGGCTAGCGACCCCACCCTGTAAAACCACTATTGCTACAGAAACGGCAAACTCGACAAAATACTAGACTGGTACAAAATTAAATAAAGTGAAAACAGAAACATTTTCCTAAAAGAGAAATATGATAATTAATGAAATAGTGGATACTTGAACATTCATCTGTCTAGTGGATACTTGAACATTCAACTGTCTGGTAGATACTTGAACATTCATCTATCTGGTGGATACTTGAACATTCATCTGTCTGGTGGATACTTGAACATTCATCAGTCAGGTGGATACTTGAACATTCATCTGTGTTATTGCTTTAAAAGTTAATAAATGAAAATTTTGCGCTGAAAAAAAAAATGATACAAATATGTAAGTTACTAGCTATTTGAATTGTATATAAGTATTAAATACATCTTGACACTATCATAATGATGACCATTCAATATGCCCATTTCTTCCCAGATTCAACAAATTAGAATCTTTCAAAGATAGCAGAAAAAAATGAAAAGTTTTTACAGAAAACTGATTAGATACTTAAGATTAAAAAAAGGACTCCTTATGACAAGGCAATTATTAGTTGTTGAATATAAACTTAGCAATTTGCAAAATACCATAAAATCTGAAACTCAATTGTTTTTCTAGTTTTTGAGATCTAAACATGACAGTCAGATGGTCATACTGGCAGAGCACACAAAACTAATAGCAGCTCTTCCATTTTTGTAAGCCAGTAATAATAAGGCTTGTCTTAAGAGTCCGAAGATTAGCAAGGAATGCAGTATTTCCCGTGGCTACACAGCCCCAGCTGTGACCTACATATTTTGCCACATCCAGGGCAAGATAGTAAAATATGTCTATAAACAACTTATATAAATGTTTATTCACAAACCTTCTATTTACTCAACTCTCCTTGACAACTTTGACTTTGTTAGGTCAACATACGAAGGGGCCTTAAAAAAAAAACAATTTACAACTCATGTTAAAATGTCATTGCATAATTTTATACAAACACTTATATTAGAGCTATTGTTAACTTTACAAATATATTATAGTTACTGTTGATGTGTGTTACAGCTGATTTCATGTCTTATAAGTTATATCCAGAGTCTTCTTATTATTCATTCATTATAATCAACATGGTGGCAGCGGTAACAAGAACTATATTTAGATTTATATCAGTGATATAAATCTAGTTAAATTTAAAAAAAAAAAAATAGATCTAAAGTGTAGATCTAGAATCTAGTAGATTCCAGAGTCTCAGTCTAGAATATTATTGAATATATATAGAGAGGCTCGGGGTTATTCAGTTACGGTAGATATACTATAGTGAAGTTTTCGTGGAAGATGGCAGAAGGTCTACTTAAACCACCAACAGAGTTAAATGTGACTGAAGGTAATGTCAGTGAAAACTTTCGCCAATGGAGAAGACAAGTGGAACTGTTTCTGTTAGCAATAGAAGCTGAAGAAAAACCTAAAATCAGACAAAAAGCAATAATACTACATTGTGCTGGACTTCAGGCCCAAGAGATTTGTGAGCAGTTGCAGTATGATGAGACTTACTTAGACTTAGGTCCTCCCGCGCCGTTCGGCGCATTGGGCGGCAAGCTGTCTCCATAATGATCTGTCACTGGCAATGTCTGAAGCCTCCTCCCACCTGGTGTCCACTGTTCTGAGGTCCTCCATGAAGGTGTGTCGCCAGGTAATACATGGACGTCCCTGTTTGCGCTTTCCTCGTTTTGGCTTCCATGTTATCGCAACTCTTGGTGTGCGTAATTCATTTTGAGGTAGAACATGTCCCGCAAACCTCATGCGACGCTCAGTCACAACCTCACTAAGTGTTCGACTTCCAGTTCGGCATAGGATTTCCTTATTTGAGATCCGCCATATGCCAGTCCCAAGCCCGGGTGAGAAAGGAGGAGGGTTTGGCGTGGGGCTAGCGACCCCACCCTGTAAAACCAATATTGCTACAGAAACGGCAAACTCGACACAGTATGATGAGAATGAAGACGTAAATGACCCGCAAATATTACTAAAGAAATTACACGACTATTACAACCCCAGAAAAAATGAAGTTCTGGAAAGTTTCAGATTTTGGAACATAGAAAAGGTGTCATCTTGTGATGTGTTCATTACGCAGCTTAGAGCTCAGGCTAAAAAAATTTATTTTAAAGAAAAGGATAGAATGATTAGAGACAAGATTATATTCGCCGTGGAGAAAAGATTGCAGGAGAGATTAATGAATCACGATGATCTTACCTTGAAGAAGTGCATAGAGATATGCCAAACATACGAGCAAACTGCAAAAGGATTGGCAGAGATAAATAAGGAAACTGTTGTGAAGATAGATAAGATAGAACAGAAGAAAAATGACAACAGAAACAACCTGCTGGTTTTGTGGAGGCAGACATGCAGTGAACAGAACAGCATGCCCAGCTTGGGGAAAAAATTGCAGTAAATGCAAAGGCAAAAATCATTTTGCAGTTAAGTGTAAGACTAAGAATAAAATACATATGCATAATGCAATGGATGAATTTGACCAAGAGGAACAATTAAACTCAATTAATGTGTTAAACATAAATAGGGACAGAATGACAGCACTATTCATGATAAATAGTCAACAAATAAGATTTCAACTGGACACAGGAGCAGATGTTAACATTATATATAAGAAATACATTAAAAAGACACAAATTAAGAAGAGTGTTCAAACATTAACAATGTGGAATAATTCCAAATTAAAAAACGAGGGCACTGCTAACTTAATAATAATAAATCCTAAAAACAAAAAGAATTATTTAGTAACATTCACAGTTGTAGAGAACCACTATCAATGCTTATTAGGCCGTAAAACATGCCATAGTTTAAGTCTGATCACATTAAATGAAGATAGATTCATATCACAAGTAAACACAATGGATCGTCATCTGGGAGATTTAGGTGAAACATCATTAACTATCAATGAGAACATAGCTCCGGTGGTATCACCTTGTCGTAATATACCATTTGCATTTCAAAAGAAAGTGGAAGCAGAAATAGAGACATTAGTAAAAAGGAAAATATTAATTCCTGTAAATGAACCTACAGATTGGGTCAGCCAGATGGCTGTGGTTCAAAAGCCAAATGGGGATTTAAGGATCTGCATTGAACCAAGACATGTAAACACTGCTTTAAAAAGAGAACATTTTAAGTTACCAACTTTGGAAGCTGTAATGCCACAGTTCCTAAATGCTAAAATATTTTCTAAATTGGACGTAAAGAAGGCTTACTGGCATGTACTTATAGATGAAAAGTCTAGTCTACTAACAACCATGATCACACCATATGGGCGGTACAGATGGTCAAGACTTCCTTTTGGACTAAGTGTAAGTGGAGAAATATTCCAGAAGAAGTTAACAGAAGCATTGTTAGGATTAGAAGGATGCATTAATGTGGCTGATGATATCGTGATTGTGGGATGTGGTCAGTCCAAAGAAGAAGCAGAAAAAGATCACTCTGACAAACTGAAGAGATTAAGAGAGAGATGCAAATAGAAACGCATTAAATCAAATGAAACGAAAACAGTATAGAAACAAGACCAGATAAGTTTCATGGGACATTGCATTAGTGCACAAGGCATAAAGCCTGACACAAAGAAGATCAAAGCTATTCTGGAAATGAAGAAACCAGAAAATAGCCAGGAAGCAAGAAAATTATGTGGAATGGTGCAGTATTTGTCAAAATTTTTGAACAATCTAGCCGAAGTGTCTCAACCATTAAGAGAACTAACAAAGAAAGATTGCAATTTTAGATGGACTGAAAAATGTGAAGAGGCATTCAACAAGATAAAAACAATGATTACCAAAACTCCAGTTTTTTATATTCTACAACCCTGACAAGAAACTGGAAATACAAGTGGACAGTAGTCAACATGGACTTGGAGCTGTACTAATGCAAGAAGGACAACCAATAGAATTTGCCTCTAGAGCATTGACACCAACGGAAAAACGGTGGGCTCATTGAAAAAGAACTACTTGCCGTGATTTTTGGGCTAGAAAGATTTAATCAATATACATTTGGAAGACATGTCATAATAATAAATGATCATAAGCCACTTGCAAACATCTTAAGGAAACCTCTAAACCAGGCTCCAAGAAGATTACAAAACTTGATGTTAAGGAGCAATCGTTATGATTTCTCATTTCATTGCTGACACATTATCACGACTGGGCAAACAAGAGGAGAAGCAAGATGAAGTTTTTAACATATGCCAGACACAAGTTGTGGACATACCGGATCCATTATTAGAAAGAATAAAACAAGAAACAGACTTAGATGACACATTAAATAAATTATCAAAGCTAATTATGAATGGATGGCCTCAAAGAAAACAAGATTTAGACAACATGATAAGAACATATTTTGATTTTGCTGATACTTTGGGACTTAGTAATGGAGTAATTTTGAAAGGAGAAAGAATAGTCATACCTTTCAGTATGCGTCAAGAAATGAAGAAAAACCTGCACACAGCACACATTGCATATGATGGAATGATGAGGAGGGCCCGACAGACGATATTCTGGCCAGGCATGGCTGATGAAATAAAGCAGATGGCAGAGACATGCACTGCTTGTCAAGAAAGAAAACCTATGAACCAGAGAGAAACACTTATACAACATGATGAAGGAAATGTTCCATGGGAAAAAGTTGGAGCTGACCTGATGGAAGTGGATGGAAGACAGTATCTAATTACTGTTGATTATTACTCTAATTTTATTGAGTATGATTATCTTTCAACAACAACATCACAAGATGTGATTAGAAAATGAAGCTATATGAAGCTTTAACATATGAAGCTTTACTGGAACTCAGAAATACACCTCGGCAATGTACTGGACTTAGCCCAGCTGAAATGTGCCTCAAAAGAAGTCCTCGGACATTGATTCCCAGCACATCAAAGTGTTTAAGTGAACATGTTGTAGCTGAGAAGAAAGAGAATTACAAACGACAAGTAAAAAGACAATATGATAAGCAAGCTCGGGATTTACCAAAATTTCATCTAGGGCAAACTATTTATTACCAAAACCCAGGTCAAACAATATGGTATCCTGGAATGATCAGGGAACATCCATCTCCAAGATCTTATAAGATCAAGGGAGATAATGGAGGACTCTACATACGCAACAGATTTCATATTAGGCCAAGTAAAACTATTTTGAAAGACACTGACACTGATGTCTATGATGGGAATGTCTTGGATGATGATGATGATAATGAAAGGCCAGATTTCTCTGATAACTGTTCTCAACATGCATCACAGTCTGAAGTAGTTTCTCATGTACCAGACAATAATTGTGATAGAAATATGCCAGCAAGAACTAGCACTCGAGAAACAAATAGACCTGTGTGGCATAGGGATTATGACATATACTAAGAATTTTTATGACAATATTAATATGCATGTTGAAATATTTATTCTATATGTGTCACACTCTTAATTGAAATTTATTTTTTTAGTTGTTATAATATTTATAAAATATGATGAGTTATTAATGTTTGTTATTTTAATTGCAAATATTTCTAATATGTATTTTGTTAGCTATAGAAAGGGAAGGATGTTGATGTGTGTTTTATATAGGTTGCACCAATCGGTGTTTGGGAGTAACATCCCTTGTAACTGTTGTTGTCAACCAATATGGCGTTAGATTAAACAGCTGATTTCATGTCTTATAAGTTATATCCAGAGTCTTATTATTATTCGTTCATAATAATCAACAGTTACTAGATCCTATCACAAACTTTTACCTGGTAATTTGGAGTACTCTTGGGAGTTCAGAGCAGACTGTGTGGCAGTTTCTGTCTTCTTCAAAACAAAAAAAACAACATTTCAACTGTCTTATCCTCACTAAATATTTGTTTATATATTGAAAAAAAAAACAACAACCATTTTTAGCATACATTACATGATATAGTAGAGAAGAAAGGTTTGCTGATCAATTAACTTAAGAACTTAAAATATCAAGCTTAAACTTGGTTCTGACACATAATGATACCTAGACATAGACTCCCAAATAGCTAAGACAGAATGACCAAAAGTGTCTGGCACAGAGAAGCCATCACCATACAAACTTAACTAGAGGTCAGTCTAACTGTTTTCCTCTCAACAATATGCTTTGAATCATGGACAGTGTATAGAAGGCATGCCATGAAGCTTAGCTCTAAATGATAGAGCATATGGACACCACACTATGAGAATAGGAGCACAAACTGCAAAGGATAAAAAAAATCAGCCTTGAAAGAAATAATATAGAAATCCACACAGCCTTACATTTACCCAGTATGCAGCCAAACATTCCAAGCTCATCACAAAGGCACAAAAAAATGGAATGTGCCACCTAGAGGACAGATGTGTCCTATGAATTATAATGAACGAACTATACATTAAATATGATGTGAGCTGTTAATAGATGTTTTATTTTAGATGATTCAGACAAGAAAGATTGATGCCTATTATAAGCTATCCCGACAAGATCAATGCCTAATCTTTCGACTCAGGACTGGACACAACAGAATGAGACAACATATGTACCAGAAGCTCAAAATTGGAACCAGTGAAATATGCCTATGTGGAGTGTCACCAGAGAATGTCCTTCAAAACTGTTCTCTTTACCATGAGGCCTGTACAAGAAACTGACCCCAATACACCCCAATAGAAAGAAAACTATATGGAGAGATCCCTGATTAAAACCACTGCGCAGTTGATATAAAAATATTGGTTAAGTCATCTGAATGCTCCAGCATAAAAATAAGAATGAGGAAGAAGAAGATGATTCAGATGATCCTTCAAAAAGCCAAGGAAGGTTTTGAAAGATTTTTTAGCCTTTAAAAAACAACAACTACTGATCAAATACTTTTACATTAAGGTAGTAAAGTAAAACTAACAAGAAAAATGAGTCTTACCTGAGCTATGTAAAATGATGCCAAAAGATCAGAAAGTCTTACTGTGCTTATAAACTGAAAATCAAACAAATATTTTAAGATAATCTTAAATGTAGCAATTGACTTGATATAAGTATGGGTTGAAGTGACACTAGAGATGTGGGACAGGTTTCATTCAGTAGGCTAGGCTCTATCATTTTCAATTATTCTAAAAATATTTTTTTTTCCTTTTTCAAAACTCATCATGAATTGGACAGGTAAACATCAGGGCTCTGTTGAAGCACATTATAAAAGAAACTTATCTGAAATAGGGAGGCTTTGTGCTTAGTTGAAATGCACCTGTACCAGAACAAATAATTTTTAAAACCAATTAAAACATAAATATTTTTTTTAGTACTTTCATAAATATAATCTTTTTTTTAATTTGTAAACATAGTTGGGTTCTTTGGGTAGATTAATTCAAATTGTGGGAGATGTACTATTACTTCAGTTTCTTCTTTTTCTTCTAGCCAGCTTTATTGCTGCTGAGCTGTCAGCTCTTTTGCAGACTGTGCCAAGGAAAAAAAGTGTGCTGTTTTCTTCAGTTGTTCAGCACTGCCGTACAGAGTGTTGGTTATGTTGGGCTGTAGTGGAAGTAGGGTCTGCCTAAGGTGGATTAGGGAGGGGCATTCAAAGAGGATATGGTTTACGGTTTCAAAGGGGTGGGCGCAGTGTCTGCAAAGGGGTAGTTGTGTGGAGTTTATTTTGTTCAGGTGGTAATTTAATAGTGGTGTGTGTCCTGTTCTTAGTTGGAAGATTGTAGATTGTTCTTTGCGGGGGAGGAAGTTAATACTGTCCAGTTTGTTAGGCTTAGTCATTTCTTTGTACATGGCTCTGCCTGTGTTTCCTGATGCCCATTGGTTGAGCCACTCCTCTTTGTGATTGTTGACTAACATTGACGTTAGGGTGAGGTAGTTAACAGGTCTATCTGGTTGTTCCATAGATGAACCTGCCTTTGATAGCTTATCTGCTTTTTCATTTCCCATGATGCCAATGTGTCCAGGGATCCACTGTAGTGTGATATTGATATTTAATTTTGATATCATCTGGTGGATTATCACAATGAGTGTTGTCAACTCCCTTGGGCTGTTTGAGGTGCTGCTATTAAGTGCTTGCAGAGTAGATTGGGAGTCTGTAAAGACAACAATATCTGATGGTGGTTGCACTCCTTCATATAATTTGTTTTCCACTGTCTGAAGTGCTATGGTAATTGTCTCAATTTCGGCTTGGAAGTTTGAGCAGTAATCGCCACAGGGTGCGCTTATCTCAAAGTGTTTATTTTTAGGGAAGACCAGGAAGGCACCAAGACCAGCATTGATGGTAGCTTTGAAAGCCGATCCATCTGTATAAATATGGATAGCTGTTTTTTTTATACCTTTCGATTGTTTCAAGCGTGCCTACTTTGAGCTCCAGTGGATTTGATTCTTTTGTTAAGGTGTTATTTAGTAAATGTGTTTTGATGGTTGGTTGTTTGTAGTTTAGTCCGGGTGTAATGTTTGAAAACCTGGTAATTTTTTCTCTGTTATTAAGTAGGTGGTGTTTTAGGGCTAGTTCGTCAGTAAGTTGGATCAGAGTCCTTTGCTTTTTTTGGTTGTTTTTCCTATTTCTCTGTGTTAGTAATTTATTTGGATGATCGTCCTCCAACCTTCTGTATCTCTCAATAGCTTCTAATGCTGCTCTGTTGCGCCTTAACTTAAGAGGTTCAATATTGGAGTCTATTTCACAGGCTGCTGTGGGAGTAGTTCTCATACCTCCACTAATTAGCCGCAAGGCTTGGTTTTGGATTGTATCTAATGATGATTGATAGGTTTGGTTGGCAGCTACTTGTATAGAGAGACAGTTATCCAGACATATCCAGTGTATAACTGTCTTAAGGTTTTCTTTTCAGCTCCCCAGGATGTTCCTGCTAGGTGTTTTATTATGTTTAATCTTTGTGATGCCTTTTCTTTTAAATCTGCCATAAAGTGTTTTAGAGACAGTCTTTGGTCTAGTTTTACACCAAGATATGTTGGATTGTGATAGTAAGTGTATGTGTTTTGCGTGGCTGGTAGTGCAGTGTGTGTGCCTGTGTATGAAATGACCAGTGGACCTTGAGTGTACATGCTTGAGTGAACAGCAGTGTGTCAGGGACTGTGTGTAAAAGGAAGTCAGAGTATAGAGAACAAGTGGCTGGAGTAAAGAGCATAAATAAGGGCGAATAAAATCATTGTTTATTGAAGCTCGTGTTGTTTTAGTCTATTACATGGTGTCAGATGGACCGACTCCACCCGCCACAACCGCTGGAATTAAATGGCAACGTAGCAGAAAATTAGAAAAGGTTCAAACAATCCTTTCAGATATATTCGATAGCAAGTGGACTAGATACCAAAAGCAGAGAAGTACAGTCTATGACATTACTGCATGTGATCGGCCAAGAAGCAGTGCAAGTCTATAACACTTTCCAATGGACGGACAATGAATGTAATGAATGTGAGATTAGCAAGTCCTTCCATACACTTCACTGCATTCTTAATAAGTTTGAGAAGTACTGTCTACCAAGAAAAAATGTTACCATTGAAAGACATGTTTTTTTCCAGCGTTCTCAACATGAAGGAGAGTCATTTGACAACTTTGTCACTGACATCAAACTCAAGGCAAAGACATGTGAGTTTGATTTGCTTAAAGATTCCCTAATAAAAGATAGGATAGTTGGTGGCATAAGGAATGAGAACACCCGAGCAAGACTTTTGAGAGAACCAGATCTAGACCTTAACAAGGCAGAAAATATATGTCGGGCAGCTGAGGAAACTGAATGGCAGCTTAAGCTCATGAATGAAGAAAGTGGGGTACACGTTGTGAATTCAGCTACCAATAGCTTTAAAAGAACAAAAGGAAATGTGAGTTGTAGCTATTGTGGCAAGGAACACAGACCACGTCAGTGCCCAGCTTATGGGGAAACATGTCACAAATGTCATAAAAAAGGTCATTTTTCGTCAGTGTGCAGATCAAAGCCTGTAAGTATAGTGAAGTCAGAAGGTCGAGATGACTCCATTGAGGAAACATTTTTCATCGGCAGTATTGGCTCCCATAGTCTAAGCAACGAATGGAACTCACTCATTACTGTTGAAAACAAACAAGTCACATTCACGTTGGATACTGGAGCATAAGTCAATATTCTCCCATACAGAATCTTCAAGCAATTAAAAAGAAAGAAACTTCTCGAAACAACATCCAAACTTACTACTTACAGTGGAGAAAGATTGAAGGTTGTTGGCAAAGCACACATTAAATGTACTGTTAAAAGTAAGACAGCCATAATAGAATTTCAAATTGTGGAGACATATTCAAAGCCAATTATGGGTCTACCAGGCTGCCAACAAATGAATTTAATCAGAAGAGTTGACTTTATAGAGGACGATACACTCTCAGGCTACGCAGATGTATTTACTGGCTTAGGCTGCATGGAAGAGGAATATAATATACTATAAAGGTCAATTCCAACATTAAACCTGTTGTACATGCAGCAAGGAAAGTCCCAGCGGCACTACGTGAGGAATTACAAAATGAATTGAGAAGAATGGAAGATGAGGGTGTCATTGAAAAAGTAGATCATCCCACTGCATGGGTCAACTCACTTGTTATTGTTGAAAAGAAAGGAGGCGGATTAAGGATATGTCTAGACCCTAGAGACCTCAACAAAGACATTCAAAGAGAACACTATCAATTACCTACTATAGAAGAAATAGCTAGTCGACTAAGTGGCAGTCAAGTGTTCACGGTATTAGATGCCAACTCTGCCTTTTGGCAAATTAAATTAGACAAGAGCTGTACAGATCTAACAACTTTTAACACACCTTTTGGTCTCTACAAGTTCCTTCGTCTACCATTTGGGCTAAACTCTTCTGCAGAAGTATTTGCAAAACGTTTCCACCAAGCTTTCGACGTTATACAAGGGGTTGAGACATACATGGACAAAATACTGATAGCAGGTAGAACAATAGAAGAGCATGATGATAGACTTAGGCAAGTTCTTGACTTAGCAAGAAGGAAAGGAATCAAAATGAAGCCATCTAAATGTAGCCTAAGAGTACGACAAGTCAAGTTTGTAGGACATATCATTACAGATAGTGGTATAAAGCCTGATGACTCAAAGATTGAAGCAATACAATCCATGCCATACCCTACAGATCGCAAGGAACTAGAAAGATTTTTGGGTATGATTAATTATCTTGGTAAATTCTTACAGAACTTGTCAGAAATAACTGCCCCATTAAGAGAGTTACTTAAACAAGACAACGAGTGGATATGGTTGGAACAACATCAGAAGGCTGTTGATTATTTAAAGAGTTTGATCACAACCGCCCCAGTTTTAGCCTTTTATGATGTTTCACAGCCAGTCAAGTTGTCTGTGGATGCTTCACAGGAGGGACTTGGAGCAGTATTAATGCAGAATGAAAGGCCAGTGGCTTACGCCTCAAGATCTCTTACAGACTGTGAAAAACGATATGCACAAATAGAAAAAGAAATGCTTGCCATTGTCTTCGGAGTTGAACATTTCCATTACTATATGTATGGACGTCCAATAAAGGTTGAAACAGATCACAAACCTTTGGAAGCGATTATCAAAAAGCCTTTGGCATCTACACCACCTAGGCTTCAGCGGATGCTTCTTCAACTAATGAAATATGAAATACTGCTGGAATACAAGCCAGGCAAAGAAATGTCTATTCCAGACACACTGTCAAGAGCATCGCTACCAATCAAATATCCCTCAAGTGATGACTGGCAAGTTCATCTGATCGTCAATAGTTTACCCATGTCAGATGAATATATGAACATTTTTCAGCAGGCCACTGCAGATGATGCTGTTTTAAGGCTGTTAAAGAATAATATTATGATAGGCTGGCCAAACAAGAGAGCTGAAATTCCACAAGAAATTCGAGCATATTCAGGATTTAAAGAAGAACTTAGTGAAAGCAATGGTTTACTTTTTAAAGGAGAAAGATTAATAGTACCAAAAGTATGGCAAAAAGAAATGCTTCAAAGACTGCACCAAGGTCATCTTCGGCGAGATAGATGTCTTGTTACAGCTAAGGAGGTGTTCTTCTGGCCTGGAATGTCTAAGCAGATTATAGACATGGTATCAACATGTGCAGTGTGTAACGAACACCAGAACTCCCAGCAAAAGGAGCCA
This sequence comes from Biomphalaria glabrata, assembly GCF_947242115.1. Lineage (NCBI taxonomy): Eukaryota > Metazoa > Mollusca > Gastropoda > Planorbidae > Biomphalaria > Biomphalaria glabrata. The sequence continues at coordinate 89,867,513 of NC_074711.1, forward strand.
TTGTTACCACATGATACTCCTGTACTTCCTTGGGAAAAAATTGGAGCTGATAATTTTGAGTATCTCGGTAAAAACTATTTGCTACTTGTAGATTACTATAGTAATTTTTTTTAGATAAATCTTATCCCAACACTAAAGGCTTCAGATGTGATCATACATATGAAATCACAATTTGCTCGACATGGTATTCTAAGGGAAGTAATTAGTGACAATGGACCCTCATTTGCTTGTCAAGAATTTCTGAAATTTTCTAAAAGCTGGGGATTTAAGCACATTATGTCTAGCCCCAGATTTCCACAATCTAATGGTATGGCAGAACGGTGAAACAGCTTCTAAATAAAGCTAGAACGTCTGGTCAAGACCCATACATGGCCCTCTTGCAATTTCGAAATGCTCCATGCCCTGATGGACCTTCACCTGCACGGCTGCTCATGGGCCGCCGTCTGAGGACAAATCTTCCGACAACGGAGGCCTATCTCAGACCTCAAATCCCAGACAAAAAAGAAAATGCTTGGAAAACAAGAAAAAGTAATCAAGCAAAATATTACAATAAAACAGCGAGGCGCACCGAGCGACCACACATTCAGCCTGAGAGCAAAGTGTGGATGCAAAAGAAGCCTGGTGATTTATGGGAACCAGCAGTGGTCATCTCAGAAGCGGAGACCCCGAGATCATACTGGGTAAAAACACCGAATGGGATAACTTACCGAAGAAATAGAAGGATGTTAAGAGACACATGTACAAAATCAAGGGTCATGCCTGATATTTTTGAAATGGACACCCCAGAGACAGTCATTAATGGTCAAACCACACAGCCAGAGAACGTGAGCGATACAAATGTGCAACAGGAACAGACTAACACTACCAATCCGCCGCCTGTAATAACTCGATATGGTAGGCAAGTTCGGCCACCAGTACGTTACCTTGACGCAGATAATTAGATACATGTATATCTTTTTATTATTATGCAATTTGTATATAATTAATGTCTATTTGTAAACCTAGACTGTTGTTGTTTTTTTTACTACACATTTTATAATTTATATTGTTACTATTGATAATATTAACAATTGAACATTCTGTGGTGTTAAACATGTATTCAGTTTACTCATTTGTTTATAGTGAAACAGAAATCATTTGTATAGTCAATTGATATCTCAAAGCTTTTAGGGAGGGAGATGTGATAGTAAGTGTATGTGTTTTGCGTGGCTGGTAGTGCAGTGTGTGTGCCTGTGTATGAAATGACCAGTGGACCTTGAATGTACATGCTTGAGTGAACAGCAATGTGTCAGGGACTGTGTGTAAAAGGAAGTCAGAGTATAGAGAACAAGTGGCTGGAGTAAAGAACATAAATAAGGACGAATAAAATCATTGTGTTTATTGAAGCTCGTGTTGTTTTAGTCTATTACAGGATTTTCTTCTTTATTTATTGGCTAAGAGTCTATTTTTAGGATGTAGTTTCTTTTTGCTGTTTTGTTGCTGTGGCTAAAGATTGAATAAACTGACTTTTCTTTGTTTACTTCAGTTAAAAAAACAGTACTGAGAAACTTGAAACAAAAATGTACAAACTTAAAACAGTGTGTAAATGTAAAGTAAGAACTATTTTTTTAAACTATTTTTTTTAACTCATACCTTTATTTCAGCAGGGCGGTAATACTTTCTATTTTTGTCCTCTATAGCTGTTTTGTACCTATCTCTAGGAAAATGTTTGATACCAAAGTTGCCTTTTAACTTGCGAAGGACCTTCTCAATTGTTTTCATTCTAACATCATCTTCATTTATGGCTAATGCAGGCCAACTTACACTCAATAGAAGAGAGGCATCAGTGTTCTGCGATACAAAAAAAAAAGTCATTTCGAAAAGTTCAAGGATACAAGAGTATGCAAATATCAAGATCCAAGATTCTTGTCCATTTAAAGTTCACAAGATTAGGTTTTGAGGAATATACATGGCAGCAGAGTAGTTAAGTGCTTGGTTTCCTGATGAAACTGACTAGATCTCACATTATGCCATAAAAGTGCTTTATTTTCAACTAGTCCTGCTACATCTGTAGATTCATTTATTTGCAATGCATATGTACTGCATATTTCTTATTTTCAAAGCAAGTAACAATTTTTTTTATGGCTCATTAAATGATATGATTTAATAATTGGTATAAGTAATTACCTCCCCCCCCCCAAATAAATGAAATGTTTGTTTGTTTTACATTTTTAGGATGTTCCTTCAGAGTTGAAGATAGTTTACTTCCTAGTCCAAACCTCCCGCAGGACGACGGGGGATGGGAGCGGGCAGGGTTTGAACCCTCGACCGTCGATAAATCCGAACGACAGTCCAGCGCACAAACCGCACGACCAGGCAGCCATCAAACAACCTAACATAAACATAAAATTGAAATACATGATGCAAAATAGAGCCATGAGATTTATAACAAACAAATATTCACATTTGAGTAACACCATTGGTAAAGTCACTAAATTTAGAAATTTCTGAACTAAAGACTAAAAAGTACAGTAATAAAACATTAAACACTGAACAATAATTTGCAAATACAAAACACACCTAATAATATACTAAGAAAGACACAAAGATAAAAGCACATTTCTTTTTCCATATGCTAGGACAAGTTTGTCCAAGTATTCCTTCCCCGGTGTCATTAGAGCATTGAACAGTTTGTCTGAATTAGCGAGGTTAATCATGCAAAATGAAAACCATGTAGTGGACTGTGCAGAAACCTAATAATGGGATATTCAAAATAAATGTCAGTTCCTATTAATCAAACATGAATACAAACTGAATAGAGTAAGATTTGCTGTGGTTGAGAATTGGAGATGTAAGACTAATAGCAGTTGTAGACTGAGTGATCTACAAAAATGAAGTTTCTCTGCTAGGCTGCCTAGTACCTAGTACATACATTCTTTTTTCTTTGGCCTCATATTACAATGGTAAAATGATTATAAAGAGGTGAATAAAATATGGTTAAATATAGATAAGCTCTGAGGATACAAACAGATCTCCAAACTGGCCACAGCACCAGAGCCCATGTACTATGCTAATATCTTCAACCATCAAGTCCCCAAAAAGAACCTTTCAAGTTAGTTAGGTTATTAGGACTCATTGTTTTGCACTTTGCCAAGAGTCTGCCCACATACTTTTTTTTAAACTTTTGTTATCTTTCCATGGGCATTTTTTTTGTTCTTTGTTCTTTGCTTACCTCAGAGTTTGATTCCCAGGGTAAGATTGTTCTGTTCCTGTGGTGGGCATCAATATGAACAAAAATCTCAGACCAGGTGGCTCCATGCTGACCAAATAAGTTACATTCATTGACTACCTTAATGCTGCTCTAGCAATGCCAACTGAAATGATGACAAATACAATAATATATTTCTTAAAACATCTTGCATTTCTTGCTTATGATAAGATAAGATAAGATTATGTGTTCTATTTCATTAAATTATATGTCAATGAATAAAAAATAGATATCCAATATTATATTTATTTGTTTGGGGGATATCTGTTTCCATTGTTATGTTTTTTTTTACCATTGTTATATCTAGTAAGCATGCATCTCTATTCTTCCATTGTTTAAGTTACCAGCATGTATCTCCATTGTTATAATTATCAGGCTCTCTGTCCTTATTATTATATTTACCTGGCATGAATCTCTATGCTTCCAGTGTTATATTTACCTGGCATGAATCTCTATGCTTCCATTGTTATATTTCCTTGTTCCCACATCCCAGAGTCAGGTGTTCTATAAGCTCATAGTCAGGTGTTCTATAAGCTCTCACCACATAAAAAACTAGATTCTGTATGAAGTTGACTTCATCTGTTGAATGAATCCCCTGAAATAAAAGTAGGAAAAAATTAATTCATTTTAAGCATCATTTCTGCAATCATCAAATACAAATTCAACTTATAAATATGATAAGATGTGTCTTTTTTTAAATCAATGTTGCCTTTCATGATATTGTACCATTGTTAATTGGGAGAACTGAAAAAAAAATCCTTTTCAATAAATACCAAGAATAACAATAAAAAGAAAGATTTTGTTATTGGTTATTTAAATAACAATATGAGTACAAGCATCAAGTACAGGTAATAATGAAAGTGCCATGATGTAGAAGATACTGTGTCTGGCAGAGAAGGGGCAAAGTTGAACAACTGGCAACTAAGCCAGGTAATCTTCAGGTAGGAAAGGCTCATTAGCTTGCTATCCACCTAGAAGGAAAAAACAGAATCCAAACTCTGCTGCTTTGCAGCTGTGCCCAACATGGGAATAGCTTTGGTAGTCAAACCTGTGGAAAAAATCAGGAACTTGTGACCTTTGGGCAGCTTGCAGCACAAATGCTACATCCTGGCAGAACCTGTGAAGTCATTAATACCAAGCAGTATCAGCACCTGTGTTCCCTAGGAAAAAAAAACTTTTTTTTGGAGCAAGGGGAACTGTTATGTGGACAACATTGTTCTGACCATAGCTAATGTCCAGGCCATCCTCTAATTTCCATGAGATGATCCCTAGTTGCAGGTGACTGATAAGGTCATTGTTATTGTGGGAGAAAAAAAAGGTTATAGTTCTTTTTCCCTCATTCTTTGACATATTCATAATTGTATAATTAGAAATGGAGGTGCAATGGATGAGCAGTAAGCCCTTGGCTTCTGAGCTGGGTGTCCCAAGTTCGAATCCTGGTAAAGGCTGCAATTTTTAATTTCAGGATCTTTGGGGGCCTTTGAGTCCATGCAGCTCTAATGGGTACCTGACATTAGTTGGGAAAAGTAAAGGCGGTTGGTCATTGTGCTGGCCTCATGACACCCTTGTTAACTGTGGGCCACAGAAAAAGATTACCTTTTCATCATCTGCCCTATAGACTGCAAGGTCTGAAAGGTGAACTTTACTTTTTTTTTTTTCTATAATTAGAAATGAAAATATTACTTGCTGAAACACTATTTCTATTTACTGGTAATCCAGGAGATATAGTGCAACTCTGTAATACAATAGAAATATCATTTTTTTATTCTTGTAAGACATACAAAGGTTTAGCAAGTTCAAGTTCCTATAAAATGTTGTATATCTTGAGCTATGCTAGGTAAGTATATTTGTTACATCTAAAGTGTGCTAAATGAAATAACATCTAAAAATATTAAGAATATTAAGAAACAGTTTCAGGTGAAATAAAATTTTCAAGCGAAATCCTTTAAAACTTTTTCCCATGTCTCTCTATGCTTTAAATAACTAATAACTTTTTCACAACTTCAAGACATTTGATGATTTGTACTGGTGACTGATCATTTCATCCCTGGTCACATCATCCCCAATCAATTCATCCTTGGTCACTTTGTCCCCATTTAAATATTTTTTTCTAGTTGTGTAACTGTGCTGTTAAGGCTTCGCCTTTAAGCCCTTGTTTATCTAATATATAAATATGTTTATTTAGAACACTTTTTGATATTTTGACAGTTATTATAGTGTTCCCCTCCACTCTTCATAATTTTTGAGAAGTGAAATAATATATGTAAATAAGTAGACATATTGTAATGCAGGCTTTGTATTTAGTTCTATCGTTTCTGTTTGCTATAGGGATGCCAATATTATCCTGCACATTTTGTGTTAATGTAATGAACAAATGCCAAGGTGTGGTGGAAGTAGGGGAAATCTCTTGAGAGATACAAGTACAATTAGAATAATTATGACCTTGCCACTCTAGGCTTTTTACTTATCAAAAAAGGTAAATGTGTGGTGAAAGTGATGGAAATCTTTAAAAGATAAAAACGATTAAAATACTTATGATCATGCTGCTGATAACTTTTCTCCTGACGGCCATCTTTTTTTATTTTATCTTTAATTGTCAATCATTCTTTCTTGAATATGAGCATGCAATTTCAAACCCAGATATAACATTTTATTTTTTCTAATTTCTAATAAATGCTGACAGCAAGAAATACGTAACACTGGCTAAGAAATTAAGAATGATGTACAGCAGGGGTGGGCAAATTACGACCCGCGGGCCACATGCGGCCCGCCGGAGTGTTGTATGCGGCCCGCCGACACTTACAGAAATCAGGTGTGCCCACAGTATATACAAATAAAAATGCAAATATATTAAAAATATATCTTTATAAATTATTGAAACTGTCTCATTATAAAAAGTTTCAAGTAAACGAAGATTACGCTTATTGGCTATATATCAATACACTCAATTCAAGTCACTATCTCTGATCAGTATTTATTCAATGCTATAAAGAACTGTGTTGAGTGTTGGGTAGGCTTGGAACACGATGGCAAGTGCAACAACTGATGCAGCTTGATCTTTGACTGAGATAAACACTAAACAGGAAAGTTTGCGCAAAGCTGCATAAAATTTCATTACACGGAAGGGGTTAAACTTTCAACAGCCCAATGAATTCCCTAGCTTAGCATGGACTTAGTTACCAATATTTCTAATGAAAAGTGGAAGACAGATTTGGTGATTTTGTTATAGGTGCTATTACAATTGGTTGTTTGCATATGAAATGTTAATGCATGTTAAATCTTTTCAAACAAAGCTTTCTCATTTCTACAAACAAGAAAAAGAAAACAGGTTTTGTCATTTTCCTTTGCTGAAATGTGGAACTATTTATAGTGAAATGATGAAAAGTACAACACTTATTTAGATTCCTTAATTGTGCAATTTATAAAAGCAAATTTTAAATGTCAAAAACCATTTTGCAATACCATCAGCTCACTAGAAACTGATTCAGCTCCAGAGGACATAACTCCAAGCAAAGAGAAGTCCCAGTTAGTACTTCCACGGGAGTCTTATGGGTGCCTGAAGCTGTATTTCCACATGTAAAAAAAAACCTTGCTGCTGTTCACACTATTTGGGTACACATACATCTGTTCCTCTTCTTCGTCGTCCTCATTTTACATGTATATTTTGAGATGACATTTCTTCGAATAGACTCTGTTATATAGGACTGTTTTGGGGTCAGAGTCTTGTTCGGGTCACTTGATTTAGTATGCACCATTGAAGGACATGGTCAGCACTCTCAGGTGATGCTCCACAAGGGCAGGTATCCCTCGTCCCGACTTTTAACTTCCAGAACATATATTGTCTCTTTTTTTGTATGTGTGGGAACTAAACAAGTATTATCACTGGTCGATGTTGACTGACTGTAATTTGACATCAGTCACAAGGGTAACAACTAGTAAGCTAGTTCCATAGTTCCAGAACATAATGTACGAGTGTAAAAAGTAAAATACTGCACATTAAGTACAACTGTATATTTGTGGGGATAATATAATATTAAAAGACAACAGCAATGTTTTTAAAAAATTGTAAAATTGGTTTTTAAAAGTTGCTAGCTGTTGTTGTAATTCCTCAACGTGGAGTGTGAAAAAAAAAAAAACTTGAATAAAATACAGTGTAAATATGAGTTAAAAGACATTCTGCACAGTTAGCTAGCGTATCTTTTCTTAGTTGTATATATATATTCCCAATTTTTTTTTTAATGCGGCCCTTGATACAATAAGGTTGCCCACCCCTGATGTACAGCAATACGAATCAATGGATTGTCTTCTGTACCAACTATCAATAGCCTATCTTATCTTTCAATTAACATGCAAAAACAATTTAGCTCTATAAACGTTAGTTCTATATCTATAAATGATTTCAATTAACATGCAAAATAATCTTTACATTAGCTCTATATCTATAAATGTTAAATTTTTATATTTTTAATGACATTATATTCTGTTCTTAGTTAATGTGTCACACTTTTTGTCTTGTAAATGAAATAAAATGAAATACTGTTAATTTCAACCTTTTTACAATTATTATTTGGTGGATAAGAGGATGAAATGACTAGCGGATGAAATAACCAGGGGATGAAATGAACAGGAGATGAAATGACCAGGGGATGAAGTGACCAAAGATGAAGTGACCAAAGATGAATCGACTGCGATGAAGTGACTGTGAATGAAATGACCGGGAACCATTTGTATCAGTCTCTTGCTGTTCTTAGTGATCTTTAGTTCCTAAAGCTAATTATATTTATTTTCTAAATCTGTATCATGCATAGTGTATGAAATATTTAGATATGTAAACAAAGAAATAATCTTCAGACTCACATCCATATTTGTGAATCAGCTGAAAGTGTCAAGGCTCTACATCCATAAAACAATGATTTGACTAATGACTGCATAAGTATAGAGTGGGGGTTAGCGTGATATTGTTATTGTTCAACCATTCCAGTAGATTCCCACCCCTTGTCAACCTGAAATAACTATGAAAAGAAGGTTTTCCATCTGTCATGATCTTTCCCAGGTGAAAAGAAAGGTCATATTGTCTCTCACAACAGTTTTAATCTAGTCAACTAGACTCTCTGAAGTGTCTTTCAGAGTTGCACTAATATTATAGAAGAGCAATGTTAATTTCATTTCACAGTTCTTTAGTATGGGACAATCTTTCACAAATTAATCACAAGCTAAAGATTTGTTTTGTATTATTCTTACACTGTAAAACACTAAACTTATTATTTTTTTTGTTGCAGATTTAAGATTTTGGTTGATAATTTTAACATTTAAAGCTATAAGCTTTTCTTTTTTATATCTTATCTTCTTATCTTATACTATACAGACCTTACTTCAAAAATGTTATAAATAGGGATTGTTAGAGGGAAGCACTGATCATGTTGATGACACTTAAAGTATATAAATAATGTTTGCATCAGTCAAACACACCAGAAGACTTTTTAAAAATGATATTGAATTGCTCATGTTAATTAGTCACTTAATGACTTAAGAAAATTGAAGACTATTTCCTCTCATCCCAAACCTCATGGAGGATGGGAGAGGATTGTGGCAGACAGATTTTAAACCTAGAGCCATCAGTCCAAAGCAGGTGTACAGTTAGCATAATTGTACTATGAAATTGGCTAACTTTGGCAGACTCATTTCATGATTGAAAAAGATTAATTGAGAATTTAAAGAACTAGAAATCATTTATTTGTCTCTCTGAGCATTCTATCAAGTTTTGTTTTTTAATTGTTAATCTACTGTTTAGTTTATGTACTTTTGTTGCAATGCTAAATGTCTTTTGATCCTGAAGTCTCTAAACCTAGTGTTTCACTGACCTAGTTGGCCTCACTGCTGTTTTTTTAAGACTGTTCTAGTATTGGTATGTTTCCTTCAGTTGAGGAATCCAAATCAAAGGTGTTCATTTATTATCTGAAATAAAGGTTAAATAGCATTTCTATTTTTGTTCTTATTAAATTGGAAAAACATTGTGGTGGTGTTTTTTTAAAACTCCTGACAAATGGCATACAAAAAAAAATCCATTTTGATCAAACAGGTCTTATGTCTGCTTGGTGGCATATGATCTATTATCTACTCAGGGATGTAAGACATCCTCCATCAGGCATTTATCCTATATGCTCTGTATATTGCTGATTTGTTCACTTGTAAGGTAATTTGTTATGTGTGCAGCATAGTGTGAATGTGAAAAGGTGTAAATTTGTGTTGAATAGGAAGAGAAGAAACCGAAAAATGGAGTAATTTAATTGACATATTATTGTTTGTTAATCAAGATTAAGAGTCTAATCTGCTCGTAACATAACTAATTTACTGACTCGTTTTAGGATTATTCATTTTTAGATTAGAATCAATGTTCAAGCACTCATGCACTATCCATGTAACTTTTGCTTTTTACATTAGGTTACTAATAGTTTTATCTTTCTACATGGCTGTGTCTTTGGCTACAGATTCCTGATGACCAAGAAACAACTTACTTGCAAATGTTCATATTCTTTGCCTCTGTATGCTGTGTAACCAGTGACAAGATCCAATGTAGAGTGCAGGGCATATGCTGGACTTAATTGGATTTGAACTTTTCTACCTTTGAAAAAGAAAAAACAATTGTACTCAAATCTAGTTTAAATTTGATATTTACTTAACACACTAAAATATTCAGACAAAATTATTCATTCAATTTATTATCTTCATTATTGTCAAATAGTTAAGGTTATGTTTGTACGATTTTCTATTTCATGTCAACTGGAAACATTTTAAATTTGAAGTCTACTAGAAAACATTATATGCTTTTTGTTACCATGGAGAAACTTTTTATTTGACATTTAATTGAGAACAATGATGAATGTGCTTTTTATTTAAAGACACATAAGTTAATAATGCTATTTGATTGAGAAATATCTAATGAAAGATAACTTAATAATGCAGCCAACTATTTCTTCTTCTTCTTCATCGTTCTCATTGTTATGTTGGAGTGTTCATATGACTAGACCAATACATGAGATGAACTGCGCAGTGGTTTCCAAATCAGGGAGCTCTCCATATAGTTTTCTTTCTATTGGGGTGATTTGGGGCCAATGTCTTATACGGGCCTCTTGGTAAAGAGAGCAGTTTTGGAGGACGTGGTCGGCATTCTCTGGTGATACTCCACATGGGCAGATTTCACTGGTTCCAATTTTGAGCTTCTGGTGCATGTGTTGTCGCATTCTGTTGTGTCCGGTCCTGAGTCGAAAGATTAGACGTTGGTCTTGTCGGGATAGCTTATAGTAAGCGTCATCTTTCTTGTGATTTGGATGAGAGCTCGCCCATTTCTCATTTATTTTGTTTACAATTAATTTCTTCATTTCTTCTGGATAGAGTGCAGAGTTTATTTGAGAGTTAGTTCTCCCACTCTTGGCGAGTGTGTCAGCCTTCTCATTTCCTTCTAGTTGTATATGGGCTGGTATCCATTGAATAACAGTTTTTTTGCTGTTGTTGTTGAGCTTTGTAAGTGCTGTTCTGAGGTTTTTAATATAAGAGGAATAAGAGGAGTTTTGCAAGCTTTGGAGGGTTGTTTTTGCATCGGTTAGCAAGACAATATGACTGTGAGGGGAACTTGGATGATTTGCTAGCATGGTAGCAGCTAGAGCTAGTGCTTCCCTTTCTGCTCTGTGACTGTCAGAGAGCTCTCCAGTTGCAATGGATTTTTCTAGTTTTCCTCCATCTGGCCATTCGATAAGTATTCCAGCTCCTCCATTTGTGGTGGCTTTATGGGATGAGCCATCCGTGTAAACTCTGATCCACTGATTGCTAGGGTAATTGGTATGTAGAAAACAGTTCACTATTTCCTTGAGCTCTGTTGGTCTGTAATCAGATTTTCTTTTTATATTTTCAATATGGTCCCTTATAGTAGGAAGAGGGCTTTCGTCCCAGGGTGGAGATTCGTTATAGTGTATCGAGGATTCCAGAGTTATTTTTTCAAGTTGGTGTTTCTTTTTTAGGTTTAGAGATTCCTGTAAGAAATTGGTCCTTTTGAGACGTTTTTTTGTGCCAGTTTTGTGGATTTTTGTTCTGAGTGGGTGCCTTTCCAAGGTTTCCAATTTAGTGAATTGGGAAAGGATTTTTATCTCTTCTTTCATCCAGAGAGATCAGGGCAGCGGTTTCCTCCATAGCTCTTATGGGTGTTGTTTTGATTGCTTCTGTCATAATCCTTAAACCAATATTTTGAACCTTGTCTATTTTTCTTAGGTTGGTTTGGGCTGCTGAGCCCCATGCTGTGGCACCATATTCTAGTACAGGTCTTACATAACTGGTATAGGTCTTTTTCAGGATGTTGTGATTAGCTCCCCAATCTGTGCCAGCTAATTTTTTCAAGAGGGATAGTCTCTGGATGCCTTTACTCTGTGTTTTATCTATTGGTTTTTCCAGGTTAGTCTCGGGTCATAGGTGACTCCAAGATATGTAGGGCTGTCATTTTTTTCTAAAGCTTCCTTATCTAATGTTAATATTATTGTTTGTTGTTTTGTTGACAGTGAGAATATGGTATATATATATGTTGTCTTTTTTGTGTTAATGGACATGCCCCAGTCTTTGGACCAATTATTGAGTATATCGAGAGCATCCTGTAATCGAAATTTCGATGTTCCTACATATTCTTCTGTGCTAATTAAGGCAAGGTCATCTGCATACATGCTGCTTTTAACTTTTCTTGGTAGGTTTTGATTTAGATCGTTTATGAATATTAGGAACAGTGTTGGGGATAGGACTCCTCCTTGGGGGACGCCATTTTTTATACCCACTGTGTGGCTTCTTTGTCCTTGCATGCAAACTAAGGCTTTCTATTATTTAGATATTCCTTTATCCAGTTGTACATTCTGTGAGATAAGTGATGCTGGATTAGCTTGAGCAAGAGACCTTGTTCCCAGACTTTGTCAAATGCTTTTTCTAAGTCAACCCACACAATTGTTGTTGGTTTCTTTTCTTGAAAGCCGTCTTCTATTTCTTGTGTGATGAAGGCAATTTGATCTTCTGTTGATCTGCCTTTTCTAAAGCCAGCCTGGGCTTCAGTGAGTAGGTTATTTGACTCAAGGATCCATGTCAGCCTTCTATTTATCACTCTTTCCATCAGTTTGCAAGTACAGCTAGTGAGGCTGATGGGACGGTAGCTATCCAGTTTATTTCTTGGTTTGCCGTGCTTTAGTATAGGGATCATAATGGCTTTTTTCCAGATGTTTGGAATTCTGCCAGATTTCCAGCTAGCATTGAATATTTGTAGCAGTTTTCTTTTGGCTTGAGGACCCAAGTGAAGAAGCATGTCATTAGATATTTTGTCTGGGCCCGGGGCTTGTTTTGGTTTGAGGACTTTTAGGGATTCATCTAGTTCCTTCATTTTAAGATTAGTGGTCATTCCCAAGGAGTAAGCTGGATTGTTTTCTTTAATTTTATCTTGTATTTCTGAGTTTACATCTTTATTTCTACTTTCATTAATTTGTATTTGTCCTACGCTTTGGAAAAACTTAATGAATTCATTTGCTGCTTCTTGGCCTTTCAGGGGTTTGTTGTCCTTTTCTATTACTATAGGAGTTGTTCTGTTTTCTGGTTGAGACATTTGGCTATACGCCAGAGTTTGTGGCCGTCTCTATCTACGTTTAGTTGTTCTGTTTTTTCATGCCAACTTTTCCTCATGGCGGAAAGGTAATTTTTCCTGAAAACTGCGTTAGCTGCTTTTAGATTTATGTTATTTTCTATACAAGGGTTATTTTCTACTGTGTTTCTGGCTTCAATAGTGGCATTGTGGAGTTGTTGAAGGTGATCAGACCAGTTGGGGATATAATCTTTTCTTGCACCTCTGGGAATTGATTCCTTAGCTGCTAGGAGGATTGCTTTGGAGAAAGCTGAGAATGACTTATTAACCTGATTTGATTTGCAGTTTATTGAAGTTGTGTATAGGTCTGTGAGCTTTGAGAATAGGTGCCAGTTGGCTTTTTTGTAGTTCCATCTGGGGATGGTGGAGTTTTCTGATATTTTGAAGGAGGTATCGATACTGATCAATATGGGTCTGTGGTCACTGGTGGCTAGCTGGTCTGCAACTTCTCTGGTGCACTTTTTGGATAAGTTGTCAGTTGCAAAGGCTAGATCTGGAGTGGTTGATGTTAGCCAGGCTCTTAAGAAAAAGGTTGGTTTATCCTCAGGTTTATTAAGCAAGATAAGTCTGTTCTCTGCTTGCCATTTTTTCAATTTCTTCTCCCCTGGCATTTAGGTTTGGGTATCCCCAGCTCTGAGAGTGACTATTCATATCTCCTAAGATTAGACAGTCTTCTTGGTGAGGTATTTGTATGTGGTCAATCTCTATTTCCTTGTCTGGTGGGAAGTAGCAGTTAAATAGATTAATATTTCCATCTGGGAGAATTAGCTTAGTTCCCATTATTTCTGATTCTGAGGAGTTGGGCATAGTTATGTCTGTGGTAGGGATGTCATTTTTAATGAGGGTTAGGATTCCTCCTTTGGGTCTGATTTCTCTATCTTGTCTGATGCAGGTGTAGCCTCTAATGGAGAAATGAAGATTACTGTTCAAATGAGTTTCTTGGATGCAAGCTACATCAATTTCTTTCTCATGCAGAAATATTTTTAGAGCTTCTTTTTTCTTTTGGATGCCCTCTGCGTTCCATTGTAAGATTTTTAGACTTTTGGTCTTGGAGTGTTGGCCAGTAGTTTTTACTTTCTTGTCCCTGCTCCTGGCTCCACAGGCAGAGACAGAAGAACCACCAGCTCGCTTGTGTGGGCTCCTTCGAGGCGGAGAGCCGGGCCCCCTACCTGCGCGGCGGGATTCCACAGGCAGGACACCACATCTATTAGAATGGTTAATGAACTCCAACATAGATGAGGTTAGTGTCAATGTGTTATGCGCCAGGAGGCCCATTGACTCCGACTTCAGCCTGCTTTTCTTTCTGGGTGTGCTCCCATAGCCTTTGATCATCCAAGATCATCTGCAAGGCAGCAGGTGTTTATTTTCGTAGTTTTCTCTCCTAGATGAACTGCTATCCCTAGCTAACAAGTTTCATCTACCCGGGTTTAGAGTTAGAGCACCCTATACTCGCTTTTTGCAATCATTTCTCTGGATTTCTGAGATGTTTTTAGTAAATATTCTAACCACTGGAATACTTCATCTCATCCTCCATGACTGCAAACCAGTTGGTCCATGGCTGTTTATTTGCTATTCACAGCTAACCCTTATATCTAAGGGTCTTTCCCCTATCCGCAACCTGGGGATGCGCTTGGTAGAAGGTGGTAACTCCCCCAAGAGCCAACTATTGATTTGTAGAGAAATTTTATACCACCAATAAATATTTTTTTAGAGCTGCACATGTCTTGGATTTCCAAACTAAGAAAGCATATTGTTAAGTAATTTACGTGCAGACCCTGGGACCCAGGAGTAATCCAAACCTAGTTATTTTATGCACTGACCAAAACAATATGATTTTAATATTGATATGCAATGATATTCTATGCTTGGTTGTAAACAAACTACTCACTTTATCTGCCTGTCATATCCAACATTGCACATGGAAAAGTGTTTGAGATGAACCATAGTCGCTCTAAGACTGAAGGAGGCCAACTTGAATATCCAACATTGCAACATACCTATCATCAGCTTGGCCCAACTAATGATACTGCCCTGGTCATCATCAATCTTTCTGGATAGAAATAATCAAGTAATTAATTATGTGCATACAAAGATACTAATTTTCAATTAGTCATCAAAACTGTACTAATTTTCAAGTCAACATGCACCAATTAAATATTAATTATGACCAAAAAATGGACCCTAACCTTTAAAATAAATCTTTGTAACACAATCTTAAGGTTTAATTTTTTCCAAGTTATTTTGTTAGCTAAAATATTTATTATCATAAACAACTAAACACTCCTGGCATCTGACTTACAGTGAGACATTGACTAACAAAGGATCGCTATCTATTCTGATGAAAATCTGACTGAAATGAAATTATGTTTCATAGTTTAATAAAGAAACTTATTTCTGGGTAGATTTTTGTTTGGTGTTTGAGAACCAATTTATTTGTAACCATTGCAGTATCTTTACTTGGAAGACACTTTGACCAAAAGTAGATACCAGAGGATAATAACTAACTAAAACCAGTTTAGAATTAGGAATTATACACACTTCAAGTCAAAATAGAAATATACAACCCTGATATTGGAAAAAAAAAGAAACATAATTATAAACTGTTTTAACCCTATACCACATGTATCCCAAATGCTTCAATACCTATTAATTTTTTTCACACATAAATCTTTCCTTATGAAACGCTAACAAATGGAGTTAATGCCACCTGAGGTTTTCAATTTAGAAATCTCTATCCCTACTAGTGCTAGGTGAGTTTTTATTAATATAAAAGTGGCAGACTTTGAAAAAAAAAAAGGCAGCAGCTAAAAATACCAAACATGAAATGATAAAGCTGAAATACTTATAAACTTGAGCCAGTGACCAAACAGCAACTGCACAGTAAATAGAATCCTGAACATGAGCTATTCTATTTGTATTCTTGTCAGATCCAATAGAAGGAAAAAGACCATTGATAGGACTCTGGTTTCGCAAGATTTGATGTTTTGCTGGCGATACAATAAGATTCAAATTAGGAACATTTGTAATCAAAACATACATTTTTGAGATAAAATATATTAAATCATCAAATACTGAATTACAAAATAAATTAACAAAAAGAGTTAAAAAACGATGGGTGAACTGTTACCATGATTGTCCAGAGTTTCATACCCTGCCACCCTAAAGGAGATTTGGGGTAGGATGTAATAATAATGAAGGAATGCCCAAATGTTGTTTTTTTTTAATTGAAAATCATTTTTTATTCTTCTTGAACTATAATATATCATGGGCATTTTTTAATTGTCTTGAGCTTTGCTAATACCAGCAATTGTTCATTTTGATTTCTTTATTACAGTAGCTTTCTTGTATACACAACTTTTGATGTTTTATTAGTTTTTCCTTTCCACTTTGATGTTTGTGCTCTGGACTCTTGATCTGGTTGTTGACTGAATCAATCATGTCCCAATGTAGTCCAATTAACCTAAATTGACTGTACTAGTGATATTGATAACTACTAAATTTAATATTGTCTGTGGCATTTTACGTCTCGAGAGACGATCTTTTCCCTTTGCAACTTCTTGTGTGACTAAAGAGGCCAATCCTTGATACACAGCTGCGATCGCAGGTTGGGCATATTTAATCACCAGGCGCCATTGCATTTTCACCCTTCTTTCTGCTTCTGTTGTGTATGACATCTGCAATCTGTGACCCTTCCTTTATGCTCTCTCTCCATGTGGATCTGTCCAGTGCCACTTTTCCCAGTTGCCAGTGTCGATTTTGAATAGCTTCATGTCACGTTTGCATACATCCGTATAACGTAAAAGTGGGCGACCAGCGGCTCTCCTGCCTTCTATTAGATCGCCATACAGGATGTCCTGTGGAAGTCGACCTACTGGCATTCTACGAACGTGGCCAAGCCAGCCAAGGCGTCTGCTGCTGATAACAGAGCGGATGTCCTGGCATCCCGCTCTATGTAGCACTTCCTCATTGGTTATCTTATCTTGCCACCTTATTTTAAAGATCCGCCTTAGGCATCTGAGGTGGAAGACATTCAGCTTTTTTTCCTGCCATGAGTAGGTTTACCATGTTTCACTTCCGTACAGCAAGGTGCTCAACACACAGGTCCGGTAGACTAGGGCTTTAGTACTGCTAGTCAGCAATATGTTGTCCCAGACTCTTTTCTGCAACCGTGACATGGTGGCCATTGCCTTGGCTATCCTGTTGTTTATGTCTTTATCCAGTAGAGTGTTGTTGGATATGATGGAGCCAAGGTAACAAAAGTGATCAACAATTTCTAGTGGTTGGCCATTAATGCTTACTTGAGGTGCAGTGTTTGGACAAGTATCTTAGTCTTGCTTTGACTGATGTTTAAGCCGAACTTCTGGCAAGCAGCAGATAGTTTGTCAACCATGGACTGTAGCTGAATATCAGAATCAGCCACAATAGCTGCATCATCCTGCATCAACAGGAGTTCCCTGACGAGTAGCTTCCTAACCTTGGTTTTTGCCCGCAGCCTTGATACATTAGTTTTCCAGAGGATCTTGTATGGAGAAACACACCTTCGTTTATGTCGCTGTACGCATAATGCAGTAGACAGGAGAAGAATATGCCAAACAGAGTAGGTGCGAGCACACATCCCTGCTTGACACCACTGCAAACCTCAAAAGGTGCTGATTGGGCTCCATTGAATTTGACAGTACATTTAGTTTCCTCGTGAAAACACTCAATTAACTTCAGTAGTTTGGGAGGGCAACCTATTTTCCTCAGGAGTTTGAAAAGGCCACTTCTGCTGACCATGTCAAAAGCTTTAGTCAAATCAACAAAAACAAGTAAAGGGGTCTGTCTCTCTCTCTGAATTTCTCCTGCAGTAGTCGTAGAGAAGATATCATGTCTATAGTGGATCTACCGCTCCTGAATCCACACTGAGACTCTGGGTAGACTCTAGAAGCTATCACCTGCAGCCTGGATAGTGCCACTCTAGCAAAGATTTTGCCCACTATACTGAGGAGAAAGATACCCCTATAGTTGTTGCAGTCAATCTGATCCCCTTTGTTCTTGTATATTGTGACTATAGTTGCGTCACGCATGTCCTGTGGGACATGACCTGTTTCCCAACAGTGGCAGATTTAATATTAGAGGAATAGAAAAGTACCAGACATAACGTATTGGCTATGGGTTAGTAGCACTTTTTCATAGCAAAATTTTAGGGGCACAGACAGAAAGACAAGTTAAAAAGTGATTTAGCTAAGAAAAAAAAGTCAAGTTTATAACATATGTATATTTAAAAAAATGCTATTTTCTCATTGGGCTAGAGCAAACTTTTATTACTAGATTACAGTGATGTTTTGTTAGTGAGTTATGGAGATGTTTTTTATAATGATTAACGCAACGTTATTGTATGGAGGTTTTGTAAATAAAGAATTACAGAGCATATAAAAACCATTAAGTTTTATGTTCAGCATTTGAGGTTCTTTTTCTTTTGTTACTAAATCTCCAATTCATGCATCTGGACATTGTGTCTTCATTTTGTTCATTTGTTTACTATAAACAACTGTCAATGAATGACTGGTTCAACAATCTGTAGAAAAGAATAAGTCTAATGAAAGGAAATGGCATTTCAATATTCAAGATCATGTCTTAAAACCCTGAAATGTGACTATTAGTTAAAGTAAATACAAATGATATCCATCTTATTCATGGTTGTGTAAACAATGAAATATTAGAATATTAGAAAAAAGAGCTGCATTTATCTTTTTCTCTATTTTTTTAATGAATTTTCTAAACACATGAATGTTGGTAAGGTTCACAGTTTAATCCCCTACAGTTAAAACAAGATAATTAATTCTAAAACTTATTAAAAAACATTTTATCAAAAACAAAATTTCTAAGGAAAAAAAAGTAAATGTTTCCAAATGAAATAATTGATATCTCCATCTCAGTGGTGCTTAAAGTCACAATGTCAAATTTTTTGATGGTATGCAAACATAAGAATTCATTTATTTTTACAAACTTCACATGTTGCAACTTAAACATCCAGACAACAAAAGAAAATGAAATATATGATATACGCTATCAAGTGTAATAAAGTCCACTGTTCATCTTGACCGAGTTATTTAGTGTTTTTATATAAAAGCTGAACCCAGGGACAATTAAACTTGATGAGAAACCAATGTAGTTTCTAAAGAACTAGATTTAATAGAAAGCTGTAACATATATTTGTGAGCTCATTTTTCCTAAACTAAATGTTTTGCTCAGAGGACAAAGATTTTCATCTATTAATGATGTCATCATCATGTTTGTAAATAATATTTTTTTAAGCACAAAGATGATTAATTTTACACTATTAAGTTAACAGTATGCATAAAATTGAACACAAACAAAATAATTATTAATGAATGAAAGTATTTGTTTAAATCATGTATGCTTTAACATGATTGGGACTCAATGTTGTTAATACTTGTTATATTTGAGTTACATTCCTTTGTAATTGTTAGTTATGTGTCCTTTGTTGCGAACAAGCAGTATGATGTATGAATTAAATGTCTATGTCCCCACCCTTTGTGACAACTGTCAGAACATTTAATCCAATAACTATTTATTGAGTTGAACTATGAGAAAATGAGAATTTCAAAGTGTAAGTAATGCATAGTAAAGAGAAAGTAAAGTTCCTCTTTCAGACCATACAGTCTATAGGCATAGGGCAGATGATGTTAAGATCATCTGTTTCTTTGGCCAATGGTTAACAAGCAGGGTGT
Source organism: Biomphalaria glabrata (assembly GCF_947242115.1). Lineage (NCBI taxonomy): Eukaryota > Metazoa > Mollusca > Gastropoda > Planorbidae > Biomphalaria > Biomphalaria glabrata. Next base: position 89,887,152 of record NC_074711.1, read on the forward strand.
CATGTGGCCAGCACAACAACAAACTGCCTTTACTTTCCCCAACTAAAGTCAGATGTCCATTAGAGTAGGGGCACCCTAAAAATCATGAAGCTCAAAATACCAGTTTTAACAGAGATTCAAACCCAGGACCTCAGGTTTGGAAGCCATGCGCTTAACCACTCAGTCACCCCCCCCCCTAAGTAATGCATATTGACATGAAATAATTTAAAGTTGAACAATTATCTCAAGTGTTTGATTACAAAATTAGACAAAAATTAAAGTCTGCTTTTCAAACTATTCAAAACAAATGCAGTCTGGTAGGTGGGGAACAGAAAGTGGTAGCAACTTCATTTTACCACTATTTGTAGATCTACACACTATAATCTAAGTACCTTATCTTTTGGTAAGAATCTCAACTGCATTTTTAATTGCACATCAAAATTAATCAAATTATGTCTGTAGACATCTAGAGCATTTTTCACCACCTACCACGGTAATTTATTAGCCCCATCACGAACCATGCAAGGATAAATATCTACATCATCATCATGGCAGCATGTGTCATGATGATAGATTTATGATTGTAGCCTAATGTACTATGTAGGTCTACTATTGTAGTACTATCAACAACATGATCTGCTATGGCTATGGTTATAGGTCTAGATGATTAGATCTAGATCTATATTTAGGCTGTATTTTAGATATATAGATCTTTATATAGATGTATCTAGATTCTAGACATCAAGCGAGAGTTGAGATGCCAAAACATGGTAATGACCTGGTTTATTATTGATTATTGTTAATGTGTTATCTCGAACTTCGCCGTGTGCCGTGTGCAAAAGAAACGAAGCTGCATCAGTCGAGAGAAAGAAGAAGAAAGCTACCCTAGGACAGATGTATATGTGGTGGGTTTGGCACAGAAGACAACTAAATTCTAATGATGAAAGGAACTCGTAGGACGATTCCTAACTGTTTATTATACATTTAAGACCTGCCAAAGGCAAACATAAAACATAATAACAATAATGAGCATTAACTAAAAATAATTAATAAGCAGTAAATGGTTAGACCAAGTTGTAGACACAACATCAAAGTCTAAATACTAAATCTTAACAAAAAACGAAAAGAAAATCATATAGTGTAAACCAACCATCTCGTCTTATACAAACACAAGAGAGATATGGAACACCCGAAACATTACAAAAAATAAAAGACATTAACAATTAAATAGAACAACTGGTTCATAAAAGCCAGTATCTACACACTGGTTGTAGAATTAGATTAACAAGATGGACATTTAACTCTTTGACTGCTGTGTTTTTTTTTCATAAAAATGCTACTTTTTAAAAAAAAATAAGAAAATGTTCCAAACATGGCTAAAACAAAAATTTATTGTTTAAGTACCAATAATGCTATAGTAACATATTTGGTATCAAAGTAAAGGTAAATAAATGGAGAATGTGAAAATGTAAACATCTTTCTATTTAAATATAAGATACAAATTATAATCTAAATAATATGACACTCAGAAAAAAAAAATGGATGCCAACTTTAGAACTTTTGAGACCTAAATTTAGATTTTGTTCTTTGTATTACTGTTGAAACAGCATATTTAGACTATTTACAGCATTTTCAAAAAAGAAATCTGATAAAACAGTCAATAAAAGATGATGAATCATTGATTATATTATTATTTTTACCTGTTTTTTTTAGTCTGAAAAAAAGTGAAAATTATTGCGCTTTTCATTACTACCAATAACAATAGATACCAGTACTAAATCTATCAACCAAATGCACTCAAATATTATGTACATTTGAATCAATGGGATATAGATCTAGATTTGTCTTCTTTTTATTTGCCTAGAACATCTTTTATTCTAATACTAGACCAGTGCAAGACATAGGCTAGCGAGAGATCAAAGCCTAAATCTCTAACTAGATGAAGGACAATAAAAATCCTAATTCATTTTACCTAAGATATAGACATCTAATAGATCATTATTACTGTTCCTTTGTGATAAATTCAGGGTTAGTAGCACTTTTCCATGACAAAATTTTAGGAGATTTTTTAAGGATGAAATGTATGATGTGTGTGTGTGTTTCCTATCTGTTTGTGTGATACATAGTAAAACATACACAAAACTAAGCATTTATCAAATCAATTATTGTTATTTGATTTTTAAAATAATAAATATCTTGCCAATATGCCACAGAAACAATGTTATTAGCTGTGGTATGTCCACAGAAAATGTAATGAAAGTTATCTTTTAATCTAGTAACAACTTGACTGTCATCCCAAAACCTCAAACAACCATTTTTTTTCAAAGATTTATTTAAAAACATTACAAATGGTTACTTTTCCATTTTTTTTTTAAATAAGAAACATTCTTAGAGATGCCTTATTCATGATGTATATTCTCTGTGATGGAAATGTACATTTTTAGTTCCTATGTGTATCTTATAGATACTAGAGTCATGGTGTGCATTTGAGGTAATGTTTTATTCTTCTATTAGTTAACTTAAATCCTTTTCATAAACAGAGCCAGTAATATATAGGGCAATATTGGCCTATTTGAATGTTTAGTTGACATTTGCTTACTAAAAAATGGCTTTTGGATTTGGGGTGGGTGGGTGGGGGGGTAGACCTATTTCCTAGCAGAATCATTTTCAACCATATAGTTTCCCTGGCTTTTTACGAGTGAAATAATTTTTACGGACTTTTCACAGCTGTATGAGAAATATTTTCGTTAAATCTACAGTAGATCTAGACTCTTGATGTAAGTCACTAAAATTCGCGGACTTTTCAGGGATGTGAGAGAAATATCTTCACTATATATATTCTAGTGATTTAGCGTAAATCTAGAGTCTAGATCAAAGTCACGAAAATTCTCGGACTTTTCACTGCCGTGTGAATATTATCTTCACTAAATTTACAGAAGATCTAGACTAATCTAGACTATAAAGCTAATTCGCTAAAATTCACAAACTTTAACTCTAAGTCACTAAATTTTGCGGGCTTTTCACTTCTTTGTGCTAATTATCTTCACTAGACTCAAAGTGATTTAGCATAAATCTAGAATCTAGCGTATTTCTAGAGTAATCTAGACATTAGATGTATCGAGATCATTAAATTGACAAAAATTCACGGAGTTTTCAGGTTAGGTGCGAATAATCTTCACTAGATCTCAATTAGATCTAAATCTAGATACTATTACAGTTACTAGATACTAGCTAGATCTAGAAGATTTACGGACTTTTCACGCGAAGTCACTCTTAGTCTTACACTTACAACAAGAAGATTTTAGGTGAGGGAGGGCCCGGAGGAGTGTAGCCTATAAATTAGTCTTGTAATTGCTCTAATTATAGGCAATAGTCACAACAGACTAGATCTAGCGCGTCTTTAGTGGTAACAATAAATGACTTCAGAAAAATACTGCCAGGTGAAATGCTTGCTTGATCCAAGGCCATCTTCAATCACAAGGTCGCGCTTCACAAGTGGGTGAAAGGCGGTGTAGACGCGTCACTGGTCAGCTCATTAACACAGCCAGCCCGTAAGGTCATGCGATCAGAATGCCTAGTTACGCTGTTGTTTTTCCCCTCACATTTTTAGCAAGAAATAAGCAAGATTTTTTTTTTTTAAATATTGGGTAAAAATTTTAGGAGAGTGGGCAAAATTTTAGGAGACTTTCGGCAATTTTTAGGAGAATTTTAGGATTTTAGGAGACTTTTCATTTTTTAGGAGATTTTAGGAGTTTTTAGGAGCGCTACGAACCCTGTAAATTATGGATTTAGAATAGTTTTATACTTTACTTTTATTTAGTAGTAAACCTTTTGGAGTGCAACTTGAACCAGTATTGTGATGGTGATGATTTTTACCAAAAAGCAATACTAAAATAAATTGCTAAAAAATATACCAAGAAAAGGCCTAGCATGGTGGATGAATATTGGATTTAGATCTGCCATTTCTGTTGTTTTCATTTATCTTAGGCTTAGTTCTATAGGAATCTACAAAGGTGTAAAGATAAAAGCATAGATCTAGTCAACCTTGATCTACATTCAGGACCTAGCCCTATAGTCTAAGGCTAAGGCCTAAGCAAGGCAATACTAGATCTAAGTCTAAATGCTAATAATGTCCAAGTCTGCTTCATCCTATGCTAAATCTTGATCAAGATCTTCATTATTACAATTCATAGAAGTATAAATAAAACAATAAAGCTTCTTCAGTAGTAAACATTGTGGGTGTGTCTTGGACAAGCATAGCCATGATGTTGTAGATTTTTACAGATAAAGAATACTAAAAAAAAAAAAAAGAAAATGGGGAAAAAATGCCCACAGTGGATGATTATTTGATGTAGATCTACCATTTCCTTTCTTTTTATTTACCATAAGCTTAGATTGGCTTAGATCTAGAGATATATCTAGATTGACTAGATCTAGAGTCAAGTCTATAGATAAAAGTATCATAAAAGCTTAGATCTAGTCAATCTCGATCTACAGACTACACCTGACCTACTGACAATAATAGATTTAGATCTAGTATCTAGATCTAAATACTAATAATATAGATTAAATACGCTAAATTTAGATCTAGACCTACCTGGATCTAATCTATATATCTAGATCAAATTCTTCATTATTACTATTTATTTGTGATAAATTTTAGAATAATTATAAAGTTTCTTCAGTAGTCAACATTGTGGGTGTGTCTTGGAATAGCGTAGTCATGGCGACGTTTTTTTTACATTGTAAAAAAAGTAATAAATAAATGTCTAAATAAAGCCGAAAGCTTCTCATTTCTATGTAAACAAAGGATGAAGAACTCTTTTATAAAGTAAAAATAGTTCCACTGTTGTTAGTTAAAAATTTTAATTTAAAAATGCAACGAAACAAAGGTAGGGTAAGAACGTCTATTATGGGATAGACGTTCCGTGCGTTTAGGGCGGACAGACCGTCTATGGGATAGACGCTCCGCACTCATTGAGTTAACATTCTATATGGGATCTAATTCGTATGGTATACTTAAGTCTAAAGGTACCCTAACCCTAACAAATGGAAACATTTACATGCTGGTTTTCTAAAAATAACGATAGTCCAACAACATGGACGAAATCCGGGGGTAGCGATATTCTACTATGTAGACTACTAAATAAAATTACAATATAACATAAAAAAGTAAAATGTAATTACCTGCAGCAATACATAAACACATGGTGTAGAACCAGACACAAACAGGGAGTGGAGACGACGTAGGTCCAGTAACATACGGGAGATGCCGGTCGAATCAACAGTGACCATGTTGGTCTGCCTTGTCATGCGCGGACACAAGGTGCCATTTAGGGGGAAGGGTCACGTGGATATCGGCATCGGGGTGGCCGGTGTTTCCTGATAAGATATCCACTCCACTACACATATATAGATCTATACATGCACGAACTGTGTCAAACTCTGCCACTCCAGAATATAAGGCTTAATCAGTCACACCAAATTCTGCCCCATCTCAAAACGAAATCAAAGCCAGTGACTCACCTGTCTTCCCGACTCATCCATTGTCTTCCGACACATGAGGGGCCATATCTAGATCTAGAATCTAATTATAACTTAAAATGCACGTGATTTGTTGGAGACACGAGGAAAAAAGTTTGACCTAGATCTACTAGATCTACATCGAGATCTACATCTAGAATCTACATCTAGATCTATGTCTAGTCTAGAGTCTAGATCTACTTTTAGTGAAAGCAAACGTGTACCTAGATCTAAATCTAGATACTTCTACTCTTCTAGATACTTAATACAAAGCATCTCATTTTGGTGTTTCAATCAATTACTTTGTGTGTGTAGGCCTATAAATTAGCGTGCTTCGTATTTTGGATACTTCAAAAATATTGGATTTTTGTTGATATAACCATTATTATAGGCCTACCTTAATAACACGGATTGGAACAGTTTGGATTATTTAATACGCAAAGGTAAGGCACTTTTTTTTCAAAGAAGAAAATAGATTACCCGACAATATGATACATGATAATCTGATGATGATAATGATACTGATAGTACTTTAATTTAGTAACATAATAAATGATAGATGAATAGATCTAAGAGATGTACTATTAGTATTACTAGTTATTACTAGTATTAGTTACTATTAGTAATATGAGTATGGCAGTGAATGTCAGTGTACACTGACTACGTTGATTTGTTTCCAGGCTTTATACTTTGCTTATTGTTTATCATGATCAGAACACCCCTTCTTTTCTTTGTTTTTTTAAAATTATCATAAACGTCATTTTAACGAACAATCTAACACTTTTTTTTAAAGCCCGTCAGCCTCTCTAAGATTGAAAGTTCATGCCCCTCCCCCCCCCTCTCTCTCTCTTTTTTTTTTTACCTGCGCATTGTAATTTCTCCCACACATTAAACTTTTGACTTGATTTGGAAAGATCAGATTCATATATAATGCGCCACCGACACAAATTCATACACGCTCTCATATTTTGGGCTCGTTAATTTTATTAGCACTTATTAAGGCCTACTTATCTGCTGGTCACCCCCACCACCAACAAAATGTTGGTCCTTCGTACACATTCCCTTTACCATTTCTTTATTTCACTTGATATTTTGTTTTCTAAATAAAAAGCAATATCAATTCGGTTTTATTCATTGTAATCGTTTATTTGACCCCATTTGAATGTAGCGAAATGACAATAGATCTAGATTATTACGCAGCACTGGCTGCCTAAACATCGTTTCCATCCTAACGCAGTGTAACGCAGGATGGCTGGGAATGGAGACAGGCGGGACTTGAACCGTGACCTCCGTGCCGCTTGAACCCGGAGCCAATAAAACCAGAGTCGCCTCTTCTGTCTAGACTCAGAGTCTAGACTAGAGTCTAGCTAGATGATCTAGTCTATTCAAGTGCTATTTGAGATGTTAACTTTAGTTAAGAGTATTCGGTTAAATGTGTACATAAAAGAGAGGGGGTTAATATATAGCCTAATAGAGGAAGACCACAAAGAGGTTAGTAGCGTGGCAAGGTAGCCTACGAGTGGGCCCAGGTATAAGAATATCTTGGTTGTCACCGCCTCCCCCAATAAGACGAATGTAGTGTGTGACAAAAAATTGAATGTATTGGTGCATTTACCAAAAGACATTTTAATGCAGTAGCAGTGTAGCCACCTTTTTTTAAAGATAAGATAAGATAATTTTATTGATCCAATCAAATGTAAATGTAAATTCAGTTTGACTACAATTGACAACCTCAGCGTAACTACTTTACAAAAACAAAATGGATGAAAAATTCGAACAACATTCACACACGAAAACACATACACATTCACAACCAGCGCTTTATGAGTTTGACTTCTATGTACTTTAAAATAAGTAGGGCTAATTATATCAATTACGTTTGTTTCAATTAGGATTCCAACAAGTAATAGTGTCTTTAAAGTCATGTTTGTACAATTTCTTAACAGAATTAAACGACTTAAAAAATGTTTCAAATGAATAAAGAAATGTTTTATGAGTTCTATGTCCCAGTATACACATTTACATTCCTAAAACACTTCTAGGTGTAAAACTGTTAAACATTGCTACAAACTAGTATCTGATTCGACGTTCACTATTTTAACAGTAATTAAATCTAACATTAATCTAATAACATTTTTCTGGCCTTCTTAGAAGAAATGTCAATAACTAGTGCTTTTGTCTGTTTCTCACCAAGTGAAGCCAACCTGCTCTTTGTCATACAAATTTGTAAATAACTTTTGTTCAATCGAAATGAAACTGGGCTTTTAACGACGAAAACGTTTTGACATTTTTGATGCCCATGAAATCTGTCGCGTATTTCAGAAACAATGACATCAATAGTTTGTTTGGATACGTTGATGTTGAGAGTCTTCTCTCGAATCTTGGAATTTTTTCTTCTTGTAATTAGTGGTAGGCTCATCAAATTGTCTTTTAACCTTCTGCAATTGTGTAGAGCAAAAAAAAAATTATTAACAGCCCAGCTACTTCAGCAGCCTCTTTTTTTTTACACTCTGAAAGTCATTTTTTAATAATTTACTTCAGTCAAGAGCCTCTTGAGTTGACTATCTGATGTATGTATTTCTCGCTGCTCGCTATCCAACATTTTTGACACAACATTGATTGCTCTTACAATATTGTACTAGACAATAGGCAGACCAAGATTAGAGAATGTTTCTTGTTGTCCTCAAAGTGCTGCAGCTCGTTAAGTACAAGTTCTTTATTTATCAAACACAGCTGAAAGTCAGTTAAGATCTTTGAACTATTTGATGTGTAAGTGCTTTTTTAAATTTTATTTTAAATACAGGGGGAAAAAAAGAAAAAAATTGAGCTTAAAAAAAATTGAATAATAAGCAAAGAGGGGGCTGAGTGGTTAAGCGCTTGGTTTTCTTGGGTCCTGGGTGTCACGTCACGTGTGTCCATTAACGCACGACGTGTCCAACTAATGTCAACATTGGCAAGAGTGCAATGGGTCAGAAATAAGGGGAAGTAATTATAAAGAAATTTCTCAAGGTGCCACGACAAAAGGGGCGCAGACAACTGGTTCGATGACATCGAGGTAACTCCAGCTTCCCATGGCCTCAATGTTGCATGCCGGTGAAAATGTCTGTTTTGGTAGCATTTATGCGAACAACGGGTAGTGAACCTCGCCTCTCTGTTGTAATAGGCCTACTTATCCATACGTGCCCCTTCTCTCCATTTGGGAAAAAAAGGGGGGGGGAAGCGGGACAACAATCCAAGGTCTCTGGTATTTCGAATGTGTATCTGAATCTCATGGAGCTCACGGTTAGCTAAACTCTTTTATTAAAAATAAACTTGGTTGGGAAAACTGCCCATTCTTTTTAAGTAAATTACCATACAAAGAGAACCTTAAGGCCTTTATTTGTTACAGTGATTGATATTAATGTATGTATAGTGAAAATATTCGGATGAATTAATAAAGAGACCAACAACAGCGTTCTAAGACCAGTAGATGACATGTCCAATCACATACGAATTAACATTGGTTTGGTGGAGGTGCCGCATGATCTCGAGTTGGCCCGCTACGAAGTCCTTCATAAATCACAGACTTTATTATCTTGAACAGTGTAGCGATGCGTTGATTGGAATCAAAATTAAAAAAAAAAGCAGAAAATAAGTAACCATTGCTGGAGATGTGTGCAAAAAAATGTACTAAAATTATATTTTGAAATATTGCCAATAAGAATAATCTTCGTTTAATTTGAACTTTTTAGAATGACATGTAGAGACAATGTTTCATTAGCCTCTTCCTCATAATTTATACGAATCAGAACTTTCTAAAATGCATATAGATATATAGAATTATTTATTTTTAAATATATTTACATTTATAGGTGGCCCACCTGATTTCTTTAGGTGTCCGCGGGCCGCTTAAAAGACTCCTCGGGCCGCTTGTGGCCCGCGGATTGTAATTTGCCAACCCCTGAGCTAGTTTAATCCGACCAGATATTTTGAATAATAATCAACTGGTCCCTCACTACTGTTTAATATGTCTATTACGAATTATTCTATGACAATTGTTGACGCAGCGTTGCAAAACAATAATGATTAATAACAGTCCTGTGGTAGAATTATATTTTGCGCATGAGTATTAGATTATTTTACAAACGAATCAATCGTTCTATCAGCATCTCTGCTTTACATCGCCATTCAAAGAAGTAGACTCCACAACACACAGATATCAGTCTTGTTATTAATCGCTCACATTTTATGATTAATTATTACGTTTAACATTGACAGTAGTATTTCGTGTTTGTTACATTGTTTTTCCCACGCCCATCTAACCGTTAGATTATGGATAAATATTTGAAGCGTAAGCTGACATTTGAAGAAGAGCAAGAGTGTAATGGAAATAGTGACAGTGAGCTGAGACACCATGACGTAAGAGAGGCCATACAGCGTAGGGCAAAATGACGTAAATATGCATCTGAATATTTTCACGTTGGATTTCTACCGTACAAAGGCAACAGCCGCAATGTGTCATATGTCTCGGTGCGTTATCGAACGAAAGTTTGATATATCAGCAGCTTTAGAAATATACTGTTTGGCCATTCTAAGACTAACACTAGTATAATTAGGTCGCCTGCTGTGCAGCGCCCCGGAAGTGGTCGGGGTCTTCTAACACCGTAAGGCTTGTAAGAGTTGCTGAACTGACAAGACCACTGGCTTGGCGTGTTCAATCCATGACCTCCGTGTCGTTCAATCCGGCTTAAACTAGATCAGTGGTTCCCAAACTTTTTTGTCTCGTAGATCCCTTGCCATGTTTTTTTGGTTTTCGGTAGACTCCCTGCTTAACTTATACTGCAATTTTGCAATTCACCAACAACATTTTTTATTAGTAATTTCTAACAGTTGTAAGTCGAAGGGTAAATACGTAATTTAAAGCTAGTTAGTATATCTTTTATATTGATAAAATTCAAATTAAAATAAATCAAAATAACAATTGATATGTATTACTGGAACAACCAAGCATGTTGGAAACGTGTGTTGTTGTTTGTCGCAGGTTCATCATCCGTTGCTACGGATATTATGTTTCATAAAGGAATTTGTTGTACTATGAAGTAGTCCTTCAAACATTAAATATTAATTAATTAATTTATTTATTGGTCCTTAAGTACCACAGTAAAAGTTTTCGTAAGGAGCAGTTTCTCGTGTATTTCATCTTTCAAGTCTGGCTCAAATATTGGGTTCGCGGAACTATTTTCACAATCAGTAGAAGGGGCGAAGGTGAGAAACAGTCGCCTAAATCAGTAAGCGTTGGGCGGGAGGGTCTCATTAGCCTGGGCTTGCAACCCACCTAGCAGAACGAAAACTGAATTCAAACTTCTGGTGCCTTGCAGATACAGGCCTACCCAAACATGGAAAATGTTTCGTCAAGCCGGTGACCTTTTGGCAGTTTGCTGCACACAGCGCTACATCTTGCCAGAGCCTGCGAGGCCGCTAATCCCAAACTGTTTATCTCGTTTGCAAAGAATTACATTATAATAGGCTTTTAATGTTATAACTCACACCACTAATGTGCCCTTAAACTGTATTGTTGCTTAAATAAATTCATTTCATACTATCAAATTTAGGTTTGTGTTAAAACAAGTTTTTAAAACTACTTTAACAGTAGGTAAAATCAGTGTTTTATCTTTAATGTTTTCGCTATTAGGCTATAAGTAAACAAATCTTGTAAGACGCTCACAAACCGTCATCTTCTCTCTCTGTCTCATGTTGAAGAGAGATGTTGTGGGTCTATTTTGAACTTTTTCTTTGAGAATCTTTTTTTTTTTTTATCAGGGTGACATCATCTCAAATGATCCTCAAACGTAATTGGTTTCATATCGTCATAAAAAGCCACTTAGGCAACCTCTTGTTTGATAAAGAAGGAACGAATCCCAATTTAAAATACATTCGGGCGTGTCAATCTTCGTGGTTTTGATTCCGTAGACTGTGGTAATCACGTTTCCAATAAGTTAAACAATCAGTTGTCAACTATTTTAAGTTTCGGAAATTTTCGCTCCAGCCTTGTGTCCTTGACATCAAATGTGACAGTCAACTTTCATCGCCTTTGTGGGCAGTCTTCTTAATCACTCAAGTGGAACCCTGCTCTTAGCATGTGTGTGTTGACCCGACGTTTTAGATTTGCAAAGAAAGTGTGTCTCTAAGGTGCAAAACATTTAACGACAATATGAAACAAAACTTTAAAAAAAAAGACAGGTGCCTAGGTTTTTCTTGGTTCAGGCCGCAAGGAAAAGATTTCTAGGTTCATAAATCGGAGATTTGGGGAATTTTTTATAGCAACAAGAAAATACGAGCGGCGATATTATGTGCTACCGAGCAAATCACGATAAGAGCCATTTTCCGGCGAATGGGTTAAAGTGTTTGCTGGCAGTTGTGGGGAAAATGTGGCTTGAAGTAAGAATGCAGTTAAAACAATGACAAGGCGAGTTTGAAAAAAAAAAAGGGGGGGGGAGGGTATCGCTTTAAAATTTACGAATATAGCATAGCAACTCCGCTCTTGGTATTTGTTCGCGGTATATGTCAGGATTCCGTGTAAATATTTTGGCTCACATGACCCCCCGACCAAACTGCTTTGCTGCTAACAGCTAAACAAGAGACCTTGGAGAGGGCCTAATTGTACGGAGGCCATATGTTCCATGAGGAAGACAAAGGATAATGTTGAATTAGTTATGAATGAATGAGGGGCAGAAAGATTCCACTGAACATTTAATACGATGACTGTTCAAAGTGAAGAATGATCTGTCAATAATGTGACAAGAGATTGCAACACACATTCATATCATTTATAGTACACGTGCGGGTCGAGCGTATCTCAGTAATACTATCCCTTAATTAACATGAACCCGTATTACGTCGCCTGTCGGCCAAGCCCCAACATTGCTAGCCGAGCGATATTTCCACTCTGGCTCTCTGAACCAGCACCTAGCAGTTCTTGCAAACGGACTGAATTATTTACACAGCGACGAGCCGAGGCGAGCAGTTAAACAACGAAGTTCAGCACCAAGCCCCAAAGACGGGAATAAGAAGGACGTCATCAAACACACAGCAACCAAGAGGCGTCACCAAATTGCGTGCACACACCCACATACACAAAATTCGTTCTCACAGAATACAGCCTACGCATCAGCGACAAATTGTAGAACTTAGCCGACATGAGGAGCCATCACTGACGAAGACCTGCACCAGTAAGTTCAGTCATAATAAAGATTTATATGGCTCCCAAGTTGAAAAAAGAAGATTGGGCATCAGAAATAGACATTTTTATCTCTTGCACTTGAAATGAGATTGTAACATTTTAACTTTGAGTGTGTCCATGAAATCTGTCATTAATTAATAATTTACATGCATTTATCACATCAAATCATCATTAGATTTAATTCCATTTTAATTCTGTGTGGCTCTTACTTCAACAAGCTATGCACCAGTTATGTCGTCGTGTTGAAATTGTGTAACTTAAGGTCACCATGATCCCGCGGTGGTATGTGTTGTTCACATCTGACAAAGAGAATTGCCAACTCGATATCGGACTTTTTGTTTTCACTTGCAATAACGTTTTGGTCTTAGCTTAGGTTACTACAATCGAGTTGTTCCATTGCAAGTCAAAAGTCTAGGTCAGTGATCAATGCTGGGGATGAAAATAAAAGTGGGTTCCAGAGAGAGAGAGAAGAAAGGAAAGAGAATGATAGCGATCCGTTCCGGTTCAGTGTAACAGATACTGGTATTGACTGCCAAAAATAGGTGGATGGTTGAAATGCATCCAGTTTATTAGAAGTTTAAAAGGAGAGAATGTTCCGGCATAAATAGACAGTCACAGGTCGGTGTGTAATACTAGTTAAAAGATATTTACACTTATTAATTATTGCATAGGCTAACCAGCTATAAGCCTGTAGAATGAAAGTTTTCAATGATATGTTTTTGGAAAGTAATATTGTCTCCTAAATTACGTGGCATTGTTGTGTCCTAGTTGAGTTAGAGAGTATGTTAGCTTTGGTAGATTATATTGTGCATTGTTTTTAGCGACGGTTAAAGGAGTGACAGTGACGTAGTCAGACAGACGAATAACGCAGGAGAATAGGCGAACAAGGAAGAACGATGTGGCGATAGCTTAGAACATGGTTGATTAGAATTAGAGATATTTAAATAACGACGGATAAGTAGACAAGACAGGCATCCCAAGTGTTAATGAATGCATCATGTATAGTAGTAGAAAGTCTTGAGTACGTTCATCTTATTAATTGTAATGTTCTTTGGCTAATGTAGAATAGTTGATGAAATAGTAGTGGATTTGCATAACACCCAAGATACTAGCCAGAACAGCATGTGTGGATTCGGAGGAGTCTCTATCTAAACTGGGAAAACACTATGTAGAATTGATTTACCTTGCGTTTAATGTTTTCAATTCAATACTTAAATGATCCAGCGATAAACAAAATAATAAATGACTTGTACGAATAGAATAGCGACTTACATTTAAGTATTATCCTTGAATAAATAAAACACAATGATGATAATAATCCACCATTGCTGGGCCTGTCTTAGATAAGTAGAGTCCCTAGGCGATGTGATTTGGTGGCCCCAAATAAAATAGAGGCTAGTCTCAAACTAAACTTTCCAAAGACAGAGAGATATTACTTTCTTTAGTCTAGTCTTGTAATCGTTCTCATCTCTTAAATGATTTCCACTACCGGTAGCCTACTTCCACCACACCTTGGCCTTTGATGATAAGTTATCAGCGGCATGGTCATAATTATTCTAATCATTCTCCTCTCTCAAAAGATTTCCACTACTTCCACCACACTTTTGCCTTTGATCATTACGTCATGTATATCCCTTACAACCACAAGAAGCCCTGTAGCTAAGTACACACCCAGATGTACAACTCATCAAGAATGTGAAGTGGAAGAGGAAACACTATAAACGCATTTATAACATGTCAAAAAATATTTAAAAGCATTTAAAATAATCATATTTATATATTAGATGAAATGAGGGCTTAAAGCCAAAGCCTTAACTGCACAATTAAACAATGAATAACAAAAAAATATTTAATTAGGGATGAAATTATCAGTCACCATTTTTTGTACCGGTATGTTATTCATTATTTATTATTTCTTTATGTTGCAGATTCCTTAAATAAGCCAACAAAATGGTTGAAGCAATGAAAAGAGGGCAAGGATGGACCCCTGATGGGTATGACTTTGTGGACAGCACACATTTTATTGATGCAAACTTTGATGATATAATGAAAAATCTGAAACCCTCAGCTATTCCTACAATATTTCAGGTGATACTTAATGTAGAAAATGTTAATTTTAGACTTCTATGTGAGTTTGAATTGGTTTTACATTTAACTATTTTAAAAAAATGACTGCTCATGTATCCCAGTATAGTATTTGAAGCAAAGTAGAAATAACAGCAAGTATTTTCAGTATTGTCTAAATAAATGTTTGACTAGTATAATGAAATAACAACTGACATGAACTGATCTAGACTGACTTTAACTTACAACTGAGTTACTTTTACCTATCCCTTAGTTTGTAAGACCGTTGTGGCACCATGCAAGATTTGTCAATCATCTTTCTCCATTCCTCTCTGTCTTTTGCCTTAGTTAGAACCTCTTTCAATGGAAGTACCGTCCATTCTTTTATGTTGTCCTCCCATCACTTTCTCTGTCTGCCTCTTCTTCTTTTTCCTGGTACTGTTCCCTGGTCTTTGCAAACCCCTAAGAGGCATTCAATATGGTAAATCAAAATGCACTGTTAGATTTAATATATTATTGTACTTATGTATATTTTATACATTTAGTGATATTGATATTCATATCTTGGACTTCAACTAAACAACAAAATGAATTCCAATTGTATATGTGATATTTTATTTTTTGTCATATTTTCATTATTAATTAAATCACTATCTGTATTTTTTCTGTCAATGCTATAGAATTAGAGATATACTTATGGTATCTGAATGAAAGCTTGCTTATCTAATTTTAATATATACTCCAGAATTTACTGTTATGCCTGAAAGGATTTTGTATTGCTAACAATTATTATTTTTCAGTATCATAACGATGCAGCTTCCTGGCCAGTTAAAAAGAAGGAAAATTAAAGTCTTAAGGTGAAAGAAGAAATTGTACAATTCAAAGAGACTTCTGATATATTATTAAAAAAAAGTTCAATGTTTATGAGAGGAGTTATAGAAAAGCCAACCTCACCTAAAAAGGTTATGATGGTAAATGTATTACTCTATAGTTTAGTGATAAGAATATATAATAATTTGCATAACAATCATTGATAAATTATTCATGTCCATGTGGCACTCTTTTTATTTGTTTGGCAATAGTTATAGATAACATTTAGATCAACTGGTCTAAGATGGATCCCAATTTAACATTTAATATATGATTTTTAAAAATATATTTATGCTTTTCAGATTTATCTTTACATCTGTTTGAGGAGCCTACAGGAAATGCAAATTATACAGATGAAAAAATATCCTTCACAATAACATTGCTGTTTTACTGTCCTAATGCGTATGAGTTCCTTTCTACCGCGTTTAACCTGCCTTCAACCAGAACACTAAGAAGATGTATGTGTTGCTCATTAGTATTTTTCTTTTATAATTCTATGATATAATTGGATGATCACCAGGGATGAACAAATGCATGCTGTGATGAATCACCAGGGATGAACAAATGCATGCTGTGATGAATCACCAGGGATGAACAAATGCATGCTGTGATGAATCACCAGGGATGAACAAATGCATGCTGTGAGGAATCACCTGGGATGAACAAATGCATGCTGTGATGAATCACCAGGGATGAACAAATGCATGCTGTGATGAATCACCAGGGATGAACAAATGCATGCTGTGATGAATCACCAGGGATGAACAAATGCATGCTGTGATGAATCACCAGGGATGAACAAATGCATGCTGTGATGAATCACCAGGGATGAACAAATGCATGCTGTGATGAATCACCAGGGATGAACAAATGCATGCTGTGATGAATCACCAGGGATGAACAAATGCATGCTGTGAGGAATCACCAGGGATGAACAAATGCATGCTGTGATGAATCACCAGGGATGAACAAATGCATGCTGTGATGAATCACCAGGGATGAACAAATGCATGCTGTGATGAATCACCAGGGATGAACAAATGCATGCTGTGAGGAATCACCTGGGATGAACAAATGCATGCTGTGATGAATCACCAGGGATGAACAAATGCATGCTGTGATGAATCACCAGGGATGAACAAATGCATGCTGTGATGAATCACCAGGGATGAACAAATGCATGCTGTGATGAATCACCAGGGATGAACAAATGCACGCTGTGATGAATCACCAGGGATGAACAAATGCATGCTGTGATGAATCACCAGGGATGAACAAATGCATGCTGTGATGAATCACCAGGGATGAACAAATGCATGCTGTGATGAATCACCAGGGATGAACAAATGCATGCTGTGATGAATCACCAGGGATGAACAAATGCATGCTGTGATGAATCACCAGGGATGAACAAATGCATGCTGTGATGAATCACCAGGGATGAACAAATGCATGCTGTGATGAATCACCAGGGATGAACAAATGCATGCTGTGAGGAATCACCTGGGATGAACAAATGCATGCTGTGATGGATCACCAGGGATGAACAAATGCATGCTGTGATGAATCACCAGGGATGAACAAATGCATGCTGTGATGAATCACCAGGGATGAACAAATGCATGCTGTGATGAATCACCAGGGATGAACAAATGCATGCTGTGAGGAATCACCTGGGATGAACAAATGCATGCTGTGATGAATCACCAGGGATGAACAAATGCATGCTGTGAGGAATCACCTGGGATGAACAAATGCATGCTGTGATGGATCACCAGGGATGAACAAATGCATGCTGTGAGGAATCACCTGGGATGAACAAATGCATGCTGTGATGAATCACCAGGGATGAACAAATGCATGCTGTGATGAATCACCAGGGATGAACAAATGCATGCTGTGATGAATCACCAGGGATGAACAAATGCATGCTGTGAGGAATCATCAGGGATGAACAAATGCATGCTGTGATGAATCACCAGGGATGAACAAATGCATGCTGTGATGAATCACCAGGGATGAACAAATGCATGCTGTGATGAATCACCAGGGATGAACAAATGCATGCTGTGAGGAATCACCTGGGATGAACAAATGCATGCTGTGATGAATCACCAGGGATGAACAAATGCATGCTGTGATGAATCACCAGGGATGAACAAATGCATGCTGTGATGAATCACCAGGGATGAACAAATGCATGCTGTGATGAATCACCAGGGATGAACAAATGCATGCTGTGATGAATCACCAGGGATGAACAAATGCATGCTGTGATGAATCACCAGGGATGAACAAATGCATGCTGTGATGAATCACCAGGGATGAACAAATGCATGCTGTGATGAATCACCAGGGATGAACAAATGCATGCTGTGATGGATCACCTGGGATGATCAAATGCATGCTGTGATGGATCACCAGGGATGAACAAATGTATGCTGTAATGGATCACCTGGGATGAACAAATGTATGCTGTAATGGATCACCTGGGATGATCAAATGCATGCTGTAATGAATCACCTGGGATGAACAAATGCATGCTGTAATGGATCACCTGGGATACTTGTCTAGAATCTCTTGAAACTTAAGGCTCTAGGAAATTATAATAATTATAAGAAGAATTACAATATTAGAGCAAAGGTTTATTTTAGCTCCTATTATTAAAAATGTAAGTTTCCCTTTCAGACCATGATGTCTATAGTGCAAATGATGTAAAGGTCATCTGTTTCTGTGGCCTATGGTTAGCTAAAGTCATGTGAACAGCACAATAGCCATCATTACTTTTCCCCAACTAATGTCAGGTACCCATTAGATCTGGGTTGACTAAGAGGGGCCTTAAAGATCCGATCCTGAAAGTAAAAATTTCAGTCTTCTAGGATTCGAACCTGGGACCTGTGCTCATAAACCAAGTGCTTTACCACTCCCCACTGTGCCTCTCATATTATTAGTTAGGCTATAAAAATTTCTTCATTGGAACTGAAAACTTGGTGATTCAAAGATATAACTATACTTGTTTACTTGTTTAATTAGTTAATTAAAGTGTTTCAATTTCACTTTGTTTATTATCTTCTGTAGATTATTCATTATTGAGTAGGTCTATTTAGAGAAAAAATCCACTAGATTCAACCAATTCAGTGAAGCATTTCATGACACTTTAAGCTATTATACAAATCAACTTACTTGCACCTGGTTAGAAACAGAAGTAGGCCACCAATTTCCTTCATATTGCATGAAGGGCTAAGGATTCTTGGCCAAGGCATAATATTTTAATCATGATGATATGAAGGATTTGAACACAGGTTATTATAATAACAACATTAGTGTAAGTCAAGTTTACTTTAGCCAACTTAATGAAATTATGCGAAAAGTATCTTAATCTAGTTATTATTCCATAGGATGTTGGCAAGTTTACCTTCATCTATTTCAGTCATGATTGCCTTTATATGTGGACAAATAAGCCTATACAGTATTTCCAAGAATGAGAACTTTGCAGGGTAAAGTCATTTGACTTACAAGGTAAAGGTTTTTTTATTTAATTTATGGATGTTTGTTTTGCAAAGCAAAATAACTTCAAGTTGTATAGACATACTCAAAAGAAAGAATTTTTTTCTGCAAGTGACCTTAAAACTTAAAATAAATAAATTATGGCTTTTATTGGTAGTGTTTAAAGTTAAATACTTTGAAAGCTGATCACTAGTTAAGATGTTTAAGTTTACAAGATAATATATTATATTAGCTAGATGATATTAAATTTACTAGATTTTACAGGAATTAATTTATTCCCAAATGTACTTAAAAATATTTTATTTGCTGACCAAAGACTTTATTTTCAGCCTCTTAGAGACCACTGGGACATTGTTCTGGGCTGCCTTTGGTATGGGGAACTCTCAGGCACCAGCTATTAAAGAAGAAACAAATAGCAGTCAGGTTAATGGTGACTCAGAGATAAGAGACAGTGTGCTGCTGAAAGTCATTGAGGTGGTTGGCTACGTTTTGTATGGAGTTTACATTCTTGATGCTGTCATGGTCCTGATCAACTTGTTCATTGCTATGATGAATTTGAAGACATTTAGGTTTGTTTCATGTTATGTTAATCATTAAGTTAAAACTATTTATATATCACATTTCATTCAAATACTCTTTACCTATCAATTCATCTTGGAGGACTTTTTTGTAGTTTGTTTTACATGTTAATTCAGGTTTGATGATTATTACATCCTAGTCCAAACCTCCTGCAGGAGGCAGGGTTTGAACATATCAGTAGGACAGTATAGAATGTATGCTTCATTAATAGAAAATCATCCAAAGTTGTGGGGTAAAAGTCTCTGATGATTAAATATAACATCATCTATTTATTTCCTTTAGAAGTGTTCAGTGCATTTAGGAAAAAAAAAAGATTCCTCTGAACCTTCGCACTGTTATCAGCAGTAGAAATCTTGGCTAGCTTGGACATGTTCATGGAATGCCACAAGGTTGACTTTTTGTATGGTGATCTATTAGAAGCCAGGAGAGCCTTGGGTCATCCACTACTTCTAACTATCTCAACATTTCAGCACTACTTCTAACTATCTCAACATCTCAGCACTATTTCTAAATATCTCAACTTGCCAATTTTGGATGAGGAATGATTCCTTGCCAAGGCTGATTTGTTACAAAGCAATATATAAAAATCCAAACCTATCAAAGTGGTAATCAAAACTATGGCTTATGAAGCAAATAATAATAATGGCAATGTCATTGCTATATCAGCATAGAAATTCAACACAGGCAAAACAAAGAATGTGATTCCAGAATTGATATGTCGTTCTTAGCTTTGTTCTAAGGCTGTTAGCCACTTGATAAACAAAAATAATATTGTGTACATGGACAGATTTTATAACAGTCCCACTGTTTGACACTTTAGCCAATGATTATGGAATATTTGCTGATGGAACTGCAATGGCTTTAAAAAACTGACAAAGTTGAAGAAAAAGCAGAGAAGTCAATCTGAATTGATCTATCATGGCAATAGAGTAAGTCTTATTCTGGATGGAGAAATGACCCATTCATCTGTTCACACCACAATCCAGGCAATATTCTTATTCCATATGCTAGGCCAAATTCCTACAAGTGCTCTTTCTTCCCTAGTTTGAATATAGAATGGGCTGCCTGAATCAGCCAGGAAAACCAGTGACTTAGCAGAGTTTAATTCACTAATTAACATGCATGACTAGATTGACACATGAAATGCATAGAACATAATTATATTCTTTTTTGAAGCAACATCAGCAATCTATAAGATATGAGGCCTTGTTAGGATGGACCAAAAAGCCTTCATTTTAGTTTTTCATCCAACACAAATGGGGACCCTAAAAAAGAAGAACTAAAGATGGAATATCTGTGGATGTGCTAAAACCATTGCTCTTTATTGACTTCACCAAATACATGGTTTTGATGTCAACAACCAGGTTTGCAAAAATGGCTCTTTCATCCTTTTCAAAAGAAAAGATAAACTGGGTACTTTATATTTATAAACAACTCTTGACCAAAAATTGAAACATATTTGGAAAATTGGTAGGCCAGTGATTCCACTTTCACATGGATAAGCAATTGTGGAAAAATGATTTTCTATTAAGAACTAGAGAATTGCAACTTGGCAGAGAAAACACTGGACTCGGAGAATCGTCATAGACAGCTTTTGAGGATTCTCAAAACTTAGTGACTTTGTTATTAGACCAAAAAGTTTTATTCTGCTGGAAATGTTCATGGAAGATGTACTCTGTATTTGATGAGCCGAGAAAGAAATGTGAATAAGACCAAAGGGGAGTAAAGAGAACCAACAGTAGCGATGATGCAGTGATGCAACTGAACAATAGATAATGAGTCCTCTATTTGGGAACCCTCAACTCAAAAAAAACATTATTAAGAAACTAGAATACACAAGATAGAGCAGTGAGATTCCGAACTAACAAATATTCACATTTGATTATAGTTAGACCTCTAGTAAAATTATTAAATTTAGAGATCCTTCAGGACAGAAGACTTCAAAAGTAAAGTAGCAATTATACAAAAAACATTAAACTATAAACTTCAAATACAAAAACAAAACTTAAAAAAATACTTAGAAAGACACAAAGATAAAGGAACATTCCTCATCCCATATGCTAGAAGAAATTTATACTCCTTCTTCCCTAGTGCTATTAGAGCATGGAATGGGTTGCCTGAGTCAGCTAGAAAAAACATGTGAATTGGCAGAGTTTAAGTCATTGATTAACTTGCATGACTAGATTGACCCTTGAGACACCCGTAGGATGTAATAATCTTGGATAAGAAGATGAGATACTGCAAAAAGATGGCAATAGACTGGGGGCTGTGAAAGCTCTTAGTTTATCTCATTTGCCAATGAACAGTCTAAGAAAGAGTGAAGGAAGGAGAGTCCAAATCAGTAGAAAGACAGTCTGAATTAAAAAACATGGGTTTAATTGTTTAGATTGGTTTATATTTGTATCAAACTGGTTGTTATTATTTTGATTTTGTTGAATTTTCTGTTTTAACTTGATGATTTCTCACTTTGATATTGTCTGTAATATTCTTCACCTATCTCTTAGTATGTTGGGGCATCTTACAAGATTTGTTTTGGGGTGTTATTCAGGAAGTCTAACTCGCATCTGGTCACAGCTAGGTCCAAGGTTTGAGTCCTCCTTAAGACTTATCTTTGTATTACTACAGTTTCTTCACCTTCTTCTCCCTGGGTGCTGCTATTATGTTTGATGTCATGTTTATTTCATCAATAGTCAAAGTAAGAAGTATTTGGGCCTGATATTGATTAGTTCTATACCTACTATTACTTAGTCATAGTAAAAAGTATTTGGACTTAATAGTGTTTAGTTTTGTTTCACTTTCAAATAGAATAGTTACTTATTCAAATTCATTTGTTAAGGTATGAAAGAGTTGAAAAAAACATGTAAATCTTTTTTTTTTAATGCTTTTGATATAGTGCATAGTTCATGCTTAGAGCATACTTATTTTGCTATGGCCCAATCTCCTTTTGTTGACTATTGGAGGAAAGGAACACATGGGAGGTTTACATGCTGTCTTTGGGCTTTCAGAAAACAACTCTGCTCGAGTCAGGATTCAAAATCGAGCCCCCATGTTAAGTGGCTAAGCTGTAGCCAAGCAGTGTAGGCCCGCCTCTCAGCCACACATGCCACAAATTTTGTGAATGAAAATGGGAAAATGGAACCTGCATCTGACAATGTTATTATAGAAACTCTTTTAGAAAATACTTTTTACTATGACTATGGGTGGCTGCCTGGATGTGCAGAAAATGCACGCTGGACTGTTGTTTGGAGTTGTTGATGGTCCTGAATTCATACCTTGCCCTTCCCTATCGTCCTCTGAGATGTTTGGATGAGGAAATTAATTATCTTCAACTTTGAAGGAACATTTGAAACATGTAAAACATTTTACAAACTATCATCTCTATTTTAAAAATGGCCTCGTTCTTAAATAGGGCACTTGCTGACATTGGATACTGAAGAAGTTACAGTGCTACTACTGCAGCCTTGTGGTCAAATCACAGTATAGAATGCAATTTTTAATTAGGGCTTCAGGATGTTTCCAACCATGAGTTATGGATACATGGATGGCTGCCTGGTCGTGCGGTTTGCGCACTGAACTGTCGTTCAGATTTGTCAAGGGTTCAAACCCTGCCCACTCCCATCCCCCGTCGTCCTGTGGGAGGTTTGGACTAGGAAGTAAACTATCTTCAACTCTGAAGGAACATCCGAAACAATGTAAAACATTTTACAAAAACATTAACATCATTTTGGGATATTATCTTTCCTGAACAAAAAATCCTTATTCTATTAATTTTTTACTGTTTGGCTTAAAAGTTTTTAGGATAAGAAGAGCTGAGTCTGAATCTGGGACTATCAAGTTGACCACCATTTCTGAAAGTTAATTTAATTTTTTATTTAACTTACATTGTGATACCATGCAGTGTTAACTTGATGTGAATAGAACTGATGTAGGTCAGTGAGTTCAGCAATACAAACTTAACCAGCAGAAATAACTGGAATATAATGGCAAAGTTCCCCTTTCAGACCTTGCGATCTACAGTGTCAAGGCTCTTTTTCTTCTCTAATATATGTATGTGTACTTCAATGCTGATTACTAAATGTACCCAATTTCTGGCAATAACGACACATATAATGACAGAATAAAGTGTTGAGGAGATGGAGCGTTGAGGAGATGGAGTGTTGAGGAGATACAGTGTTGAGGAGATGGAGTATTGAGATGGAGTATTGAGATGGAGTGTTGAGGAGATGAAGTATTGAGATGGGGTGTTGAGGAGATGGAGTATTGAGATGAAGTGTTGAGGAGATAGAGTGTTGAGGAGATGGAGTATTGAGATGGAGTGTTGAGGAGATGGAGTATTGAGATGAAGTGTTGAGGAGATGGAGTATTGAGATGGAGTGTTGAGGAGATGGAGTATTGAGATGGAGTATTGAGATGGAGTGTTGAGATGGAGTGTTGAGGAGATGGAGTGTTGAGGAGATGGAGTATTGAGATGGAGTGTTGAGGAGATGGAGTATTGAGATGGAGTATTGAGATGGAGTGTTGAGATGGAGTGTTGAGGAGATGGAGTATTGAGATGAAGTGTTGAGGAGATAGAGTGTGGAGATGGAGTATTGAGATGGAGTGTGGAGGAGATAGAGTGTTGAGGAGATGGAGTATCGAGGAGATGGAGTATCGAGGAGCTGGAGTATTGAGATGGAGTGTTGTGGAGATGGAGTATTGAGATGGAGCATTGAGGAGATGGAGTGTTGAGGAGATGGAGTATTGAGATGGAGTGTTGAGGAGATGGAGTATTGAGATGGAGTGTTGAGGAGATGGAGTATTGAGATGGAGTGTTGAGGAGATGAAGTATTGAGATGAAGTGTTAATATGGAGTGTTAAGACAGGGTGTTGAGGAGATGGAGTGTTGAGGAGATGGATTGTGAGATGGAGTGTTGAGGAGATGGAGTGTTAAGGAGATGGAGTATTGAGGAGATGGAGTGTTGAGAGATGGAGTGTTGAGATGGAGTGTTGAGGAGATGGAGCATTGAGGAGATGGAGTGTTGAGATGGAGTGTTGAGAGATGGGCTGTTGAGATGGAGCATTGAGGAGATGGAGTGTTGAGGAGATGGAGTATTTAAGGAAACAGGAAACTTGTTCTATTCTAAAGTCACTAAAAGAAAGCCTTTACATTTATTTTGTTTAGTTTTGTAATTATTTTTTCTTTTTTGTTAAAAAAATTTTAACAGAATTTTTTAAATACTCATTTGGGAATCAACTGTGAAATTTATTAACCGGCATATAGGCTAATTGATTCATACTATTTGATATCTATCTTGTAATTTTGCTTTCCTCTGCTATGCTGTTTTTTTTATTTACACATTTTATCTTATATTGTTTGAGATCTATCTGTGATCTATATTATCTTGTTTAAGATCTATCTGATCTAATTTGTGATCTATCTTGTTTGAGATCTAAATGATCTAATTTGTGATCTATATTATCTTTTTATGAGATCATTATTTTCATATTTGAGATCTCTCTTAGCTTTTGCAAATAGAATTTCAAGAGATGATGATATTTATATTAAGCCCTTCTTGCATTTATTTCTTCCAGAATGTCCAAAAGATTAGTCAGCTAAGGAGCCTAAAATGTTAGCCTGTTTACAAATATGAGATCTTCCTTGACTACACAAGTACCTTACAAAAGAAGGCTACTCACTTGTGTTTGGATATGTCAGCTGTTTTGGTAATAAATCAAGTGTTGTTTTTTCTACTATCTCTAATGTTTGTAGGTTCTAAAGTTAGAAAGTGTTGTTGTTTTTAAATGCCACATTGCCTGTCAATTCTGTTTAGTTTTTATTTATTCTTTTTTTTTTATACAGTCCCTGTGGCCCTTTTCAAGCATGACAGATACTATTCTAAGCAGCTTTTTTCTCTGGAAATATTTCAACCACGGAAGCTGTGAGGGATATCTGAAATCCATTGCTTACTTGTCTAGAAAGACTTCCATCGATTGAGTGATAAAAGATTAAGTTTACACAACTTTTAGTAGTCACCACATAACACTTAACATTTTGATGCTCAAGACAATACTGTTCATGAATGGTTTATTTTTCTTTATGCTGAAAGTGTCCAAGAAAGATAAGGTCAAAGGTTAATTGGACAAACAATAAACTTTGTCTTTGAATCTGAAATTGTAGAACTTGTAGAGAAAAAAAACAACTTAGTGTTGTTGTTAATTTACCAGGTACCTACTATTCATTTACTTTGACTGTTGACTTTAAGTTAGAAATTAAGGAAAGATTTCTTTGAGCTATATTTGTCAATGACCATAGGCATTAAGAGAGTTGACACCTCATTTTACTTTTCAACAAGATGATGTCTTAAAAAAATTAAGAGCTTTTGATGGAATTCTGTGGTTGAATAACATAAGGAATAATCACAGGATTCCATCAAAATCATTGCAATTTGAACATTGTTGGTAGTGTCAATGTTATTAAGTTTTTTAGTTCTTGGTGTTACTACATTATTCATTTTCTAGTGACCAGGCAGTGTTTTATACCATGAATGAATATGTTGTAAGAGGTTTAAGGTATACCACTCAATCAATAATATCTTTGACAATAAAATATTTTGATCAAGTTTATATTTTTGGAACAGAATATGCTAATGTGTTAAATGTACATTTTTCTTTTTTTTATGGAATAACAACTGATATTTAGTTTTATCCCTTTGTATCTTTCTACAGTAGATGCACTGTCGTACTACATAGAAATTTAAAAAAATTATAATAACTTCTAATCAAATTGTCTCATTTTTAAAATCAAATATCTAAATGAATCATGCTACTTTGATTCTACACAATCTACAGGACTACCAATGTACATTAGTTTTGAACAAAAAGTTGCTAACTTTAAATAATTGATTAACTCATTTTTATGTATACCTTGTAATAAAAGTGGCATTCATTTTACAATTTCTTTTTGTTTTATTGTAACTGGTCTGTGTTAATTTCTTTTTTTTTTTCAAATTACTTTGTATTGCCTATATGGGGAAATGGTATTTCTGGTGTTTCTTTGCTCAGCAAAAACAAATCAGGATTTGAACTCAAGCCCCCTTGACAGTGGTTTATGCCAGATATCCAGCATTTCATGCAGTTTGTTGGCCAAATTTGATACTCACAGTGCCCCAGTGCAGGTAGAAAGAGGACACCTTGCCTCATTAATGTTTGCTGCTCCAGACTTGCTTCTATCTCAACTGATCTAGGAAGCACTACAGCTGGGTTTCAGTCCACTGCATTGGCTAGAGAGGATTTCAGTCTCTCAGGCTGCAACTTAAATGAAGTCTGATGTGATTTTATTTATAAAAAGTTGTATGGATGTCTTTAAGCTACATAACTTATCCTAGTCCAATGTGTTGATTGACATAGTTACCAGGTACTGGTACTAAAAAAATTGCCGCTTTTATCCTCCCCTTCCAGCAACCCTTAGATCTAGTTTTTCTAAATTTCTAGTAGTTTAATAGTGCTTTTCCATATGTCATTAAAAAGTTATGTTAAAAGTTAACAGGTTTCTTTAGCTAATTGCTTTGTAACAATATTTGTTTTTGAGCAAATTTTTAGCAAATCTCAAACTTTGATCTGATTCTATGGCCTCCTTCAGTCACAAAGCTGCTATGGATCATCTCATTTTACAAATATTAGCTATTAATCATTTTCCTGACATTAGTTGTGGTTGCAATGATGTCACCCACACAGCTATATATTTGAAGGAATGGAATATGCCAATACAGTTTGGGATCAATGGCATCGTAGGCTCTGCCTGGGAGTAGCCCTGTATGCTGCTAACTGAATGGTTGACTCCTGATTTTTCCTCAAAAGGCTTTCCCATGTTGGTTTTAGCTGCAGACTTTGCAATCTGTAGGGCAGATGATATAAAGGTCATCTGTTTTTGCGTCCCATGGTCGGCACTATGACCAACTGTCTTTACCTTTCCCTAACAAATGCCAGGAACCCATTAGAACCAGGTGTACTCAAAGGTGCCTAATAGTCCTAAAATTAAAAATCCCAGTCTTCAAACCCTGGACACTTGTTTGGAAGCTAAGTATTTCACCGCTCAGTCACCTCACCTCCAAGTGAATTATATAGAAGCTTTTCACTGTTTGCTCAACTTTCATTCTACAACTAAAGCAAGGTAATTATGTATTGTTAGGGACAGGGGTGGTCTCAATGCTGTCTGGAATGATTCAAGAGAATATTAGTATTATGTTAGCATGGCAGGGCCCAAGGTCATGTCTAGCCTGCACTAACAAGAAGTTACAGTTGCCAGAAGGTAGACTGGGTGGGTTGTATCTGTGCACCTCAGTCTGTGACCAAAGAAATCAAGAAAGAGAAGAAATAACAAAATGATACTTTAATTCAAATGAGCAAAGCAGCAGTTACAAAACACTGCAGATAAAAAAACAAAAATTAGGAAAAGATCTAGTACATAAACATTAGAAGTGGCCATCATTTTAAAACAAACTTTAAAAAAACAAACTGCCAATTATTTTGACAGTTGTTTCAATTAGAAAAATAATGTACCATAATATAAAACTATATATATAAAGTAGCTTTACATATAGAAAAAAAAAAATTCTGAAACTTAAAGGCAGTTCCAAGTACAGAATAATTAAAACTGACACACTCTGGTCAACAGTACAGGAAACAGCATCGCCCTAACCCATATAATAATAGGCGGAAGTATAAGCATACAGCTTAGCACTAGTCTACAAAAGTAGCAAAAATAGAAATACATAAAAATAGCTCTGAGAACATCAGTTCACAATTATAAAAAAATGCTTTCATGACCTGTTAATAAAGTCTAGGTCTACTGTTTGTTTTCTTGGTTTTACATGTGTTCCATCAGAAATAGAGATTACATCCTCAGAGACTATGGATAACGGATACCCCCCATGATCACCATTAGATAAGACAAAGTGAATTAGTATTTGAAAGTTTTAAATAGACTATGGGGATGAACTCAATGCTATAGTGAAGTCTGACAATATTAAATATTAATATAATCTTTGTTTATGAAACAATTTCTTATTTTTATGATTTCAGACTAAAACTTAAAATGCATTCATAGCAACACACAAACACATTCATATTAATAACATCATAGAAAATGCTAACAGTTTTAGTTTAAATATAATATAACATATAATTGATCTAAATATTGTCAAGTCACTATTTACACTATAAAAAGCATAGAACAAATTGTGCATGGATGTGACACTAATGAACATTAATATGATAGCACACAAAAGAAGGGGAGATGATAAATTGAATTAAAAGCATAATGTAGCGACTTCAATAATAATAATAATAATATACCACAGCCCCTCCCTCCTCCAAAAACAAAAAAGATAAAAACATTAACTGAAACAACAAGATGATTAAGGGAACAAAAGGAATATTAAAAAAGAATGAACAATGACTGGACTGATTGTCAAGATATACCTATATATAGAACAAGATAGAAATCAATTATGGTGATTCCACCTAATTAGTTCTTACAAAGTACATCACTTGAGTACTTGTACCTGTATCAGAAATGATTGTTCTACTCATTGTCATCTGTTAGGTTTTCTGACTTTGCGACCACTTCTTGTAATGTAACCTCTTTTTTTTCTTCTTCTAGCCAGCTTTATTGCTGCTGAGCTGTAAGCTCTTTTGCAGACTGTGCCAATGAAAAAAAGTGTGCTGTTTTCTTCAGTTGTTCAGCACTGCCGTACAGGGTGTTGGTTATGTTGGGCTGTAGTGGAAGTAGGGTCTGCCTAAGGTGGATTAGGGAGGAGCATTCAAAGAGGATATGGTTTACGGTTTCAAAGGGGTGGGCGCAGTGTCTGCATAGGAGGAGTTGTGTGGAGTTTATTTTGTTCAGGTGGTAATTTAATAGTGGAGTGTGTCCTGTTCTTAGTTGGAAAATTGTAGATTGTTCTTTGCAGGGGAGGAAGTTAATACTGTCCAGTTTGTTAGGTGTAGTCATTTCTTTGTACATGGCTCTGCCTGTGTTTCCTGATGCCCATTGGTTGAGCCACTCCTCTTTATGATTGTTGACTAACATTGACCTTAGGGTGAGGTAGTTAACAGGTCTATCTGGTTGTTCCATAGATGAACCTGCCTTTGATAGCTTATCTGCCTTTTCATTTCCCATGATGACAATGTGTCCAGGGATCCACTGTAGTGTGATATTAATATTTAATTTTGATATCATCTGATGGATTATCACAATGAGTGTTGTCAACTCTCTTGAGCTGTGAGGTGCTGCTGTTAAGTTCTTGAAGAGTAGATTGGGAGTCTGTAAAGACAACAATATCTGATGGTGGTTGCATTCCTTCATATAATTTGTTTTCCACTGTCTGTAGTGCTATGGTAATGTAACAAAGTAGGTGACCACGGGTACTCAGCCTGAGGTTGGGAGGAGATCTGAATTTGAAGTAGCATTAGGGAAATGTTCAGTTCTTTCAGATGCAGGTTCCCTCACAAAAAAGGCTCTAAATGATGGTAGAAAAGGAAACAATCTCTTATGTATCTACTGTGTCTGTGTCTTTGCCTCTAGGAATTGTTTTCCCTCTCAAGATGTTCACTGTAAAGAGAACAAAAATCAATCAAAACATTTTCATAGTCAGTGAAACACAAAACTTGGCAAAGCTTTACTTAGGGGTTTAGTATAAAAAAAATATTAATTGATATACATAGCTTTGCTTACCTTTTTATTCCATACATCTCTTGATGAATATTTTAGTTTACATTTCATCTTCATGTCAGTCTACATCTTCATCATGTCAGCCTACAATTTCATGTTGGCCTACAATTTCATGTTGGTCTACATCTTCATCATGCTGGTCTACTTCTTCATCATGCTGGTCTACATCTTCATCATGCTGGTCTACATCTTCATCATGCTGGTCTACATCTTTATCATGTTGGTCTACATCTTCATCATGTTGGTCTACATCTTTATCATGTTGGTCTACATCTTCATCATGTTGGTCTACATCTTCATCATGTTGGTCTAAATAAGAATAAGAAAAACTTTTGCCTTGAAAAGGGAAAAAAAAAATTCTATTGCTTTTCTTTTCATGTTCAATAAAACTATTCTGATGATGCAGCTTTATGTTTTAACTTAGTATTTTATGAATAAACTTTAAAGAAAAAAAATACACTCAAGACACCTACTACAGCAGCAAAGAATAACTACCCAAATTAAGTGAAAAAAAATTTAAGTTTTATTAAGCCTTTAAATTCTAAGGAATTTATTGAAGATTTTCAATTATGCCAAAAAACTATACATAACTAGCTATTTAGTGTATCTAATGTACAGAATACAGAAAGCTTTAATATTTAGAGTGAAAATTCTGCTATAAAGTTTGTGCTTTTCTAGAAAATAAAATCACAACTTTTTAAGTTCTTTTGCTTGTAGTCCAAACTAATTTGTTTTGTTTAGTTGGCAATAGCAAATAGCTACAGAGACTGTCTAGATTGTTTCAAATTCTCTAGGTTTATTCTTTTTATATATTCTTTTATTTGATCTCACTTTCTTTATATTGCTTCAGCCAATCTCTATATTGTTTGCTCTCCTTTTTCTATCCTTATGTATTGTATTTCTTTTAGAATGTACTTTAAAATCAAAATGTAAGCAAAGAGCAAATTATCAAGTTTAAAATTCCCACGAGATAAGATCCAAACAAATGAAAATTCAGTTTGATTACAATTATCCTTAGGATTACCACTATAACAATGACAATATAGATGCAAACAGGAACAACATTCACACACAAAAAATATAAACACTCAGTCTTATACAGCCAGTGCTTAATGAACTAAGTTTCTCAGTGATGTGACAAATGACTATGAAACACACTGACAGAAAGTAGAGTAAAAGAATAATAAAATCTTTCTGTTCTAGCCTTAATGAAGAGGAGGCGACCACTTTATCCAGATCTGATGTAACTGGTTTAGTGGCTGCAGATCGTCCTCAAGAATGCATAAATGAGATCAGATAATGTTTCAACATTACTTACATGTACACTGCACTTGTTTGATATTCTTGTCAAATGTTTGACATGTTTTGAATGTTTCTTGAGAACTGAAGAGAATCTACTTCCTTGACCAAATGTCCAGCAGAATAAATGTCATCAGGCAAGATATGAGCATCAAGATGACCACACACAGTCCAGCACACATATCACATGACCAGGCAGCCATCCATTCTTATGAGAAGACAAAGTCTTAGTGTAGTGACCTCTTTTGCTTGAATTTTTTCTTGTAACTTAGTGCACAAAATAATTGAGAACTGAAATGACTTCAACAAAATATGAAAATCTAGGAGACAAAAAAATGCTAAGTAGAGGAAAAATGACAATTATAATACACATTTTGTTAATGTTTTATTTCATGTCAGTTCTCTGCAATTCTATAGAATTTGAAGAGTTAGAGCATGAATAAGATGATAATTCCCCTCTCCCTTTTCAAGTTAGTTGTTAGTAACACCAGGTTAGTAGCAACAAAATCATGTAGAAATAGACATGGCTTTATTTAATTTAGTCTGACTGTTGTTGACTTGTAGCACCAAACTGCTGGTAGGCAACTAAACTGTTGAAGGCATAATATATCTTAGCTAATAAGAACTTGAACAACTTCCTAGTGAACGAAACTAAATATAACATTTATAATACTTGTGATCACATGAAATAAATGTAGTAGAGACTTAAGTAATAAAATTTCTTACAATCTAACTCACTACAATAACACAACCTTTCAGTCTTACATTCTGGAGTCGTCTCCCCTAAGACCAAGTGATGACAATGCCACTTTTGCATCATTCATATCCAATCACTAACCTCTTTCCACAGTCACCATAAAAACACACACACACCCACTCCATAACACTTCTGCTAGTCCAACATTCTTTCACTGAATCAAGCCACAAGCATCCTACTTGTCCATATGTTAGACTTTGCAAAGACCATGTTTTTAATCATACTAGTTACATTTAGCAGACACTCTGGCACATATTGGAAATAATAGTGCAAATATTATGACTAATCAAGCTTTAAAAAACTCTAAATTAGATTCTTATTTCTGTACCTTGATATCTGTCAACAAAAACAACTGATACATTTGAACCTAAGGAAGAACAAAAAGAATCTGAAATATAAAGTTGTGTAACAAAAACTTGAGAGTTCAAGGTAACAAAACTTAATACATAGATATAAATTCCAGATATAGGCGAGAACCTAAAAAATTGGAATTTAATTTTGTAGCTTGATATCTGTTAACAAAAAATTAAACTTCAGTAAAAAGAAGTGTGATTAAACATTTCAAATATATAAATTCATATGTTGCTAATGACACTGAAAAAAAAAGTGTTTCTGTGAGTAATAAACAGGACTACTCATTTGTAAAAACACTGCAGATTATGTATAATATATAATAACCATAATCATATATATTTATTTATTTATTTATAACGGTTATCAAAACTAACATAATATAATATAGTATAATATAAAGAGAGAGAGAGAGTTGAATGAATACTTGATGTGCCCCAACAGTTAATAGGACACTTGAGGTGCCACACAAGTTAAAAAGACAAGCAGTAGTTAGGACACTTGTGGTGCCCCAACAACTGATAGGACACACATGAGGTGAACAACAGTTGGTATGATGGATGAGGTGCCCAACAATTGATAGGACAGAGTGCCCCAACAATAAGACCATTGAGTTGTTAGGATGAATGAGATGCCCCATGATAGGATACTTTAGGTACCCCAACAGTTAATAGGAGACTTGTGGTGACCTAACAGTTGGTAGGAAAGAAGAGGTGCCTTACCAACTGATAGGATATTGAGGTGCCCCAACAGTTATAAGGACATTTGAGGTGCCTAAAAAGGTGCCCTACCAAACAATAGGACAAGAGGTGCCCTACAAATTGATAGGACACTAGAGGTGCTCTACCAATTGATAGGATGCTTGAGGTGCCCTACCAATTGATAGGATATTGAGGTGACCCAACAGTTATAAGGACATTTGAGGTGCCTAAAAAGGTGTTGAAAAACTTGTGGTGCCCCAACAGCTGATTGGACAGACTTGAGGTGGACAACAGTTGGTATGATCGATGAGGTGCCTAACAATTGATAGGACATTTGGAATGCCCAAACAATTGATAGAACACTTGGAGTGCCCAAAAATAAGAATATTGAAGTGCCCAACAGTTGTTAGGATAAATGAGATGCCCCAACAAATGATAGGACATTTGAAGTGCTTCAACAATAGATACAATACCTAAGGTGCCTCTAGAGTTAAAAGGATATTTGAGGTGCCCAAACAGTCGTTAGGACACTTGTGGTGCCCCAATAACTGACAGGACACACTTGAGGTGCCCAACAGTTGGTATGAGGGATGAAGTATTCCAACAATTGATGACCATATAGGTGCCCAACAGTTGGAAGGTATTGATATTTTGTTTTTTTGGCACATCAGCACAATTAAGGCTATGTCATGCCCATAATCCCTCAAGGGTTATTCCCCCTTCATAGCTCAAGAGCTAAGTTTTATACGGATGGGTCATTAAAAACAAGATTCATTCACACCTCAGATGGTGAAAATAGTAAAAATTTACATAAATTAATAAAAATCTATTTTAAATATTACATATTTACAATTGCTTTACCCTATCACAAATCAAACACTGGTAGACAGTTGAAGGATGAAAAAGGTGCCATAAAAATTGACCAGACACTTCAGTTGCACCAACAATTAATTAGTAGATAGTATATTGAAGTTGGACAGTGATTGTAAATTTTAACACAGGCAGACAATATTTTTATGCCAATGTATATAATATATCTCATCAAGTAATAGTCAGTAATTTTGTGCAGTACAAGTATATATATTGCATTGAAGTTGAACTGTAATTGTAAAATTTAACCCAGGCAGACACTACATTTGTGTATATTATATATCTCATTAGTAAATAGTATGTAAACACTCATAGACAGATGAAGTCAATATTTTTATGCCAATGTATATAATATATCTCATCAAGTAATAGTCAGTAATTTTGTGCAGTACAAGTATATATATTGCATTGAAGTTGAACTGTAATTGTAAAATTTAACCCAGGCAGACAGTACATTTGTGTATATTATATATCTCATTAGTAAATAGTATGTAAACACTCGTAGACAGATGAAGTCAATAATTTTATGCCAATGTATATTATATATCTCATCAAGTAACAGTCAGTAATTTTGTGCAGTACAAGTATATATATTGCATTGAAGTTGAAGTGTAATTGTAAATTTTGACACAGGCAGACAGTACATTTGTGTATATTATATATCTCATTAGTAAATAGTATGTAAACACTCGTAGACAGTTGAAGGATGAAAAAGTGCCCAAAAAAATCAACCAGACACTTCAGGTGCACCAACAATTAATTAGTAAATAGTACATTGAAGTTGGACAGTGATTGTAAATTTTGACATAGGCAGACAATATTTTTATGCCAATGTATATTATATATCTCATCAAGTAATAGTCAGTAATTTTGTGCAGTACAAGTATATATATTGCATTGAAGTTGAACTGTTATTGTAAATTTTGACACAGGCAAACAGTACATTTGTGTATATTATATATCTCATTAGTAAATAGTATGTAAACACTCATAGACAGATGAAGTCAATATTTTTATGCCAATGTATATAATATATCTCATCAAGTAATAGTCAGTAATTTTGTGCAGTACAAGTATATATATTGCATTGAAGTTGAACTGTAATTGTAAAATTTAACCCAGGCAGACACTACATTTGTGTATATTATATATCTCATTAGTAAATAGTATGTAAACACTCATAGACAGATGAAGTCAATATTTTTATGCCAATGTATATAATATATCTCATCAAGTAATAGTCAGTAATTTTGTGCAGTACAAGTATATATATTGCATTGAAGTTGAACTGTAATTGTAAAATTTAACCCAGGCAGACAGTACATTTGTGTATATTATATATCTCATTAGTAAATAGTATGTAAACACTCGTAGACAGATGAAGTCAATAATTTTATGCCAATGTATATTATATATCTCATCAAGTAACAGTCAGTAATTTTGTGCAGTACAAGTATATATATTGCATTGAAGTTGAAGTGTAATTGTAAATTTTGACACAGGCAGACAGTACATTTGTGTATATTATATATCTCATTAGTAAATAGTATGTAAACACTCGTAGACAGTTGAAGGATGAAAAAGTGCCCAAAAAAATCAACCAGACACTTCAGGTGCACCAACAATTAATTAGTAAATAGTATATTGAAGTTGGACAGTGATTGTAAATTTTGACATAGGCAGACAATATTTTTATGCCAATGTATATTATATATCTCATCAAGTAATAGTCAGTAATTTTGTGCAGTACAAGTATATATATTGCATTGAAGTTGAACTGTTATTGTAAATTTTGACACAGGCAAACAGTACATTTGTGTATATTATATATCTCATTAGTAAATAGTATGTAAACACTCATAGACAGATGAAGTCAATATTTTTATGCCAATGTATATAATATATCTCATCAAGTAATAGTCAGTAATTTTGTGCAGTACAAGTATATATATTGCATTGAAGTTGAACTGTAATTGTAAAATTTAACCCAGGCAGACACTACATTTGTGTATATTATATATCTCATTAGTAAATAGTATGTAAACACTCATAGACAAATGAAGTCAATATTTTTATGCCAATGTATATAATATATCTCATCAAGTAATAGTCAGTAATTTTGTGCAGTACAAGTATATATATTGCATTGAAGTTGAACTGTAATTGTAAAATTTAACCCAGGCAGACAGTACATTTGTGTATATTATATATCTCATTAGTAAATAGTATGTAAACACTCGTAGACAGATGAAGTCAATAATTTTATGCCAATGTATATTATATATCTCATCAAGTAACAGTCAGTAATTTTGTGCAGTACAAGTATATATATTGCATTGAAGTTGAACTGTAATTGTAAATTTTGACACAGGTAGACAGTACATTTGTGTATATTATATATCTCATTAGTAAATAGTATGTAAACACTCGTAGACAGTTGAAGGATGAAAAAGTGCCCAAAAAAATCAACCAGACACTTCAGGTGCACCAACAATTAATTAGTAAATAGTATATTGAAGTTGGACAGTGATTGTAAATTTTGACATAGGCAGACAATATTTTTATGCCAATGTATATTATATATCTCATCAAGTAATAGTCAGTAATTTTGTGCAGTACAAGTATATATATTGCATTGAAGTTGAACTGTAATTGTAAAATTTAACCCAGGCAGACAGTACATTTGTGTATATTATATATTTCATTAGTAAATAGTATGTAAACACTCCTAGACAGATGAAGTCAATAATTTTATGCCAATGTATATTATATATCTCATCAAGTAATAGTCAGTAATTTGTGCAGTACAAGTATATATATTGCATTGAAGTTGAACTGTTATTGTAAATTTTGACACAGGCAAACAGTATATTTGTGTATATTATATATCTCATTAGTAAATAGTATGTAAACACTCGTAGACAGTTGAAGGATGAAAAAGTGCCCCAAAAAATCAACCAGACACTTCAGGTGCACCAACAATTAATTAGTAAATAGTATATTGAAGTTGGACAGTGATTGTAAATTTTGACACAGGCAGACAATATTTTTATGCCAATGTATATTATATATCTCATCAAGTAATAGTAATTTTGTGCAGTACAAGTATATATATTGCATTGAAGTTGAACTGTAATTGTAAAATTTAACCCAGGCAGACACTACATTTGTGTATATTATATATCTCATTAGTAAATAGTATGTAAACACTCCTAGACAGTTGAAGGATGAAAAAGGTGCCCCAAAAATCGACCAGACACTTCAGGTGCACCAACAATTAATTAGTAAATAGTATATTGAAGTTGGACAGTGTAAATTTTGACACAGGCAGACAATATTTTATGCCAATGTATATTATATATCTCATCAAGTAATAGTCAGTAATTTTGTGCAGTACAAGTATATATATTGCATTGAAGTTGATTTGTAATTGTAAATTTTGACACAGGCAGACAGTAAATTTGATTTATATATCTCATTAGTAAATAGTATGTAAACACTCGTAGACAGTTGAAGGATGAAAAAGGTGCCCCAAAAATCGACCAGACACTTCAGGTGCTTGTAAATTTTGACACAGGCAGACAATATTTTTATGCCAATGTATATTATATATCTCATCAAGTAATACTCAGTAATTTTGTGCAGTACAAATATATATATTGCATTGAAGTTGAACTGTAATTGTAAATTTTGACACAGGCAGACATTATATTTGTGTATATTATATATCTCATCAAATAATAGTAATTTTGTGCAGTACAAGTATATAAAATTGTATTGAAGTTGGACAGTAATTGTAAATTTGGACACAGGCAGTAATTTTGTGCTGATGTATATTATACATCTCAAGTAATAGTCAGTAATTTTGTGCAGTAAAAGTATATATATTTATATATACATTCTATTGAAGTTGGACAGTGAAAAGATTAAGAAGCACTCTTCAAAGTGATGAGCTATATCAGTGCTAGTATTCAATGACATTACAGGAAGATAATCAGTATTGAAATATATTACTGATAATTTTGATTTTCATTTTTCATTTTTATGTTCTATATTTAGAAAGCTGTTGACAGTATTGTTCTTGTCAAAATTTGGTATCACTGATATTGTGTCCTTGTTAAATTTTGTCTTTTTTCAATGTGTAAAAAAAATATATATATATGATCAGAACATAAGGTTTTAGAGGTTGCAGATTTAACACTAGTAGATTTTTGTGTTTAGACTATTGTTTATTTTAATGTTTACATTGTATTAATATTGTGCACAATTTCTTGGGGTCTTTAAGTCATTTTTATTTATATTTGTAAGTATATGTAGTATTTCTTGAAAATTTTCTGTCTTTTTTTCCTGCTGTGCTTGTTTGTTTTTATATATTGACCAAATCTTGCTTTTGGAACAGGATGTGCTTTAGGGTAAGAGAGTGAGGTCAATGTGTTGCTCGAATCCTCCTCAATTTAATCAAAGTTTTCAGTGCACTGAGTCATCATCATATCATCATTTATATAATTGTAACATTTTGGTATAAACTTTGTTACATTTTTTTTTTTACATTATAATATTTTATTAATTTTGTTTTCTCTTTCTATATGACCAAATAATATATTGTAAAAACATAATAATTGATTATGACATTGATTATTAGATTGTTGACAATTTAGTGTGTTATGTTAATCACAATAGTATTGGCTTGATAATATTGTAAGTGATTGTAAACTATAAAAGATATTAGATATCATTATTATCTATAAAAAAGTATAGAATGCCATTGTACTTTTGATAAGTATTAATAGATACATGGATGGATATACTAAACTAAAGAAAGTTGCTGAATCGTTTGGTCTTAAAGATGAAGAAAAGAAAGATGTTTTGACATAAATGGAAAGGAAAGAAAATCAAGTTGATATTGAAATAGTTGGCGAGAGCACAAAGAGAAGAGAGAAATGCAACTAGATGCTGAAATAAATTAAAAGGATGCAAAACCAGACAAAGAATCAGAAATTAAAAAAAAAAACAACTGAAAAATAAAAGCTGCAATTCAAAACAAGGGAGACAAAACAGAAACTACCAAGCGTGAACATATAGAGAATATTTACAAAGCACAAAGAGAAGAGAGTAATGCAACTAGATGCTGAAAGAAATTAAAAGGATGCAAACCAGACAAAGAATCAGAAATTAAAAAAAAAAACAACTGAAAAATAAAAGCTGCAATTCAAAACAAGGGAGACAAAACAGAAACTACCAAGCGTGAACATAAAGAGAATATTTATAGGCAAAAAATGAGGGACCTTATGAAACTGATGAAATAAATAGTTATTTTCAGACTATCTGTAAAACTTGCAATTACAATGAAGATACTTGTTCTAATATATTCATCTGTAAACTAAGTGGCAAGACTGTGAGTGTTATTAACTCATTAATAGAAGAACAAAGAAAGAAATGCATCCTGTTAAAAGCAATATTATTGGAATCTAGATCATCAAAGAGAAATTTATTATCAACATCAAAGACAAGAATCTAATTCTCCAAACTATAATGTACCAAGAAATAAATAGATAAGGAATCGGAAATCAGAATAGGTAACAAAGTAATAATGTTAATATAAATGAAGTTCAAGCAACAGTGTATAATATTGAACTAGAACTATAATTTCTTCCAACATATGTTAATGGTGTACTAGTGAAATATACCACAGTCATTACAAATGATAAACGTGTTACACAAGATACTATGACAGGTATAACTAAGAACATATGACAGGCTTAACTAAGACAATATGACATGTAAAACTAAGAAAAAATGACAGGTAATACTATGAAAATATGACAGGTAAAACTAGAACTTATGACAGGTAAAACTAAAAAAATATGACAGGTAAAACTAAGAAAAAAATGACAGGAAAAACTAAGAAAATTGGACAAGTAAAACTAAGAAAATATGAAAGGCATAACAAAGAAAATATGACATGTTAAACTAAGAAAATATGACAGGTAAAACTAAGAAAATATGACAGGTAAATATAAGACGAATTTCTTTATTAAGCACTCAAAGAATGATTTCACTGGGAATTGCAAATATATTTTGATCACCACATTAAATGCAGAGGTCAAAGACAAGCTAATTATCACACATTTGTTGTTATATTTATTGTTACAAACGTTCAATGGAATATAGATGAAGACATCTAACACAGTTATACATCCGTATGAATTTCTTTTTTAAGCACTCAAAGAATGATTTCACTGGGAATTGCAAACACATTTTGATAACCACATTAAGTGCAGAGGTCAAAGACCTGCTAATTAATACACATTTGTTGTTATATTTATTGTTACAAACGTTCAGTCGGAATATAAATGAAGACGTCTAACACAGTTATACATCCGTATGAATTTCTTTTTAGGCACTCAAAGAATGATTTCACTGGGAATTGCAAACACATTTTAATCACCACATTAAGTGCAGAGGTCAAAGACCTGCTAATTATCACACATTTGTTGTTATATTTATTGTTACAAACGTTCAATTGGAATATAAATGAAGACGTCTAACACAGTTATACATCCGTATGAATTTCCTTTTCTAAGCACTCAAAGAATGATTTCACTGGGAATTGCAAATACATTTTGATCACCACATTAAGTGCAGAGGTCAAAGACCTGTTAATTAGCACATATTTGTACACAAATGTTTGTAGATATCCTCATTACAATTCAATAAAGTTGTTACAAAACCTCACTGGTTACATCACTTCACAGTGTCTCAATGGATAGGGTAGAGATGAGCGTGATACAAACGACAATCCCAACTGTTCCTGCACAATCATCATATATCTGATGGCTTATATTTTCATCCTTTTTTTTTTAACTCTTGTTTTGCAAACGTGCATCAGTTGAATAGTTGGAGCCCAATAAAAAGTTTCAGGCTTGCTTTTTTCACTGACTCCTGTTTTGAGCTTGTTGACCTACAGCTTCATTTTGATGAACTGACTGTAACAATATTTTTGATGACGTCGTGTTCAAGCTATTGAAGGTGGTCTACAAGCATCCGGTTTGAGGGCTGAATCAGCCTCACAAACTTCGCACTCAACTAATGTCGAGTGAGTTGAATCAGCGTCAAAGCTTGCACTCAACTAATTATGTCCCAACTATTATTCAACTGAGCCGAAATAACCGGTTATTTTACAAACTCATTCTTCTTTGTTGTTTTTTTGAATGCCTTTTAACATTCCAAGTTATGATGATGCTTTGTCCAAGGCACTGTAGCACGTGAAAAAATGCAAAACAAGAAAAAGGATGTGCACTGTTGGGTTGTCTACAAATGCACAGACATAACCAACAATTTCGTCTTGGATCAACAATTCAATTGATGACAATATTACTACATCTAGTCCTCAGCTAAAAATCCTCAATTTTTCAAAAATGAATACAATATCCTTTCCTATAAGTACGAAGATGGTCATGGAGACCGATCTTCTTTGAAAAAAAATCCTCAACTACATCCTTTAAACATGAAGATGGCTAAAGAGCCCAGTCTTCACTTTTAAAATTCCTCCATTAATCATTCCTATGAACACAAAGATGGCTAAGGAGTCCAGTCTTCGCTTTTAAAATTCCTCCATTAATCATTCCTATGAACACGAAGATGGCTAAGGAGTCCAGTCTTCGCTTTTAAAAGTCCTCCATTAATCATTCCTATAAACACGAAGATGGCTAAAGAGTCCAGTCTTCGCTTTTGAAAAGTCCTAAGCTAAACATAGTAATGTCATCAATTAAATGTGTTTTCTCCACAACTATTTAGTTGGTCTGCAAGTGCAAATGTTGATTAGTGTGCGCTGCATCACGAGCGGCGATATTTCCTTTGATGGACACGTTCATATGTTCCTTGAGTGTGACTTAATTATTGATTTTTACAAACGTTCAATCGGAATATAAATGAAGACGTCTAACACAGTTATACATCGGTATGAATTTCTTTTTTAAGCACTCAAAGAATGATTTCACTGGGAATTGCAAATACATTTTGATCACCACATTAAGTGCAGAGGTCAAAGACCTGCTAATTAGCACACATTTGTACACAAATGTTTGTAGATATCCTCATTACAATTCAATAAAGTTGTTACAAAACCTCACTGGTTACATCACTTCACAGTGTCTCAATGGATAGGGTAGAGATGAGCGTGATACAAACGACAATCCCAACTGTTCCTGCACAATCATCATATATCTGATGGCTTATATTTTCATCCTTTTTTTTTAACTCTTGTTTTGCAAACGTGCATCAGTTGAATAGTTGGAGCCCAATAAAAAGTTTCAGGCTTGCTTTTTTCACTGACTCCTGTTTTGAGCTTGTTGACCTACAGCTTCATTTTGATGAACTGACTGTAACAATATTTTTGATGACGTCGTGTTCAAGCTATTGAAGGTGGTCTACAAGCATCCGGTTTGAGGGCTGAATCAGCCTCACAAACTTCGCACTCAACTAATGTCGAGTGAGTTGAATCAGCGTCAAAGCTTGCACTCAACTAATTATGTCCCAACTATTATTCAACTGAGCCGAAATAACCGGTTATTTTACAAACTCATTCTTCTTTGTTGTTTTTTTGAATGCCTTTTAACATTCCAAGTTATGATGATGCTTTGTCCAAGGCACTGTAGCACGTGAAAAAATGCAAAACAAGAAAAAGGATGTGCACTGTTGGGTTGTCTACAAATGCACAGACATAACCAACAATTTCGTCTTGGATCAACAATTCAATTGATGACAATATTACTACATCTAGTCCTCAGCTAAAAATCCTCAATTTTTCAAAAATGAATACAATATCCTTTCCTATAAGTACGAAGATGGTCATGGAGACCGATCTTCTTTGAAAAAAAATCCTCAACTACATCCTTTAAACATGAAGATGGCTAAAGAGCCCAGTCTTCACTTTTAAAATTCCTCCATTAATCATTCCTATGAACACAAAGATGGCTAAGGAGTCCAGTCTTCGCTTTTAAAATTCCTCCATTAATCATTCCTATGAACACGAAGATGGCTAAGGAGTCCAGTCTTCGCTTTTAAAAGT
Source organism: Biomphalaria glabrata (assembly GCF_947242115.1). Lineage (NCBI taxonomy): Eukaryota > Metazoa > Mollusca > Gastropoda > Planorbidae > Biomphalaria > Biomphalaria glabrata. The sequence goes on from NC_074711.1 coordinate 89,930,649, forward strand.
CCTCCATTAATCATTCCTATAAACACGAAGATGGCTAAAGAGTCCAGTCTTCGCTTTTGAAAAGTCCTAAGCTAAACATAGTAATGTCATCAATTAAATGTGTTTTCTCCGCAACTATTTAGTTGGTCTGCAAGTGCAAATGTTGATTAGTGTGCGCTGCATCACGAGCGCGATATTTCCTTTGATGGACACGTTCATATGTTCCTTGAGTGTGACTTAATTATTGATTTTTACAAACGTTCAATCAGAATATAAATGAAGACGTCTAACACAGTTATACATCCGTATGAATTTCCTTTTCTAAGCACTCAAAGAATGATTTCACTGGGAATTGCAAATACATTTTGATCACCACATTAAGTGCAGAGGTCAAAGACCTGCTAATTAGCACACATTTGTACACAAATGTTTGTAGATATCCTCATTACAATTCAATAAAGTTGTTACAAAACCTCACTGGTTACATCACTTCACAGTGTCTCAATGGATAGGGTAGAGATGAGCGTGATACAAACGACAATCCCAACTGTTCCTGCACAATCATCATATATCTGATGGCTTATATTTTCATCCTTTTTTTTTTAACTCTTGTTTTGCAAACGTGCATCAGTTGAATAGTTGGAGCCCAATAAAAAGTTTCAGGCTTGCTTTTTTCACTGACTCCTGTTTTGAGCTTGTTGACCTACAGCTTCATTTTGATGAACTGACTGTAACAATATTTTTGATGACGTCGTGTTCAAGCTATTGAAGGTGGTCTACAAGCATCCGGTTTGAGGGCTGAATCAGCCTCACAAACTTCGCACTCAACTAATGTCGAGTGAGTTGAATCAGCGTCAAAGCTTGCACTCAACTAATTATGTCCCAACTATTATTTAACTGAGCCGAAATAACCGGTTATTTTACAAACTCATTCTTCTTTGTTGTTTTTTTGAATGCCTTTTAACATTCCAAGTTAAGACTAAGACTAAGACTAAGACTGCTTTATTGATCCTTACGGAAATTTGTTGTGATTACAAGGACTCGTTTCTCATATAAAGACAACACAACAGAAAAATACACATAAATACAACAGACAACATAAAGAGTTCATTCAGCGACTACACACAGGTATCTTGGTGCATTTCATGTTCCCTGATCAATGAGTGGCGGTGATAGAGTCTGACCGAGTGAGGTACGAACGAGTTTTTGTACCGCTCCGTTCTTGTTTTGATTGACAGCAGTCGCCCACTTCGCGACGACCTGGCGTAGTTCTGATGGAGCGGGTGGCCGTTGTCTTCCAAGATTTTTTCGATTTTTCTTAGGCACGTTTGTTCAAAAAGTTCCTTTAAATGTGGTAATGTTGTGAGTGTAATTTTTGATGCTTTTTTAATGATGTTTTCTAGACGTTGCAACAGTTTAGATGAGGCGTTGCCTTGCCAACAACTTATTCCGTTATGATGATGCTTTGTCCAAGGCATTGTAGCACGTGAAAAAATGCAAAACAAGAAAAAGGATGTGCACTGTTGGGTTGTCTACAAATGCACAGACATAACCAACAATTTCGTCTTGGATCAACAATTCAATTGATGACAATATTACTACATCTAGTCCTCAGCTAAAAATCCTCAATTTTTCAAAAATGAATACAATATCCTTTCCTATAAGTACGAAGATGGTCATGGAGACCGATCTTCTTTGAAAAAAAATCCTCAACTACATCCTTTAAACATGAAGATGGCTAAAGAGCCCAGTCTTCACTTTTAAAATTCCTCCATTAATCATTCCTATGAACACAAAGATGGCTAAGGAGTCCAGTCTTCGCTTTTAAAATTCCTCCATTAATCATTCCTATGAACACGAAGATGGCTAAGGAGTCCAGTCTTCGCTTTTAAAAGTCCTCCATTAATCATTCCTATAAACACAAAGATGGCTAAAGAGTCCAGTCTTCGCTTTTGAAAAGTCCTAAGCTAAACATAGTAATGTCATCAATTAAATGTGTTTTCTCCGCAACTATTTAGTTGGTCTGCAAGTGCAAATGTTGATTAGTGTGCGCTGCATCACGAGCGGCGATATTTCCTTTGATGGACACGTTCATATGTTCCTTGAGTGTGACTTAATTATTGATTTTTACAAACGTTCATTCGGAATATAAATGAAGACGTCTAACACAGTTATACATCCGTATGAATTTCTTTTTTAAGCACTCAAAGAATGATTTCACTGGGAATTGCAAACACATTTTGATCACCACATTAAGTGCAGAGGTCAAAGACCTGCTAATTATCACACATTTTTTGTTATATTTATTGTTACAAACGTTCAATTGGAATATAAATGAAGACGTCTAACACAGTTATACATCCGTATGAATTTCTTTTTTAAGCACTCAAAGAATGATTTCACTGTGAATTGCAAATACATCTAGATCACCAGATTAAGTGTAGAGTCTCAATGCATGAGAGATGAGTGTGATACAAATGACAATCCCAAATGTTCCTGCACAATTATATACATGTAATGGATTAAATCTTTTTTTTTTTACATTTGTTTTGCGAATGTGCATCAGTTGAATATCTGGAGCCAAATAAATAGATGCATCATGAGCGGCAACATTTCCTTTGGTGGAAACGTTCATACTGATTGTTCATTGAATGGGTTAGGGTTAGGATTTTTTGCATGCAATTGTATCACATGGAATAGTAGATTTTTGTTTTCACATTAACTCCCAACATGAAAATATAATGCACATTTTTCCACACCTTAGAAATGAAACATTTTAAGAGTATTCAAGTCAACTTAATATGTCATTATATTGCACATAATCACAAGAAACCATAAATGTTTTTTTTCACACTATCACACACTGAAGAATTGAAACAGTTTATTTAGTTAAAGATCTACATGAAGTCAAGTCAACTTGTTTATGCAATAGTACATATCACTGTGAATTGGAGATCCTTTTTTTTTGTCCAATTAAGTACTGGGGTGTTAAGACCATGCACATTAACACATAGTTGCTACAATAGTAACTTTAATCATCCCAATCTCCAGTAACTTGAATCATCCCAATCTCCAAGTGGCAAAGTGAAAGTTGATGGTGATTCACAACTTTTCATTTTTGTGTTTGAATTCCATATTTAGAATACATTACTATTGAATTAATCCAAATGACAAAGAATCCAATTCCATTATTTGTTGAAATATATTTACATTTATACAGTTGGAATTATTTCAGAGCAATGCAGTTTTTCTGAAAAATTTAATAGGAACATCCACATATTTTAACTGAAATTAAAATGGTATATCACTAAGTTTAACAAATGAAAATTCAGTTTACTTTCATAACTAGACACTACTAAAACAAATACAATACAGATTTCTTTAACTAGACAGGTGAACTTACAAGTTGTGTGTGAAGTGTTTGTGAAGTAATTACTGACATCATAATATACAAAACAAATACAGGAACCATGCATACATATACAACTAATGCAGGATATTTAAAGTATCATGCACATACAACATACAACTAATGCAGGATATTTAAATTATCATGCACATACAACATAAAACTAATGCAGGATATTTAAAGTAACATACACAAACAACATACAACTAATGCAGGATCATCACTTTACAAAAAAATAAATGCTGTGAAGTATAAGAATATTTCTTACCTTCTTCTTAATATGGCTCCATTTGAAGAAATGGCAGACGAACTTAAGATAAAACATGTTGATCATTTGTAGATCGGTAGAATCTTTTCACAGTGAGAGAGACGTTTAATGTTCCTTCAGTAGCCTTGAAATGTTCATCCTTTTTCCTTGACCTCATGTTTAATTGACCATTTAGTCTATAAGTGAGATAAGAAAAATGCACTGTTTAACAAATACATCACATTTAAATGCATAACCTTTAAATGCAATATTGATAAAATTTCTTTTCATTCAAGAAGAGCTTTTCCTGTCTCAGACCTAATGTTTAAAAAGAATGTTTTTTAGTGATGGTCATTTTGTTTTCAAATAATAGTCATACTATCTCACTGTGTGATGGAAAAATAGAAAAGGTTTATGAGACTTCATGGTATTTTAATGTCAATTTTTTTATGTATCTCTCTTTGATAGGAGGTATAGTGGCTGAGCGGTAACACACTTAGCTTATAAAGTTGATGTCCCAGGTTTGAATCCTGATATTTTAAATTTTGGGACCTTTGGGTACGTCAAGATTCTACCCAACTCTAATGGGTACCTGACATTAGTTGGGGAAAGTTAAGGCGGTTGGTTGTTGAGCTGGCCACATGACACCCTGGTTAACTGTGGGCCACAAAACATGACCTTTACATCATCCTTCCTATAGATCGCAAGGTCTGAAAGGGGAACATTTTTTTAAATAAGAAAATCACATTCAACTTTTCATTTGGCTATATACATAAATGTGCCACGAAGAATGAAGCAAATTGCTTATTTTAAATTTTTAGGAAGTAATGCAGTCTAATGTGAGTTCATTAATTTGTGTTTTTAACCCAACAGCTCCATCTTTTAGGTTTTGAAATGCTATCCAATTAAACAAAAGGAGATAACTAATTTTTTTTTAAAATAATAATTAAATAAATAAATAAATAAGTAAATAATACAAACAAAATAAATAAATTACATAAATAGAAAAATATAGCTAGTTTTAAAATACTTCAAATATCAAAAGTATAAGTACACATTTTAAAAATATCTAATTTCACAAGTAGGCCTTATAAGCTACCCTATCTAGACTTTTATTTAAAATATTTTTAGAAAACAAAAGATTATACAGATCTGGCTTAAGTTTTGTGTTTTGGTTCTAAACTAGCTCTTATTGTCTGAAAGTTTAAGAAACTATTGCTAGGGTCCTAAAAAAATACATCAGAATTAGGCTCCTATTGTAAAAACAATGCATCTTAAAGCAAAAGCTCTTGGGTTATAGTGTAAACAAATATTTATTACCTTGATATGTAGATCACTAGATAAACTTTATGACAATAAAGTTGACAGTGGAGAATCAAGGCATCAGTGAAGAATCAGTGCACAATGATTGAGCCACTAACCTCCAGATCAGTAGCATGTAGAGTCTGTCTTTAAAAAAAAAAAAACTTGAATGTTGAAGCAAATTTACAAATTGAAAGAAAAATGTCAATCTTAAAAAAAAAAAAAAAAAAAAAAAAGGAAACAGTAACAGCCCTTGCCCAAGTGTATTAATATATATATATATATACTAGATATATTTTACCAGCGACCCGCGGGTCTTTATTTGCTTATTACTGTCGATATAGTGTTTTTAAAACATTTAAACGAAATAATAATGTAATAAATAAAGCGAATGTGTAAATGTAAAAATAGTATGAATGAAGCCATCAAATCAAAATAGCTAATCTACTTAAATCCATTTTTTCAAATTAAAACATTTGCTTGTAGGCCTACATATATTTGATTAAAATTTGAAATGAATAGACTTAATTTTGTATGTTCATGTGTTAAAGTATAAAGTAGATCTTGAGGTAGACAAAGATCTAGATCTAGACTAATCTAGAGTTAAAAATTGGCTTTTATAGAGTTCATTCTGTGCTGCGCATGCGTGAACTTTTTTCATGAATGAATATAGGCCTATCTCAACACGGCTACGCAGCTTTAGCGAACAGCAAACGAATGTATTAAAAAAATTTAAATGTTACTTTGATTAAAATATGAAATGAATGGACTATAATTAGTATGTTCATGTGTTAAAGCATAAAACTATCTTTGCAAAAAAAAGTTTTATCATCTTAGAGTTCAATAAGAGTTTTAGACCTAGGCATAGACTATAACGAACTAATGTAAAAATGATTTTGTAACACAAATTTGAAGGTTAATTTTATTAAATAATGAAATAAATAAACTATATTTTGTATTTTCATGTGTCAAAAAAAAAAAATAAGTGCAAAGTTTAGTTCTAAAAATTAGATCTAGATCTAAATCCTTTCGATCTTTTCTCATGTCAACATTGTAAACATCGCCTAGATCCATAAAATACTATAGCTGTAATAGAGCTGGTCTTTTTTTTTTTTTTTTGATGGTCTTAAGTTTGTTTTAGGGCCACAATACATACACTACGGTCTAAGTTGGTACCCAAGGAACATTTCTGACAAGTTTTATCAAGTTTTTATTTCTATACTGGAACATACATACATACATACGCCAAACATTCTGCTTTATATAATATATATATATATATTAATAAAATATCAACCTTACAAATCAGAAGGTAAGTTATTATAAAAATGTATGCACCATTCAAACAGTAAATGTGAAGCAGCTCTTGTGTGGTTGCAACTACACCACCTTATTAAAAGTTCACATTTTGGTCCTAATTTGTTAACTTTAGAAGAAAACATGTAGCTTATAAACCTAAAACTAGAGCAATGTTTGAAAATTTGCTGGCCAAACAACCCATGGTTAACCAATGGCCATAGAAACAGTTGAGCTTGACACTATCTGACCCATGATCACTTGGTCTGAAACGAGTACTCTAAAACTAGTACTCTAAAACTAACATTTTATGTTTTTATAACAGATTTTTATATGCTTTTAAAATTTATTTTTTTTTTACTTTGCTTTAAGATATTTGACTGGTACACTAGAATTCAACTCACCTATTGTTCTTAGAGAATTAACTAAGTAACCTTGGACACAAACTTGATCTCCTTGGCCTGACATATCCAGACTCATGACAGTAAAGTGGGTCACTACCAATGCAAGAAAGGTGTACACACTGTTTGGCAGAGTGACTTGGCAATGAAGACTTGTGTATCATAGGGGTGCACTGCTGATAGCTGATACCCTGAAAACAGTTTGTGATTACATAATCTTATTTGATTGACCTAAATGTGGTAAATTAATAAATGCCTTTTAATATTATATTAGTTATGATGATGCATTGTCCAAGGCTAAGTAATGCATCAAATAACAAAGATAGTTATCTAACAAAATAAATACCTATAGCTTTTAATATTTTCTTCTTTTGTAAAATTTGTTTGGTGAATGAAAATAAAACTTTGTACTCACTGTGTAGCCATCTTCATAGTCTTGAGAAATGAACCAGACAGACCATTAGACATTTGTTGATATGCAGTTCAGGGTTATGCTAACCAAATCTAAGGCTTGACCAAAACACAGAAAATAGTTCAGAATAATGTTTAAAAAATTTGAATAAATTGTTTCAGAATTAACTGTTGAAGAAAAAAAATGTCTTACTTTGGCTTTGAATGCTTTAATTCATACAAATGCCAAAGAGAAAACTGTAATCATCTGATAGCAGATTACCAAGGAATAGTAGTTGCTTGGATAGGATGACAAATTGGTACTGTTGGTAACAGAATGTTTGCTTGTTAAGATTCTGAAATATGGAAACATCATATACTGAATTAGAATCTCTCTTAAAATACACTATCTCATGATATTAAAATAACATTGTTATATAATAGTAAATTAATTTAATTTCCATTATCTTTTTTGTAAAATGTGATTTGAATGAAATTAAAACTTTGTACTCACAGTGTAGCCATCTTCATAGTGTTAAGAGATGAACCAGACAAACCATCAAACATTTGTTGATATGTAGTACAGGAATATGCTAAGCAAATCTGAAGCTTGACCAAAAACACAGAAAAATGTATAACAAGTTATTTTTAACATGCAATGATAAATTATTTTAGAATTAGCAGTTAAAGAAAAGAAAAAATTAAGTCTTACTTTGGCTTTGAAAGCTTTAATTCATAAAAATGCCAAAGAGATAACTGTCATCTGATAGCAGATTACCAAGGAATATTTGTTGCTTGGATGACAAATTGGTACTGTTGGCAGCAGAGAATGTGCACTTGTTAAGCTGATTAAATATGGAAACTTGAACTACAATATCTCTTAAATACACTATCTCATGATATTTAAAATAACATTGTTTCTATGAAAACAATAGTTAAGCCTATAAGTATTGCATGGTTTGACTATGTTAAATAAGATATGAAGGAAAAATACTTGCCCTATAATTAGACTTCCCATGATGTTTACTTCTAGTTTCAATTTCTTCATTCATATATTTACCTGACCTGTCTGTTTACAGCTTTGGCTTTTATCTTCCAGGCTAGTAGTTGATTAGTAATCAATACTCAACATCTTGAACTGATTAAAAAAACAACTACAAGGTAAATAAATAATTGTATAATTACACATTAAGATGCAATTATTATCATTTGAATTCAACTAGATATCAAGTAGCTGAGCATTTAAACAAATAAATGGCATCTAATAAAAAATTGCTATTCAAAAGTCTTAGTGAAGATACTGGGATTTTGACTAAGCTTCATAATGAGATAATCCCCAATTGGATCTAGCTCTTTAAATGTTAAAGTGAAGAAAATTTATTAAAGTTGTTATGTATACATTTGAAACTAATTACCATAAGGCTAAGAGATAACAGAAAACAAATATTCTTAAATTGTTAGGAAAATATATAAACATTTTCAATTAGCATGCAATAGAAAAAAAAAAAAAAAAAAGAAAAATGCAATTAAAATATACAAATACATAGAAAAAAAATATACTTGCTTTGATAGGTCTGTAGTAAGAAACTGGTTCTTATTTAACATACATGAAAAGAAATGAATTAAATTAAAGTAGTTAAATGTAACATTGGAAAGAACCACTTGCCTTAAAAAGAGAAATATGGTACAAGCTTGCTACAATTCTGATTATAGGTGCTTTTTATTTCTCAGATGTCTCTTAGTCATAGTTCTCATAATCTAGATCCCATTTCTAGATCACTTGGCTGTAAACTGCATTTGGAACTGAAAATGTTATAAAATATGAGAATATGGATGTTATGACTGCAAAGAGAAAGAGTTTATTTTGAAGATATTGACTTTATTACCAAATTAGTAAGGCTAAACATGAGTTTACCTATCTCATAAATAATACATCAATCATAATCAGGCTTTTCTAATATGCATATATTTAAAACTAGTTTCCAAAAACTAAGATAACAGAAAAATATACAAAGTGTTATGTTAATATTAAAAACAAGTTTAATTAGCATGCAGTACAAAGTCAAAAAAACTATACTATTACTTACTGTGCTGCTCAATATCTATATATACCAATTGCCTGCCTATTCTTTATTAAGCAAGCATCAAAAGAAACTTAAGTCTAAATTACATAAATTATAGCATTTGAAACAATGTCTTTGGAAAAAAAAACTTGATCATCTTATCTTCACTACTTTCCATCACAACACCCTCACCTGTTCCTTTGTTGAACTGCTGGGGCACCACACACAATCTGTCAACTGTCCTTCACTTCGCTCACAAGGCTGTACACCTTAATATCTCGATCTGAACATTTTTAATGTGATATCAAGCTTGTGTTGAAACTTTGGCTGCTAACAAAAAAAAAGTTTGAATTCATTATTTCGAGATGCACATCAAGCATTATGAAATTCAACCATTGTTATGCATATATTTTTAATTACAAAATGTTCTATAAAATCCGAAAATTATTCTTTAAATGTTATATAAACATTGAAAAAATATTCTCAAATTGCATGCAAAAAAACAACAACAACAGAATATAACTGAAACATTAAAAAAAACAAAAAAAAACTTGCTAGATCAGTAGTTCCACAGCTTTCCTGTTCCTAATTAGCATACTTCAAATGTAAGAATGAAATTAAATGTAAAATGCCTAAATCACATTGAATAGATTACTTGCCTTAAATAACACTTTGTAGCATAACACTTTACACATGTTTTAACTTCTGCAGTTCCTCACAAGTGATGGTTCTAATCATCTGTTAACTAGACATTGATCTGAAAATGTTCCAAAATTTAATTATGATAATGAATATATAAAACATTGGACTATGAAATCAGAGTTGTTAAGTTTTTTTGAAGATAAAATTTCAACTTAACTATTAAAAATAGATCTATAAAAACTATATGAAGCTAAATGAGTTATTAATTAACATAATTAAATAATTTCAATTAAAAACATGCTCAATTTGCATGCAATAACACAAAAGATAAAGCAACACAAAAAAAAAAAAGAATGAAACTTACAGATATTTGCTTTGCTAAATCAGTGGTTTAATAGCTTGCCCTTGCTTATTAAGAAAATTTTATGACACAATGACATTAAATTCAAAATTGTTAAATTCTACCTTTGTCAATGACTTCTTGCCTTAAAGAATGCCAGCGTCCTTGATACACCAATTTTTTTAGCCTTTTTATTTACTGTCTGCTTCTCAGAGGTAATAATTTCTGGCAATCTGTATGATGTTCCCTTTTTATATTAAAAAGAAGAGATCTGTGTTTTGATCTGAAAAAAAAAGTTAAAAACTATTTATTACAACACTCCTGTTTAAAATATAATTGGTTGCTAAATTTTTTAAACACTATTATTATAGCTTTTATATAGCGCTACTTTCATGCCTATAGCATGCTCAGAGCGCTTTGGTCCAATCTTATTTGTGGACCAGTGGGGGGGAGGGGGTATCCAGGAATTGGTTTTCCGTGCTGCCTTTAGGCGCTCAGTAAACGCAACTCTGCCCGAGTCGGGTGTCGAACCTCAAGCCCCCTTCTAGGTAGCCAAGACAAGCCAAGTTCAAGCGCACTTAGCCTCTCGACCACGCTTCCCACTAGATCTAAGTTATATTTCTAGAATAATAAGGCACCATCTTTAATACAAAGGACTGTGAAGGTTATGGATAAGCAAACAGTCTTTAATACAAAGATTCTGGATGAGTGAAACCATCTTTAATACAAAGATTATGGATGAGTGACACCATCTTTAATACAAAGATTATGGATGAGTGACACCATCTTTAATACAAAGATTATGGATGAGTGACACCATCTTTAATACAAAGATTATGGATGAGTAGGCCTGCAGTTTTTCACATGGCTATGCAGACCAAGTTGTCAATGCATATTTTGACACAAATGAACAACTTAAGACCTAAAATTTAAACTAAGTAACTAGTTATGTTATTAAGGCAGCATTTTCTTTTCGCAAATATGATAAGTACAAAGTAAGACCAGGCCTAGGATACATTTGATACAGGTAACAATAACACAACAGTAGTTAGATGTTTACTAGATCTAGAATTCTCTCTCTCTCTCTACTTTATATATTAAAGTAAAGTTCCCCTTTCAGACCTTGTGGTCTATAGGGCAGATGATGTAAAGGTCATCTGATTCTGTGGCCTACGGTTAACGAGGGTGTCATGTGGCCAGCACAACGAACAACTGCCTTTACTTTTCCCCAACTAATGTCAGGTACCCATTAGAGCTGGGTGGACTCAGAGGTGCCCAAGGATCCTGATAGAAAAATCCCAGCCTTCACCGGGATTTGAACCCGGGACCCCAGGTTCAGAAGCCAAGCGCTTTACTGCTCAGCCACCGTGCCTCCATATATATATTATAGCTTTTATATAGCGCTACTTTCATGCCTATAGCATGCTCAGATTATATATATATATATATATATATACTATATATAGAGATCTTTAGCCTAGAAATATATAGTAATAAATATGTAGATCTAGGCTTATAGACCACTAGAATCTCAATCTAGATTAGATCTAGATCTATCTATACTTCTAGATTCTAAGAGTCTAGATACAGATGAGCCGGTTATCGTGACGTAAGCAAATTTACTTTATCTAAAAGACCAATATTCCCTATAAGAGTGAATAGTCTATATCTATAATCTATATTAAAGTCTATAGCCTATACATCTCTAGAATCTAGACATAAATTAATCATGTTATAAAATCTTTGACAGAATTACCATTCATAAAGTTGATTAAGAGTTAGTTGCCAAAGCAAGTAAATATTGACTAGATAATAAGATGGCATTACTAAATTTAAATTAGATCTAGAAGACACTGCAAACAAACCTGGAACCGAAGATTAGACACAAGGGACATAACGAGATAGGCAATAGATAGGATTAGCCTCATAGGAGCGTCCCATTTCATTTGAATGCTGGCAACACACTGAGCTCTATTCACTTCGACCGCACGTGACCAATAGGCGTCTGTGTCAAAACTTGACCGAGATTAGGTCTAATAGATTGGGATTGGCCAGTTTATCCGAGACATGTGCATTTGTTACATCCGGAACTAGATAGACCCACACTTCGACGTTTAGTTGCTATGACACAATAGATCGCTTAAATTACTCTGACCCGTGACCCCTCAATACACATACACACAATATACTAACCAGTGGTCGGCAAACTCGTCATCCAAAAGAGAGCAATATAAACAATACAAAATTGAAGTTTGATCAGAGTTAGTAGCCCTGGAGACACTTTTATTTGAAATAATTAGGATTTAAAGTACAATCTCGCGACTACCGTTACCTTTGTCTTAGGTTGGGGGGCCTACATCAAATTAAACTTAGTATTATGCCAGGGCCGGATTTACCTATAGGCAACACATGTTAGAACTATAACTTCCTCACAAGCTACGGTCTGCGGGCAATTTCTGTGCACGGACCAAAGGTTTGGAACTCACTCCCCATTGATCTCAGACAGACATGCTACACTAAATTCAAGAAGAACAATAAGACATATCTGTTTAAAACTTTTTATTTAGATTAGTTTGTGTCATTTTAGCTCTCCTGTTAATGTTTGTAATGGCCTTGAGCCTACATTTTTTGTTTGTTAACTGCTCGAGTCGGGTGTGGAACCTCGAGCCCCTTTTATAGGTGGCCAAGCAAAGTTAAGTTCAAGCGTTCTTAGTCTCTCGACCACGCTTCCCAGATGTGCCGACAAATTCGATGGTTAGATTACACAAAGGATTGCGTAATAACATGTCCCTTTTTTTTCACTAAATTATTATGTTTGTAAAATGTTTTACATGTTTCGGATGTTCATTCAGAGTTGAAGATAATTTACTTCCTAGTCCAAACCGTCCTCAGGACGACGGGAGAGGGGAGCGAGCTGGGTTTGAACCCGGGACCATCGCGAACGACAGTCCAGCGCGCATACCGCACGACCATCCTCGTAAATAATCCCCCATCGTAAATAATTAATAACCATTCCATCAAATATTGACTATGTTTATGACGTTGTTGATTTTTTTAAAATTAGCATTACATGTTCGTAATAAAAATAAAAGAGCTGTCATCTACAGATCGTTCGTTATCTCTGCACAGTGAATAGTGAATAATAAGATGATTTTTTTTTATCGGTAAAAATTGAAGCTTAAAATGTTTCTCTCTATAACCAACGAACTTTGTCATAGGCCTACTTTGCGAATTTCGGGAATTGTTGAAATCTAAACTCTTATTTTTCCTAATGGAATTAATTTTTAAAGCACTTAGTTATAAAATTTGCTAAATCTACATCACGTATTAGTCATTCAATTGGAAATTAATCCCAAAATTATTCTATTATATATGAGTATTGTGTATTGGAATGATTGCATGCCAAATGCGATCTTTAAACCAAGCGTAATGAAGGATGGCGTAACAGAGACCACCTTCCCCCAGGCGCTATAAAGATCAAATGAGGCGCCATTTTGATTGAGGCGACAGAGAAAAACAACTGCCATAAAAGAATACATTTGATTAGAGTAGCACAATGATCAAAATCACTCAGAAGGTTAAAAAGTAAAGTAGCAATACTACATAACACTAGCTGTACCATAATTTACAAACACGAAAGGTCATCTGTCTCCATCGAGAAGTCCATACAAGTCTAACTTTTAAAACGCTGGTTGTGAAGTCAATAGAAGTCTAATTTATAAAACGCTGGTTGTGAAGTCTATAGAAGTCTAACTTCTAAAGCGCTGGTTGTTAGGGTGTATGTGTTCCGTGTGTGAATGGTGTTCGCATTTGCATCTATATTGTTATTGTTACAGTAGTTACTTGAGGTGGTCAAAGACAAAGACAGTTCTAGACAAACAATTTCCATTTGATTGGATCAATAAAAATTATCTTGTCTGAAAGTTTTCTGAAAACAAAATAAAATACTCAGAAAGACAGCAGGGTAAAGCACATTACTTGTTCCACGTGCTAGGACAAATGTGTACAAGTGCTCCTTCTTCAATGGTGCTATTAGAGCATGGAATGGGTTGTCTGAATCAGCCAGGAAAAGCAATGACTTGGAAAATACTAAATCACTAATTAACTAGATAACTGGATTCTCACAGGCCGTAATTTTCCTTTGAAGTAACGTCTGTAATTCATCAGATAAGACAGGCGCAGTCGACGAAAAAAAAAAAAAAAGAACGTAGGCCTCAGAGAACCTGCTTTTTATGCATAAGTTGTGACAAAATATGCAGGTCGCAACTGGGTCTGCTTTGCCACGTTAAATGGGGCATTCATCTTTAGTCACACAATCTTCGGAATCAAAGGCAAAGAGATGAGTATGTATAAAGTTACTATGAAGCAAGCAGCTGGTGATCTCGTATGATGTAACCTTTTCTCACTGCTCGCTGCCACAACCGTGACCTCCGTGACCCCACAACACACCTGACCAGAGATTGATGTGCTGTTAATGAACAGATGCCCACTGTTGCAATAGGCCTACTTATCCATTCTCGCCCCATCTCTTCATTTGTGTGCGACGAAAAAAAAAGGGCGCGGGTGGTCAACACTACGAAATAAGAGACGGAGGTCGGTCTGCACGACTGGTTTAAAGTCCCCGAGATTGTGAGCGCCTAGCTGGATCTCAGAATTCAGGGTCAGGTCTAAACTTGTATCAACTACATGTTATAATAATGGGGAAATGAACAAAAGTAAAACATGTAGGAAGCATAATTAGACTTTTTTTTTTAAAACTGAATTTGTGGAACTACTCAATGAAAGCAAACATGCTTTCTCTCCCTTGTTTTTAGTACCGGTATTAAAAAAAGTATCTTTTCAGACCTCACCATTTGTAGGTCAGATGATGTAAAAGCCATTGTTTTTAGGGCCGGATTTAAGTGAGATCATGCCGGGCTACAGCCTCTATAAAAAAAAAGAAAAATATTACCGAATTATGACGGGTCTGAACTTTTTTTTTTTGGTCAAACATTCTATTTGTATTTTAGCCACCACAATCTTAAGTCGGTTGGCAACATTGTCGTGATTAACAAGTGCCCGCTTGTTGCATGCTCTTGAGTCTTTAATAATAATAATAATAATAATATGTAAATATAGCTCCGGATTTAAGTACCGGTATTGTTATTCATAATTATCATATAAGTCTTTTTAAAGCTTTTCGAAAAAGTGTATGGGACAAAATCCTGCCCCGGGGCCTGGACGCATTTTAATCCGGCCCTGTCTGTTTAAAAAGCCAACGCTTAACGATAGTGTCATGTGGCTAGCACAACGACCAACCTCCTTTACCCCGCCCCATTAATGCCAGGTACCCATTAGAGTTGTGTAGACACAGGCGTCATAATTATCACGAAATTAAAAATACCAGTCTTCAGAAATTCTTGCTGAGAACCATAGGAAGCTAAGTGCTTCACCACACAGGTATTTATCCCCCCCCCTCCTCTTTTGGAGTTTTTAGAGCGGATAAAACAAAATGGAGCTGGGGTTGTAGCTCATAGTGCACCCACCCACGTTCACCTGTGTCGACCAACTGACATTTATACTGTTACGAAGTGTCCAGTTCGGTTGACCCATCGAACAGTTCCGTCTTTGTGTTACAGGTCTTCCCGCGCCACAGACGTCTGCCAGTCTACCATCACAACCGTCTATGAAGTAATCTTCTATGCTTGAGATTTTTGTTTTCTGGTTGCGCTACATCGAAGAAGGCGTAAGTCACGGAGAGTTCATAAGGCTGTCTTTCCACAGCCAACGTGACACGGAGGTCACGGTCTTTCCCGAGCGGGTCCTTCGCGATCAGTGCAGAAGTTGTCTCAGTGCAACACATCGTGATTTAATATAGACCACGGCGACTCGTGCCAATAAGTTAATGGTCTGACCCAGTGCTTTTTATTTTTGTAAAAAGAAACTAGATGCCGGCACTCAGTGATGGATTGCCTTACTTTTAACTATTTATAAATTAATAATAAACGTTAAAATACAAGAAAAGCAATTTTTCGCCCACATTGAAAAAGTTGCCGGTACGCCGTAGCTTCAAAAGAAAAGTAATGGTCATACCATATCGCCCCCTTTCCCAAAATAAACTATTCCAAATCAAATCAAAATAAACTATTCCAAATCAAATAATCTTTTACCTACAATCACTGACTGGTATATTGTTAATTACTAACACTGATTCATTGCTACAATACTGATTACCTACAATTGTGTAATCATCCTCTTTTTTGAAGCAACGTCTGTATTAGATAAGATAAGAAAGATACGAATTATTGATTGGTACATTACCTAGTAGGCTATTTACAATCATTGATTGGTACACAGCCATAAATTATGAGCCGATTTTTTTTATTTATGTTTTTAAAGACATTTATTATAAACTTGTTATCTCGTCTCTGATTGGATATTCTAACTCCCCCACCCCTAGCGACGACACTAAAACTTGACACTCAGACATGACAGGTAGAAAGAGTTGTCTGCGTGGGTGTGCAGACGTCTGGTGGCCTTATTCTTTACCCTACGTGTACTAGCACAAGGTCAAGGTTATTAATGGTTGGAGATGTCGTTGCATACTTGGTGTTGCTTTGCAAGAGACATGGAATCTTTCCAACCCAATAATATTACGATACCGCTACTACAATAAATTGTAAAAATTTCATATTTCAAATAGATCTATATTTCCCGGTGTTGAAAAACTGAAAACTAAATTTCTAATATGTAGCTTATTGTTATAACAATTAGATCTATAATATCCCCACACCTTTTTTTCAAGTCTAGATTCTAGACTAAATCTAGGTCCATAATTTCCCGGGTACGCTGTTCTGCCTCGTCGTGGCACCTGGGTGGAAACGGCTACTTGAGGGGGTAGCTAGGCTAAATGAATGGCGAAACATAACTCCTGTGGGGATGCCCACGGGTAGACGAGAGTCCACCTCTTGAACGGGCGGGGTTTTTAAAATAAGTCCCCACAAACCTGTCACACATCCATACATCAAAGGGACCGTTACATAAATGGCGAGTCCCCCACGGTTAGCTTGGTATAACGAAGGAAAATGGCGGAGGCTCCCGGTGTCATCGGCCTTCGGCCATGTGCAGCCAAGCATGCGTCGGGGGCCAAAGGCATTGGAAACAGCAATGCTTTACATAGGCATTGACTCGGGTCTCTCTCAAACAGAACTGTGTTCTCACAGGTTTTTTTTTTTTTTTTTTACTGTTTGGCGTCCAAACATGTTGTTTTTTTTCAAACTTAGAGCTCGAAGAGCCTTCGGCTCAGCCCTTTTGGATATCAACAAGGTTCATAACTTAACACATAAATCAATCTTCCTAG
Organism: Biomphalaria glabrata; assembly: GCF_947242115.1. NCBI lineage: Eukaryota > Metazoa > Mollusca > Gastropoda > Planorbidae > Biomphalaria > Biomphalaria glabrata. The sequence continues at coordinate 89,948,057 of NC_074711.1, forward strand.
CTTGCCTTTATAAGATTCTAAATAAAGTGGATCTTGTTGCGCAACCTTATATTATCTTATATCTCAATATCTCAATCAAAACTAAAGTGTGCACGACCGATATTGAACTACTATGTAACAGTCTCAGGCTATACTACCTGCCGAGAGAGTTTACACAATTTTACGTCATACTTGAGTATATAAAACCCACAGCCAACACAGAGAAAGCAGCAAAACATATAACCGGTACTAAACATTGTACATATACTTGGGACAAATAGTTCTGATGCTGCCCGACTAGTTATGGGAGATTTCAATCATCTTTCGTTAGCTCAACACTTGCCAACACATAGTCAATATGTTAATTGTCCCACAAGGCACGATAAAACCTTGGACATGTGTTATAGCAACATAAAAATGGCCTACACATCTCGATCGTTATTTCCCCTCGGAGAGTCGGACCACACTTACACCCGTGTACAAATCGGTTTTAAAAACAAAAAAACCCGAAGTACAGTCCATTCAGTCATGGTCTGACGACGCTGTTTTACAGCCACAAAGTTGCCTGGAGCAAACAGATTGGGACATGTTTGTAAACAACTGCCCAGACAGATGAACTTACCACAACTGTTAATTCGTACATCCAGTTCTGTGGAAACTATAATTTATCAACGAAGAAAATTAAAACATTCAGTAATAATAGACCCTGGACTTTGCCTGGATGACCAACATAAAACAAAACATTCCGTCATCGAGAATTCATAGAAGTCTATTTATAAAGCGCTGGTTATGAGTGTGTATGTGTTTTTCGTGTGTGAATGTTGTTCGTGTGTGCATCTATATCGTGCATCTATATGTTATTGTACAGGAGTTGCGCTGAGAGTGTCAATTGTAGTCAAACTGAATTTCCATTCGATTGGATCAATAAAGTTATCTTACATATTAACAAACGTTCCTCAAAAAAGGAAAATAATTACGTCATATCACGTGTCAATCTAGTACCAAGCGTCTGCAGTCAACCCCGCAACGTGTCATACAGCCCAAAAGTATCTCCGTGTTTCAACACAGCCATCGCGTGTGTCCATTAGCGCACGAGTTTCTCGTCAAAATAATGCCAACATTGGCAAGACTGCACTGGGTCGGAAATAAGGAAAGTAATTCAAGACATTATAATAGGTTAATGAAGGCCTGCTACCACTGTAAAAAAAAAAATATGGCAGACAGAGAAAGCGATTAGAAAACAACAAAAAGAATGGACGTGCCTGTCTTTGGAAGAGATTTTATACAAAGCAAAGGACAGAGAGGGAAGTAGGAAGACGGTTGACCGATCATTAGTGGTGCCCCAACGGGCTAACAAACTAAGGGATAGGTTGAGGTCAATAAAGGCGCCACGACAAATGGTGCAGAGACAGCTGGTTCAATGACACCGAGTTAATTCCAGATCTCCCTGACCTTTAAGGTGGCGCCTCGTTAGAAACGTTAGTGGAAGCAGATAGGCGAACATCGGGTAGTGAGCCTCGCTTCTGTCCGGTTTTTTTTTTTTTTGTTTTTGTTATGTGTTTTGTTTATGTTTTTTTTTTTTACTCTTCATGTTGAGAATGAAAGGTACACCCCAGTCCCAGTCCAAAAAGTCCGACACGCCGTTCCACAAATGGGGCCGTCATCAGAGACCCGTGGCTGGAGTGGCGGTCCCCGTGGTCTGTGAACGTGTGCAACTAGAGCTGCCACGCCTGTCCGTCAAATATAAAACGTATGTTAATTCTGAAGAAGATTCAATGACAATTCTTTGAAAACAATAATTAGTTCACTGGACAAAGAGTTTATTGACAAATGGCTCACGTGACCAATGGCGCGAAAAGCATACCAGGTCAAGACTACAACGAGAGAGAGAGAGAGAGAAATAGAGAGAGAAAGAGGGAGGGAGAGAGTGGGTCAATGAGAGGAAAAAGGAGAGAAATAGAGAGAGAGAAAAGAGATAGAGCGAAGGAATGAGATAGAAAGGGGGGAAGAGATAAAGAATAAGAGAGAGATTAAGGCTTAGAGGGAAAAAAAAGAGAGAGATTGGAGCCCCACCACAAAGAGAATCTTTCGTCACCTTTAGTCCATCGTACTAATATTCGTGTCCCTTTTGGTACTCGCCCAGGGTCCCATGCAATGCTGAGACGCCATTGATTAATGGCTCTTGTAGTAACGCTATCTTCGTTGTTTTTTTTTTAAATAAAGTTTTGTAGAAACAAAGGGAGGATAGTAGAATCAAAGCATACCGAACGACGAGAGAGAGAGAGAGAGAGAAACACACAAAGAGAGAGAATAAGAGAAAGAAAAATATAGAGATGTTGACATCGTGTTTATGTGTTTGTATATAGAGCTATTCCCCTCGGTAAGCAAGCTCCTATTGTGTGTTATGTGTTATTAAAGAGTTTGATGTACCCAGCATCGAGTGTTAGCGTCGCATATAGAAAATCTAATCGACCACCGGCGAACAATTGTTATGCAAAATATGTAGGTCACAGCTGGGACTGTGTATCCACGAGAAATGTTGCATTCCTCGTTAATATTCGGACTCGAAGACAAGCCTTATTATTTTTATTATTATTTAAGCTAACATGGATGTCTGGAAATTTAGGCACCGGATATTTAGGCTACCGGATATTTAGACACTTTTTGACAAGGCGGAAAATTAGGCACTCTTTATTAAGCGACCTTAATTTTGAACATAATTAAACAATTTTAACGGATATTTTATCATTAGGCTATGGGCTATCGTTGACCTAAAAATAAATATAACGATTCTTACTACTTTTCATGATACAAAAGAAAAGCTGAAACAAAACGGGGAAAAAAATATTATCATGAGTATGTGTGGCAAAAAAAAAAAGACTCCGGATTAAGAGTCATTATATAATATAGACATCACATGATTCACATCATTGCTTCACCTCCATCACCAACCCCTATGGTTGTCGGATGAGTTTTTGAAATTGATAATTACGCGATTTGTGTACATGTTTAGTTACCAATGTAAATACGTTAGATTAAATAATATTATAAAATATTTATTATATATTATGTCGGAGCGTGTTGGTGATAAATATAATCGCCCTCTCCTCATCTACTTTAACCCTTAAGAAGTGCTCCTGAAAAGGGAAGGGGGGGGGATCGTACTTTTGAAACGGGGAGGGGGCGGTAAAATGTTGATGTTGATGATCGGCACATAAACCTTTATTTCTTGTGAGATAGTCGCCTGTGTAAGGGAGCCTGACTCATTTTGGTTATTTTTTTTAAGAACTCAAGGTAATACTCATAGTAAGAACTCTACCGCTGAATAAGCGCTGAATAAGTATTCACAAGAGACCAATTTTCTCAAAACATTGATGAAGACATTTTTAACACACTTATACTCACAAAATTAGATCTTCAAATTAGAATTGTTCATTTTTAATTAATATAAAAAGAGAGAACTATAGATATTTGGATTACTATTGTATTGATTATAAACTAAATACTTGTATTAGTTTATTAACATAAAAACCGAGACACATTGCCTATCAGGGTTCATAGCCAATGAGGTAGTTCCGAATTCCCCCCAAGTCACGTGGTTGTGTGTATACAACGCGCACCGTGCTTTGTTTTAGTTAGTTTGTAGTGGGAATCTGAAGCGTTTCAAGTCAATATTTAGTGGTTTCAATTTACTCATTAGCGCTAAACTATAATTTGTTAATAACAGGATATTCTAGAGATACATTTTTAAAATATTTTCAACTAAAACAAATAGTTACGTTGGCCTATAATCTGCCATACTGAGATCAAGATTTCTTGATCTACAATGAATGACTACACTTACAGTTCTTAACATTCGGGTAACCAGTCCTAGAAAAAAAAAAGTAACACTTTCATCCCCCCCCCCTTTCCTCTCTGCCCAAAAGTAAACAAGCTTGAACTTGAGTAGAACACTAAAAGTTGGACAGCAGACCAGTGTGTATTGGTCAGATAGCTCTAGGGCAAGTCTAGTGTGTAGACGATATGTCGACTAGTTGTTATAAAAGATAAAAAGACTGCCATGAGTTTTCCTTGTGCGTAATAGGCTTGAGTTGTTTAGCGAACAAATAACACATCTGATAGTCAAGGATAAATCTAGATCTACTCTTACAGTTACACAGGCCAAATGTGTCTTACCCCGCCCTTTCATTGTTCAATTTGGTTTCTAAGCAATAAAATGGATCTAGATCTGTTTCGTCAACGCATTTTTGAAACTTTAATGTAACATTTTGTGAATTTCTTAAAAATGATAGAACTTTTAATAACATAATAATGCATCATGTATCCAACACAAAAAATAATTCTTAATGTTATAGATGTGCATAATGTATTAACGATTAGCGGAATATGAAATACATATAACGTTAAAAAATAGCTGAAGTTTATGAAAATAATAATGTTTCAACTAATATGCATATTATCCCATATATAGGCCTATAAATATAAATAAATAAATAAATATATATATATATATAGGCCTATGTATGTATGTATGTAATTTACTTAAAACTGAGGGAAAGCAAGTCAACTGCTATAGTAAGAATGAAATAATTTTTTTTTACAAATCTATGTCAATTTAAGAAAATTTCCAACTTCAGATTGCGACAGTTTTAGCTGTATTACATCTCGTATTTAAAAAAAGCTATAAGATGATATACGGACTTTCCACGCGAAGTCACTCTTACTGTTACAAGAAGAAGATTTTCGGCGAGGGAGGGCCCGGAGGGGTGTAGCCTTCACATTAGACTGCTGATAGCTCTAGTTATAGACAATAGTCACTACAGACTAGATCTAGCGCGTCTTCAGTCTCGTAACAGTGAAAGGAAAATAGTGCTAAGTGAAATGCTTGCTTGAGCCAAGGTCGTTTTCAATCACGAGGTCGCGCTTCACAAGTGGGTGAAAGGCGGTGTAGACGCGTCGTCACTGGTCAGCTCAATGTAACTGGGAAAAAAAACGAAAATAGACACCAGGTTGAATTTAATATGAAATTTTAGGTGTTTTCCAGGTTTTCAAGGTGGCTACGAACCCTGGCCTATTGTTATAGCGATAACAACGATTGGTCTTGTTTAAACCTCGAAGTAACGCGCGTAATGTCCTTTAGCCCCCCCCCTTTTTCCACGCACTCCCACTAAAAGGAGAGGATTAGTCGTGGCTAGATGTTGAACATGGCCGTGAAAATTACGTAATGAGTCTCAAGGCTACACACTGGCGGTGTAAGGAAAGTAGATCAGCTTGGAGTACAAATTGACGTTTGGGAATTTCAATTTTATAGGCTTTGCAGAGCTTTCAAAAACTTTGGTAGACGAATTTCAGTTTTAACCATCATAATGTTAATAACAGTAATACAAATAATAATATAAAGGAAATGCAGATAGTTACATTTCATTGGGCAGTGTTGAAAGGGAAACGAATGTTTTGTTGTTGTTTTAATCATATATATGTATGTGTGTAAGTGTTTGTTTAATAATGTGTGTATGAAACCTTGTTTGACTTTTTTATTTTTCATTCCAAAGAGCAAAAAAAAAATGTATGTGGTACTGAACATAAAAGGAATGGGGGAAATATCATACCTTCTCGAAAATTGTAGTAAATAGGCCATATATTAAATTTGGTTTATGATAGAGAAGGCGGGGTTAAACTGGAACATCAACGATCTGCTATAAGCAGACTAAGTATCTACAAGAGACCAATATTCCATTAAAAAAAACATGAAATAGAAATGTTCAACTCATCTGTCTTTTCAAAACATATTTGATCGTGATTTCTAGCCGTTTTGCAATTTCCAACCATATACATTTTATATAAATATTATATTACATAAATTTACATATATATTCAATAAAAATTAATTACCACAAATACTATTTGAAGGAGGTAACACACCTACACACTCACACAATAGATCTTCACAAAGGGCCTCCCCATTAAAAATAGAAAGAAGGAGTGTTGATAATAGAGATTAAGACTGGGTAAAACTTTACATCGCAGGACCCTTATGAAGAATGTTACGCAAGTGGCAGCACCGCGCTGTCTATCGCTACGGTAATCAGGTCACAAGGTCACTACCGGCTAGACGGTGTCGGTAGTATCATGTAGGCCTAATAGTTCGTGATAGATCTAGTCATTCGCTAATGATATGAAAACTCTGGATCTATATTATGTAATAAAAAAAATATTTAAAAGGCTATAAAAAATAAATAATGAGAATGAATTAATCTTTATTTTTTTAATTTGTTTTTTGTTTGTGTCACAAATGTATGGTACCGTTATCCTATATATGTACGGGTTATAGGCCTATATTTATATATTTTTGCTGACACTATTTTTTTTTCATTTGTAATGTTTTACAGACCTAAATTATTATTTTTTAATTTATTGATTTAATGTAATTTTACTTTAAAATTAAAGTAAACCATAGTCTATGAAGTAAACCAATCATATTGGGTTTCGTATATGTGCAACATATTCTTTATTTTATTTTCAAATTAAATTAAACTGAATGGGTTTCCTTATAAGTACAGATATTTATCTGAAATCCACGCATTTTCAATAACAGTAGCTAGATGGGTATACCGCTAGATGTTTATGAAGAGTAGTGTGTAGCCTAACATATGCTCGCCCCTCCTCCTTTCACATTCTGGACTTGGAACCAGACAACGGAGGAGTTACCGGCATTTTAACTAAAATGTAACTGTTTTTGTTTTTTTTTTATATTTAAAGCCGGTAGAGGAGACATATGCTATACAATACAAAGGCTCAGTGCTGATGTAAATGAAATAAGTTGCAGTTGCATTTAAACCGTATAAACGAATATAGATATAAAAAAAAGAGATGAAAGCTAAGCCTAAACTAGAAGATGTTCAAATATAAGAATATTTGTGATTCAGTTCTAACGTGTGGCTCTCAAGCATAAAATTTAAGAAAGTAGGCCTACACTGGAGTCACAGTGGAAATAACACGCTAAAAATTTACCCCACAACTAAAAAAAATCCAGTTTCATTGAACAGTGGTCTTATTTCTGCCAGATCTCTACAAATCTTTTTTTTTTATTATTATTTCAAGTTGTGAAATCCACCGTAAAACATACAACGCTCAAATATTAATTGTATAGAGGCTTTTGTGTAAAGAAAGATACATAGATTACCATGACCATGATGTCCACTTTTGTCTTCGGGAACCGATAATAAATGAGCGCTCGGTATTAATTTGGGATAGACATAGTTTCGAGCTACATCATTAATTGTATGTATGAAGAATGATCTATTTCAACTAGAGCGACTACTTTTAGGTCCACATAGACTTCGCAAATGTCATAATTAAATTAAATACTTATTTCAGCTACACTAGAGTGAGACTAGAAGCAACTCTAAGGCTTTTACATAAAACCAGTGAAGTGAATTGATATCAACTGTATTAATAGATAATGATAACATATGTCTCCCCATTTTCTACACTGATGTTTAAGTGAATTACAGCTAGGTACCAATTTATGATCAAAGAAATATTTATAGAGACAAAGTCAAGTGACGTAAGTTGTAACTTCCAATGCAATAAAGTAAGCATTAAGTGAATAGGAAACTATGAAAAAAATAATCAGTTGGGAAAGTGAGAAGCAGATAAGCTAACGGAATCTATTATGTCATGACATGAAACTATATGAGACAACTAAAGAATTGAAAAGATTGAAACTCACACTGGGTTTTGTATCCGAATCAATCAGGAATAAAAAATTGAAAGCGACGATGCGATGTTCACTGTTGGATAGCTTGATAATAAACTGCCCTAACTAAAACGTGGACACGTGACTTAAGACAAACAAACCAATCATGCAAATCTGTCGTGGGTTATCCCAATGTGTGTGATTTGACCATTTAAGTGAGGGTTACATGAAAAAACAGCAGGGGGTGTGATAGGAAGGGATGGGTGGTTGTTGACAGTCTAGCATGTGGCGAGGGAGTTACGCAACATGTCCATCTGTTTTATATGGCCTGCGGGCTCATGATGTATTGTATGTATTGAGTATGTAAACCTACATTTAGTACTTAAATAGATTCATGTATCTTCAACTGTATAGCTTTTAAAAAGAAACATTTTAGATATATAGACAGAGATGAGGTAGAGAGATAAAGGATAGATAGATAGATGGATAGAGAGATAAATAGATAGAGAGAGAGATAAGTTAGACAGAGAGAGAATAGATAGGTAGAGAGAGGGATAGATAGGTAGAGAGAGGGATAGATAGAGAGATAGAGATAAGTTAGACAGAGAGAGGATAGATAGGTAGAGAGAGGGATAGATAGATATATAGATAGAGATAAGTTAGACAGAGAGAGGATAGATAGAGAGAGAGAGGGACAGATAGAGAAAGGATAGATAGATAGAGAGAGATAAGTTAGACAGAGAGAGGATAGAGATGGATAGATAGAGAGAGAGATGGATAGATAGCGAGAGATAAGTTAGACAGAGAGAGGATAGATAGGTAGAGAGAGAGAGAGGAAGGGATAGATAGAGAAAGGATAGATAGATAGAGAAAGGATAGATAGATAGAAAGGGATAGATAGAGAGAGAGAGAGAGAAGTTAGACAGAGAGAGGATAGATAAATGGATGCATAGAAAGAGAGATACGTAGATTTTGTTTATTTATCTAGCTAATTATAAGAATAATTAAATAAAAAGTGTGTTTATTTAAATAAACTATATAAAAATCCCATTTGTATAGTTATTTGAAACATTTTCACCATTTCCTATTTATTTGCTACGCGCGTGCTTTACTGCCCCGTCGGCGTTGTGTCTTACCGTAACCAACGTATAGGATCTCTGTTCTCCGGCGCAATAGTTCTTCTCACGTCTGCTATCAAACTCGCTAGACGGTCGGCCATAAAACACGGACATATTGACTCCCCCCCCCCCCCCCAAATAAAAAGTGGGGTCAATTAGCCTGGTAAGGGGATGGTATCAGCATCATACTTACTTCTATTCGGTGCTTTTTTTTTTCTAAAGAAATAGGTGCCGGTACTCACTAATAAATTAATAATAAACGTTAAAATACAAGAGAAGTAATATTTTTTCCCAAAATTGAAAAAGGTGCCGGTACGCCGTATATACATTCTATTTACATACATGCGAATGTTTGCTCTTTCCCTACGGCTATGTGGCTATCGCCCTCTAATCTTGTCCACTTTTTTTTAACATATCTATGCCATCCAGCAATTAAGGTCAATCCTCTTAATACCTACGTCGTTCCTTTCCTCCATTTCTCCCCATTGGACAGTTTGGCACATGACATAGCGCTAGACAGAATGGAGCCCCCCCCCCCCCCCACCACCTACCAACCCCGACCCACCCTCACAGACACCTAAGTAATAATCTCATTTGTAAGTGATACATTTTGTTCAACAGGCCTGTTTGTAACTTTGTTTTGTTACAGAACTATAATTCCAAGCTCTAAACAAAAAAAAAATGTGGGAGGAGAAATTAAGTGGACCAATTAGATTATACTCTAAATTTTTGGCAATTTTAGGATTCAAGCATAAATTGTGAGTGATAGTCCCAAATGTATTAATACAATAGAGCACGTGGTGTCTGGCAGCGCATGCGTCACCCAGATCGCGACGATCCATGGTGGCGACTGAGGAGGTCAGAGCAGTCAATAGTTGCGCAGTGCAGGACGGAACATTGTCCTATTGGGGCATACTTTGCCCGGTTCCGCAATAAAACTTTGACTCCCGATGCCGTCACTGTGGAGAGAGCGTCGAAACAGTGTCGCATGTCTTGTACGAGTGTCCCCAGCTCCGCGAGCTAAGGGGGGACTTGCCTGTGCAGTCACTCGACTTGTATGGTAGCTATGAGGCACTACGCCGGACGGCTAAGTTTCTTGCCAGAGCACTACGGGAGGACTAGTCCTTCCTGCTCTGATTTTTCAATAGGAGTTCATCTCAGGTAGCTCAGCTCGACCAGCCGATTGACTCAGAGCGGGCCATCTGGGCTACAGGACTAGAGGAACTTTGAACCATTTTTTTGACGCACCCTGTAGTTTACCCTTACGGCTCAGGCCCATCCCCCCCCCCCACAAGATACCCGCCCAGGTCCCCGGCACTGCTGGATTTGAATTTTTCCATTCACTCCAAGCACACCAAAAGTTACCTAATTTAGTTGGCGTCTATAAACCTTTGCATTTTATACTAGGTTCACAAACTAGAAAACGCACAGCTTTGTAAACATTTTATAGAGATTTATGGACGTGTATCTTAGTTTATTTCGGCTTAGCTTAGTCGAGGAGTAGAGAAAATCTCAAATATTTGGAAGTAGCCTATTCCGTAAAAAAATTATCTACTTATATGATGCTAGGGTCACTTGACCTAAACAATAAAGAACTTGAAAAACCAAACAGCGGACCTGGAAGAAGATGGATCTCCAGCTGTTCGGCGCCAGGATTATCCGACCTTCACATCATCAGTACAAGGAACGTCAAGACCATTTACGAGACTGAGAAAACTGCAAGTGGCAGCAAAGATGAGAAACATAAACCTTCATCTTAAGAATCAGCGAGTAAAGTTAGACTCTCTCCAACTGTCCCCACGTCTTGCCCATCTGCTTGACATCTGCTTCCAAATTGCGGCACCATATATTCCTGGGCCGTCCCTATCTTGACGACTACAGGTATAAACAAATAGTTTGAGAACATCGCGCAGGATGGACAACAGGACAAACTGAGCGTGCTGGTACGAACCTCGCCGATAGCGAAAGAAATGAAGTTGCCATAAAAAAGGGGATGCACAAAAAAGCAGCCCTGTTAGATAGCCCTAAAACAGGAGCATTCAGACATACGAACAGTGGCTAACTTTGCCGCTTCGGAATCGGCTTACTTAGTAGGATCCGATTGTTCGTGGACTCAAAAAGAAACACAAACTAGTTTTTCATGTGAGTACATTATTTACATCCTTTGTCTTTCAAGACAGAAGGAGACATATTACGGTCGGCAACTTCGTCATGGTTAACAAAATGTCCATTTGTAGCGTACTCGTAATATAAAAATCCAGTTATGGATTTACGGTAGTACGTCAACCCTGTCCTGTGCCTATATTTCCGCAAAATACACATTTTTTGCTTGCATATTTAATAATTATAATTATTTTTAAAGTAGAAAAATAAGATTAGATACTCTAAAAAAAAAAACGAGAGCAGAAAAAAATGTATTTCAATACGTATTTAAAAGAAACAAAACAGTTAACACACGATTAGATTTATCACGATTAGATTTATAATATTATTTTTTTAGCAAAGATACGTAGGTCTGTAATTAATTAATAATATATTAATTAAAATTCCCCAATTAAAAACATAAAATACCATCTAAACATTAATAGTTATTCCAAGAATAATTTGTACAAAAAAAAATCTAAATCTATATTACATAGATCTACGATTTAACGTACTAAAAGAAGAGAGAGAGAGAGAGAGAGGGCAGTGACCGGGCGCGCTCTGCGCGCGAGCAGGTGAGGTCACGTCAGTACGTCATCATACGTGCGGATAGACAGCTGCCAAATAATTGACCTGAAAAACTAGGGTCCTGCGATGTAAAGTTTTACCTAAGACTGTTTATAAAATATGAATACTACGTAAGTTGATCAGTATATTTTAATTCCTATAAGTAACGCGCATAAAACCTTCTTCCCCATTCCCACTCTAATTTTAACACCTTCAACCTTGGTATACAATGCTGTTCCCTGCCCTTAACTCCAGTGTGTAGCCTTGAGACTCATTGCGTCATTTTCACGACCTAGCTCAACATCTACCCGCGACTAATCCTCTCCTTTTAGTGGGAGTGCGTGGAGGGGGGAGGGCTAAGGAGGTGAAGAAATGAGAGGAGAATCATCATTTTATAATGGCTCTTCATCCGGAGTCATTATTTCCACACATTCTCGTGATTGTCATTTTCCCCCGTTTTGTCAGCTTTTCTTTTATATCAAGAAAATTCAGTAAGAATCGTTATAGATGCTATTTTTTTTTATAACGTCACCGATAGCCCATGGTCTAAGGATGAAATATACGTTAAAATTTTAATATTATTTTCAAAATTAAGGTCGCTAATTAAAGAGTGCCTATTTTCCAGTGCCTAATTTTCCGTCTTGTCAAAAAAAAGTGCCTAATTATCCGGGTGCCTAAATTTCCTAAATTCGCTTAACCGAGAGGGAAATAGAAAACCAGAAAGAAAGAGAAAGAGAAAGATTGAAGCCCCGCCTCAAAGAGAATCTTTTGTCACCTTCAGCCCATCGTACAAATATTCGTGTCCCTAATGACACTCGTCCAGGGCCAGGTCCAGTGATGAGACAGTCTCTGATTATTTGTTATTGTAGTGATGCTATTTTTATTTTTTTAAACAAATTTTTGTAGGATACAAGAATAATTGCATACTAAACGACGAGAGAGAGAGAGAGAGACAGAGAGAAAGAAACACAAAGAGAGAATAAGAGAAAGAAAAATATAGAGATGTTGACATTTTGCTTATGTGAATGTGTTTGTATATAGAGTTATTCCCCTTGGTAAGAAAGCTCCTATTGTGTGTTAAAGAGTTTGATGTACCCAGCGTCGCATACAGAAAATCTAATATCGACTACCGGCGGACAATGGTTATACTTGCCCTAGAAGTGGTAAAATATGTAGGTCACAGATGGGACTGCGTATCCACGAGAAGTATTGCATTCCTCGTTAATCTTGGGACTCGAAGACAAGCCTTATTATTATTATTTAAGCTAACATAAGAGGGAAAGAGAAAAGGAGAGAGATTGGAGCCCCGATGATACTCGCCCAGCGCCTCGTCCAATGTGTTATTGTAGTAATGCTGTCCTCATTTTTTTTTAAATAAATTTAATTAGAAACCAAATGAGGATACTAGACTCAAAGCATACCAGACGAGAGAGGCATAGAGAACGAGAGACAGAGAGAAAGAAAGAGAGAGAAAAAATAGACATGTTGACATTTTATTTATGTGTATGTGTTTGTATGTAGTTGTTCCCCTTGGTAAGAAAGTTCATACTGTGTTGTGTGTAAGAGAGAAAGTAGTGAATTAAAATGCTACGAAAATAAGGGCTCGAACCTGTGACACTGGATTCGACACCACCGCCTAGCGATAACGCACCAAGCGAAACTAGCCTCTAGACCATCGGAATGTCCATAAAAACATTCTTCTGATCCAGAGTCATTTCGCCCGTATACAAATTACCACCCCAGTGGTCAAAGGTCACAAGCCCAGCTATCCTCTGCCCCACCCTCGCAGCATCCGTTCACTAACAACTTCGATAGAGCCGACACAGACAGCCGTTAGGCATGTATTAGACAAACGATGGCTCTATCTAATTGTTTATCTCTCACAAAGACAAGTGGACAACATAAACACATTACATATAGAAGCTTCAGTGGGTACGAGCAATAATGCTGTAAACGTAAATGTAAGAGAGTGTGTTATGAAAGAGTCTCGTGTATCTAGCGTGCTGTGTTCTTTAGTGTTATATTAGGTTAATGAGTGTAACATTATTTTAAGATAACAAGAGAGGGAAAGAGAAAAATAGACATAGAAAGAGAAAGATAGAGAGGGAAAGAGATAAATATATATATATATATATATATATATATAGAGAGAGAGAGAGAGAGATCGGAGCCCCGCCACAAAGAGAATCTTTCGTCATCTTCAGCTCATCAAACAAATATCATCCAATGCTAAAGTCGTCTCTGAAGACTGGCCACCCTTGAGAAATAAAATACCATTTAAAGATGCTTTACTCATTTTAAAGATTAGAAGTAGTAATACCATCTCCCAATAGAACTAGGCCGTCGCAATAGGACGAATTATAAAGACTCAAGAGATGCCTACATGCCAAAATGGAAATGTGTATTCCCAGACCTGGAAATGTGTATTTTGAGGGGCAATTGTGTATTTTTCTAAATATAAAGAAATATACTCAGGAAAGACTAAAATCATTCAATCTCGTAAGATACACTAATACAGGCATGCAGCAATCCAAAAAAAAAAATCACACAGTATAAGAGTTATATAAGACATGCTGTAAAGTTTTCCAAATATTCACACTTTGAGTCTTTGTCGTAGTTCATAGACTTGTCTAGAATATGAATCAGTTCTTGACATTTGGCAATGATGTTATGATCATGGTGCTTCTAGTGTTTTATTCCTGATTCCGTAATGGCACCAACAGAAAATTCATTTAAAAGAATATGACTTTATGCTAGAAGTGCATTTAGACTTAAACCAGATGCAATGGTTTGTTTGTCTGGATCTAGTGACATCTAGTTTTGTTTATGAGCGATTTCTTTGCAAGCTATAGAGTATGCAGACACTGGACATTTTTTTCACATTTTTAAAGTATTCAAATTTTCATTTTGAAACCATTATTTGCAGACTCAACAATGAAAGCTTTGGCATGCTTTACTATCACCAATAAAAATAAAGATTTGTTTTAAAAGACATACAATCCTAACTAGTCATTGAACTTGTTTCTAATATAGAGTCTGCTGAATTATATAAGCTCCCTAGCTGTTGTAAGATAAGGCTATTTATTCTAGGTTCTTATGCTTGAAAACAAACAGATGTGTTGAAGAAGGGCACATGGGATAAAAAAGTTAATGCTTTTTTCTGCATAAGCAAAGGCTTTTCTTTTGTAATCAAAGTAAGCCTTGAATATTCCTGATGTTATTTTTTGAATTCAGGCTTTCATAAGTAATGGAACATAGTTAAGATACTAGTGACTATAACTGTAGCTTTAGATCTTCCTACTTTCTGTAATTTTTTAATCAGGGCACATCAGTTTGATTCCCTTTGTCATGCTAAGGGAGAGAGAGATTAACCACCATTTTGTCCATTAAAACCTCTGCCCTACTCACTTTCATCTGCTGTATTATAATAGCTTACAAAACTCATATCTAAATCTAGAGCAGTGGTCTTCAACCTTTCTTGGCCTACCTCCCCCCTTTTTTTCTTTCAACAAATCTGCCAGCGCCCCCTCTCTAAGAAAAACACTTATAAAAAAGGTTAAGAAGGCAAATTTGAACAAAATGTCATTTTTAAATTAATTTTTATGCTGATGAGAGATGACCGCATGCCAAAGGTGATCTTCTTTGTTGCCCTCACTGGCATAGAGGAAAAATACCTGGTAGCAGATGTCCTCTGAAAGAGACAGTTGAAGAGCTATCACACAAAAGCTGCGGAACAAACATTTAAGACTCAAAGAAAAGCCATTATTGAAGACAGGCGCAAACGACGGAAAGAAAACTAGAATAGACCGCCAGCAGACAATGGCTTTGTCTGCACAAAATTCTGGAAAATATGCAGGTCTCAACTGGGTCTGCGTAATTATGTGAAACACTGCTCTCACCTGTAATCTTCGGAATTGAAGGCGAAAACAGCCAATATTATTATTATACAAAAATGATGTCAAATAATTTGCAGTGATTACACACAAAAGTTAATCTCACTGTCATGACTTTCTTTCAAATCCTTAAGAATAACCCCCTTTTAAATATTTGGGCCTACTGTTTTTAGTTTAATTGTAAATTTAGTTTTATTCTTTTAATATAAACATTATTATTGCTGAATTCACTACAAAAAGAAATTAAGCTAATGGGAAACTTGTGCCTCCTGCAGTCTGACAATATTAGAAATTTCAAGCTTTAAATTAGCCAAAGCAAGGCAAAGGTCTCCTCTAGTCGCTACATCCAGTCTATTACTTTGCTTATTCATTAAGTTTGTCACCCACTAAATCTTGGTTAACCATGTATGTTGATGAAAAAGCTAAAACATAACTCCATTTTTGACCACAGTTTTGGAACTTTACTGAAACATTTAAATGCAGCCACATCTCAGTTGTGCCTCCAGGGGCGAAGCTAGGAATTTTCCATCATTTGGGGGCCAGGAGGGCTTGAACTCTTTGGGGGCCCCTGCATTTTGCGTAATATTTAATTTATTTAATTAAAAAGACACTCATTTGGGGACCCACAAAGTAGGGGCCCAGGGGATTTTCAAATTGTTCCCCCTCCTCCCCCCACCATAGCTACACCACGTGTGTGCCTTCTATGTTAACATCCCAGCGAACTTAAGTTTTAAGTCTAATCTCTTTTTTTATCATGTTTCACAAAACTGTTGAAAGATGAGATTATTTTTGGCATGGGTTTGTATTTTATTTACAATTTTATTTCATTAGATTCAAATAGAAATGAAATTGCAGGCTTAACTTTTTTGTGTATTATAACTTACTAGGTGAATAGTGTGAATAGGTCTGTTCTTTATTCTATATTACTATGAAGTCATTGTTGCGTTCAACCACTGATGGTTTCCTATATGTGGTCATTTATAAGCTACATAACTAGACAATTTTAAAATAATATTTCATCACTAACAGATCAGATGTATAACATATGTTTAAAAAAAAAATATTTTTTTTGTTTTAATCAATTTTCAAACAGTATCATAAGACTTTTAAAAAAGCTATGCATTTTCTAAGAGGCTACCAAAACATATCCAGCTTTGCCATTTTATGTTTTTAATGTTGTTTTAATAGTAGATCTTTATAATTGTTCATGAATATTCTTTTAAAAATTATTTTTTATATTGCTATATGTTTGTGAAGCCGACTTGGTTTCATAACCTCATCTGAAAATGCCGTCATTCAAAGTAGAACATACTTTTTATCTAGTGGCAATTCAATAAAACTCTTAGTACGGCTGATACGCCGATAGCGTCCCCATCGGAGACCACTGGTGACTGATCTGGAGGCTGGGGCAGATTCATTAATGGTTTGTTGGTTTTAATGTGCATAGGGCCTATGCCATAGGCTATTTAATTTAAAGCTATTTTAATAATTCTATGGAATTGTAAGCTAATGTCCTGAATGTGAAATACTAGAATCTAGAATTCTAGATCTACTACTAGTCACTTGACCTATATTTGCCCAATTTTTAAAGCTACAATGTACCTAGTCAGTTAAATTTAGCCTTTTTTTTTTAGGTCGATAAATAAAATACTAATACTTAGACTCTTAGTACTTACTTATACTACTTGTAGTAATGCTAAAACTAAAAGAATTTAATAAATAGATCTAGATTCTAGATTCAAAATTTCAATCTAGATAATAAAATATACTTTGTGAGGTTGGAGTTAGATTCATCTAATATATAGAATTATAGATCTATACTCAAACGGCATAGTCATACTCATGATACTCAGGACTCAGGATACTCGATACTGGTAACTGGTTCTACTTTTCTAGATCTATATATATAAATATATATACTATATCTATATCTATATTATATTGTCTAGTACTCTAGTATATATACTAATAAATATAGACTCTCTAGTTCTAGTAGTAGATCTATGATTCTAGTCTAGTACTAATATTAGTATAGTTACAGTATAGTAGTAGTACTAGTAGACCTATCTATCATAATCTATGATCTATGGCTATAGCCTATAGATAGTATATAGATCTACTAGTAACTAGTAAATACTACTATTTACTATTAGTAGGAATTACTTATTACTAGGACTAGAGACAGAGAGACTAGAGTCTAGATTACTCTAGATTAGTCTAGATCAGTGATTCCCTAAGTGGTCTATATAGACCCCCAGGGGTCTACGAAGACTTCCAAGGGGTCTATGAAAGTGAATAAACAAATTGGGGGTCTATGAGATGTCCACGGGGGGTCTACGATAATAGATTTCATTTAAGCAGGTCATGACTTTAATTTTCACATCACATTAATGTAATTCTTCACACTAATATATAATGTGTACATCACATTAATATAATTCTTCACACTTAGTTAATCCTTTAAATATTTATCCTGCTATCCAAATGAAAACTTGTATTTATTTTCAAGACTTATTTCAATCCCGTTCCTTTTGTCTACATGTAAGGAATGCTGAGCTAAATGAAATGTCAACTGTATAGCGCTCTGATTAGTTAAAATTGTTCATTCCTTCCTTATCAAACATGCCAATTGCCCTTTTTTATGCCGATATGAAACTAATTACACTGGAGGATAATCTGAGACAATGTCGGTATGATAAAAAGATTTGAAAAACTTTCAAACATTCAAAGATAAAGTTCAGAATAGACCCACAAAATATGTCTTCGACTTCATATAGAGAAGATGATGGTATGTGGGCGTCTTACAATATCTGTTTACTTATATCAAAATAGGGTGGTAGTAGTTAAACGCTTGGCATCCTAACCTGGGGTCCTTGGTTCGAATCTCGGTGAATTTTGAATGTCATGTTTTTTAGGGCTCCCCACCCGTGACCTCCGTGCCGTAGGTGCCGGTCCATCCAACTCTAATGGGTACCTAACTTAAGTTAGGAAGAGTAAAGGCAGTTGGTCGTTGTGCTGGCCACGTGACACCCTGCTCGTTAACCGTTGGCCAAAGAAACAGATAATCTTAACATCATCACTCGGTCTGAAAGGGGAACTTTACTTTTTATGACCAAATACGTAAAACACTAATGGTAAAACATTTATTTTACCAGCCGTTGTAGTTGTAAAAACTGTTTTACATAAAGCTACATCTGATATTAGTAAAAGAATTGCTTTAAGCATCTCTACAGTTCAAAGACACATAGGTGGCATGAGTTATAAAATTAAAAGCTTATTATCTAACTATTTACAAACGACATCTCTACAGTTTGGGATCAGCAGTGTCGCAGGCTCTGACAGGGTGTAGTGATGTGCGCTGCTAACTGCATTAGGGTCGCTGGATCCTTATTTTTACTCAGGGTTGACCCACAAAACCTTTCCCATGTTTAAGTGCAAGGCAGGAGAGTTTTTGAATTCTGCTAGGTAGTCAACCAAGGCTAATTAGCCCTCCCTGCTTACTGGCTTCTCCCCTTCTCCTGGTAGTGACAACATCTTCGCAGACTCAGTATTTGAGCCACACATGATTAAGAAATACACGAAAAACTGCTCTTTGAGAAAATTTTAATGATACTTAAACCTAAGGCAAATTTGTTAATTAATTAATATTGAATGTTTGAAGCGCTACTTCATAGAACAACAAATTCCTATTTGAAACATAACATCCGTACCAACGGATGATAAATCTGCAAAAAGACATTTCCAGTGTGTTTGGTGATTCCAATAGATATCTATTTTTATTTTAATTATTAATTGGTTTCAAAAAAAAATCTCTATAACTTAGTATGTAGCTTTAAATTAATTTTTCACTTTTCAACTCACTACAGATAGAAATTAGTTTAACATAAATGTTGATGAATTTGAAAAAATGTGCAAATTAAGCAGGGGGTCTACCGAAAACCAGAAAACATGGCAAGGGGTCTACAACACAAAAAAGTTTGGGAACCACTGGTCTAGATCTAGACTATCATTATAAAATAAATATAGTCGAAATAGATAAAAATTAATTAAGTCTAGACTACATACCATTAGATAACAAGTCTAGGAATAAGCTGACACATTGAAAGGTACTCCACTTTGTTGGCATCAGGCATCATCAGCAAGATCTAGATATTCTATGTCTAATTAGATCTAGAGTGTAGATGTAGTAATAATTAGTTGAAATCTTCGCGCATCAGCGCAAGAAAAGAAAAAGTAAGAATAATCCATTTCCGGCATGGATGCACTGATCTATATAGTTCTATATGATTGAAACAACTTTTTGTTTTTGGTTTTGTTCTTTTTGTTTTTGTTAGTTTGTTGTTGTTGTTGTTTTTTGTATTATTTTTTTTTATAAATTTTTATAAAAATTTTTAAAACTTTTTTTTTTGCTTTCGCGGGAGGAATGCGTATTTCCTTTTCAGATGTTAAACCGTACTCGCGTATTTCCGTGTCCATTTGCGTACAAAAATACGCAAGATACTTGTAGGCAACTCTGTGAAGATATAATTATTTTGTGTCAATTTTGTACACCAAAAATTAGGTGATGCTTTCATTATCTGCTGGTGTGTGAGATTTTAAATTACATAGACTAAGATTTAAAAAAAAAAATAAAAAAATCTAATTCTTAATCAGTAAAAAACAAAATACAAAAGAAAACTTCGGTGTATTCATAAAGTTGTTTCTGCCTTTTTTTCAGAAGCTAAATCCTACTATAGAATTGTATAGGGCCTATTGATATTTTAATATATAACTATTAAATTTTTGACATCATTATTCTCATATTGTGTGTTGCTATGTCTCGCCTAGATTGTAATTTGGTTCTAGATGACAATTTCACTTTTTGTGAATCGTGTGAAATTGGGAGGGGAGGGGGGAGATTCATTACTAGTAGAAGAGGAAAAGAAACTAATTATTCAAACAATGTAAACTTATCGCGAATACCGAATAATTGTAAACAGCTGTATATGGGACGGGAGGCGAAGGAGGTAGAAATAAACATTAATTCGGTGACGGGTGCAGATTTAGCCAAGCTATGGTAGGCCATTTATCTTATCTTATATAATACAGACGTTACTTCAAAAAAGAAGATGATTACGTCATACGCGTCATGCATTTAAAACAGAAAACTATGCTAAAAAGAAGAACTAGAATCTATTCAAGTTCTAAGATAATACAGGGTGAGTAGGGGGAGGGGTAGACCTACATAATAAATATGTAAGGCTTTCAAACTTTCAACGGAAAAGTCGGGAAATACACGTAAATAATGTTTTAATCCATGTCTCTGTGGGATAAATTTTATCGGCACCAAAAGAAATAAATGCACCGTTCTAACATGATCCCAAAGCAGATCATAGCCCAGCGACATAGAGCGTGACCTCCGTGACCGCATAGAGGGGCTCGCACCTTAAGGGAGAATACTTTCTCACTGTCAGGACATCGTACGAATATAAGTGTCTGATATGACACTCGTTTAGCGACCAAAGCAAAAAATGTCCATGTTGAATAAAAGACTAAAAAGAGTTTTTGTAATAAAAATATCCACATTGCAATGAAAAAAAAAGTAGATTAAAAAAAAGTATTGATAACAATTAGGAGTTTATAAAATCTAGATCTAGTAAATAACATGAAAAATGCATTTGCAAAATGTTGGGTTTATTTCTCATCTTCTTTTTTTATTACATTTACTTAACATTAAATATGAAACTTGTCTTCGAGTCTGAATATTAAAGAGGATTGCATAATTTCTCGTGGATACAGCTGTGACCAACATATTTTGCCACATCCAGCGCAGGCATAAAAATTGTCTACTGCGTGTCCATTTAGATTTTCTTTACGCCGTCTACGTCTGTCATCGGCAGCGGATTTTCTTTTGGTCTGAAATATGTATCCCGCGGCCTTTGTAAGTGATCTCCATCTGTCTTGTTCTGAAGCCGCCTGCAACCAGGAGCTCTCTTCTATGTCAGTTGAAGTAATTTGGTGCCTAAGCAATTCTTTACAACGTTTCTGTGGGACATCTCTGTTACGCTGACTACTTCAGCTCAACAAAAAGATTGCCTTTGGCATACTGTCGTCCCCCATAAAGGAGACGAACTCTGCCAAGCATAATTGTCGGACTATAAAAAGTCCATCTATACTGTCCATACCGACGTCCGCAAGAATATCGCTGTTTGTAGTGTGGGTTTAACAGTCCAGCGCGCAGCCATCCGTAGCGACATGTGAATACCCACTTGTTCTCCCCCCTCTTGTTTTTTCGTGGGGTTACAATCCGCAGAAATAAGAGAGTGATCTTTCCTTTACTTCTTGCTCGTCCAAACTGTTGATCGAAGAAGAGAATTATATATATAGATTCTAAGAGGTGCCTTCATAATGTGGTGGAAATGTACATTTTTAGTTCCTATATGTAGGCCTATCTTATAAATACTAGAGACGTGGTGTGCATTTGGGGTAATGTTTTATTCTTTTATTAACTGTGCTTTAAATCCTCCTCATAAACAGAGCCTGTAATAAACAGGACCATTTGTATGTTTAGTTGACATTTGCGTATTAAATATTCTAGTGATTTAGCGTAAATCTAGATCTATCGTATCTCTAGAGCAGGGGTGGGCAAATTACGTCCCGCTGGCCACATGCGGCCCGCTGAAGTGTTTTATGCGGCCCGCGAATACCTACAGAAATCATGTGTACCCACAGTATATACATATAAAAATGCTAATCTATTAAAAATAATTCTAAATTTCCCTACAAATTATCGAAACTCTCTCATTATATAAAGTCAAAGACACAATCTCAGGCCAGTATTTCTTCAATGCTTTGAAGAACTGTGTTGAATGTTGGGTATGATTGGAACAAGATGGCAATTGTAACAACTGATGGAGCTCGATCTTTGACTGAGAAAAACTTTTTTTTTAAAGAATATCCCAACCATAAACTCTAAACAGAAAAGTTTGCACAAAGCTGCATGAATTCTAAACATATTATGCGAAAGAAAAAGCGGTAATAAAAACATTAGACTTACGGTCATAACCACAGGCAGTATAGAAAAGTACTTGTAGATATATAAACTAAATATTCCGATGCATCCGCTGGCTTAGCATGGGCAAGGTAATGAGAAGAATATAAATTCTCAAAGTAGAAATGTCCATATTCTTAGATGGATATTGACTGTGACTTTGAAACTAATATTTCTAATGAAGAGTGGAAGATATTTTATGTTTTTCATGGTAGCTATTGCAATGGGCTGCTTGCTTATGTAATGCATGTTAAATTTTTCAAACAAGGCTTTCCAATTTCTCCAGGCCAGCAGGGGAAAATAGGTTTTGTCATTTTCCTTTGTTGAAAACTTATTTGGATTATGAAATTTATGAAGGCAAATTTTAAGACGTCAAGAACCAGTTTTCAATACCATCAGCTCACCATTTAGTGCAGAAGCTGATTCAGCTCCAGAGGACATAACGCCATGCAAATTATAACCTGTAAGAGAAGTTCAAGTCAGTACTTCCACGGTAGCTTAATGGGTGCCAGAAGCTGTATTTCCAAACTTTAAAAAAATTTTGCAGCTAATTTTTTTACATTCTTTTGGTACACATACATATGTGAACAAGTATTTTTCTTGTGGAAAATAAACAAGTGTAATCACAGGTCGATGGTGAATGACTATAATTTGACAGCAGTCACAAGTATAACAACTGGAAAGCTAGTTCCACAATTCAGGAACATTACGCACGAGTGTAAATAGTTAAATTCCTCACATTAAGTACAACTGTACATTTGTGGTGAAATGTAATATGAAAAGACAATAGCAAATTTAAAAAAAAATTGTTAAATTGGTTTCAGAAATTGCTAACTCTAGTAATTCCTCAATTTGGAATGTGATAAAAAGGAAAAGTGAATGTATAATACAGTATAAATATGAATTAAAAGACATTATACAGTTAACTAGCGTATTTTTCTAAGTTGTAAGTATACACACACACACACACACACACACATATATATATATGGCTCCTTTTGTCTCGAAAGGCAATGGATGCGCCCAAATGAGTCACTGGTTTTGGCTTAATTTTGAGACGGGTCAGAATCTGGTGTGGCTAATCAAGCCAATTCTAGAACGGCAGACTTTGCCACAATTCGTACATGTGTATGCCTCTGATTTAGGGCTAGCAGACAGGGCAGCTTTCTTTTTTTCCCTCTTGATTATGCGGCCCCCCATTCCCAAAATTTTGTTAATGCGGCCCTCGATACAAAAAGGTTGCCCACCCCTGCTCTAGAATAATCTAGACATTAGATGTATAGAGATCATTGAATTGACTAAAATTTACGGAGTTTTCAGGTTAGGTGCGAATCGTCTTCACTAGATTCACTAGATCTAACGTATATCTAACTCAATCTAGATAGCCTACTATTTCTAGCTAGATGATTTACGGACTTTCTTACGGTCTTTCTTACAGTTAGAATAAGAAGATTTTAAGTAAGGGTTGAGGGAGGGCCCGGAGGGGTGTTGTCCACACATTAGGCTGGTAATTGCTCTAATTATAGACAATAATCACTACAAACTAGATCTAGCGCGCCTTTAGTCGGAACAATGAAAGGGAACAACCATTTCTACGCTGCCAGGTGAAATGCTTGCTTGAGTCAAGGTCATCTTCAATCACGAGGTCGCGGGTCCCGGCACATTCAACATAGAGAGAGAGAGAGAGAAAGAGAGAGAGAGAGAGAGAGAGAGGGACACGGAGGTCACGGTGAAAGGCGGTGTAAACGCGTCACTGGTCAGCTCATTAACACAGCCAGCCCGTAACGTCATGCGATCAGAATGCCTAGTTACCTGTTGTTGTTTTTTTCCACCCACATTTTTAGCAAGAAATAAGCAAAATTCTAATTTCAAAAAAAAATATTGGGTAACAAATTTAGGAGAGTGGACAACATTTTAGGAGAATTCTGGCAATTTTTAGTAGAATTTTAGGGACTTTTAATTTTTTAGGAGATTTTAGAAGCGCTAAGAACCTTGTGATAAGGAGAGGGGAGTTTTATTAATGTTGCCAGGGGAAAAAACTAATTTGTATTTCCATTTAAATTATAAATAAATTTTGGAACATAAACCTCAAAAAAAAAAAAAAAAAAAAGTAAACAAAGACGTCTTTTGAGTAAAAAAAAATAAGATCTTGCTATACTAGATAGGCTCAACAAGTCGACCTTTTTTGTTTCTTTTTTTTTTATTTGAGAACTGTCAAATTTCTCTCATTACATATGCTTAGTAATGGGCAAAAGTTAACTAAAGAGTGGCCAAAGTTTAATTTAAAAAAAAAGTTTAGTTAAAATCCTAGTTTAATTATTTTTTTTTAGTTACAAACTAAAAAGTTTAATAACAAATTTTACAAACTTTTTTAACATACATACCAATAAATATTTAGACCTATGTAATTTGGGGAATATATATATATAAAACGGAGAATAGAGAGGAGAATAAACTAGCTGCACAGGTCACTAGAAAGCCTTTTGACCTTTTCCCTATAATGGTCGCTATTCCCGCCAATTCAAGGTATTTGAAAGGCGAGAAAAATAAACGTGTTCATTATATTTTTAGCAAGTTTCGCTGCTTGATAAATCCTGATTAATTCCTTGCTTCTATAGATCTACATTTTGCTGCTTTTTATTAAACACCAGTGTGTTCCTGTATAGCTGCAGGCAAATAATTTTGCTTTACTATAGATGTAAGAGAAATGTCGACTCTTATTTTAAAACTTTTTACTAGGTCTAGTGACGTCTAGTCTATTACTACTATTAGATCTATAGTCATAAGTCTATATTTAATTATTTTAGTGTCTTAGTCTTAAGTAGAGTCTAACTCTTTGTAGTCTTAGATCTAGATGTAAATATCTATTAATTGAAATCTATATTACTTTACTTTATTAGACTATATCTTTTAGTTTAGAGATTCTACCATTCTAGAATTAGAGTCTTGATTAGATCTAGATATATTTAGATCTAGGTTACTTATTATACTAAGACCTAAGATGCATAGATGATAGATCTATAATGACTATAATACTAATAATAGTCGTCAACTAACTATTATACTAAGACCTAAGATGCATAGATGATAGATCTATAATGACTATAATACTAATAATAGTCGTCACTATACTAGGTCTAATACTAAATTAACTAAATCTAGACTAGATCTACATCAACTTCTATTATAAATATACTTATATCTATTATCTAGATCTATTAAATCTAGTATTATCTACTAGAGTATATAGATCTAAATACCCATATCATCTAGTTATAATCATAATTATAATAATCTAAAATCTCTAGATCTAGAGTTACTAAGATATCTACTAGACTATCTAGATTTTAGATCTAGTAGTAGTAGTAGTAGTAGTAGTAGTAGTATTAGTAACTAGTATTTCTTAGATTATTTTTAGATTAAAATATTAATTATTTGATCTAGGTCTAGTAGCTAGATCTAATTCTCGACCCAGATTATATTTCTGATCATTTCGTTTGTAGAAGATATTAGATCCAGAATATTCTAGAATCTATCTAGAGTTAGTTAGAGAGTTTGGCTGTTTCGTCCTTAAAAAAGGTCAAAATAGTTAGTAAAAGTTTAACTAAAGTTTCTTAGTTTAGTTTAACTAATTTTTTCAATTTGTGATTAACTAAAAGTTTAATTACTTTTTTTTAG
The DNA here is from genome assembly GCF_947242115.1 of Biomphalaria glabrata. NCBI lineage: Eukaryota > Metazoa > Mollusca > Gastropoda > Planorbidae > Biomphalaria > Biomphalaria glabrata. The sequence continues at coordinate 89,974,163 of NC_074711.1, forward strand.
TTCAAACTTAGTTTTAGTTTAACTAAAAAAATTTAGTTTAGTTCTCATCAATACTGATATGAATATTAAAGCAAGCAGCGGATCCAGACAGCTGGATATCTCTTTCAAAGGCCGCGGGACACACATTTAAGGCCAAACGAAAATCTACTGCCGAGGACTGATGTCGACGGCGAAAAGAAAATCTAAATCCACCAAAATGGAAAATGGTTTTGTCTACGTTCTACGTGAATGTGGCAAAATATGTAGGCCGCAGCTGGGACTGGTTAACCACGTGAAATACTGCATACCTAATTAATCTTCGGACTCGAAGACACGCCTTATTATCAGTATATTGAACGAATTCCAACTGCTACATTAGTTTTACACGTAACGTAATTCATTCAAGCGAAGCAAAACATTCACATTGCATTGACCGGAAGTTAACTTTTTTTTTTCTCATGTAGAGATAGTTTGAGGCCACCTAGATCTAGAATAGACCTACTTTGAGTGGAAGCAGACGTGTTGTTATTGGTGTTCTTGTGTTCAATATTTCTTTTTCAATCATCTACTTTTTTGGATAATTTAATGTGATTCAACAATTGGATATTCCTTACAACTTGGATTATTGAAATAGCACGGATTATTGGAGCAGATTGGATTATTTATTACTCAAAGGTAGGACTCTTCTTAGAATCAAAAATAGAAGAAAAAACTAACATTGAACCTCGTAAGTTTAAAATTCATTTGCATGACTATCTTTAGATTCTAGATATATAGATCTAGAATCTAGATAGATCTAGATCAACTGACTTGTCGGGAGAGTGTGTAGATCTACATAAGGAGAATCGAGAACTAGATCTATATATATGATCTAGAATAGATGATAGTAGATCTAGAGTAGGCAAGATACATAGACTTATAGATCATAGAGTCTACTAGACTAGTTGAGTACTAGCTTCTAGATCTAAATGATTTGTCTATAACATTAAGTATTGATGAAATCTTACAAATAATGAAGAAATTAGATCTATATAAACATACTCATTATAGACTCTAGATCTATGAGAGATTTATTGTAGATCTAGATATAGAATCTAGTCATATAGAGTCTAGATCGATTACTAGATCTAGATCTTTTAGCATTTTTTAGTTTTCATTTGATGCTCAATGAAATAAAGATCTCTAGAACTACATCTACTAGTTTAACTAGAATCTAGATCTATATTTATATATTTAGTCTATCTACTAGAATCTATGTAGATCTAGATCTTCTTCGTTCTCTAGATTTAATTTATAGCTACAATGCAGATTTTTTTCTTCTATTTTTCTTCTTTTTACAAATATAATCGAATGCATCTTACCCGTCCCAAAAACTTTTAATTATTTAAATTACTAATTATTATACGCACGCACTTAAAACACACATCAGGGTCGGCCTTTGGCATAGGCAAACAAGACAGCCGCCAAGGCCTAGGGGGGCTACAATTGGCGGGGGCATCGCACAGGACTTAAAACATTTTTTAAAAGAAAAAATAGCAAAACTTGTGCCCAATCTTATTGTTAGTATATACTAGCCAGGTAGCCTGACTAGGTTTTAAATAAATTGCTTAATTTTCTTTTTCGCGTTTTTTAAAATATTTTTTTGATTTGATATGGGGATACCAAATTCACTTTGCATAAGGCCTGCAATTATCTAAGGCCGGCCCTGGACACACACGTACACACTTAATGCACTCACACAAACTCACACACACACTATGATGCTTAATCTCCTTAATCGTGCTGCAATTGACGTCTGCCACTGTAAGGTTGGAAAGAGCAATCCAATTAGCCGTAAGGTAAGTGAAACTCTCAGACATTCACAACAGTTGTTGCTGCATCAAAAGTTTCAAGCAATGACTGCACATACAACACCACAATATAGAATAACACTTTTTATTCCCATGTATCTCTAATAACCTTACCCCGATTTTTATGTTCTCTTCTGCATGTTTCTTTTTTTTTTTCATCTGTTCTCTGTTTTGTTTGTGATCAAATTCTCACGTTTTCACTTTAGTTTCATTATATTATCGTGTTACATTATTAGTTTGAATGTTACATTTAAATCGTCAACGTCTCTTCTTCTATCTTTTTACGTAGAAATAGTTAAAAAACTTTAATATTTTTCTGAATAATAATACCCCCTCCCCAATCTAACCTTTGTAACATATAATTTAATTTTTAGATTTAGAACTAGTAATTGAACATCAAAAATAAGATTACTCTCGTGTCATAATTATTATTTTGCAATTTCTTGATACATAATCTAGAAAGATCTAGGTAATCAATCTATTTAAATGTACATAGATGATTAAAAGCAACAGACATGAACTATTTCGAGCTAGCTTTTTTGAAACATCTCAATGTAAACTAACAGGAAATGGCTTTGTTTCAAATATTAGCTTGAATATATAGTTATATGATTAATAGTCCATTCTAAAGAAAATCCGAGAAATGATTTTGCATTATTTCTAAGCTTTGAAAACTAAAGATAAGACATTATTTCTAAACTTTGAAAACTAAAGATAAGATAAAGATCATTTCTTTTCTAAGACAGAAAAGATTGATTGGAGCGACTTCTATTAGAGCTTGAATAAGAGTTGCGTATATAATATATATCTGTGTGTGTGTGTGTGAATCGATCAATCATGGATAAGAATTAGTTTCCGGTTTCCAGTCTAGATATAATATATAAGTTTATGATTAGGACTTAAGCAGCTCTTTTATTTTAATTATGACTTTAGTAACTCGTACTATTTAGATTATAACTTAACTTTTTATTTAGATTATAGATAATTAAAATTATGGCTTTAGCAACTCTTTTTAGCTTAGGTTTTGGCCTAAGCAATGTCTGTCTCATTAATGCTTTACAATGTATTTCTATAATCACACGTGCATTTCATCTGACCAACACATTATTTATCGATTTCTATCAGTTAAAAGATGCAAGTAATTTTGATAGGAAATGTCACCTAACTTTAATAAAACATATTCTAAGAAGTATTTTCTATGGACGAATGTTTAAGAAAGGCAAATAGAGCTGCTATATAAATTTGCTTTTAAATATTTTTAAATTTAAAAAATTCAATCATAGTGTTTATGTTAAAATAAAATTTTGATGTGATAACTGTTCACATTTATTGTATAAATTTAGTGGCGTACGTGAAGGTCCTGACCTAAGTGTGATGAGTTGACATGCTATCACATTGTGGTGTACTTTGTCTCGACCTAAGTGCTATTACTGCACACAATGTCATTATAGACTTGTGATGTTCGCATAGGTGGTTCTGATCTAAGTGTAATGAATTGACGCAATGTCATATTGTGTGGGCCAGCGATTTCCAGCATAGGGGCCGGGGGCTTTTTCCGGCCCACTTTGCCATTCTATCCAACCCAATGAAACATTGACCCACAGTGAATGAGTCTGCTGAAGCTCGCTAACCTTGGATTCGACTTCTACTTTTTTTTTTTTTGGAGGGGGGGGGGATTGATCCATGAGTCGGTAATTATTTTTTTTTTACCCACGTTCTAAAAATGTTTGGACATTACTGGTGTTCACTACAAAGGGGTCCCTGCTGTGATCCTTCCTATAATATTTTTAAATATTGGTAAAAATAATTATCGGTATCGCCGCCTGTAAAACATAAATGGAAATCATGGGAATGGCACCCACTCAAATCCAAAAATTTACAAGTCTGGCAACTAAATCCTGCTAATAATAGCTGATTTTGTTCCTGGATTTATTCCTTCCTATTATATGCTTAAATTTGGTAAGACTCCTCAGTGTCTAGCCTTTGATACAAAAATGGATTGTAAGCAGCTTGTATGCAAGAATAAAATTTGAAACTACAAACAACATTTAGTCACGTGATCTTATTGATAAAACAATGAAAAAAAAAGTCACGTGACAACCATCATGAATTAAACATGAGATCGTAAATTATATAGAAGAGATAAAGCACCACGTGGCTAAATGTTGTTTGTTTACAATTGGTGAATGAGGTCCATTGGACCATGATTGGACTTTGTAGCCATCTTCGTATTTATTGGAAAATGGCAGAGGTTCCCTGTGTACGCGGCCTCCGACCGAGACTCTAGTCCGCGAGTCCGCAGCGACACTGTCACTGGAAATGACAGCGTCAAAATTGACACAAGACCCTCAGCCAGACAGAACACACGGTTCAATCAGGCCGGTGAGAGGGAGCTCTTGCTCGCTTTTGCTGGCCTAGAGTTTCAAGAACCTATGGTTCAGCTCTACTCAAAATATTGGCGTAGGCCTATATGCTGATTTTTCAAAAGGCGACATTCAAACAGGAAATGCGAATGGACCTCATTCACCAATCGTAAACAAACAACATATAGCCACGTGATTCTCTATCTCTTCTATGCAAAATACGTAATCCATAAAGGCTGTCACGTGATGTGTTTTATCAATATTATTACGTGGCTAAATGTTGTTTGTTTACGATTGGTGAATGAAGTCCATTGTGTTCATCTTCAACCGCGAAAGAGGAGCTGTATATATCAAACCAGATTTGATTTTATATAAATAATAAGAGAAAATAGAAAATAAACTAGCATCTTCTCTTATTATGTGTTATTTAGTACAATAAGTTATCTACAGGTGGACGTCATAGTGAAGGCAGTGGTCACATCTTCGCGAACGATAATATTTCTGATATATGCAATATATGTCTAGTCTGTTAAGTGCGGTATGCGGTCTGGACTGTTGTTCGGTCGTCTTGGTGGGCCCTTTTTATTCATTAAATTGTTGAAGTTATCAGCTGGAGTTATTGAATCTATCTCTTAACTGTTCTGTTGATTGTGTCTAGTTCTAACTCGCATAAGGTGACCGGTCACTTCATCCCCGGTCACTTCATCCCCGGTCACTTCATCCCCGGTCATTTCATCCCCTGGTCACTTCATCTCCTGGTCACTTCATCTCCTGGTCACTTCATCCCCCGGTCACTTCATCCCCAATTAAATATTTTATATATAAATATGATTGTGTCGAATGCTTTTTGACATTTTATGACTTGTTACTAATGCGTGTATAGTGTTTCCTCTTCCACTTTGTTTTTTTAATGAGAAATCTTATATTATATTGTAAATCTGGTTGTGTACTTAGCTATAGCGCTTCTATTGGATGTGGGGGTTGTAATATAATATTATCCGGATCGAAGGCCAAGGTTTGGTGGAAGTAGTAAAAAATCTTTTGAGAGATAGAAGTGCGATTAGAATAATTATGATTATGCCGCTGATAACTTATCATCAAAGGCCAAGGTGTAGTGCAAGTAGTGGAAATCTTTTGAGAGATTGAAGTGCGATTAGAATAATAATGATCATGCCGCTGATAACTTATCATCAAAGGCCAAGGTGTGGTGAAAGTACGACCATGTTTCACTTTATTTTATTTTTCAATCGCTCTTTTTTTTTTTTTTTTGAAAATGGGCGGTCATTTTTAGCCTTGAAATAAGGTTTTATTTTTTTCTAATAAAGGCGGAGTTCACCCATCCTCGTGATATCATGTCGCCTGTATAAGTTTTGCTTTAATTCCTTTTAAACATTAACGTGTTACAATTTTGTCATTTAAATAAAAAATGAATATATTAAATATTGCTCATTTCATGATTTTTAAAATTACAATTATAGATAAAAATGATCAGATGATGAAAATATCAGGGGATGAAATGACCGGGGATGAAGTGACCAGGGGATGAAGTGACCAGAGGATGAAATGACCGGGGATGAAGTGACCAGAGGATGAAATGACCGGGGATGAAATGACCGGGAACCCTCGCATAAAACATCTACATTTATCCACACATCAACAGGAATGGCGACTCTTCTCTGACTACAGACTAGGTCGTCATCTTCGTAGTTTGCTAGATCTACATCTGGATCAGTGGCGTAGCATCCATGGCGCGAAGGGGTTCAATGAACCCGGGCCCACGACCATTTAGGGGCCCATACCCGATGGTGTAACAACCATGGGCCAGGGTCGGATTTACCTCTATGCAACATAAGCTTTAGCTTAGGGCCTCCAAGAAATATTTAGCAGTTACATACAATATTTAGACTTATATAGGGCCCCATATCTCAAATAGGTTAAGGCTTTTTCAGCTCTAAATACGGCACTGCATGGCGCGTAGGGGTTTCATATCACTTGGTCCCATGACTAATGACCAACTGTGGCCTGTCCTACACTGTAATTTTGTAACAAATGGTTCAAAATTTAAAAGTCTCCTTAAAATATCCTAAACGTCATATCAAATGTCATATTAACTTCTAAACATTAACCGGTATTTTCACCTACAGTCATTGTAAGGAACTGCCTTCATCAGGTTTATTGTAGGTGACGGTGCGTTGGTGGTGACCGTTGGGTCCCAGACTCCCATTATTTCGTTTTTGTTCCTCTATGTTAATTAAACCGTTGATAGTTTTACCTTTTTGTGCTTTTTTTTTTAAAAGTAAGCATCCTTTTTGTTTTCATTTTTCTATTATCAGAAATCTATATATAGGCCTAGACTTACAATTAGATATTAAACATGCAAAAGAGACATCATATTATGTTACTTACGAAAACGTTAAAGCTGTTGACATTTTAGCTAATTACCAATTAGGGAGGAGGCTTATAACAAAACTTTTTTTTTTAGATCGATAATTACATTTATCATGGAATAGTGTCTTTCACTTGAATGGCTGCCTTGTCGTCTAGTATGTGCACTGGACAGTCGTTCGGATGGTCTCGGTTTTATATCCTGACACAGCATCAATGTTGTTAGTTTTTCAACCGTATCGTCAAAAAAAGGATAGGCCTAATGATGACTTAACTTCAGCAACAAGCTTGCTAAACATACAGACAACATGAAAGACTGAGAACGGTGGATGATGCAAACAAAGAATACATTGAAGAAGTTGATAATTACTGTCTGAAAGTAATTAATCGCATAGTGAATGTTAGTTTTAACTTAAGCATGCAACAACCTTTCATTTAGTGGTCATCGCGAAGAGTGTCGTTTTGGTGACACAAGTAATAACGACAATATCTTAGCAATAAATAAATTCTTAAGAATTCAAAAACATAAGCCTTTACCTCGACTCACAGATTCAAAGATATAATAGACCTGTTGGGCAATGCAATTTTAGAAAAAAATACTAAAGGAGATCCAATTAGATATCATGATTTACAGCCCTCAAAGAGAATTACAAATTTATTAAAATTGCATTATCTGAAAATGTTTTGTGAACTCCAATGACGAACTACCCAAAGAAATTGTAATCAGAGAGTCATTTTTAGGTTTTCATATTTGTCCGAACCAGAAGTCTTCAGGTTTGACTGAACAAATACTCTAAATTAATAAAATATCACCATCTTTCTTAAAATTACTGACGATGCCAAGGCCATGATGGTTTTCCAATATGAGTGGACAGTACAATAGCCTTCAGTTATTGTTTCAACAAAAGCACCCACGGGGCATTATGCTCAGTGTGCTAACTAGTACTTAACCATGATCTTAAATGATCCTTTCATTTGGGGGGTGGGGCCCATCAACATATTCTTGAACCCGGGCCCACGAGTACCTTGCTACGCCACTGATCTGGATAAGTACACTACTGGAGGATTACTGTAGGATTACTGGATTAACATTTGTTTATTCATTGTGTCTACTTGATCTGGTTTACATTTGTGCTTGTGATTTAGAGTGTTATGGTCATCTGATCATAGGCCTGCGCAAACCAGAGACAGAGTGTGTAAGGCAGTGCAGTTCAAGACAGGACACGGAGGAGACCGGGATTGTTAGTCGACCATGAAGTCGGTCCTGGCGGAGTCCACAAGTGTTATGTACAGGAAGAGATAGAGGCAGTATAGTTTAGTACGGTGATGTACAGTGCACCATTAGTAGTTGTTGATTATGTTGCCAATTGTCTAGTATTGGCTGATTGATATCTATTTAGTTGACCATTATTAAAGTACCAGATTATTTGGAGCTCTTGTTGTCAGGTTCTTGTGTTGATGTGTTGTGTGTTTAGTAGTGTTTTACAGAACGCCTGATTAGGAGAGAGAGAGAAGAACGTAACATATTTACAAGCTGATCGTTAGAGTCACCTTGTTGTGTTATTGACTGTTGCAGTGTTGCTGAGCTTAGGATCTACTAGATATACACACGAGTGATGGTATGCCCTACTACCACACTGCGTGATCGTCTATTCAACCTTTGAGGTTGCTTATTTTATTCTTTAAAGAGAGAGTTGGACTTAGCCATTTTTTTTATCTCTCTTGAAACAGCACCACCAGCTTGTCTTAGTATTGACATTTGTCACTTTGTTCCTGACCTGAAGACAGAAGCCAGCACCAACAGATCAACATATCAGCGCAAAAAGAACCAGAACCGTGGAACTTAACCAGGGGCCTTTTTTTGGAAAACCTTACCATATTTAAGACAGGGGTTCTTAACCTGTGGGTCGCGACCCCCTTGGGGGTCGATTGACAATTTGTCAGGGGTCGTTTAAGACCATCGAAAGTATGGCCTAATCTAAAATGTAAAACTTGACACATACATGTTTTTGTAACAACGGAAATTACTATTTTTTATTGTTATTCGAAGATAGATGTAGCAGACAGCAGAATCAGAATTCATTTCAAACATTTTAATTGTCGCAGCAGAACAAATTTCAACAGTTTAAGTTTAAGTAAATGCGCTTAATGCATAAGCCTGGTCGTGTTGTAAAGCTCTGGTATGTCGTACGTAAGGTCATGAGTCATTATTAATCGTCAATAATAATAAGATATAAGTGAAGTTTAAGGTTCGCCACTTATAAAGTTCATATAGGGTGTCTCATTTAAATACTAAGGTGTTAAATCTGTAATATGTGAACCAAAATGTGTACGTTTTGAAAAAGGTTGAACAGTGCATCCATAAATTTGAATTTTAATACGTAAACTTTGTATAGAAATGCATAACGTATTGGAGAACATGAACCTTGGATGAACTTCTAATGGTAGTAGGGCAGAAAAGCATGGGCCTCTCGTAGTGCTCTGGTAAGAAACTCTGTTGTGGGCCTCCCATAGTGCTGGTAAGAAACTCTGTTGTTGAACGTAGTGTCTCGTAGCCTCCATGGAGTTCAAGTGACCCTTCAGTTGTCTCCTCGCAGCATTTGGACACTCTCGTAAGACATTCACCAATGTTTCCTCTGCCTGCCCCATCAGTTTGTATGTCAATTGTAGCGAAGTTATTTGTGTCGAATTATCAGTGATGCCATTTGCTAATGCTTTGCGGACAAAATTTCATCAAACTTTCCAAATTACTTAACATCCCATGTGCACATGCCAGAACTCCAATGAAAGTCAAAAGTGAAAATGTTTAGGAAACAGAAATAGTTTATTGAACTCATTAATAAAGATGCAGCGAAATATTTCTCTATTACAGACATCTGGATCAAGTGTTTGTAGTCATGTCCCAATTATTCTGTGTTGCTTTTTCTTCTTCAGTTTGCAATAATACATTATTTGCATAACAGCCTGTTCATTATCATGTCTAAATACAGAAAAACGTCACATGTGTATGCAATGTGAATAATAGGAATTAGAAATAGTAAGATAAATACATGCATATCTTAAAGAGATATTATACAGAGAATATAATTACAAATTGTTTCATGATTAAACATAAAGCTTTGGCAATCAAAATCAGATTTACTGTTGGGGGGGGGGGTCGCGGCATAGTGAGGAATTGTAAAAAGGTGTCGCCGAGCAAAAAAGGTTGAGAACCGCTGATTTAAGAGGATAAAAAGAGGTTCATTCTTATGTGCATTGACCATATTTTTACTCTGAGCTTCAACTCTTACTGGAAGCAATCATTGATGTAGCAGATAAATATGGAGCAATCCAACCGAAAAATTCTATAGTTCAACAACCAACAAAGTATTGTAGATGTTAGTTTCAAAATAGTCGCGTATGACTATATGATGATTTTTCAAAAGGCGACATTCAATCAGAAATACAATGACTGAGAACGGATCTAAAGGCAACAAAAGTTATTCTTAAAGAAAATAAAAGTGGACATTTGCATGTTTCATATGCCACTAAGGCTTTCAAGAATATCTTTAAATCATTTAACAAAGCCATCCACCGTTTCTTACCATCTGCTTATCTATGGTGTATGTGAAAAAGGATTTTTAAAATTAAGAACTTTTTTAGACAAAGGAACAAACGACACTTTCACAAAGCGGAATTTTATTAAAAATGAGATCGTTACAGACATTAACTTGAAGTTAGCGATACGTTTTCAAGTTTGAAATCCAGAAAAAAAAAGTGACATTTACTTATGATTGCGTTGTTGCAAAATTGAACTATAAATTAATGGCAATGTTTTCGATTTCAAAGATTAAGGATGCGTGCATAATTTCACATGACTACGCAAACCCAGTGAAATGTAGATAACTTGTAATAAACAGCTGAATTTTAAAGGTTTAATATACACTCATTTCTATAGCTGTTGACAGATAATAACGTAGGTAATTATTGTTATAACCATATTGGCGGCGCGAAAAGGTTAACTGTAGGTTCAGCTGACACACGTGAACTCAGGCGATGGAGAAGGGACAGTACTGCGGTTACACGCAAATATGATCAATGTTATGGCCATGTGATCGAAAGCCTGTGTGGACTAGAGCGTGACCTCCGTGACCCCGAAGGCGCCGACTAGAGGCACAGTGTGTAAGAAGGCGGCGGTTCAAGATAGGACACGAAGGAGACCTGGACTGTTAGTCTGGCTATGAAGTCGGTCCTGGTTGAGTCCTCAAGTGTTATGTACGAGATAGAGACAGTAGAGTTTTGTACGTTGATGTACAGAGTGGCATTTTAGTTGTTGATGTGTTTGTTGCCAATTGTCTAGTATTGGCTGTTATCTACTTATTCACTCATTATTAAAGTACCAGATTAACCAGAGCTCTTATTGTCAAGTTCTTGATGCGTTAGATGTGCTGTGTTGTGTTAAGCAGTGTTTACAGAAGGCCCGATTAGGAGAGAGAACGTACCATTATAAACTATATGTATTACCGCGCAACAAACAAACGAAAGAAAAGGACTTTTTAAAGGAGGCGGGGGTGACACCCTGAGCTGACCGCACCGGGTGACACCCACCATAGTGACGCCACAGATATTTACCATTATATTTAGTTAACACCTAGTGTTGTGAACTCCCGACATGGCTTTGACATGGACATATAACCTTTTTCTTCCAGGGATTAAGAAAGAAATATAAATTTAATAAAAAGCAATCAGAATATCTGTGATTATAGACAATGCATCAAATGTTAAACTATTAAATATACAGAAACTGCCTTGTACAGTTCTTAAACTATATGATTAGACTTCAAAACTCATGCCTCTGATTACAATAACGATCTCCCAAGGGTCGTAACTGTACTTACAGACCAATGAAATCATAACATAGAAATCTTTATATCTTACAACCAAGATTCTATCAAGTGCTATATATAATACTGTATACAAATACAATTATCACACCTAGAATATGATAAACGTTTTTTTTTCTGCCTTGGAGGAAAAGTCCTTGCCAGCTATCTTTCGATGTGACATATGTGAGAGTTTCTTTGAACAAGCTTGAAGAGTGCAGTCATCTTGGTACATGTATTTGCAGTCAGTGTTAGCGCTCGATAAAATAGCAGGTTAACGTCCACCAGTTGACGATAGAAGAAACTTAAGAAAGTTCTTCACTTGCCATTGTCTTGAGTCAAAATGTTGATTTGTATCGACGGAGCTCTGGCAGAAGCAAGAAACAAAATACGAGCAGAAGCATCATGAATTAACTGCGTTTACTGGGTATTTTGGTGATAAAACTGCAGATATCTCTGGCACTGAATAGATGTGTTTGAGCATTGGTTTTGTTAATGACGATTGTATTCGAGAAGAATTCATTTCTTTTGTCACTATTGTTAAGAGGGACGCACTGCCTGTGTCTAACGTCATTGTCAGCCAATACATTGTGTACATTTTACACATGAACAAACTTCTCGGCCAAGGCTACGATGGCTGCCCCGTGATGGCTAGCATTTAGTACTATGTTCAGACAAGGATTGGTGAAAAATATATAAAAAGCAGCCTTTGTCCGTTGCGCGTCTCACATTCTTAACTTTGTTATTAATGACCTGAATGACGTTTCAGATATACGTATGCTGTCAGTGTCATGAAGAAGATTATCTATTTCTTCCGTAACAGTTCCAAGCGAGAGCGTTTGTGCTAAATTTACCTCTTTGGTGTGAGACACGATGGACTGAGAAATACGAATTCATTCGCAATTTATGTCAAAACTTTTGTGTCGCGTGTCTCAAAATAACGGCTGTAAGTGAAACCAGACAAACTGCATATGTGTAATCAATGCCCTTTTCTCGTGTGTTTCTGATTTTTCTTTTAATCGTCCTCAATTATTCATCTGTTCTTTAATCAGTATCCCTGATGTTGCATTCTGTCCAACTTAGCAAAGTTCAACAACACATCAGCAGTCACATTGATGACATTATCAAAAACCAACTTGACCATGCTGAGGTACACTTAAGGGATGGCATCTTGAGGAAGGCGAGACTGCTGTCAGATACACTTGGTATTGGATTGGTGCAGCCGAGAAGTTGCAGTCGACAGACACACCGAGCGAAAACCACATGTTCGGATTTAGAGAGTTATTACAGAACACAGCTTTAAACTCCGTATCTTGATTCGTTAGTTTCTTCATTAACGTCTCGCTTTTCAAGTAATAATAATGCTCAGTTCAACTTGTTTTGTCTACATCAGGGGTGGGCAAATTACGGTCCGCGGGCCACATGCGCCCCGCCGGAGTGTTTTATGCGGCCTGCGGACACCTACAGATATAAGGTGTGCCCACAGTATATACATGTAAAAATGCAAATATATTAAAAATAATTCTAAATATCTGTATAAATTATTGAAACTGTCGCCTTATAAAAAGTTTCAAGTAGACGAAGCTTAAGCTAATTGACTATACTTCAATACACTCAGACTTCACTCAGTCTAAGACACAATCTCAGGCCAGTATTTATTCAATGCTATGAAGAACTGTGTTGAGTGTTGGGTATGCTTAGAACAAGATGGCAAATGTAACAACTGATGGATCTCGATCTTTGACTAAGAAAAAGAGTTTGTTGTTGTTTTAAAGAATATCCCAACCATAAACTCTTAACAGGAATGTTTGCACAAAGCTGAATAAAATATCATTTTATTGTCTCACATAGTATCAAGATATCGTCAGTTCCAAAAAGATTTAGAAACAAAAAATATTCCGATGTATCCGTTAGCTTAGCGTGGGCAAGGCAATGAGAAGAATATAAAATCTCAAGGAAGAAATATTTATGTTCCTTGAATTACATTGACTGTGACTTTATTTCTAATGAAGAGTGGAAGACCGATTTCATGTTTTACGTGGCAGCTATAGCAATGAGTTGTTTGCATTTGCTATGTAAGTGCATGTTAAATATTTTCAAACAAGACCTTCGAATTTCTCCAGGCAAGTAAAAGAAAAAAAGATTCAGTCAGTTCTTCCACGCGAGTTTAATGGGTGCCAGAAGCAAACATTTGTGAACAAACATGTTTTGTTTTTAGGAGACTTAACAAGTGTAATCAAAGGTTGATGTTGACTGACTGTAATTTGATAGCAGTCACAAGGATGACAACTAGTACCACAGTTCCGGAACATTACGAACGAGTGTAAACAGTTAAATACTTCACATTAAGTACAACTGTACATTTGGGGGTTAAAGGTTGTGTTGTAAAAAGACAAAAGTCTTTGAGAATCGTTCATGAAAACGTTCTTCAAAAGAAAATAGGTAGCCGAACATATTGACCTGATTCAATGGAAAGTCTCTCTCCTCTTTTTTACATTGCGATGGCTGTGTGTCGATCAGCTTTTTTAGAAGAGTGGCTTAAACCGTTCGGCTACCTACTAATTTTGAGTTCAAAACTCGAGTTGTGTTTGCTGAGCGTCTAAAGGGAGCTTAAAAACTCTCTCCCATAATCCCCCCCCACACACACACACACATACAAAAGAGGTTGGACAAGAGAGTACTGAGCATGTTATAAATATGAACGCTGCGCTATATAAAAATATTTCAGATTCACTTATCTTGAGGAACTCTTTTTGAGTAAAATAATATTAGGAACAAAAAAAAAAAAAAAAAAACGTAAACAAGGTTGGTCGTTGTGCCGGCCACATGACATCCCCGTTAACTGCGGCCTCAGAAACAGATGACCTTTACATCATCTGTCTCATAGATAGCCAGGTCTGAAACACGTGGCGCTCTATCTCTTCTATATAATTTACGATCTCATGTTTAATTCATGATGGTTGTCACATGACAGTTTTTTCCATTGTTTTATCAATAAGATCCCGTGACTATATGTTTGTTTACGATTGGTGAATGAGGTCCATTCATTTGCTGCGAACATATTTTTTTTAACTGCAGGAACATCAAGTACACCCTTTTATAGTCTTAAGACTTATTATTGAGATCTATTAAGTCTAAATCAACAGCTAGGCCTATATAGATCTAAAAGCATTAGGGTAACCAATTCTAGAAAAAAAATCTTAATCCACACCCTCTCTGACAATAAAGTAAATAGACCGTGTCCAACTGATTTTAACAACCTGGTCAGCTAGACATACACATGGCCACATGTAGGCCTAGTGTACTGTTCGTGTGTAGTCGATAATACTGTAAGACTACCCTGCATTAAGCCTTATGCAATAGTGTTTGCTTAATGTGGAGAGGTCAGACACACTGGCGTGGCTAGTCAAGCATGTTCGCAGATATATTTGTACACTAAAATAGTTATACACCCTCCCTGCCCAGAAAGTAAATATAAAGTGAGTCCGACTGATTTTAACAACCTGCCATATAGACGTACACGTGTAGGTCTATATAGTGTACTGAGTGTGCAGTCCATAATGACAAGATCACCCAGTTTATTTTTCTCTTGAGCGCGTTACGGTTATGCAATAGTGTTAGTTGTATTTTTAGTGGTCAGACAAGAAAATAGCACATCGGCATTGTTAGTCAAGCATGTATTTTACACTATAAAATAGTTATACAGGTCAAATGTTTCTTAAAACTCCAACGATTTCGTTTCTATTTCTTTGGATACTAGATCTAATTTGAAATTCTAAATCTATGTTATTTAGTGAGATTTTAAACTTTACCAGTATAAGTAAGATTTTCCATTATATAATAATAAGTTAATATATTTAAAAAAAAAATAGTACCATTATTTCCTAAAGGTTTTAATTCAATGCGAAAATACAAGCACACATATTTATTTAGACATTTTATTTTATTGTGCATTAACGTTTATGTAAGAAACATATTCCTTAATACTGATTTTATCATAGATAAATATTACTAGAATGTTAAAAGAATAAGATTGAACCGTATGCATATAGTCGGATGATTATATCTATTGTTGTGGGCTAATCTAATCTGACGTCGACTATGTATCAATTATTACTTAACATTAGCCACAGAACATTACAAACTGAATATAGTTGATAACAACATTCAGTTCTATAAAATGATGCTTTATTAACCACTGGGAAATCCGTCCAGTCTTTCTAAAACGTCGCTATATCTAATTACTACTCAACTACTATTCAAAACACAACCTACTTCTAACATAACGCCTTGTTGGTCTCTCGTTCGCTTAAGTCCACTACGTCATTAGTCTGTCTTACTACTTCATTACTTTTACCGTCGCTAAAACTATACACAATATATTTAACTAACAAAACTAACCTACTCTCTAAACTAGTACATTACACTATGTAGGTCTAGTTCAACTCCGCCCCCCCCCCCAAAAAAAAAGTTTGTAATAGTTTAATTAACTTTCTTTAGTTTAACTATCTTTTGAAATTCATGATAAACTAATAGTTTAACTACTTTATTTTAGTTGAAAACTAGTTTTAGTTTAACTTTTAAAAGTTAGTTTAGTTCCCATCACTGCCTGTTTGGCGTTTTTGACTTGTGCTTTATGCCTACATTTCTACCGACATTCTGCCCCTCGTTACTTAAGCCGCATTGTGATACATCGCTTAGGTACCAAGCTTTTAAGAACTCTGGTCAGATTTTCCCATAATGTAACTTTTATATGATTAAGTTTAAGAAATATGACAGGAATGAGATTTGGCCGAGAAGTATCGACTATATCGATTATAATTTTTCTTTTGGTCACCACATCATTAAATGTGACTGATTTTTTTCTTAGCTGGATTTTTTCCCCCTCTTGTACTTTCAATATAAGATTTATCTTAATTACGTGTTCCTACAATTGTCATGCAGAGCTTCAACGTCCAGCATACAATCATAAGACTCTTCCTTCTTGGACGGCAAGGAGAAGTTCATTTTAACCGTAGGTAAAGGATGAGTTTATGGCATCACTACCATAATTAATATCTCCAGCCATCCCCCATTCACACGCCCATTGAACTAGTAAAGTTTCCCTTTCAGACATTGCGATCTATAGAGCAGATCGATGTAATTATCATCTGTTGCTGTGGCCCACGATTAAAGAGAGTCATGTGGCCAGGACAACGACCAAACGCCTTTACGTTTCTCACACTAATGTCAGGTATCCATTAGAGGTGATGGGACAAGATCCAGAAATTTAGAATCCCAGTCTTCACCAGGATTTGAACCCGTGACGCCCGGTTCGGAAGCCAAGCGCTTTACCACTCAGCAAGCCTCCTCCGAATGTACTCAAATAGAACTAATCTGTTAATGCAACAGAAGATTTATTCTCTTGACAGTGCTGCAAGCTAATGTCCTTTCACTATCCATCATGCCAATCTAATGTTGAAGATAACGGAGATATTTATTCCCACTCCAGACCACGGATTTTCTTCCCCTCTTTTCTGCTTGACTGATGTAGGCTATAGATGTAGGGTCACACGACAAGCTCTTCAGAATTAGAAATCATCTAAATTGATTCCACATCAATCTTAGTATTCAATACGAGCGTCGGGCTTATTAATTAAAAGATCATGAATTCCCGATAACACGTCCTAAAGAGGCGGGGGTGGGGTATTAGAAAACAAATCTCACGAGAGTCAATATATCTTAATCAAAGACCTATTCTATAGTTATGGTTTTGATTCTTTCTTATGAAGAAATATTATTATAAAGGGAGATTGAAAAGATATATGTAGATCTAGTTTGTTATAATAATAATAATAATAATAATAATAATCTTTATTATCCGTAAGGAAATTTGTCTTACAATTTGTGCATTACACCAAACAAAAACATTATAACTATAAGAAACCAAAGTGTACATTCACACCAGACGCACTCATAATTTACATGTGACAAAGTTTATACCAGATTGTTCTTATTTAATGATTTGATTGCCAGGGGAACAAAAGAGTGTTTGTGTCTGTTTGTCTTTGCTATCGGTGTCTTGTATCTCTTTTGTGATGGTAAAATCACAAAATCCTGACACAAAGGGTGATTCTTTATTTCGAGGATCTTGTTAGCTTTTTTATAGATGTTTGTCTCAAACAACTGACCAAATGGGGTTTGTTTTTTGCCAATGATTTTGCCAGCAGCATTTAGGATTCTATTAAGTTTATTCTTATTTTTAATGCTCAGATTGCCATACCAGGCAGTGATATTGAAACTTAAAATATTGCAGATGTAAGCGTGATAAAACATAGCCAAGGCCTTTTCGCTAACATTAAACGAGGACAGTTTTCTTAGTAGTCGTAATCTTTGCTGCCCTTTTTTGCTGATATAATCAGTATTTGCAGTAAAATTTAGTTTATTGTCTAGGATAGTACCAAGGTATTTAAAGGTTTGCACAATTTCAATAGTCTCTCCAGCTACAGATAGTGAACAAGATAGTTCCCCTTTCAGACCCTGCGATTTATAGGCAAGGTAATAACGAGGCCACGGTTAACGAGGGTGTCATGTGGCCAGAACAACTCTCTACCCCTTATACTATATGATTAAAGGGAGCTCTCAATGTTTGGCCTTAGCTCGTCCTTTTGGTTCTGTCAAGTCATACTATAAAAAGACATGCAACGAAAAAAGATGACAATGAAAATAATTTAATGTTAAACTTTATAAATGCGTTTCTTGGCCGAAATTCAAAACCCGAACCCGAGACCCTTTGCTTCGGAAGCCAAGAGCCTTACATCTCAGCTCCCAAGCAAACAAAATTACCATAACTATAGTACTTTAAACATTTACAATTATCGCATCTCGGCGTAAAAGATTCTTTATCTTTGCGTTTATCTGAGTATTTCAGTAGGTTTATGTTTTTGTATTTGTAAGTTTATGATTTATAATCTACAGCTAAGAGTTTCCACTTACTTGGGATCCTTCAAAATAGTTTCCAGAGATATTTTTAATCTTTTTGAAGAAATGGACAATTTTGATTACAAGGGGCCCCCTCTCTCAAAAAGCTTAGGGTCTTATTAAGTTTAAGTCCGGTCCTGATTTAGGCCTACGTTATCGCTACTTTTCTTTTTGATATAGATCAAGTACTGGCTTTGACTGCTTGCGGCAAAATATGTAGGTCGCAGCTGGGGCTGCGTAGCCAATTGAAATACTGCACTCCTCATTAATCTACGCACTCGTAGTCAAACATGTAACATATATAGATTTGCATATATACATTTGCACACGAGCGCGTCAGTGCAACACCGCTTGTGTTTACGAAATATTCACGAAATAAATGGAATTCCTAATATGTCTTCCCTCTTAAACACTAGTTTGTTATTTGTGTAACACAAGTATTGTTTTAAACATTGTTTTTCTTTCATGACATTAAATTCAGACGAGCGCTGAATTATCAGGTTCTAAGACTCTTCTTCCGAGGTTAACTTCGAAAGTTCTTCATTAGAAATCCAAACACGCGTAAGTTGATGACGTCATTTGTTCGCTTTCATAATACAAGTTAAATTTAACCTTACTCTTCAAAGAATGCTGTTTGTATATTTTAATAAGCTAGAATGACAGGACAACACTTAATATAGCTCCTGGTGGCAAGTCTGAAATTTGACGGAACTATTGTATTAACTTTTTGCTGTCTGTTGAGGAGAAATGCATAGAAATGATTAGTAAAGAATGTATTCTCCTTTGAAAAATCTGGCCACACAAGTTAAACTAAAGAAGCCAGGAAGAGTTGGCTACTTTTAGTCATTTGACTTTAAAGGCTATAGAGCCCTATTCTGAGACAATGTCACAATCTTCCACACATACAGGTTGATGTGGCACTCGCTTTGGTGGTAGATTAACCAATTATTTTACATTTGGCACACTTTTCTTCCAGAACCAGAGGCGGCCTTAGGGGGTGGGGATTTTACGTTTGTTTTCCCCTCTTGTTATTATTCATCCTCTTTGGTTAAAAAAAAAGAAAGGTTGAAGGTCATTGTCGCTTTAGTTTTTGGAATGTTCCAGTTTCAAATGAACATTTCAGACATTGTAAGCTTTGGTGCTTTACTGTGTTGTAGGTTTGGCCTGCAGTTTTCTTACCTCGCTGTTGGCCTAGTGTTGTGTGTGAACTACGTCACCAACTCTACTTACAATTAATGCAAAGAAAATGAAAGTAGACCCCTATTAAAATGATTATAATTTCCAAGCATAACATAGAGTGCAAAGCTTGCTTTGGTCCAATCTTTAATCACTTAGAAAGCACAACTCATCTTGAGTTAGTACATCTTGAGCCAGATCTCTAGTTTTTTTTTCTTTTTTTTTTTTGTTTGGGTTTTGGGTTGGGGCAGTTGAGCGACACGTGCCAACATCACAGCATACTAATTTATATGTGCCTTACTTTATTTCAATTTGAACTGTTTATCTCCACGTATCATTGAAGTGAATAATAATAATAATTGTAGTAGTACGGATTGTCTTTGAAAACAAAGATTGGAATGCAGTAGTGGATACGCAGTCTACCTGCGACTGCCTGCTACCTAAACATTTTACAACATACTGCGTAAACCAAACACCAAACAATTGTCTGCCAGTGGTCAATTTAGGGTGTCTTTTCGCCGTCTACGTCTGTCCCTGGCAGTGGATTATTTAAGTCTGAAATATGTATCCCTGGGTCTTTGTGAGAAATCTTCAGCTGTTTTGTTTGTAAGTCACCTGCTGCCACTCGCTCTCTTCTATGTCATGATGTAAAGCAAGCTGACCTTTAAAGCGTTTCGGGGGGAAAAATGGGGGGTGGTGGCTAATTTCCATCCACCATTCAGCTCACTAAAAAAATAATACCTTTGGCATATGGTCGTCCCCCATACGGGATTCGTATCTATCTATCTATCTATCTATCTATCTATCTATCTATCTATCTATCTATCTATCTATCTATCTATCTATCTGTCTGTCTGTCTGTCTGTCTGTCTGTCTGTCTGTCTGTATCTATCTATCTATCTATCTATCTATCTATCTATCTATCTATCTATCTATCTATCTATCTATCTGTCTGTCTGTCTGTCTGTCTGTCTGTCTGTCTGTCTCTATCTATCTATCTATCTATCTATCTATCTATCTATCTATCTATCTATCTATCTATCTATCTATCTATCTATCTATCTATCTATCTGTCTGTCTGTCTGTCTGTCTGTCTGTCTGTCTGTCTGTCTGTCTGTCTGTCTGTCTGTCTGTCTGTCTGTCTGTCTGTCTGTCTGTCTCTATCCATCCATCCATCCATCTATCCATATATAATAATAATAATAATAATTTTATTTATAAAGCGCTGTTAACAAACAAAATGTAGGCTTTAGGCGCTGTAATAACATTACAAACACGAACACGACAACGGAAATCAAAAACTAATCTAAAAAAGTTTTAAACAAGTAGGTTTTAATGTTCTTCTTAAAAGTGGTATAGCGTGTTGTCTGTCTGAGATCAATGGGGAGTGAGTTCCAAACCTTTGGTCCGTGCCCTGAAAAAGCCCGCAGACCGTAGCTTTTGAGGGAGAAACGTGGCACCACTAAAAGCGTTGAGACCATTGAGCGCAGGGCTCTCTGGCGGACATATGGAGTAATCAGTTCTCTAAGGTACAAGGGCATCTCATTGTTATATATACACTGATGACAAAGTGTGGCGACCTTGTAATCGATTCTCGCTTTCACGGGAAGCCAATGGAGCGTGCTCAAGAGCGTAGTAGCAGAATCTTGTCTTGTTTTTCTAAGTACTATTCGTGCGGCGTTGTTCTGTATACGTTGCAGTTTAGCTATTTCGTCATCAGGTATACCTGCTAGCACGGCGTTACAGTAGTCAAGGCGGGAGAGTATGAATGCCACAGCTAGCGTTTTTGTTGACTCCGTTGTTAAATATGGTCGGATCTGGCCAAATCTATGCAGCTGCAGATAAAGACCCTTGCAGAGCTGACTTATGTGTGGGTCGAAAGATAGTGTTGAGTTGAAGAAAACTCCCAAGATTCCGCACTACATGGACATAAGGAAGCTGGCAGTTCGTGATAAAAAGAGAATCTGTGCTGTCAACTTTTGAGACGTTGTTCCGAGTGTCAATCTTAATTATTCCTGTCTTATCTTCGTTCATCTTGAGTTTATCAATCACCCTTGCAACGGTACTACTGATTTTCTCTGCCAGATGCGACACCTCTGAGGGTACTGAGGAATCGTATAACTGTGAGTCATCGGCAAAGAAATGGTATGGAATCTATCTATCTATCTATCTATCTATCTATCTATCTATCTATCTATCTATCTATCTATCTATCTATCTATTATCTATCTATCTATCTATCTATCTATCTATCTATCTATCTATCTATCTATCTATCTATCTATCTATCTGCCTGCCTGCCTGCCTGCCTGCCTGCCTGCACCTGCCTGCCTGTCTGCCTGCACCTACCTGCCTACCTACCTACCTAACTACCCACCCACCTACCTACCTACCTACCTACCTACCTACCTGTCTGTCTGTCTGTCTGTCTGTCTGTCTGTCTGTCTGTCTGATCTATCTATCTATCTATCTATCTATCTATCTATCTATCTATCTATCTATCTATCTATCTATCTATCTATCTATCTATCTATCTATCTGTCTGTCTGTCTGTCTGTCTAATCTATCTATCCATCTATATTTAATAATGTTTATTTAGGCTACCGTTTCCCGGGTAGTCAACTAAAGAGACTTTATTTTAGGTGTGTGACTGGGTGATAGTGTTAAAAATGACCTGCATAATTTTCTAGTATTTTGTTATGAAGAAAAGAAGCATTACTTCCCTTTGCAGATCTTGCGATCCAAAGGGCGGATAATATAATAAAGCTTATCTGTTTATATAGCTGACGATTAACAAGGGTATCATGTGGACTGCACATCGACCAGCCGCCTTTACTTTTTCAAACTAATGACAACGATCTCTTGTAACACAGTCGTAGGCCTGAATGCACGAGGTAAGCAGTTATTGGTCTCGACTGACCACTTGTTGCCACGATCCCGCTAGTATTTTCCAGTCACATAAATTGATTATGCATTCGTCAAGAGTCCTTTTTAGAGTTTATATGTATGTACTGAGTTGATCTAATTGAGAGCACTTTCCATAGCTCACTGTAGAAATACATTTGAATTAACTAGAACACCAATAAGCAGAGTTTGAGTCTCAGCATGAACCACTAGATAAACACATGGATGCTGTAATTATCTTCTCACTGCCATTGATTCCTAACCCAACTGGTTTGCCTTCTAGAAGTATGACGAAAATAAAATGCTTCAATTTTGTCTTCAAAAGTTATGGATATTTCTGTGGTCAAGTTGACAACACATCGACTAATGAAAGAGAAGCTATAATCGCTAAGACTGACATCAACTGGTTTGTTGACACACTGATCTATTTTTACAAAGCTTATATTAACTCACTGCGTCTGTCTTGGTGGATTCTTAACTAATTTTTTTTTTCAATTTTTTAAATTTAGAATTAAGTGGAAATTTCGCACAATTATTAATTGTCTATGACGACTCTTTTTTTTTTTTATTAATAACTCTTGGATTGCTGTGTTGTTCTCGTCGAACCAGTCTTTGTTGGGTCTGCTGCAATAGCCCACTGCCATGGTCGTTGTGTCCTGAATAGTCTGTTTTAGCTGGTTGCCTCTGTGTGGATGATTGCTTCTCTCTTACACACACCGAACAGGAACTTCAACTTGATGTCCATGGATTGGCTGAGACTGCTGCCTCGTTTGGTCTGTCCATCAACCTAAAAGAAAACGGAGGTCATGTTTAGAAGTCCCCAATGGGAACTAATCCAGATTCATAAATCAACGTGAATGACAATCTCCTTTATGGTGTTGACCACTTTACCTACCTGTGCTGCACAGTGTCCAACGATGAATCACTGTCCAGAGAAATAGACAACCGTCTCGCAATGGCCAACAGTGCTTTTGGTCGCCTCAAACAGAGTATGTCGGAATAAGTCTTTTCACCTTGCAACAGAAATCAATGTTTATAAGCAGTTGTTCTCAACACACTTTTGTATGGATCCGACATGGGTGCTCTATCGAAGGCATTTAAGGCTCCGAATGATTCCATCAAAGATGCCTTCACGCCATAATGGGCATACGCTGCCAAGATTACATTAAAAACGACTATTTTCTGTTGGAGGCCGGTGTTGAAAATAATGAAGCACTAATCATCATTTAACAGCTGCGCTGGGTCAGACACTTATCCATCATGGAGACGAGAGCATGCCAAAGGCGATAATCTTTTGTGAGCTTCAAGCAGGGAGGCGTAACAGAGGTCCTTTCTTAAGCGCTCTAAAGATCAACTCAGGCGCCATTTCGCCCTCACTGGCATTGGTAAAAGCAGCTGGTAGCAGATGGCCTCTGAAAGAGACAGTTGGAGAGCTCTCACTTAGGCCGTGGGACACAAATTTGAGACCCAAAGGAAAGCCCTTATTGAAGACAAGCGTAGTAGACGGAAAGAAAACTAAAATAGACCGCTGGCGGAATAACTTCGGGACAAACCGACATCAGAAGAGGTAATGTAATAACCGTGTCCTGCAGTGATCTTGCGGTATGGAGAGCAGACGATGAAGGGATGGTGGATGGCGGGAGAGAACTGTTTCTTGAATTAATTATAAAACATACGTATTGCTATTGTTCCCTTGGCGATGAGCTGCCTGATATTTCATATGTTATTTGAATACTTGTTTCGTTTATTGTTTAAAAAAAAAGTTTTAAAAAGAGAATGTTTCGACCTAAAAAATATATAGCCTTGGAACAAATCAACTGGCGTAACCTGTGCGTAATGCTATTTGAAAGATATTTCCCCTTCACTAATCCCTTAGTATATTGAACCGTTGAGCGCCACACAAGATCTGTTAGCCATCTTTCTCCATTCGCGCCACACAAGATCTGTTAGCCATCTTTCTCCATTCTTCTATGTCTTTTGCCTTGGGCATATTCTCCCTTAATGATAGGCCCGTCTATTCCTTTATGTTGTTTTTCCATATCTGTCTCTGCTTTTTCTTCTTTTCCCCTGAAGGAAAGTCTTTGCGAGCCATGAGGACGTTGTAATATCGCCATATAATTTTAGTTTTGCTTTTCTTTTTACAGTAGTTAGCATGTGATCGTGCGTCCAATAGCCGTAATAAAAGATTTTTCCAGTGTTTATACAATTATTGTTTAGGCTTGAGACTCTCATCTTTATTACGCCACATCATTTCAAGTAATTTCTCACATAAACTTCACAACAAACAATGAAGTAATATAAACATATTAACTCATCCTTCCTTAAGGTTGTTATCACATCCTTCATTTTAAAGTTCTTAAGATTGATATCTACTAGGAACTTTAACAACTCGACCACTTCGGGTTGTCTTGACTGGCACAAGTTGTCTATACGTTGGTCTATAACTGTCTGTTTTATTTGTTCAACAGTTTGCTGTTCGTTGTCTTCATCGGTATCATAGTACCCAGAGATGTCTTCTACGAAACTTATTTAAAAAGCATTGATTTCGTTTGTAGGTTTTTCCATCGTTTGTCTTTATGATGTAAGTTCTGGGTGATGTTTTTTTTAACAACTGCTTTCTGCCATGTTTGCCCTAGACGAACTCCCACTTTCTCTCCTACAGAGTAATTTTAAAGTAAGCTTGCATGAACATCGTATTTCACTTTGTTTCTCATATGTCGTTCTTTGAGTAATGTCTCTGCTTTTTCAGCTACCGATGGTTTTAATAGTTGGAATGATGTCCCTCATCACTTATCTGAGTATTTCTATACTCGAATATAGCGAGATATGGATCCTTTCCACTTTTGTATGTTTTGTTGAATATCTGCTTTACGATACATACATACACCTCACTTTGACCATTTGATTGAGGGTACCTGGGGCTTGATGTTGTTTTCTTGAATCCCCATTCAGAAGCAAACTCTCTATATTGATAGCTGTCGAATGGCAAATTGAATGTTGAATGACTCACTATTTCTTCTGCTATGCCATGACCAGCAAAAATACCTTTCAGTGCTCTTAAAACACATTCTGCTGTTTTGTTATAAAAAAATACTGTAGACATTAATAATAACAATTAATAAATAGAGACTTTGTGTTAATAATAACAATTTATAAATAGAGACTTTGTGTTGATATAAGTAGACATTGAAGGCTCTCATTTTTATTACATTAGCCTTTCAAGTACTTTCTCACATAAACATTCACAACAAACAATGACGTAATATCAACATATTAGCACAAAACAATTATTGTATTGGCTAACCATCTATACTTGTAGAATTATAGTTTTCACAAGCTGTTTTTCGGATGTAATATTGTCTCACAAATGGACGTGACATAAGCATATGTGCCTCTATTTCAACACACTGATGATTTACTGCAGTAGAATATATTTTCCTTGAGTTTAATGTTTCCGGAATCAAACTACCGTATGCCAAAGGCAATCTTTTTGTTTCAGGAAGTCGGAGTAACAAGTGCCCCGCGAAAACGATTTAACGATCAGTTTAAACGCCGGATGCTTCTGTGGAGCAACACCAATTATAGATGGTTTAATTTAGAGATCAAGCATTATAAAAAATCAAATGGGAACTGTAATTTTAATTATTTTTTTTTACGTGTGAGTGTGAAATGCGCTCCTAACTAAAATAATAATTATTATTATCCATATTATCTATTTAGAGATTTGTCTTACTATTTGTGCATAAAAGTTACATTATAACTAGATCTATAGAAATAAAATATACGTTCTAAACTGTTCACGCTAGTAAGTAAGCGGCTAGTTTCAGTCAAACAATACAAGATATTAATTAGATAAAATTTTAAATTAGATCTCTGATCTAGAATAGAATCAATATCACAGATTTTTAGATCTAGATCTATTTGCTCCAGACCCACTAATCAGTTACAGTCAGTAGTATCACCATCACTCAGTAATCAGATAGATCGATTAAATTCTATTCAATGAGATTGCCGGGGGAACAGAAGAATCTCTGTCTGTTTTTTAAATAACCATTGGACTTTTATAGAGTCTAGACTCTAGATTATATCTAAATCTAGAGGACTAGATATTTTAAAAATTCATATTGACATTGAGATCATAATGCGTTTTACGATCTCAACCTCACTCAGTTTATGTAACTTGATTTGGAGCTAGTCTAGATCTAGAACTAGGATCTAAAAACTTAAAATAGGTTCAGATCTAGATCTATTTTTAGAATTATTATAGTCTAGTCTATATTCCAGATCTGACTAGGTCAACTAAGTGTGTACTAGACTTAGATATAAAATTAATCTAGAGCTAGATCAATTCAGATCTTCTTATCTTATCTTATATAATACAGACGTTACTTCAAAAAAGAAGATGATTACGTCCTACGCGTCATGCATTTAGTCATGCATATTAACCAATGACTTAAATTCTGCCAAGTCACTGGTTTTCCTGGCTAGCTCAGGCAACCCATTCCATGATCTTATTATATTATATCTTATCTTATATATGCAGATGTTACTTAAAAAAAGATGATTATGTCCATAACTATAGAAACTACTGACTAGGTGTAGTAGCACTAGGCTACTACTATAATAGTTTCTAGTAGTGGCTCTAGGAATCTAGACCTATTAGATATAGAGTTAGGTGTACTTAAAAGCAGCTATTCCTGTCATCTTACAAAGAGATTTATTGATCCTTTATTATCCTTTACAGAATCTAAAATAAAATAGGGCGAAATTGGCTGCGCTAGTATTTCACAATTAGGACAGTACTGTTGCTTTTGATTTTTAAAATACATTTAAAAAGTCTATAGACTTAAACCGAACAACTGGTAATGAAACTGCATTTTACTTCAGAAAAGAAGATGATTACATCCTGCGCGTCATTCATTCAGTCATGCATATTAACCAATGACTTAAATTCTGTCAAGTCACTGGTTTTCCTGGCCAGCTCAGATAACCCATTCTATGCTCTAATAGCATAGTGTCTAGGACTAGATTTACATTCTAGATTTTTTTAAGCCACCATATTCAGGAGAGAGTTCTTTTGAGATGAAAGTGAGAAGGGCAAAGGTTACATTGTCAGAATTGGTGGTTGAGCATAATCTCTTTCTTAGCAGGACAAAGAGAATCAAATTGATTGTTTAAATTTTGAGATGCTCTTTCAGAGCTGAGGATTATAATCTACTTATTAGCCCTATTAACCTATGGCAGGATGATGGGAAATGGCAGCAGGGAGGGTATGAGCCCAAGACCATCGAGACAACCCAAAATGCAATAGCTAGGGAGTTTATCTATTAAGCAGACTGATTAGCCCAGCTTTCAAAATGTGATAAAATATTTTCAGTGTTTGCATACCTTGGAGGCGCGGTGGCTGAGCAGTAAAGGGCTTGACTTCTGAACCGGGGACCAGGGTTCAAATCCTGGTGAAACTGGGATTTTTAATTTCGGGATCTTTGGGCCTCTCTGAGTCCACCCAGCTCTAATGGGTACCTGACAAAATTAAGTAAAAGTAAAGGAGGTAGGCCACAGAAACAGATGACCTTTACATCATCTGCCCTATAGACCACAAGGTCTGAAAGGGGAATTTTACTTTACTGCGTACCTTGTAAAGAAATTGCCTATAATTTTATATAATTAAATATCACTGATCTAGCAAGAAAATCATTTATCTCATTATCACCCTGTCCCTTGACTTTTGCCACTGGGATGCTGTGACAGTTTCACTAACCAATTCCCTCCATTTTTCTTGATCAACAGCTGTTCTAAGCAGGATATTAAGAGAAAGGCCGGTCCATTCTTTTATGTTATCTAGTCAGCTATTCATTGGTGACCCTTTCTCCAATGTACCTTAAAGAATGACTTTTGATAGTGAGTCATGTCTTACAGTATGACCAAACCAGATCAGCTTTTGTCTCTTCACAGTATTGAGGGGCTCTTCCTTCTTGCCAGCCAAAGTGTTGACTTGCTAATGTACAAACTCGTTTGTCTTTTTTTTCCTCATATCTGATACCCAGCAATTTTCTGTAGCATTTACTCTCAAAGGCTTGAATTCTTCTTAAAGCCTCAGTGTCCAACTTTCACAACCATATATGAGCACAGAGACTACTAGTGAAGAATACAGTTTTAATTTTACTAGGAAGCTGATTTTATTTTTCCAGACCCTAAGTATTTAAACGAGTCAACTTCTTATGTTTGGCCTTTCAATTGTATGCAACATCTCTTACTATCTACATGACAAACTAATATTTTGCTCTTTTCAGCGCTAATTTCCTTGCCAACTGCTGTAGCTGCAGCATCTAGTTTTGTGGTAAGATCTTGTACCTGGTCTGCATTTTCTCCAATGAGGTGTATATTATCTGCAAACCTGAGATTGGAAATAGGCTGCTCATTTATGGTCAAGCTAGGAGTAAATCCTTCTAGCGTTTCAATCATAATATGCTCCAGAAATAAGAGCTGGAAAGAGAATGCATCCTTGCCACACTTCTAAGGATGTCCTATTTTGTCTTATTTTGATGTAGGGCTTTGATAACATCAATAATGTTTTTATCTCTGTTAAGCTCTCTCATCAGTTGCTGCATGCCAAACTGTGTCAAAAGCTTTTTTTTTTATAAATCTATGAATTTATGTACCAATTTCTTTTGGTGTTGAAGGCATTTTTCATGTTAAATATTTGTTCAACAGTCCTTCTACCTGCTTTGAAGCCTGCCTATTCTTCAGAAACGACCTCTCCAGCTTTTTATTGAGTCTATTGAGAATTATTCTTAGCATTATCTTACTTGGGTGACTGATCAGACTAACCACTCTATACTTTTGGCATTTTCTCAAGTTTCTTTGCAAATCATTACATCTGGTTTAAGTCTAAGGTTCATATTTAGTCACATCTTTCAACTGTCTAAACAGATTATTCTACAACTTTTGTTTGATTTTGTTAAAAGCATTAATAACAAAACATCACCTTCTAATCTATAATGGCACTAGGCAATGAATTTGTCCAAGAATATATCTTTCTGAGTATTTAATTAGGTTTTGTTTTTCTATTTGTAAATAAATAATGGTTCAGTGTTTTATGTATTATTTTTAATTTTCTTTTTATTCTTCAATTAGAAATTGTGTGTTGTTTTAATAATAAGTCTCATGTTTATAACAAGTTGCTTTTTGGTCTGCACAGAGTTGACAATTGGGTGGCTGCCTGGTCGTGCGGTTTGCATGCTGGACTGTTATTTGGATTTATTGAAGGTCTCTGGTTTAAACCCTGCCCACTCCCATCCCCCATTGTCCTGCAGGTTTGGACTAGGAAGTAAACTATCTTCAACTGTGAAGGAACATCCAAAACATGTAAAACAAACAAACAGACAGAAACAAATATTGAATCTACATTGCTCTACATCTTCCCAGCAGGTCACTATGATGCAAGTACTTAAACACTTTTACAACTTTCATGGGTTCTATAGTCTTTGTTCAACTTGATTTTTTAAATATTTTCTTTTATGTGTTCTAACATTCAAAATTTAAATAGTGCCATTCATAATTTAGGATATATTTAAACATTTACATATTATTTTTTAAAGATATTAATAATAATAATAATAATAATAATAATCTTTATTATTTAAAAGGAAATTAGTCTTACAATTTGTGCATTACACCAAACTAAACATTATAACTATAGAAAACTAATTTATATATTCACAACAGACTCACTCATAATTTAATATTGAATATATATATATATATATATATATATATATATATATATATATATATATATATATATATCTCAACTGTTAAGAAATATTTAAGATATCTATAAATAAGAATGTTTACTCTTTTAAAAACAAGAGTATTAAATCTAAAAATAATAATACCCATCCCATATGATTTGTATTTATTATATTATTTTTTCAATTATCTATTTAACAATGTCTTTTAAAGATGTTACATGTGCTTGTACTAGAGATGGGAAATGAACCGAACCTGAACCAGACAAACTGAACTCAAACCTCACTTACAACTGAACTGAACCCGAACTTTTAGACTGATCGGTCTGAACTGAACTTAACCAACTGTCCTTACCTTCACCAAACTGAATCAAAGACTTGCAATATTTTTTAGTAAGAAAAAATAAAACTTAGTGTCAGTGAGAGGATTGGACAGTTATTTTTAATTTTAGGATAACTCAGCTGGATCATTTTGGGTCGTCTTCTTTTGATTCACAGCCAATGTACTGTAACATTTAACATTTGTGCTTTAATGAAATGGGAGAATCAAAGAACTAAAAGTAGACTCAGAATGTAGAAACTACCAAGAAAAGTGGACAGATCTTTGTCTTTTTATGGAGTATGAAAATAAGTCAATATTTTTTATTGGTATATAAATGTTTGTAGCTTTTTTTAAAGAACACAACATTAACAGCATTATCATATATATATATATATAAATATATAAAAATAAACAAATATTGTAGCTTTCTTAGTTTGAGCCACAAAGAAAAAAATTGCTAAGAATCATCTAGAAATTAGAAGATTGTTTTATCTAATTATCTAATTGAATTAAACATTATTACATATACCTAATTTTGCTATTACCATACTGCTTCAACTTGGTGTCTCATCAATACAGTGTGATATTTAAAAGTTGGTTTTGGATAAACATCCTACATCCCATGAATAAGTGTAAATATTATATTCAAGTGGGAGGTGCTGTGACTAGGTGGTAAAGAGCTTGACTTGCAATCCAAGAGGGTCCCAGGTTTGAATCCTGCATCTTAAGGTGGTAGTCTCTGAGTTCACCAAGCTCTATTGGGTACCTGACATTAGTTTGGGAAAAGTAAAGGCGGTTGGTCATTGTGATGGTTACATGACACCCTCGATAACCGTTGACCACAGAAATAGATGACCTTTACAACATCTGCCCTATAGATCATAAGGTCTGAAAGGGAACATTTTTTTAACTATGTCCACAGGTTTATAATAAAAGTGCTTTATTTTTATGTGATGTTTTTTAAAAATCTTTTCTGTTATTTGGCCCGCGAAACGAGTGTTGGAAATTAAAAAGGCCCACTGGCTGAATAAGGTTTTACATAGCTGTTTTATCTAATTATTAATTTAATTAAACATCATTACATGTACCTAATTTTACTATTACCTAATTTCATAACATCAAACCGAACCTGAACTTTAGACCTGACTGAACCAATCTGAACTATCCTCATCATCATACCGAACTGAACCCAAACTTACATCTGACCGAATGGAACCAGAACTTTAAAAGTTAGGTTCGATTCCCATCTCTAGTTTGTACATGTGGATGTTTGATTGTATTAAAAAAACTATGTAATTTTATGAATGTGATAGAAAAATACCAGAATGAAATAATTAATTTTAATGTTTATAAAAAAAAACACTGTAAAATATATGCTTTAAAATTAGTGAGTTTTAAAGGCCTTTCTTTTCTTCACTTTCTTATCATGAAATGAAAATAGTATTATAAACAAAAAGCACAGCTGTTCATCAAACATGATTATATAATGCTGATTTGAAAGTTGGCTAAATGAGGTTAATAATAGCATTTAATGATACTTAGAAACATTTTAATGAAACACACAGGGTTAAAGCTTGCTAAATAGACTAAGACAATTACAAGAAAGGTTGACAAAGTAGATAATTTTGTTAACCTGATTTAATGAAGTATCCCTAATATAGTAATTAAATAAAGTAAAAAAAGTTTTAAAGATCCTGCCAGCATGTGGTTTGCACTCTAGAAGGTAGTTTGATGGTCACAAGGTTGAACCCTGCCCAATGACATCCCCCACCAGACTGTTTTGGGCTAGGATGTAATAATATACAAATTTGAAGGAACATTCCAAACATGTAAAAAAAAAACAATAATCATTACATCTGTGCCACACTGTACTGGACAAGTATTCATTTATAGTGGCTTAGATTCTGGATTTCACCCATTCACATAATTATTGATACAAGTCCTATAGTGACCGCTACCAAGGGACTCCACATATCCTGATTAGAGATTATAAACTTGTTGATTCATTCTATAGAGTGTATTTCTTCTACAAGTTATCCAGTCAGTCCGTGTTTCACTTTGTGTAGCCTGTCAACTCTTTAAAGCTAAGTTCTACAAGTCAGTCTGTGTTTCACTTTGTGTAGCTTGTCAACTCTTTAAAGCTCATTATTCTATTTGTCACCCTTCCAGTTCATCTCTTAATGAGGGTGCAATTTCTTATCATGTTGGTTTTCAATTCATGTAATATGTGCTATGACTCTTGTCTTGATGGTCCTGGGTTTGAATTTTACCCTCTACCATCCTACCTCTCTCCATCCTGTGGGAGGTTTAAGCATTTAAGCAACAAAACTTAATTTTCCAAAAATAATTTGAAACACAACAACAAAACATGTCTAAGCTATGTTCTTTGCTTACATTCTCTGTAGCTGACTCAACTGTTTGATGCAGGTTTACAGCACTGTAAAGTGCCTATATTGTTGCTCTTTCATTGCCTTGCCATGCTTTTAGAGTGTGTCAGATTCTTTGTGTTAAGTTGATACCTTCTTATAATCAAACATTTCATCAAATTTGATGATAACTTTCTGTCATGCATACCATTTAGAATGCCCCAGTCTAATTAATCTCAGGCAGACCCCATCACATCAAAAACCTATTGTTCTGAGCATCTGAGACTCTTAAGCATACACCAAATAGAGCAATCAATAGAATTTTAATCTTGTTCAACAAATAATAGTATGTTAATAATAATCTCGTTTACATTACTCCATTTTTTGATCCATCTATTATCTTTCTTATTTCAACACAAATTTGCACCATTTCACATTCACACTATTATCTTATCTTATCTAATACAGACGTTACTTCAAAATTATGCACATGTAACATCTTGGGTAACCAACATTTTGTTTAGTAGTGCAGAAAAATTGAGAAGAACAGATCAGCAACAAAAAACTGGCTAGATGACAAAGAATAAATTGTTTTTAATATTATGTTCAAAACTATCATGAATTGTAATAAACTTAAATGGAGTTCTATTTATATCTTTTGATATTTTTTTCCACATCATTTTCTTGAAGATAAATGATTACTTGGATTCACCAGGTGTCCTCCCATGTTCTATACATTTGTGTTTTAACATAAATTTAAAAAAATCTTTTCATTACAGCAATAATAGAAAAAAAAAAGTTGTTACATAGTGCAGAAAATATTTATATTGAACTAATTCTTATAAAGTTTTTTTTCTTTCCTTTGCTTAATACATACTTCATTAATGAAGAAAGCTGGTCATAACTTTTTAAAAATTGCTTTTGTGTAGCACATTTTTCATGCTTATAGCATGCTCAGGGGGCTATGGTCTAATCTTTTTTGCTTTTTTTGTGGATCTGTGTGAGGAGGACCTTTTTGAGCTGCCTTTAGATGCTCAGCAAACACAACCCAGATTGAGTTGGGTTTTTAAATCAAGTCCTCTTAATAGGTAGCCTAGTGGTTTATGCCATTCAGCCACACATCCATATTCATAAAGTAAGCTGTTTAGAACAAAGGCGGCAGAGAAAAACAAAATGCTGAGGGATGTCCTTATTACAATGATTATGATGTTTGTCTATTACAGATAGTAATGTGAAAATATCTGTTATAGTTTATATTCGAGTTGATTTTGTGTATTTCAGGTGGAAGAAAAGCCTGAGTTTCTTTAGCATAGCTAGACTCTTTATTAAGTTTTTCATCTGGTAGTTTCAGTGAATAAAAAAAGTTATAATTGTACATTCAATGATTTCTCTGTTCTCATTTATATGTTGGAGGTTTCAGACAAGTAACCCCATACCTATGATGAACTGTGCAATGGTTTTCAGATCTGGTAGCTCTCCTAATAGTTTTTGCTCTATATAGGGCCCTAAAGTGGTTTTTGGGACCGGTGTCTTATTCATTTAATGACTACTTTACACTATGAACATAGAGGAAGGTATTGGGAAAATACACAGATATATAACATTATTCTAGATGTGACTCTTCATTGCTTGTGATGTCACACATTTATTTATGTTGTAAACAAGGCTGCTAATTACTGTCAGAATTATGTCTGTATTTTCAAAATTTAATGAAAGAATTCTTGAAAAAAAAAAACTATATGTTTTTACAGCCTCTCTTAATTTGACATTGTTGATCTGTTCTTAGTCTGTTTTACACTCTCTTTACCACCACACCCCATAGATTAAAGTAAAAAGTAAAGTAGTTCCCTTTTCAGATCATGTGTCTATAGAGCAGATGATGTTAAGGTCATCAGTTTCTGTAGTCCATGATAAATGAGGGTATTGTGGCCAGCACAAAAATCAACTGCCATGTCAAATCAGTTTTTATGATATGCATTCAATTCTATTTTATTTTTGTTTGTAAAAAATGTTGGTATTTATTAAATTTTGACTAGCACATTCTTGTATGGGGTGTAGTATGAGTAGTAAAGCACATGGCAACAAGCAACAGGTCTAGAGTTCCAATCTTGGTGAAAATTAAGATTTGAAGATCAGGATTTTTTAAGATGCCCCTGAATATACCAAACTCTAATGGGTACTTGACTTTTGCTGGGGAAGTAAAGACAGTTGGTCTTTGTGCTGGCAACATGACTCATTAACCAATGGCCATAGACATCACCTAACCCTAACATCATCTGTGTCCAAAATATGCAAGATCCGAAATGGGTACCTTTACCTTTTACTTCTTTATGTAATACCTTCAGGGTGCCAGAATGATCAGAGAATTTTTCGAAATGGCTATAGCTAAAAAAGCTTGTCTTTGATGAAGTAGATGCTCTAGGAAGTAAGTAATTGAATTCCTTTTTTTTTTAATTAACTGCAAACACATATTACTGATGGGGGCGCAGTGGCTGAGTGGTTAAGTGCTCGGCTTCTGAACCTGTGGTCCTGGGTTCAAATCTCTGTGAAGACTGGGATTTTTATTCTTCTTCTTCTTTCTCATTGTTATGTTGGAGTGTTCAGATGACTAGACCAATACATGAGATGATCTGCGCAGTGGTTTCCAAATCAGGGAGCTCTGGGATTTTGAATTTCAGGATTTTTTGGGTGCCCCTTAGTCTACCCAGCTCTAATGGGTACCTGACATTAGTTTGGGAAAAGTAAAGGCACTTGGTTGTTGTGCTGGTTACATGACACCCTTGTTAACCGTGGGCCACAAAATCAGATGACCTTTACATTGTCTGCCCCATAGATTGCAAAGTTTGAAAGGTTAACTTTACTGTGAACCAAGAGTGGGATTTTTTTATTTCAGGATTTTTGGAATTGATCTTTATTTCACCGAACTCTAATGTCTACTTGACTTTAGAATTTAGCTGAAGAAAGCAAAGGAAGTTGCGCTTGTCACATAACTCTCCTTAATTATCTGACATAAAAATGAGTGACCTTTACATCATCTGTGCCATGGTTACATATGCTAATGTTATGTTAAATTAAAGATGTTCCTACTGTTATTACTGGTCGTTAATCGGTAGCACCATACTGCTGGTAGACAACTAAATCATTGTAAGAGTAATATATCTTAACTAATAAAACTTCAAATAACTTGAATAACTTTTGTGAACAAAACTAAATATAACTTTATTTCTAATATAGACAAAATAACTTGTGATCAAATGAAATAAATTTAGTAGACTTTAGTAATAATATCTTTAAAAAAAAAACTAGCTCACTATAATAGCACAATCTTTCAGTCTCATGTTCTGGAGTCGTCTCCCCTAACTAACACCAAAGGATGGCAATGCTACCTATGTTGCATCATTCACAACCAATCACTAATCTCTTCCCACAATCACCATATAAACACACACACACACACACCATAACATCTACCAAATAAAAACAGTCTTAAAATACATGGCAATAGAATTTGATGGAACCACGAGGTTCTGACCTCAAAATGGGGTGTAACAAGTTTGGATTTAGTGGACCTAAGAATTTAAATTGTTATATTGCAAGGTTGATTTATGTGGCTGATCAACAAAATATTATTTCACGAGGATACTAGAAAAAGGTGATGGATGTAAACTTGAAGTTATTTTTATGTTACTACAACTTTATATTTGTTAATAATTTCTTTTATTGATTATTAACATTTCATTCAATACTACTTTACACTCAGCATTCTTTCATGTCTGCACACATACATTTGAAGTGCTAAATCTATGAGTGTAGAGAAAGAGACAAAGACATTCATTATCAACTATCAGCATATTTATTTGTATGGGGTAATTAATAAAATAAAAATAATATGTTTAAAAAAGAGGATGTGTAACTGATTGGGATAAAACCACTTTGCTATCTATAGAATGTCTTGTGCTTCAAACCTTACTACAGCTCAGTTGTGTTTGTTAAACATCTAAAGGCATAAAGGAAACTCTTTTTCCACCACGTTTCCACTAAAAGAGATTAGATCTTAGTGCACTGAGCTTGTTATAAGCATGAAAGA
The DNA here is from genome assembly GCF_947242115.1 of Biomphalaria glabrata. Taxonomy (NCBI): domain Eukaryota; kingdom Metazoa; phylum Mollusca; class Gastropoda; family Planorbidae; genus Biomphalaria; species Biomphalaria glabrata. The sequence continues at coordinate 90,011,168 of NC_074711.1, forward strand.
TGCCCTCTACAAAAAAAAAATGTGAAAAAACAAATATTGCTTGCAGTGAAAAGAATGAGTATGGGTTTTTATTTTGTACATTATTAGTACATTCAAATACTAAATTAGGACTCTTAAAATGCAAAGTAGCAAATCTGTTTTGAAGACTAATAACCAACCACATTATAAAACATTTACTAACCTAACCATATGACTGTCAGTTGCAATAAAAACATTTATGTCTGCTATGCAGTTGTGTAGTTCAGTAGGGCTTAAAGCCATCAATCAGTTGTTTGCAACTTTCCTAGAACATAATAAAACTCTCCAAAAACAAAGAAGATATTACTATTTAAAGTATCACTTATCATCAACAGAAACAGTTACACTTTTTTGTGTGAAAAAAATAATTAAGGGAAATATTTCATGATAAATAACTTTTTTACTGATTATATAATGCTACATTACCCATACCAGGCAAGGTTGACTCATCCAGCTGCACAGTCATAGAATAGGTCAGCTTGTGTGTGTGTGTGTGTACTGTATCGTTATGAACTGTTTTGTCATTCGTGTGTAAAAAGCCTTAGTGTTCTAAATAAGGTTATTACAATCATGTTGTTCCACTGCAAGTCTATGTCAGTGATCATAAAAATGTAAATAAAGCAATTCTTTTTATAAGAGAGTATGATACTATTTTAAAAGGGGTCATTCATTTTAAAAAATCATTTGAGAGGTGTAATTGTTTATAATTAATTTTGTTATTGTGGATGTCCTCTCCTTTCGATTTTTTTTTCTATTTTTACGTATTAAATACTAATATCGTGTCTAGGTATAATTAGGATTATGGTCTTATTAAATAGAAATTTTAACAAGACAATCATGACCCTACAACTACATTGCTTAGTTTATATAGTTCGTACATCGTGGTTCGATAATGACCACTTTTGTCATCCAGAGGGCTGAAAGCTTTGCACTGGGGTTTGGTGCATCCTCATGTGGCTGATGAGACCTATGTGAGCCTGGAATGTTCGGCTGCACACCGGGCAGGTTATTCCAGCTGGAGCTAGTGTCATTGGTCTTGCTTTTCGTCTCTGGCGCTTTTCTTCTGCCAGCGCTGTTCTCTTTTCCTCAGCAGCCTATGCGCCAGTTTTCACAGCGCGACGCCATGATGCTCTGTCATGTGCCTCTTGTCTCCCAGGTGGCTAGGTCTATGTTGAACGCCTTTAGAGAAGCTTTAAGGGTGTCCCTGGAGCGTTTTCTTTGTCCGCCTAGCAAGCGGTTTCCTTCCCTTAATAAACAGAGCTTAGTTTAGGCTCTATTTAAAACTTTTTTCCCCCCTAATTCTTTCGTCCTGTGCCACTCCAGGAGTTTCGATTCTATTAGAGTTCCGGAAACGGGTCGCCGTGCTTTTTTTTTTGGCTTAGATTTTAATTTTCTGGATATGGTTGTCGACCACATTTCTCAGTTCCTCCTCTAGTCTCTCCGCCGTCTTTTCTTTGCCTTTCATCCAGACATTTGCCCTTGTCATCCAGACCAGTTGTCTGTATGTTGCGGCAATTATGTTGCCGAGGATGTCCGCCTCCCTCCTCCTGGCTGCCGGAATCTGGTTTGTCGTGATGGCCCTGTCCACGTCCACCGGCACCCCAGTGCTCCCGGACAGTAGCCTTCACAGGGTGTTTTTTGCTGCTTGGACGACGGGGCATCTTAAGAAAAGGTGCCCCTCATCTTCCAGTTTTCCGGTCCTGCACATTTTGCACGGTTGCTTTGTGCCTTTTCTCTCCGAGGTCGGGGTCATGTTGAGGATCAAACGGTAGGCGACCTCCCGTGACCTCGCAGAGATGTTTGTTGTGCAGGTTTCTGAAGGCCGTCTGGTAGTCTACGTCTCCATTATGCCATTTAATGCGTTTTTGGAGGGGTGTTGCTTGCTGCCGTATGAGTGTATATTTCTTTTGTTGTTTTGTGTATGTGTTGGGTGTTGTCTTTAATGCTCCTAATGACTGCTTCGTGAAAAGGTGTTGTGTATGTGTTTGAGTAGTGTGTGTGAGTGTTCTGTATTGGTATCAGCTTCTGGAGACGTAGACCGATTAGGTAGATGGCAAAACCGTTCTTTTCCGGTGCCTTGGCCAGTTGTCCCACGTACTTGAGCCTCAGAGCCCGAATCTTAGTTGCAAGGTCTTGCAGTCCTATGCCGCCGTTATGTTTGTGTTGTATTAGTGCTGTGTGTTTTACGTTTGCTATTGTGTTCTTAAAAATAAAGCTGCGAGTGATTTTGTTTAGTGTTTGTATGAACTGTGGTGGGGGTTCTGTTGTGGTTGCTTGATAGATGACTTTGGGGAGTATTAGTGTGTTGTATATGTGGGCTCTACCAAAGATTGTCATACCTATGTGTTTGTATTTGTCTAGTGTCTTTTGTGCTCTTTGGATGAGTGTATCCCATGTTTCACTGTGTAGGGGTTTGGCGTCCACGTGATCCCGCATATCTTTAGGGTCTTTCCGCTTTGTAGGCCTTCGGGGAAATCTTTTCTGTGTTTCCATTTGCCTACTCCCATTATGGCGGATTTCCCTAAATTTATTTTGGAACCACTGGCTTGGCCTTATTTTTTAAAATGTTGTATTATGTTCGCTATGTCGTTTGTGTGTGTTATGAGGAAAGTGGTGTCGTCTGCGTATGCTTGTATTTTGATGGTGGTTTGGTCGCCCGGGACTGCTAGGCCTTTTATTGTTGTGTCCTCCCTAATCTTTTGTAGGAGAGGTTCTATACATAATGTGTATAGTGTGGGGGAGAGGGGGCAGCCCTGTCTAACTGATCGCTCCACAGGGAATGGGTTAGACAAGGTGTGGTTCACTAGTACGCTGCTCTGTGGGTCAGGGTACATTAGCTTAATCCACTTAATTATTTTATTTCCTGTGTTGTTTGTTTTCAAGAATTTTGAATAGGAAGTTGTCTACTCATTCGAATGCCTTCTCCTGATCGATGGTCAGACTACTAGTTTTGTGTTATTTATGTCTGCGTATGTTCTGATGTCGCGTATGCGGTGGTTCATTGTATCTATGTTTCTTCCTGATGTGCTGCAGTGTCGGTTTGGGTGTAGTTTGTTCGCTAGTGTTTTGGCTAGGATTTTGTAGTCTGTGTGAGAAGGGAGATGGGTCTGTAGGTGTTTATTAATTTTGGGTTGTTTTTGTCTTTCTCTAGCACAGTGATGTAAGCCTCACTGAAGAGATGCGGAAGTTTGCCATTTTCTTGTGCATTATTAAAAATTGTTAAAATGATAGGGCCTATAAGGGGCAGAAAGGCTTTGTAGAATTCCGCTGTTAGGCCGTCTGGTCCGGATGTTTATCGTTTTCAAGGCTTTTGACTGCTAAAATCTCTATGTCACGGAGTGTGAGTAGTGTGTCTATTGCGGTTTTGTCTTCTTTTAGTTGTTTGCAAAATTTTAGTGTTTCATTTTGTGCCTCTGCGTCTGTTTTTTAGCGGCCCCCGAAAGGGAAAAAGACGCTATTCGTTTTGTGCGAAATGTCTGTCCGCCTGTCCGTCTGACCGTCTGTCCGTCCGTCCCGTTTAGATCTCGTAAACTAGAAAAGATATTGAAAATCCGACATCACAATATTTTAGACCATTCAAAGTTATGATGCAACGGCTACTTTTTTTTTCTGAAAGCGAAAAATCTAATTTTTAAAATCAGTTATGCAAGCAGTTTTTTAAAGAGAAAAGGCTAATTAGTATGCATTATAAGTTAGACCTAATTTAAAATGAATAGTAATCTTATAAACTCCATTTGTATGAACATTTTTTTTATTGCGGAAATTATTTTTTTTTTGAGGATTCGAATAAGAGATTGAGCCTTTTCAAAACAATTGGATCGATTATAAGACATCAGTTAGGCCAAGGGAGACGCGGTGGCTGAGCGGTAAAGCGCTTGGCTTCCGAACTGGGGGTCCGGGTTCAAATCCTGGTGTAGACTGGGATTATCAGCTTTGGAATCTTTGGGCGCCTCTGAGTCCACTCAGCTCTAATGGGTACCTGACATTAGTTGGGGAAAAGTATAGGCGGTTCGTCGTTGTGCTGGCTACATGACACCCTCGCTAATCGTAGGCCACAAAAACAGATGAACTTTACATCATCTGTCCTATAGACCACAAGGTCTAAAAAGGGAACTAGTTAGGCCAGGTTCACATCTAACTTTACATTCACTTTCAACTATCCTTTGATCTCCGGGACCGTTGGGGCACTACACAAGATCTGTTAACCTTCTTTCTCTATTCTTATCTCTCATTTGTCTTTGATATAATTTCATTTGCATGTTCTTTCTGAAAATATTGAAGCCTGCCTGGATGGACCTTTTCGGGGGCCGATTTTGAGTTTGTGTTTCCACACAAACTGTCTTTGTAACCTTGTTCTTTCGTGTAAATGCTTTGGAAGTGTTGTTTGAATGCCTCAGCTATATTTTTATTGTCTTCTTGTGTGTTGCCTAGTGTGTCTGTTATTTTATCTATGTTGCGTTTTCTTTGTATATTCTGTTCTATGGTTAGGAAGGCTTTGGTTGGCCCTTCTGTTATGGTTCTTTGTCTGCATCTTTTTTGTGCCCCTGTGTATTTATAGTCTAATAGTGTTTGTAGTTCTTATGTTGTCTCGATGTCGATTGAGTCTTCTTGTAGTGTTTGGAGTTTTTCTTTTCAGATGTTTTTCTTGTGTGCGCTGCTTGTTGTTTTGAGTGGCTATTATTATTGTTTGTTGTTTTAGGCTTCGTTTAAGTAGTGCCCAAATGTCTTCTGTGTTAATGTTTGGGTCTGTTGTGTCGAAAGTGTTTTGTATTAAAGTTGTTATGTTTTTAAAGTAATTTGTGTCTGTTAAAAGTGAGTTGTTGAATTTCCAGTGTGGTGATTGTTTCTGACTTCGCCTCGTACTGGTCACATTGCGAGGTAACGTGACTCTAACACACTCGCACTTATATAGTGTTCATAGGCTTTCTAGAATTGGATGGAACGTCGCTTGACCTCTGGTTGATCACAATCGCCGTGACTTGTGTGCGTAATATTTACAACACGGGTCTTTGCCGAACTGGCGTGTACTGTTTTTCTTCGCGGTGGACCGCTCGTCTAGCGCTGGCCTGGGGCGATTTGCGTAGTCCAAAACACACACAGCACTACCCCCATCTGTCTCACCACCAGGTTTATAACAATAGTTATACAATGAAAATGACATGTGATTAATGATAATAATAAATGAATATATATATAATGATATAGTTCAAATTAAATCTGTGGCATTTTACGTCTCGAGAGACGATCTTTTCCCTTTTCAACTTCTTGTGTGACTAAAGAGGCCAATCCTTCATACACAGCTGCAATCGCAGGTTGGGCATATGTGATCACCAGGCGCCGTTGCGTTATCACCCTTCTTTCTGCTTCTGTAGTGTATGGCATCTGCAATCCGAGACCCTTCCTTTATGCTCTCTCTCCATGTAGATCTATCCATTGCTACTTTTTCTCAGCTGCTAGTGTCGATTTTTAAGAGCTTCATGTCGCGTTTGCATAGTTCAATTTAAATACTTAAATAGTATTGTATAGAAATAGTATTGACCTCATCAATATTCCATTTCAAGACAAAGATTCTGTAAACTGTTCAAGGTAACATTAGTATCTTCTAGCCAGGTCGAATGTTCACCGACGATGAAGAATCAAGGTTCAGAGTAATATCAAAACTCCCAACGTCACAACGTTAACCTAGAATTAGCGCGGGTCCTATGAAATTGCGGGGCGCCCTGCTGTCGCAAAAGTGCGGAGCCCACTGCGGTCACCTAAAGCCGACCCTGCAAAATAGCGGCGTATACTACGCCGCCGGTCGAGTAGTGAAGCAACAAAAAAATGTTTACTATCACAACTTTTTACGCAGAATTTAAATATGTCAATAGCCCGAATTTGAAAAACCATCGTAATTTATCTTTAAATAATCAGTCACATCGCCCCAATATCAGTATATCTAATTTGAAATCTACTTAGTATCTAAAAATATTTTTGATTTAAGTCTTATTTTGGAGGCGTGGTGGCTGAGTGGTAAAGCGCTTGGCTTCCGAACCGGATCCGGGGTTCGAATCCTGGTGAGTCCACCCAGCTGACATCAATTTTCTTAAGCAAGGTCTGAAATAGGAATTTTTTTTTAAAGTCTTATTTAAAAAAAAAATAAAACCCTCTATGCTAATTATGAGAAGAAATTTTCAGGGATCAATCATATAAACGATAATAAATGTAAAGCGTGCTACGAAACATCACAATTATATGCCCATGACGGTTTGTAGTTCGACTGCACACTAGGCAGACCGTATGGGAGCAACACTAACTCATTTTGTGTCAACCTGGTTTAAAAAGTGTATGTTCTTTCGAAGAGCTTTGATCTATATATATTAATAGTATAAAAAAACAGCACTCCTATTGGTTCGACGCGTTCGTTTTCTGTGGCGTGCTCGCCCGATTTCCACGCAAGGGACCGCTTCGTCGTCACTCTCAGTTTTGTCACGCACAGATTGAAAACTAGGTCACTTAAAGTATCGTCGTGTGGAGCCAAGAATTAAAGTCGGCAAGGTGGTAAAAGATAAGGAAAGCTTATGTAAGCTATAGCATCTACATTTCCAAAGTTTTGAAACAAGAGCACTGTGACACTAGGTATCTCCTCAAAAGCCATATCTCTATCATGAACCCAATGAACTCTTTGGGCGCACCACCACTGAAGCTAACAGTTTAGCTCACTACAACAAACACATCACCACCACTGAAGCTAACAGTTTAGCTCACTACAACAAACACATCACCATCACTTCTCTGAGATTCAGACTGCCGCCCGTCTCCTTCTTCCTGGTGAGTTGGCCGAACATGCTGTCAGTGAGGGTACCAAGACCATCACCAAGTGCACCAAATGTTGATAAAAAATGTACAGCCACTTCGATGTCTTTGTTAAAAGATGGGAGGTCAACTTTTTTTTTTAAAGCTTATATCAACTCACTCTGTCTGCCTGGTAAAATGTTTTGTACACTTTATTTCTCACATATGTTTCCAATCGCACACAATTATTATTATCTTCTTATCTTTTATAATACAGACGTAACTTCAAAAAAGAAGATGATTACGTCCTACGCGTCATGCATTTAGTCATACATGACTTAAATTCTGCCAAGTCACTGTTTTTCCTATTAATATTAAGTCTAAAAAATCTAGATCTATTACAAGTTGGATTACATAACTAATACAAAACAATTGATACAATTATTCTAAATATAAGCTTTATTTTTTTTTTAAGTGATATTTTTTTTCTTTTTCTTGTTATGTGATACTTTCCCACTCCAACATGAATTAGGTCAATGTCATCATCTTCCTTATTTCCCGCGTTTAGCACAGGTTAAATCACGTGACAATAACACATGTCTAGTCTACAGGGTATTAAGGTCAACGTCTTCTCCCTTTTTTTTTTAGCGGCCCCCGAAAAGGGAAACGACGCTATTAGTTTTATGTGGTTTGTCTGTCCGTCCACGTTCACATTTAGCTTCACCTTTACTTTCACCTATTCCTTGGTCTGCTGGACCGTTGGGGCACCACACAGGATCTGTCAACTTTCTTTGTCCAATCTTCTCTGTCATTAGCTTTTGATAGAATTTTATTCTGATATTCTTTCTGAAAATATTGAAATCTGCCTTTTTACCTGCCTGGGTAGACCACTTCGGGTGCTGATTTTGAGTTTGTGTTTCCATACCAACTGTCTTTGTAACCTTGTTTAAAATAACTTTGTAATTGTTACACTTTTTGAAATGGCCATACCCATTGCTCCCTTAGTCCACAATGTTTCATCTAGACTCCGCCAGCTAATTGTCTCTTCTAACACAGTTTTTCCAAAGTGTGGTAGCCTACGCAAATCCCAAGGGATGCAGAAAGAGTTTGAACGGAATGCGCGTTGCATTGCATTATTTAGGATGTTTTAAAATACTTATTTATTTTGTTCAGTTAATACATTAAATTAAAAGTCAATAACTTTTCAATCACATTGTATTTGATGTATTACAAACTAAAACACCGAATATAGAAAGAAGAATGTGAAGATGAGAATGTAGAGATGAAAATGTAGAGATAAGAATGTTAATATGAGAATGTGAATATAATAATGTGGAGAAAAATGACAGCTGCACCTGCAAAAAATTGAAACAACTGAAAAGACAAAGCCATAACCCTCGACACTAAATTCAGACCGATGCGCTCCCTGGTCACTGCCGCATTCGTATGTGTGTGAATCTTGGACGATGACTGTGGAACTAGAGAGAAAGATTCTAGCAATGAAATTTAGATGATATATATTTAATATATGAGGATCCTAGACATCCCATACAAAGTCAGCATCACAAAGGAACAGATAAGAATTACGATCACAACGGAGATTGGACCCCAAAACGACCTGCTAACAACTGTCAAAAACCTCAAATTAAAACTTTATGGCCAAATCACAAGGCTCATTTCTTGCAAAGATCTTCCTTCATTAAACAGCACCAGAATAAAGAAGAAGAGGCAGTCGGAGAAAGCGATGGGACTCTGGGAAGACAACGTAAATGAATGGTCGGGCCTGTAATTGAAAGAGATTCTAGCCAAGGCAAAAGATAGAGAGGAATGGAGAAAGATGGTCGACAGATCATGTGTGGTATCCCAACGGTTCAACAGTCTAGGGCACGTGTAGTGTTTGGTCTCTTCAATTATTAATGTCTGTACTGCTTCTCTTATTTCATCACAAAACCAAAAACATGAATATGTTCATAGGAAATAAATTTCATGTGTTCGTATCGGTGTGTGTGTGTGTGCGCATTTGTGTTTATGCGCATGTGTATGATGATCCTATACGATCAAATGTTTCAATTCAAGTCGCTATGTTGACACGTGTATTTTGGGTCGTGTTTTTTATTATCATGTGCTATAGCTTAAGATTTTAGTATAGGCCTATGAGTTTCACTTGCTTGGCTAGTATGTAGAAACTAGCTGTGTTGTTTTTCATTAAACTATAAAAAAAAGGTGACTAGTCACGCTCTATTAGTTCACATAGCACTTAACTCAATGTTTCTTATACTGTATCCGGGGACCTCAAGACTCGGCATGACGAAAGGATTTCCACACAACATGAAAACTGTATACAATTTAAAATGAATTCTTTTCTAGAAGCCAGTTTATCCAATAGGATAATTTCAGCAACAATCGATTCGCCCCTCACTACTTTATATATATCTATATATAAATATTTAAAAATGCTCCGCGACAGAGATGTCTTACTTAGCACGAAGATGATCTTTAAAAAAATCACGCCCATTACAGACGTCCGTGTGCTATATATACCTACTTTTTACATAGAATGTTTCTCGAATAATACTATTAACTAGGGCTGAATTTTTATTACTAGATTATTTTTTTAATGAGATGAATAGTGCGTTCTAAAAGAAAATTAATTAATATTGACCTTTTTTATATTCTTTCTTCTTATTACGAAAAAAAAGGTGTAAAAACTAGGAGAAAGAATTTCTGAAGCTGTTAACACCACAATACGCTGAGCGCCCGGACCCGGCCTCAAAATCAGACCGCTTGCCGGCTTGAGCAGAAACCCGCCGAGTGGTCAATTCTATCTCCAAAAAAAACTTTATACAACGCTTAAAATTATGTAGGCAACACTATAAAAAAAAACACCAAAGACAACGGACTCGTTTTAGTAAAATTTCATTAGGCCTAATGTAATCTTGGATTCTAAACATAGCGTTAAATTAGTAAAAATGAAAAGTGAAACTTATTTGCGTTTTACTTATGACCAACTTTTTTCTCACGGACCTACTGCGGGAGCCTACATCACTCCTCTAGGTCCCCAGCTTCTAAGAGAGTCTCGAACGTAAATTTTATCATGTACGGGTCGCCACCAGGAAATGCCTTAACCTGTTTTAGGCCTATTTCAAGTCAATGTATAATGACTTGTACTTAGGATTATTTATTTTAAGACAAAGACTAAGACTGCTTTATTGATCCTTACGGAAATTTGTTGTGATTTCAAGGACTCTTTTCTCATATAAAGACAACACAACAGAAAAATACACATAAATACAACAGACAACATAAAGAGTTCATTCAGCGACTACACACAGGTATCATAGTGCATTTCATGTTCCCTGATCAATGAGTGGCGGTGATAGAGTCTGACCGAGCGTGACCTCCGTGTCGAAGGCGCCGGACCGAGTGAGGTACGAACGAGTTTTTGTACCGCTCCGTTCTTGTTTTGATTGACAGCAGTCGCCCACTTCGCGACGACCTGACGTAGTTCTGATGGAGCGGGTGGCCGTTGTCTTCCAAGATTTTTTCGATTTTTCTTAGGCACTTTTGTTCAAAAAGTTCCTTTAAATGTGGTAATGTTGTGAGTGTAATTTTTGATGCTTTTTTAATGATGTTTTCTAGACGTCGCAACAGTTTAGATGAGGCGTTGCCTTGCCAACAAGTTATTCCGTATGTTAGCAGATTTTGTATAGTCGCGCCGTAAAAAGTCTCAAGGATCTTCTTGTTTAGTTTAAAGCTATTGAGTTTGTATAGAAAAAAAGAGTCGATGGGCTGTTTTCTTTGTCAGTTCCAAGGTGGTCTTCCCATGAAAGCTTGTTGTTGATGATAACGCCTAGATATTTATATGCCTTTACTTGTTCTATAGATGTAGTGTTTATTTGCAGTTTACGTATAGTTTGTTTTTTCTTTCTAAAATCTATTAGTTCTTTAGTTTTTGTTACATTCAGTTCTAGAAAGTTGTCGGTGCACCAGTTTGTAAACTCTTCTATCGAGTTTCGATACTGAGTTTCGTCTCCTGAAATAAAACTGACTATGGCAGTATCATCAGCGAATTTCATGAGTTTAAATTGAGTCATAGATGCTTCTTATGTCATTAGTGTAAAGAGTGTATAGTACAGGAGAAAGTACACAACCTTGTGGAGCACCCGTACATAGTACTCGAGTTGGGGATTTTGTGTTGTTGAATTTAACATACTGGGCCGTTGGGTTAAAAAGTTTAGAACCCATGCTTGTAAGTAAGGGCTTACATTTAAGTTACACAGTTTTATATCAATTGAAGAAAAATATTCAAGGCTGAGTTGCTTCATTTTGTCCTAGAGGTGTGTTTGACAAATTTATAGGCACTTCAGAATCCAGCGTATGTTAGATGATTATGGACAAAATGCACATCTCTCCAAAATACAATCGTGATAATCATTATCATTAGTTTACGAAACGTTGAAAACGGCCCACCGTCAAAGGCTTTTGTGTTTCGAGTCACTATATTCTGAAACTATCGGTCCATTTAGGAATAAATAAATAAAAAAGACAGTAGAGGTACAAAAGGAGTAAATGATCATGGGAATATTAATTCTGAAAAGACACGAATATAATGCTCTTTAAAAGAAAACAATATATGCAACGCATTAAAGAATGCATGATTTTGAAAAGCAGCCTAAGCAATCCTTTATAGAATGAATTATTATCGGCAATCTCTCGCTTTGAAAGGATTCACAAATAGGTTCTCTCTCTCTCACTCACACACTCACACACACACAAAATGTATTTGTACCAATTAAGACAGGCAATTTCAAAATTTGAGTGAAATAGAAAATAAAACCCTTGAAATTGTGAAAGAGAGAGAGAGAGAGAGCTTGGTCTTGGGCTGTCTCCTCCCACATACTTTGGTCGATTAACACATTAATATATATAAGACGTATATATTTTCTGTGTTGAAGATACATCTTTAACTTTTAGATAGAGAGAGCAGATATCTCTTGGCAGATCAAAGTGGCAACTTAACAGCCCTGGAAATGGTGGGAGATTCTACGGTTCTCAACCTTTTATGCTCGGCGACCCCTTTTTACAATCCCCCACTTAGCCGCGACCCCCCCTCCCCCGCACACACACAGCAATTGAAGAATAGACAATAACAATCCATTTTTTCAATGGTCTTTGGCGACCCCTGGCAAATTGTCAATCGACCCCCAAGGGGGTCGCGACCCACAGGTTGTGAACCCCTGTTCTACCACATTGAATCTCAGTATATGCACCAAAGTTATCTGTAGCGACACGATTCTATAGTTTCCAAAATAAAATGAGTACTCATTTATATGTAACATCTTCACTTCTCTCGACTAATTAGTTCCCCTACAAAGTTGACCTTTCGTTCTTCTTGCCAGTAAAAACAAATGAATAGATATTCGCACTTGTGAGTGGAGTAAATGTTCTGAAATCTAATATATCAGGTCCAATCGATCAATACAAAAACTAGGCATTATAAATATATTTATTTATGGCTGTGTAACGCCGAACTTTCGTAAAAGGGAAATAACTGCTTTTTTGTTTACAGCAACTCTTCCCCCCTCCCGCCTTTTTCTCATTTCTTTTTTCCTTCTCTCTAAAATAAAATCTTTGCTTAGCATTTGCTTCCTCCAATAGGACAATTCGATTAAGACCTCTTGTCACTAGGCGCGACTATTTCAACTGGTCGTTGTGTAAGTTATATGACAACAATAGAAAAACAACCGTAGGCGGTAAAAAAAAAGCCGCCGACTACGGTTTGTAGGCGCGTTGGCTGAGTGGTAAAGCTTGTCTTCCGAACCATGGTCTGGGAATTCGAATCCTGCTGAAGGCTGGGATTTTTAATTTCGTAATTTTCGGGTGCCTCTGAGTCCACCCAGCTCTAATGGGCACCTTACATTAGTTGGGGAAAAGTAAAGGCGGTTGGTTGTTGTTCTGGCCACATGACACCCTAGTTAACCGGAGGCCTCAGAAACAGATGACCTTTACATCATCTGCCCCATAGACTACAAGGTCTGAAAGAGGAACTTTACTATGCTTTGTCCCCAAAGTGAAGCAGCAATTATACATAAAACACTGAACCATAATCTTCAAATACAAAAACAAATTTAATAAAATACTCAAAAAGACACAAAGATAAATGCACATTCCTCGTCCCATATGCTAGGACAAATTTGTACAAATACTCCTTCTTCCCTAGTGCTATTAGAGCATGGAATGGGTTGCCTAAGCTAGCCAGGAAAACCAGTGACTTGGCAGAATGTAAGTCATTGGTTAATATGCATGACTGAATGCATGACGCGTAGGACGTGATCATGTTATTTGGTGAAGTAACGTCTGTATTATATAAGATAAGATAAGTACCCAGGTCATCCTGGCTCTTTGGGGACCAGGTCCCCTGGTCACTTGACAATAAAATAAATAAATAAATAAAACAAAACAACGTGTACACAATCTCGTATGTGTGGATGTGTAGCAGAACAACTGGTCAAATACAGTCCTGTCCTGACTTTGGAATGTTGACCCCAACTGACCTCTTATCCTTGGCTTAAAAACAAACAACAATTCTTAGCATACATGTAGGATGGCTGCATGGTCGCGCGCTATGCGCGCTGGACTGTTGTTCGGACTTGTCGATGGTCTCAGGTTTATACACTGCTAGCTCCCCATCCCCCATCGTCTTGCGAGAGGTTAGGACTAGGAAGTGAATTATTTTCAATTCTGGAGGAATATACGAAACATGTACAACATTAATGTCAAACATGGCAGCCCCCCCCTCCTTTAAAAAAAAAAAACAACAAATAAATTGGGAAAATGAAACGTGCTTATATCAATTTTCTTTAATTTTTCAATGAAAACTTCTATCATGGATTTTAAGCAGAGAGTTTTATAAAGTTATAAATAATAAACAATTATAAAAAAAAGACAAACACGGAAACGAACATAAGACTCGAGTTTCAATAAAAGGAAATGTAAAGAAGATGTTAGTTTAGTCATTTGATGGAGGTGAGCTACAGAGAGTCATAGAGAGAGAGAGAGAGAGGGGGAACTGGAAAGATTGCAAAATTTGTTATCATCGGATGACTGCTCTTAGCTTCGTACACTGGTTTATATGTGTTTTTATTATAAACTTATTCATTTATTGAGTGAAATAGGGGCATGTCACTCAAGGTCGAGACTCTCACTCTTTCCATGTAACCATTGCGCCTAATAAGTAATACAAAAGTCTTAAAAAAACAAAACACAACAATAATTATAGATACTTTAGAATTACTTTAGATAGATTAAAGCAAATGTCTTTCAATCACTTCACTTAACCGCTCGTCGGCTTTTATGCAAATACAACGTACGATGTGTTATTAAATGTGTAGAACATCGCAGGTCTTTTCATAGCAATGACAGAGCAAGCACTTATGTATGACTTAAGGCAACTCTACACATTTGTCGTTAGGTGAGTTTATAGCTCAAGAAAAAAAAAAAGATATTTATCGAATGTTTCTTTAAAATTAAAAAATGTATTACATCCTAGCCCCAAATTCTCTCATGGCGGCGGGCGACACGGACCACCTAGGTCACAGTACGAAGTTTACGCGACCAGAAACATGTTTTGCTTATTATTCTTTAAAGAGATGCTTAGGGAAACAGTAGGCCTATTCAGAATACGCTGTCTGATTTATCTATGGCATTTTATGTCTCGGTAGGTCGTGTGGTGAACACTTTGCTAATCCTTAACACACAGCTGCGGTCACAAGTTCACAAGTTGAGCATCTGTAGTCACCAGACGCTAGAGCACTTTCACCCTTTTTTTCTACCCGGTGTATAAAAACAACAATCTATTCACCCTAGTCTAATACATCTTTTGTTCCCTTGTCTATTAACTAAGGCACCTGGCGTCTGCGCTTTTGATATTTTGTTTCGGCAATGTTTCAGCACAAATATCACGTTGTTTTGATATGGAGAGAGACATTTGGATCTAAGGTCTCATCTTTTTCATCTAGATACATGTTGAAGCGTCTCTAGCTTTTGTAAAACAAACAAACTAATTTAAAAAATACTTTTAAAAAATTTACTTAGAGGAAGCACTGCACAATCACTGCTACATCTAAAAAAAACTGGAAGGCTTGCCTATCCATTTTCAATATAAAACAAAATTAATTACTCACCACTAATTGATAAACTAACTGGTTATTATTTTTTAATTGATTCATGTATTGTCTTCGATCAACATTACTAACAACAATTTTGCAAATGTGCCACTTGATTCGAGAATGGGAAAAGGGAGAAAATCGTAAAATAATTCTTCCAGACAGACAGACGGAGTGAGTTAATATAAATATAAGTTTTGTAAAAAGACGTTTGGCAATAGTCTTGCTGCTTATTTTTTTCGGTCTCTACCCGTATATTTGAACACAAGGAACAAAGATATAAGTATCTAATAATAATAAGGCTTGTCTTCGAGTCCGAAGATTAGTGAGGTGTGCAGTATTTCAAGTGGCTGCGCAGCCCTTGCTCTGACCTACATATTTTGCCACATCCAAGGCAAGCATAACCATTGTCCGCAGGTGGTCGATTTAGATTTTCTTATCGTTGTCTACGTTTTTCCTCGGCAGCGGATTTTCTTTTGGTCTCAAATGTGTATCCCGCGGCCTTCGTGAGTGACCTCCAGCTGTCTCGTTCTGAGGCGCATGCAACCAGGTGCTCTCTTCTATGTCAGCCAAGGAAAGTTGACGCCTAAGCTGGTCTTTGAAGCGTTTCCGTGGGGCGCCTCTGTTACGTAGACCACCTTTTAGCTCACCAAAAAAGACTGCCTTTGGCATACGTTCGTCTCCCATACGGGATACGTGCCCTACCCAGCGTGACTGTCGGACCAAAAGAAGTCTCTCTATACTGTCCATACCGGCGTTCGCAAGGACAGTATCTAAGTATTCTATTTATAATCATCATCTGTTCTTTGAATTTAGTCGTAGAGGTGCTGTGACAGCTCGCATAACAAAACCCTCCACTTTTTAAGGTCAGCAGTGGTTCTTAGCAGGATATGAAGGGAGAGGCCGGTCCATTTATTAGTATTAAAAAATATTTGAGATGCCTGTTTTTTTTACTTCTTTTTATTTATTTATTTTTATTGTCAATAAAATGTGGAGGGAGGTCAAAAGTTGGAACGAGGTAAAGGCACAAGTATTTCAAGCTCAAATTTCGCAAATAAAAGTATGGCTGATGTTACAAACTGTTATTGCTTATTGTAATGGTTCGGATAAATGTATAGTTTTACTCTACTATGGCTTGCACGAGATAGTGAGATTGTGATCAACAGATCCACGTGAATGTGTGTAGGGAGAGATGAGATGTAGGAATTTTTAAGTTAGTTTGTGACTGGGCTCCGAGAGAGTGAGAGTGCGGATATTGTCAGAGTCGCAGACTAAAGTTAGAGAGAGAGTTAGTGGAGAGTTTTGAGAGTAGAAAAGTTTTTTCCTATCGTAGATAGTCCATGTTGGACGATGTATTTTTGTTGAATGGACCTCATTCACCAATCGTAAACAAACAACATTTAGTCATGTGATCTTATTGATAAAACAACGAAAAAAACTGTCACGTGACAACCATCATGAATTAAACATGAGATCGTAAATTATATAGAAGAGACAGAGCACCACGTGGCTAAATGTTGTTTGTTTACGATTGTTGAATGAGCTCCATTGATCTGATGATCCACAAACGTACTAGCAAACAATATGTATAGTCAATAAAGTGTTTCATAAACTATAAAGTTCTGAGTTGTGTCTCTTTGGAGAGTATGTTAATCCTCCACTATTACATAAGATGTTCCAGTCGTCAAGAGACTGAACTAGGGTTTTGAGTTGCTCGCCAGTAATCCAACCCTCTAAACGACTTTCACATCCAGCAGGGGTAACCTCCCATGTATAGGCGGATTGTGACAGCTGGATAGCTAAGTTGATCGAGCATAGCGCTAATAACAAAAATGTCGTGGGTTTGATTACATAATGGCCTTTGTTTCACTTTTTTTGTTTGCACAATGACTAATAGGAATGTTCAGTTCATTCTGTTATTTGAACATTAAGTAGGAATAAATTTTAAAAAAATATTTGTAGCTTTCTTTTGCAAAAGTTAAATTTATTCACTGTGGTGTCAGCACTGACGGATGTCACCTGGTGAGTTACCTCCGCCCCCCGCCCTAGCTAGGTCACTTGCTATGTAACTATTAATACATAAACCATTCATTTCACCACGAATCACCCATTCCATCAATTGATAGCGTAACTTCACACCGTAAAACGACACGAGAGCATTTACATAAAGAGGTTTCCAACTTCCCATAAGTCAATAGTTATCCAACCTCAGTGCCGTGTTTAGAATTGAAAAGTCCCTGATCTATTTGAGATATGGGGTCCTTTTACGTGCCGGAGATTCTAGAGGCCTGTAAGCTAGGCATCACTGCCATAATTAGTATCTCCGGAATCCAGATATCCCCCATTCACACGCCCTATGAACTAGTAAAGTTCCCCTTTCAGACCTTGCGATCTATAGGGCAGATCGATGTAATGGTCATCTGTTTCTGTGGCCTACTATTAACGAGGGTGTCATGTGGCCAGCACAACGACCAACCGCCTTTACGTTTCCAAAACTAATGTCAGGTACCCTTCCCGAAATTAAGAATCCCAGTCTTTACCAGGATTTCAACCCGTGACGCCCGGTTCGGAAGCCAAGCGCTATACCACTCAGCAGGCCTCCTCCGAATGATCTCAAAAAGAAATAAACTGTTAATGTCATAGAAGATTCATTCTTCTCATGACAGTGCTGCAATTTTATCTCTTTTCACTTCGCATCATGTAAATCTAATTATGAAGATAACGGAGACATTGTTCCCACTCCAGGCCACGGATTTTTTTCACTGTCTTCTGCTTGTCTGATGCATAGATATAGGGTCACATGTCACGCTCTTCAGGATAAGAAATCATAAGAAATCTATCTTCTGCGTTTATCAAAGTATTTTAGTAGGCCTTAAAAAGGGAAAAGGGGGGGGGGGCGAATTTCTTGATTTTACGTCTAAACGTTACAAAAGCGTTTGTTTCCCTCTCTTGTTATTATTCATCCTGTTTGGTTAAAACAAATGTTCGAAGGTCATGGCCGCTTTAGTTTTTGGAATGTTCCAGTTTCAACTGAACATTTCAAACATTGTAAATTTTGGTGTTTTATTTGTAAGTCACCTGCTGCCAGGTGCTCTCTTCTATGTCATTTAAAGCAAGCTGACCTTTAAAGCGTTTCGGGGAAAAAAAAAAGGGGGAGGGGGTATTTCGACCACCTTTCAGCTCACTAAAAAAATATTGCCTTTGGCATATGGTAGTTGTCACAGCTTTCCTATTATATAACTCTATCTACTTATAACTCGATAGAATCTACCTTAAGTCTCGATACGTCTCTATGTGTCCCTGGTTCAGCTGTAGTTAACGAAATAAAACAATTAAATCACTAGATCAAATGCATAAACTTTAATGATCTTTACGGCATATCACACAAGCTGGGCTATGTCTAATCACCCTCTGAGAACAAACACACTTCCGGTCAATCGCGCAGAGTGTAAAAATAGATTAGAATTACATACATACACACATTCAGCCGTGACATCTCGCCCCTCCTAAAATTATAATCGATTTTTACAAAGATTACTAAATAAAACGATTATAAAACAAATAGTAAACATTACATTACAAGACGACAAAAATGTTCGTTCGATAGGCCACAAAGGCTCTGAATATGCCACACAGGCGGTTATGTAGTCATTCAGACTTAAACATAGTCACAAAGATTTCAATGTAGTCACACAGACTTCAATGTAATAGGCACACAGTCTATATTTAAGACACACAAAAGACACACAGTCTTAGAAGATAAAGACACACAGTCTTAGAAGATGAAGACACACAGTCTTAGTTGAAGACACACAGTCTTAGTTGATGACACACAGTCTTTGATCAGGCAACACATGCTTGTAAGAAGCCACCTAGGCTTATATTCATGATAAGCGTGACAGAATGTCCGCTACCACGTTTCCTTTACCTGGAATATGCTGCACTTCGAACTGAAAGTCCTGAAGCATCAGGGCCCAGCGAGTTACCCTGGAATTCACCGACTTACTTGTGTTTAAACAACGTAAGGGTGCGTGATCTGTGCGGAGTACGAATGTTCTGCCTAACAGGTATCTGGCCAACTTGGTTACTGCCCAAACAACTGCCAAGCACTCTCTTTCTACGGTGCTGTATCGTTGTTCTGCTGAAGACAACTTTCTACTGACGTACATAACGGGATTTAGAATGCCCTGTGATTCCTGTGATAGGCATCCCCCGATAGCAACAGCAGATGCATCAGTAGTTAGTATGAATTCCTTCTGACATTCAGGTAGACGCAGGATCGGTTCCTCAGCAAATGCCTTCTTTATCTTCTTATCTTCTGCAGCGATATTTCACAGTCATGTGACCATCTGATCACATTGGGTGTTCCCTTTCTGGTCAGGTTTGTGAGTGGCTCAGTCATCTCCGCAAAATCTGCTATAAATCTTCGATAGAAGTTGCAGAGTCCTAATAAACTACGGACCTGTCTCTTGGTTGTTGGCTGACGAAGATTCATAATCCGTTGTCGTAGTTCAGGTTGCGGTTTCAGTGAGTGTCCTCCAATTACATATCCTAGAAAGGAAATGTTCTTGCAACCAATCTCCACTTTAGATAGTCTCACGGTTAAACCATTTCTCCTCAATGTATCTAGAACCATTTCTAGATGTTGTAGGTGATCTGACCAAGTAATGTCATGAATGCAGATGTCGTCTAGGTAGCACAGTACATGGGGTAGATTATTGCAATACCTTTCTCATCATTCCGCTGAACATTGCTGGTGCGTTGACTAGCCCGAAACTCATGACATTAAATTGAAATAAACCAAAAGGACTACTAAACGCTGTAAGTGGTTTAGCTTTATCTACCAAAGGTATCTGCCAATACCCACGGGTCAGGTCTAGCTTTGTAAAAAATGCTGCGTCTGCCATTTGAGGTAACAAGTCTTCAGGATTGGGTAATGGTTCCGAATCAAGCACAGTAACTTTGTTAAGCTTCCTGTAGTCAACACATATTCTTACTGCGCCTGATTTTTTCCTAACTACCACCATAGGTGCTGTGTAAGGTGACTCTGTTGGTGATATAATGTCTAATTTCAGCATCAACTGAATCTCTTCTTCCACTTCCTTCATATACCCTAAAGGTACTGGATACGGTTTCTGTTTCACCGGTTCAGAGTCTTTGAGAATGATGTCGTGTTTAATTGCTGCAGTTCTCCCTGGTACATCCGTCAATATATCATCATATCTAGAAAGTACTTCCTTCACTTGCTTATTCCTCTAAATCTTTCTTAGAAAAGTTGATACAAGCTTGCAGTGCCTTTCCCTGTGACAATGTGTATAGATGACTTCCCCGCTGAGTTTTAGGTCTTTCTGTAGCTTGAGCATGTACTTCAAATCTCGCCAAATATGCATCCATTTGATACACATTCTCATTAAAAGGTGGCAACTTTGGTTTCCATACAGGTTTTATATGCTCTTTAAGTTCTCCTTTCGTCTCCCTAAGCTCCAACTCTCTTACTCTCAATTTGTGTATTTCTACATCAGCTTCTTTCTCTTTAGCTCTCACTTTTCTCTCTTTAGCTCTTTCATATCGATCTTTGTCTTCTCTTTTTTTTTTACCCACTCTTGTAAAGCGGTTCCAGTCAATCCCATCTCTTTTCCAGCGGCTATTATCTGTAATAATTTGTCTGCCATTCTTGTTTATGTGTGTAGCATCAAATATAAACAAAACAAATTATTTTATAACTGTGTCTGACCTAGTTTCGTCTCGGCTGATTGACTTAGTTTTTTTTCTCCCGCCGTTGCACGTGAGCGCACACACTTCACGGCCTTCTTGGTCCTTGACCTTTTCACAATGGCAAACCGCAGTTCTGCCTGTCTTCCAAGACTAAGTCAAGTAACTAGATAAACGAGCCTCCAAAATATGTCACAGCTTTCCTATTATATAACTCTATCTACTTATAACTCGATAGAATCTACCATAGATCTCGATACGTCTCTATGTGTCCCTGGTTCAGCTGTAGTTAACGAAATAAAACAATTAAATCACTAGATCAAATACATAAACTTTAATGATCTTTACGGCATATCACACAAGCTGGGCTCTGTCTAATCACCCTCTGAGAACAAACACACTTCGGGTCAATCTATATTTAATCATGTTTATTTAGGCAACCGTTTACCGGGTAGCCAACTAAAGAGACTTCAATTTAGGGGTGTGGCTGGGTGATAGTGTAAAACAGTGATGCCCAAAATACGGCCCTCGGGCCAGATCCGGCTCGCGACGTCGTTCCATCCGGCCCGCCGAAACGCCAGCACAGAGCGTAGAAAATCTTCCCCCTTCCGAAAATAAAAGATGAAAATGTACTTTTCCCTATGTTAGGACAGTCACGCTTTCGTAGATAGATTGGTACCATGGCCTTTTAAACTTCAATTTGAAATCTTCCTGGAAAAGTGAACGGACCTTTACTTTTTTTTTAGGAACATGATAGTGAGTCAACATATTTGTTTGATAAGATACTGTGGATGTTTTAAAAAAACAAAAACATAATGAAACAGGCATATCTGGTACCGCTTAACTCTTGGTATTTACGGTATAAGCAGCAATATTGCAATAATAGAGGAGTTAATAGCTATAAGGAGGATGCATGGGACCATCACGCAAAGACCTGTTCAAAAAGGTTTCAACCATCATAAAGGATATTTTTCTTGGGAGAAATTTATGAGAGTGTTTACTGATGGCGCCAGAAGTATCTTATCTTATATAATACAGACGTTACTTCAAAAAAGAAGATGATTACGTCCTATTCGTCATGCATTTAGTCATGCAAATTAACCAATGACTTAAATTAAAAGTATGGTTGGATTCCACTGTGGACTGGAAGCAAGAGTTATTAGAAAGGTTGTCGAGTCAAATGGAACCAAGTGTCTGCAGCTTCATTGCTTTATTCACCAACTAAACCTCTGTGACAAGGGTTTAAACCTGGAGCATATGATAAGGTACTAAAACGGTTTTTTTAAAAATCAATATTTGAGACAGAGCATTCAAAGCAAGTATCTCAACTGAACTACCACACAAAGTTGTGGGATTTGGCTATTTGATGAGACATTACATCACATCGGAATGAACTCAATATCAAACTACAAGTTGTTTTCTCTTAGCATGTCTTATGCTGACATAAGCGCTTTCGAACAACATTGCAGCTCTTCATTCAGCATAGGAAGGGGTGCATCTTTTCAAGTTCTAGCCTGTACCGCTCTACAAAAATACAAGCAGCTTAATATGTCTGTCCCAAAAAGATCAAAAAAACGATCTAATTTCTGAGGCCAATGAAGGATTATTCACTGAAAGATTTATCGATTTTCACATTTTTAAAGAATGAAATAAGTCTTTTCGAAAATCCATTAGCGGCTGATGTGTCAAGAGCCCTGTCATCCCTGTAACTGGAACTGATTGACTTACAAAGCCAGACATCACTTCTTGATACATTTCTAACCATGCAGACAATTGATTTCTACTCCGTGGTGCCTGCAGAAACTTGTCTAAATCCCCCGAAACAAGAGTTAAGGATGGTCACCTTGTTTACAAGCACAAACTTTTTCAGTGATGAAACAGGCGAAACCAATATTAAATCCTCGTATCACGGACGAGAGTCTGGATTCAGTGCTCTGACTTAGTGTCTCATCTATGCAGCCAGATAGTCAGAAGTATGTTTTCGAATAAATTTCTAACAAGCAATTAATGTGTGAATAATTACATAAAAATGATTTCAAGTCAATTTTCTTTCTTTCTTTTTTATTTGATCATTTCGGTGGTGTGGCCCGCGACACGAGTGTTAAAAATTAAAATGGCCCACGGACCGAATTAGGTTGGGCATCACTGGTCTAAAATGTGAAAATGTCCGGCTTTCAATTGTTGTATACTACAAAGCCAAATTATAACGCCATCTAAATCAATCCTTTACATCTTCTTCTTTAATCACTTAAACTCACTCACTAATGATGAATTGAATGGGAGATGGGTTTTGAATTATAATCATTTGTGTGACCAGAAATACACAAATCATTTAGAGAACAGAAATAGTGCATTCTACGTGGATTCTTAGAACGCTCATACGTCCACCTAATCTAATCCTAATTCCAACTCTAATTTAGCCGGACATCTTTTAAAAAAATATCCATATAATAAAGTACCAAAATCAGTCTCAAGTCTTACGTAACAATCTCTTGTTTACTTCTACTCTAATGAACTGGGTTGCTATAAGAATACTTCTTATCTGATGTTATAAATTACATACGTTTCTCAAAAAGATAATTACGTCCTAATCGAATACATTTGTTAATCTAGTCACGCGTGTTAATTAGGAACTTAAACTCTCAGGTTTTTGGTTTTCCTGGCTGATTCAGGCAATCTATTTTATGCTCTAATGGCACTATGGAGAAGAAGTACTTGCAAAAATGTGTTCTAGTATATAGGATAAGAAATGTATCTTTATCGTTGTGTCTGAGTTTCTTTTTTATTGAGTTGTATTTTTGCATTTGTAAGTTATGGTTCAATGTATTATTGCTACTTTATTGTCATTCTTCTGTGCTAAAGTGTCTCTAAATTGCGTGATTTGACTATTGGCGTTACTCTTGTCAGATCTGAATATTTGTTTGCTATAAATCTCGAGGCCGCGTCTGTTCGAATGTCTTCATGTTTTCTTCAGTTGAAGGTTTGCAAAATGTTTTACGTTCGTATGTTCTTTCAGATTTGAAGATAATTTTATCCGAGCTCAAACATCGAGCAGGTCAACGCAGGATGGCAGTGGGCAGGGTATTAACCAAGGACCAATGGGACCTTTCGAATGACAGTCGAGTGTGCATACCACACGCCCAGGCAGCCAACCCAAACAAAGGACGCATATTGAAATATTCTAATATTCACATATACTGATGTCACATAAATTAAATACACGATTTGAAATTCTGAACTCGGAATAAGAAAAAGGGAAAACATAACATAATCTGAATATTCTGAATGAACTTGTTTGACATCTTGATTAAGTTGGCAGCTTTGAAGGACGTGGTCAGCATTCTCTAGATTAGTGTTTCCGAAACTGTGTTCCGCAGAACTGTAGGGTTCCGCGAGGCCTGAATAGGTGTTCCGCGGACTACTAGAATAATTAACTAGTAGGCCTGTTGTTACGGCGCCTTCGATATATCACGAAAGTCACGGTTGTTACCGGTCGTTGACTTGTAGCACCAGACTGCTGGAAGACAACTAAACCGTTGTTAGGCGTAATGCATCTTAACTTAAAAACTTCAAATAACCTAAATAACTTCCTTTTGTGAACAAAACTAAATAACATTTTAATTATAATATAGACTAAATCAACTTGTGATTAATGAAATAGATGTAGTAGACTTAAGTAATCTAACTCACTACAATAAATCAACCGTTTAGTCTTCCGTTCTGGAGTCGTCTGTCCTAACTAAGACCAAGTGACGTCAATGCCACCCATATTGCATCATTCACAACCGCTAACCTCTCCCCACCATCACCATATAAATACACACACACACAAACACACCATAACAAGGCCACCACGTGAATAGAAAAAATAAGCGAAGTGCTCAGCTAAATACTCAGAACGTGCGAAGTGTTCCTTTAAGGCAGGGGTCTCAAACTCATATCAGCATGTGGGCCGCAGTGGGAAGTAACAACCAGTCAGCGGGCCGCACCACGAAAAGAGTATGTTTTTCCATTAAATTTTACGAACACTGCAGTTAAATGCTAAAATAAAGTTTTTATAATTATTAATTACATTTAGTGTAGTTTATAACATGCACAGGCAGTTTAGATTACTAAAATAAGTTGACGTTGTGTCTGTCACTAATAAAAAAGCAGAAACTGTATTCCCCCCCCCCCCCCCAAAAAAAATAAAAAAAAATTATAATTACTAGGCCAACTGCAGTTAGCTCGTCACTCATGTTTCTGTCCACTCATCTGAGAGCATTTGGCAGAGACCAGACCATCGACGTTAGGCATGCAGTCGCGTGTAGTGGCAAGCCGCAAGGTTGCTCTCAGATGCTCATCAGTCAGTCTTGATCGTAATGCTGTTTTGTTGATCTTCATTCTGGAGAAAAACTGTTCGCAAACGTACATACTCCCAAACATCGCTAGAATTCTAGCAGCTGCGCAGAATAAGTTTGGAAGCTTCACTCTGGGAAGAAACTGATAGAAAATCTGGAACGCCAACATCAGCGTATTTTTGCTTCAGAACAGTGTCACACTGCAGGTCCAGTAGATCCATCTGGACTTCCTCTGGAACGTTTTTCACGTCAACTGCGATACAGCAACTCTCCGTATTCCGTTTCCAAATCAGCTAGCAATGACACAAACTGTCTGTGGTTGAGACCCCGTGCACGTATGAAGTTCACCGTCTTTACGACAACATCCACCACGTTCTTCATTTGTAGACTTTTGCCACAGAGTGCATTCTTGGTGCTGAATGCAATGTATGGCTGCAAAAGGTCCCGCCAAGCTGAGCTGATTCCGTTTCTCTACCATTAATCCAACAACACCAACCTTCTCTGAACACATTGCTGGTGCACCGTCCGTAGCCACTGAAACAAGTTTTTCTCACGGTAGCCCACAGCTGTCAATACAAGCTTCCAAATCTTGAAACACGTCTCGTCCAGTCGTCTTTCCTTTCATGGGTAGTAAGTCCAATTGCTCTTCAACAATGTTCAAGTTTTCGTCGACCCCACGAATAAATACAGCACAGTATGCGGTGTCTGTTACACCAGTAGACTCGTCCAGTGCAATGGAATATGCTACAAAGTCTTTTGCAGCGGCACTCAGTTACTGTTGAACATTTGTCGCTGACTCGCTTGCGGCCAGCGGTTAGAATCAGGCCACCGTTCACCCAGTTTCTTCTGAAAGCCTAAGCGGTCGGTGGGCGACAGTGACACCTCATTTACTGATTTGTGGAGTTGTAAATCATTTCAAGGCTGATATGTGGTCATTGTAAATTTTATCTATTTTTTTTTTAATTTGCGGAAGTGTCCGCGGGCCACACAAAATAGTTTCGCGGGGCCACTTGTGGCCCGCGGGCCACGTGTTTGAGACCCCTGCTTTAAGGAAACAGTTTGTGAAACACTGTTCTAGTGACACACGTTTAGTTGCTCATGCAATAGCGCCGACTTTTATCTAGGTTTGCTCTCAGTGGACAGTGACTTGAAATACCCTCCCGTCTTAAAAATTAGTATATGAAAAAGAAAATATAAAAAAATACTTTTAGAAAAAAACTGTACAAACTTTTTACCAGACAGACAGAGAGAGTTAATATACGCTTAGTAAAAAAAAATGTGTGGCCGCCTGTTCGAGTGATATGCGTTTTAATGCTAGTCGTCAATGACGTCATCCCCTGACGTCACGTATGAGGTTTGGTCTGGAATGAATTATCTTCATTTCAAAATAAGGGTACGAAACTTGAAAAAACAAAACTTTCAATTGGGAGATCACTTACACAATCAACCTGTCTTTACACAGCTTAGATCAACTCACTCTGTCTGGTCTAAAGTTTTAACACGTTATTTCTCCCATACCCATTCTTGGATCCTGCTTAAATTTTGCACAATTATTCCTCGGTGAAGTAAATACATGAATCGATAACAAAAAAAATTAACCAATTAATCAATTTTTAAGTACTGGTAATTAAATATTTTGTTTAATGCCAACAAAGGAAATTAATCATTTAACAGTCACAGATATGCTAAATATGTAATGTAGGGTTTCGTCCCCATTGATAATTGTACTCGTTATTTCTCCCACATCTATTTTCGGATCAAGTTGAAACTTTAAACATTTTTTTTTTGTACCTAAAAAAACATGAATCAATTAAAAGTTAACCAATTTGCCAATGGACCTCATTCACCAATTGTAAACAAACAACATTTAGTCACGTGATTTTATTGATAAAACAACGGAAAAAAACTGTCACGTGGCAACCAACATGAATTAAACACGAGATCGTTAGTTATATAGAAGAGATAGAAAACCACGTGGCTAAAAGTTGTTTGTTTACGATTCGTGAATGAGGTCCATTATATATTGGTTATCAATTATTTTGATATGGAAAAATTAAAATAGCTTCTACAATATTGAAATTTATTGTTGCGAAGGTGGAGTTCTTCCTCCTATAAAAGTTTTTTTTTAAAAGTATTTCTATATTTTGCCTTTTTCTTGTTCCTATTCGTGTCCAGAACTTCTGAAAGACCTTTTTGTTCCAGGTTATTTGCATTGCTGGATAGGAGTAAGATCATTCAAAAATCTAGTCAGAAAAGCAACAAGTAAAACTTAAATTCCTGTTTTTTTTTTTATTTTTTAAATTAGATTTTAGATCTATATCTAGACTTAGCTTTCACAATGGCTTGTTCAATTAAATGAATCATCTGAACATGTTAAGAGGTGGGGAAGTTAACAACGTACACACATTCTACATTCGTAAAATGTTTTATATGTTTCGGATGTTCCTTCAGGAGTTGAAGATAGTTAATTGCTAGTCCAAACCTCCCGCAGGACGACGGGGGATGGGAGCGGGCAGGGTTTGAACCCGGGACCCTCCATGAATCTGAACGACAGTCCAGCGTGCAAACCGCACGACCAGGCAGCCATCCTCGACCAGGCAGCCATTCAAACAATGAATGACAATTGATCTATATTTGTTTTGATAGTATTCCTTCTTATTTAGATCGATCTAAAATTACTTAATTCGAGATCATCTAAAATTTAGAGCATTTAAAGTTTAAAAAAGAAAAAGCGAAGACCAGAAAGTGAGGACTTAAAATTATAAATGATGGCTCCCCATGTCTTAGAAGACAATGGATGCTCCCATTAGATCTATAAATACGAATTAGAAAAAAAGATGACTTCCGCAACACGTTTTTATTATTGACGTCTGAAACTAACATGACTAGCTAGCTCTATTGACTATTAGACTTTAATTTACAGTCTGGTATATAGACGCTAGATATTTCATCACGGTAATCTAGATCTTTATAGTTACTAGATCTAGAATCTACTCTAGTATTTTCTGAATTATTCATAAATTTCATACATCTATAAATCGATTGCGATGAAGACCACAGCTCAGGTACACTCATTCAGCCGCGAGTGGTACAGTGTAAGTCAGTGTAACTGTAATGAGTGTAAGTTCAATATAAGTACTAAAGTTGTAAGTTACTAGAGTAGTTTATGCTATTCGGACACCTAGTATAGGCCCAAATTTGAAAGTTTAACTTTGACAGCGCATTATTTTACAATGGTTTGACTTTGAATGGTTTGACATAGAAAAGAAAATGACGTATATCAAAATCTTCTTTACTTAAACTTAAAGGAGAATAAGGATGACTACTTATATTTGTTCCCTTAACCTATATTTGTTATTATATTTAAGGGCAAAGAGGCCGTGTGTTTTCATTTAATTCGGACACATTTGACCCACATTATTTGATTCCAGACACCATAATTTATTTCGGACATTCTCTATATTTAGGCATCAATAAACTCAGATTTTAATTCTATATTAACATTAACTAAATTTTAAGATCCCCAGGCATAGCGGCATAGCCCCTCACATGAAATCATTACGATGTTTTCAAACTATGCATAAATACGAACACAAAAAATAAAAATATGAACACACTTATTCTACCAAAATTAGGTCACTGGAATTGTGATTTCTGCACCGACTTTTAGACTTATTTTATGTTTGTTTATTTTATGTGTGTTGAATGTTTGGGGTTTTGCATGATTAGATGTGTGTTGAATGTTTATGTTTTTTTGTTTATTAATTTATTATTATTATTATTAATTTAATAAATTTCTAATACAGATGATCTTTTGTAGTATAGTAGGCCTAACTGAATCCTCTATATTATCTCTATATAAATCTAGATCTATCTAGTAGGTCTAGAATAGTCTAGATCAGTTATTCCCATAGTGGTCTATATAGACCCCCCAGGGGTCTACGAAGACTTCCAAGGGGTCTACGAAAGTGAAAAAACAAATTGGGGGTCTATGAGATGTCCACGGGGGTCTACGATAATAGATTTCATTTAAGAACGTTGTGACTTTAATATTTACATCCTATTAATTTAATTCTTCATACTAACATATAATGTGTGCATAAGTTAATCCTTGAAATATTTATCCTGCTATTCAAACGAAAAATTGTTGTATTTAATTTCAATAATTATTTAAGTAACTTAATTGTGTCTACATGTAAGTAATGTTTAGCAAAAAGAAATGTAAACTGTATAGCGTTGATTATTTAAAATTGTTCATTCCTTCCTTATCAAACATGCCAATTGCCTTTTTATGGCGATATTAAACTAATTACGCTTGAGAATCAACTGAGACAATGTCACCCTGACAAAAAAAATTAGAAAAACTTAGACCCACAAAATCTCTTCAACATCATATAGAGAAGATCATGGTTTGTGGGTGTCTTACACTATCTGTTTACTTATAGCAAAATAGGTGCTTGGCTACTGAACCTGGGCTCCTGGATTCGAATCTCTGTGAATTTTTTATTTCATGATTTTTAAGGCTCCCCTGAGCCCACCCAACTCTAATGGGTACCTGACTTATGTTAGGAAAAGTAAAGGCGGTTGGTCGTTGTGCTGGCCACATGACACCATGCTCGTTAACCGTTGGCCAAAGAAACAGATAATCTTAACACCATCACAAGATCTGAAAGGGAAACTTCACTTTTTTATGACAAAACACATAAAACATTAAAGGTAAAAATTGATTTTACCAGCTGTTGTAGTTGTAAACACTGTTTCACACAAACCTACACCTGGTATTATTAAAAGAACTGCTTTAAGCAACACTACAGTTCAAGGACACGTCAGTGGCATGAGTTATAAAATTAAAAGCTTATTATTTGCAAACGACATATATACAGTTTGGGATCAGCGGTGTCACAGGCTATGACAGGGTGTAGTGATGTGTGTTGCGTACTGCATTAGAGTCGCCGGCTCCTTTCTTTTTTTTTTTACTCAGGATTGTCCCACAAAACCTTTCTCATGTTTGAATTTAGTTGCAAGGCAGGAGTGTTTTGAATTCAGTTTTACTTCGGCTAGGTGGGTAGCCAGCCAAGGCTAATGAGCCCTTCATGCTTGACGCTTACTGGCTTCGCCCCTTCTCCTGATAGTGATAACATGTTTGCAGACTCAATATATGAGCAACACTTGAAAGATCAAGAAATACGCCAGAAACTGCTCTTTGCGAAAACTTTATTAAATAATTAATATTTAATGTTTGAAGCACTACTTCATTGAACAACAAATTCCTGTTTGAAACACATCTGTAGCAATGGATGATAAATCTGCAAAAAGACATTTTCAGTTTGTTTGGTGATTCCTGCAGTACATATTAATTTTTATTTTAATTGGTTTCAATTTGAATTTTATCAATAAAAAAAAAAGATAGATCTCTATAATTTAATATGTAGCTTTAAATTACTTTTTCACTTTTCAACTCACTACAGATAGAAATTAGTTGTAAAACAATGTTGTTGAATTTGAAAAAATTTGTAAGTTAAACAGGGGGTCTACCGAAAACCAGAAAACAAGGCAAGGGGTCTACGAGAGAAAAAAGTTTGGGAACCACTGGTCTAGATCTAAGCATTTAACTTCATTCAATGTACCAAGCTCACTCCAAACATTTGCCCATTGATTCTCTATTTAAAAAAACAACAACAAATGAACAAATATAATATAAGATCATTTTTATTGATGTCCAAAACTGGCTGTCCGAAAGAAAATCGTAATTTAATTCGGACACCGTATTAATTTTTTTTGGTATGGAATTAGAAAACTTGGCTTATGAATCAAATAAATTAGCTCCAAAAACAGAATAAATATTGCCGGGCTCATTAGTATAGACTTAGCCAATCAAAAAATATAGTCTTAACTCTAGGAAGAGGTAAAGTCATCCGGGTAACATAGGAAAAAACAACAACCTGACTAACAAATTTGAAATTCGTTTTTCTTACATAAAAAGACAGCTAAATGGAAGGAAATTGGGTCAGAATCATTGGAAAATGGAATAGCACATTATACAGCGCGCTAGTTTTATAATACATATTAAAATAATTATTTAATGACCACAAAAAACAGCGAATGTCCGAATTCATGTAATGTCCGAAATAAATAAACTACTATAGTAACTACAGTGACTCACAGTGACAGTCTGAGTTAAGTTAAGAGTCAGAGACAGTCTCTTACTCACACTCATCACTGACGACACTGACATCAGTGAGTAACACTTACAGTACAGTGAGTCACAGATTAAGAGTTCAGTCTCACAGTAACTCACACACCCACGCCAACATTAGTCTATGATATAGATCTAGATAGAATCTATAAGTCTATATTCTATATATATAGAAATCTAGATCAATGTGATCCCTACTACTTAGTACTAGATCTAGGTATTCTAGTATTACAATAACACTTAGTAAGAAAGTGAAAGTGCTGCCTGTAAAGTGTAATGCTGTATTGTTGCATGATGTAGAATCTTAAAGCATCTAGAAATTTAGTCTGACCTATGACTAAGTCTGTACGATTTATGACATTATGTATAATCTATATGATGATCACATCATGTTATCACACATATATATATGATGTCCTGATAACTAGGTTTATCACTACATCTATATCCTATAGATCTAGTCAATAGAGTCTGAATAAGCGCATTGCTGCGAAATGCCTGCAACAGTATTCATGATAGTCAATGTGACAATAAAATATGATTCATAAAGACATAGATCTAACTAAGTTTATAACAGTTAAGATTACTGAGAATTCTTTGATATGACTTGAATCAATCTAGATCTTTAACTAAGTCTATAACAATAAAGATTACTATGATAACTTTGATATGACTTGAATCTATCTAGATCTTTAACTTAAGTAGTCTTATTCTTAGTCTCAGAATCAGAGAATGGCTGTCAACTGTCTTTGTTGTCTTTGTTGTTGTCACCTTCTCCTTTCAGCTTCTTCAGAGAGTATACTTTTCAAGAACAAGAATCTATAATATTCTTAAAATATCGTTGCTTTAAATTTAGTATGTAGTTTAGAGTTTAGTAAAATCTTTCCATTCAGATCTCTCTTGAGCTTTTTATCTAAGTTGTTGTAGATCTGTCGCTATATCTTCAATCCATTTTATTTATGTTCTGCCCTTTGTTTTTTGTTGGTATACTTTTTTTGCACCTCTGTTCTCTGACATTCTTTTGGGCAAATCTTCCCAATGTAATCTGATCTTTTTTATACATTTTTCTAAGGATTTGTTATCTCCAATTATTTAGCAGAGTTTCTGTAGTTTTTGTCAGTGCCCAGGTCTCACTTGCATACATGGCTACTGGTCTTATGATGTTTATATATATATATATATTTTTTTCTTTTCATTGATATACACTTTACTTTTGCTTCTAAGTATGTGCTGGGTGCTATAGAATGCTTGTAGCCTGCTGCTAGTCATTCCTTTTATTTCAGTCAATAGGCTATTTTAAGATCTGCTTAGCAAAGGAAGTTTTATTATTATTCTCCTGTGTCTGCAACTCTTAATAATGAACCAATTAGTTCATTTTTTCCAATACATTCTGAGACAATGATCTTTGTCTTAAAAAAAATAAAAGTATCATAAGGTTCCCTTTGATTCTCCAGACCATCACACTAATGAAATAACACAATAATTTTCTGGCAGAATGATCTCCACCTAACAAACCAAACTATGTCAGTGACATTACTTTAGCAGACGGTGCTACTGTTTGTCGACATCACTTGTTTTTTTATTTAGCATGTGAGGCTACTGAAAAACAAATCCTCTCTCAATATTTTTTGGAAATAAATTTATTTGTTTGGTTTTATATATTGTAATGATTCTCTCCAACAGGCCTTCTGTAAAACACAGATCAACACAACACATCCAACTCAAGAACTTGACAACAAGAGTTCCAAAATAATGTGGTTCTTAATAACAAACAAATCACATCCAATACTGCACAATTGGCTACAGGATACACTGGCTAAAAATGCTTTACTAAACTCTAAATTGCTGTACTTCCATACTAAACTCTCTATCTATTCTGGACTCATACTGCTTCACTCGAGAATTCACTATCCCCTGTCATCATCTCTTGCAATTCTTAGGAGGTTTGTGTTAGGATGTAATAAATTTTCAAATCTGAAGGGATATCAGAAACATGTAAAAGCAACAAACAGCATGATCAATGACCACATGAACAGGCAGGCATTCATCTGCATTACTAGTATCTAATTCAATATATATATATATATATTTTTAGATATATAGATTTATATACTAATATTTAATTATTGTGCTTTGTAGCCTAGATATAGCCTAGGTATTGTGCTGTATACTGTGAAATATATGTACTGTATAGCCATATAGTGCTACAGAATGTAAAATATAGCCTAGAAATTGCACTATAAATTTAAGTTTTTGATAGAGTTACATGAGTTTATTTGAATATATGATTAGTTAAAATTAAGTGACCATGTATTCTCTGACCCAGTTTCTACAGTCAATAGCTTGCCTTATTTTCTGTCAGTAATAAACATAAATATAAATAAGTTGACACTTGAGTTAACTTGAAGTTTTCTCCTTGATTTCCTTCCCTTAAGTATACTGCACTATTCAACACATTCAGAGAGGAAGCAGCAGCACAAACTTCACAATTTTTGAGTCTTTCTGTTTTGTTGTTGTCATGTTCTCCACTGTTGGATATGGAGAATTTTCCCCTGACATTTGGCTGGGCCAACTTTTTATGATTCTAACCATTACCCTGGCCTTTGTTTTTATACCTAGCCATGTAATCATACTCAAGTCTCCCAATCTAGCTAAGTAAAGGGATACTTTACTTTACTACAAATATTCCAATGGAACTTAAACATTTTAACTCATTTCTTCTAACTGGTTCATTGTTATAAATCCATTCTAGATTCAAGGAATTTTAGCCACATACATGGAAAGAGTTAACTGTGGTGGAGACTACAGTTTGGGTCTAACTAAGATCAAGAAGCATGTGATTGTCTGTTCTACAACATTATCTCTTGACAGCCTGATAGACTTCCTGAATGAGTTTTATGGTAATCCTAACTTAGAGGTGAGGCCATTGCTTAAATATAGGACCATTAATAGCACTTTAAAAGAGTTGTACTTTAAGCCTCTTATATAATAACAAAACTACTACAGATTTGATGAGGTAACCTCAGCTTGGGAGTCATTTTACAGAAGATTGAATCATATCAACTTGCAAAGAGATATGTGGCTAAATTTTTTAAAATTGAATAACAAAATAGTTTAATTTTGTCAGCTATTTCGCTTTGATTCTCATGGCATAGAACTTATAACAAAACAAACACAAATGAATAGTTAGACTACCACATGATAAAGAAAGGCTTGAGGTAAGTAATCTTTAATCATGGGTTATGTTGGCAAATGACATGCAGGTTTTTTTTTCGTCTTTCTCCCACAAAACTTCAGAGGCCTCTAGGATATGGCAGGGTTGCAGGTGGTCATGACTTCCACAGTATGATGTGGAGGGTTATAAGGGAAAACCTGCACAATCTATTCACCCTAACACAAAAAACTTCCCACAAGCCTCAGCTGAAGGCACGGTGGCTAAGCGGTAACGTCTAGTAATGTGCTTCTCCAGTTCCGCCGTATGGTAACGTGGTTGATTTGATTTTCTGTTTTATTGTCTGGTGAAACCCATGTCACTTTGTGGCATTTTTTGTGGGGGAAAATGCTGCCTCCTATAACTAATTCATTAAATGTGAAGAAGTCTGCAAACATTTCTCCATTTTCATTTATGATGCCAAGTCCCAGGGTGCCCATACTTTTCTCTCTCTCTCTCTGTGTCACTTCCCACTTTGGCATTCGAGTCTCCCATGAAGATCAAAACATTTTGTCAACTATACTTTGCAGTTGGTCATAAAATGTATTTTTGTCGGTATCACTTGCAAGGTTGGTGGGAGCATAGCACACAATGATATGAACATTTTTGAACTTAGACAAAAATTTTGCTCTAATTATTCGTTCTGAAACTGAGACTTTTGAAAGCTTCCTTGTTTAGTAGTAGTGCTACACCATTTTCATGTAAGTCATCTTCTTTTTCCTTTCCAGAGAAGAGAAGGGTTTCTCCTAATTGCAGTCTTGTTTCACCGAATGTGTTCCATCGAACTTCACTCATTCCCAGGATCTGTAGTTTGTAGTTGGCCATTTCCTTTGCAATTTGTGCACATCTACCTGGTTCTAGTAAAGTACGGACATTCCATGGATGGCTGCCTGGTCGTGCGGTTTGCACGCTGGACTGTCGTTCGGACTTATCGATGGTCCCGGGTTCAAACCCTGCCCGCTCCCATCCCCCGCCGTCCTGCGGGAGGTTTGGACTAGGAAGTAATTATCTTCAACTCTGAAGGAACATCCGAAATAAGTAAAACATTTTACAAACAAACATGTTCCCAAGTTAAATGCTGCCTTCTGAATAAGGAAGTGTTTCTTTTTCATTGGTTTAAGTAGAGTGGTCGGCCTCACAGGATTCGTTCGACTTTCCCTGCATAGCTTCATAAGTCTCCTTTGTGGAGCTCTACTTTCGCCTCTGACAATGTTTAGTGTTTGTGTTTTTGTTCTGGTTTCTATAACACTATTTTTTCAATGGACAGGTTGTTAGCCTATCAAACAATACCTGTGTCCCGGGAAGGGGGATGCACCTTTTGTCTGGCCTCTTTCCTAGCAGACCTGTCTGGCTTGGTAGTACCTGCCAGGAGTGATGAGCTCCCGCCGGTATAGCTCTGAGGGTCATTGAGGCACTCAAGCTGTCACACCACGGCAAGGTATGTGCATCAGGTGTGCATCTAGCGCGTCAGATATTTACACAGTTAAAACCAACCTGGAAATCTCCTCACATCTCAAACAAGACTAAACTAAGAATCTTTAACTCTAATGTCAAGGCTGTCCTACTTATGGTTCTGAAACATGGAGAACAACTGAAGCCACAACAAAAAAAAATACAGACCTTCATCAACAGATGCCTGAGAAATATCCTAAAAAATACACTGGTATGACAAATTAGAAAACACCAAACTGTGGGAGATGAGTGGACAGAAAAATATAGAAGTGCCGATCTTAGAGAGGAAGTGGAGATGGATTGGTCACACCCTTAGAAAAGATACCAGCAACAGAGCTAGGCAGGCCTTAGAGTGGAACCCCCAGGGAGCAAGACTCAGAGGATGACCAAAAAGAACATTGCGACGCAGTGTACTTGAAGAAGCAGAGAAGACCGGTAAGAGCTGGGAAACCATTAAAAAACTAGCAAGAGACTGTGGAGAGTGGCATGTTTTTGTCGAGGCCCTATGTTCCATGAGGAACTCAAAGGAGTGATGATGATGATGGAAACTGAGCATCACTAGTCTTTGGCAAACTCACAACAAACATTTTTCAAAGACATGAAACAGCTGGGACTAAGGGTTAGATTATGTCAGGGTAGACAAAATCATAGGCAAATACAATAAGTTCTTAGCAACTTGAAATATGGTGTCTAAATGTAGCCTTCTTTATTTCATTGTTGTAATGACCAAATGATGACAGACAATTAATGCGTGTATATTCCGCATTCCACATTTTTCATTCCAACAAGGACATATGTACAATAAAGTCTCTATTTTCATATTTATATATATATATTTTTAATATTTTTTTTCAGATTAACAATTGACATCCCCCCATGACAATGTCATCAGGTTTTGGCAAAACAAACTTTCACATCAGGCTAGAACCAAGATCTTTGTGCTGCTTAGAATGGGGAAATTGGGAAAGGTAAACTTAGATCTTAGTTGTTATTTTGAAAAATTCAATTTTTCTTAGCACTCTCATAATATAACATACCCTTGGTGAAGCAAAATCAAATTTGCTGCCTTGCAGGATGTGGAGGGATCTACAAAGGGTTAGAGCAGCTTACACAAAAATAAAAGGCAGCTATTGATAGAGGCAAAAGGCTCACTCCCCCAGACGGTTGTGCGCAGGGCTAACAACCCTGTCATATAAAATGAATACTCTGACGAAAGCTTCAATTTTTCTAAGCACACTTATAATATAACCTTATGTCTCTCACAACATACTTTATGGCCAAGATAATTAGGATGTATTAGAATGCATACTCCAACATACTCTGTCTAATAAAGATAGAAAAATTCTGGATTTGTAGGGCATAAGATAGTACAGTAAGAATGCAAATATAAATAATATGTCAAATAATAGTAGGTCTAAAAAAATACTGTAAAATAACAAAACATGTTTTTCCTGCTAACAATGTGTCATATACTGGTTCATACAAATAACAAACCCCCAACCTATAAAAGGCACTGACGACATAATAACAGAAAACCTTAAAAAGGCTGAAACCTTCAATAAATATTTTGCCAGCATTAACAAGTCAAAGCCAAGAAAACAACTGGACCAGGCCTTCAGTAATATCTTAAAGAAAGAAGAAAAAGCTCCAACAGTCAACTGTCAGATCTTTGACACTCCCTTCACTCTACATGAGCTCAATACTGCCCTAAAAAGCCTCAAGTCAAGAAAATCCCCTGGACCCGATAAAATAACAAATGAAATGATTCGGGGACTAGGACCACAGGCACAAAACTGTATACTTAACTTTATCAACCATACATGGAAAACTGGAGACATACCACAGGAATGGAGAACCGCAAACATAATACCCATTTTAAAGAAAAATAAACCACCTGGAGACTCAAAAAGTTATAGACCAATATCTCTAACATCCAACATTGGCAAAATGGCAGAAAAAATTATCAATAACCGACTTTATTGGTGGCTAGAAAGTACTTGCTCACTCCACAATGCACAAGCTGGCTTCAGGAAAGCAAGTAGAACAGAAGACCACCTCTTTCATTTTATCCAGGACACAGTGGAAGGGTTTCATGAAAACAAGCACACTACAGCAGTATTTATAGATTTGCAGCAAGCCTATGATAAAGTGTGAAGAAAAGGTCTATTTTTGAAGATGAAAAAAATGGGCATCCATGGAAAAATGTACAGCTGGATCAGGGCATTCTTAAAAAACAGAACCATTCAAACCCGACTCGAAGGTGCCATCTCTAGTAAAAAAAGTTTGGAAGAAGTACTACCACAAGGTTCAGCCCTTAGCTGCACTCTCTTTCTAATCTTCATGAATGACCTCCCGGACTTC
Organism: Biomphalaria glabrata; assembly: GCF_947242115.1. Taxonomy (NCBI): domain Eukaryota; kingdom Metazoa; phylum Mollusca; class Gastropoda; family Planorbidae; genus Biomphalaria; species Biomphalaria glabrata. The sequence goes on from NC_074711.1 coordinate 90,049,397, forward strand.
ATTTCGGTCAATAAGGCACTTTATGCAGATGACCTTTTAATTTGGACTACAGAGAAACATCCAGTGCTGACTAGATCCAAACTAAATAGAGCCCTCACAACTATCTCCACATATTCAAAATTATGGAAAATGGAAATACTGAAAAGAAAAGTCAGTTTATTCAATCTTTAGCCACAGCAACAAAACAGCAAAAAGAAACTACATCCTAAAAATAGACTCTCAGCCAATAAATAAAGAAGAAAATCCAACATATCTTGGTGTAAAACTAGACCAAAGACTGTCTCTAAAACACTTTATGGCAGATTTAAAAGAAAAGGCATCACAAAGATTAAACATAATAAAACACCTAGCAGGAATATCCTGGGGAGCTGAAAAGAAAACCTTAAGACAGTTATACACTGGATATGTCAGATCTGTAATGGATAACTGTCTCTCCATACAAGTAGCTGCCAACAAAACCTATCAATCATCATTAGATACAATCCAAAACCAAGCCTTGCGGCTAATTAGTGGAGGTATGAGAACTACTCCCACAGCAGCCTGTGAAATAGACTCCAATATTGAACCTCTTAAGTTAAGGCGCAACAGAGCAGCATTAGAAGCTATTGAGAGATACAGAAGGTTGGAGGACGATCATCCTAATAAATTACGAACACAGAGAAATAGGAAAAACCAAAAAAAGCAAAGGACTCTGATCCAACTTACTGACGAACTAGCCCTAAAACACCACCTACCCAATAAAAGAGAAAAAATTACCAGGTTTTCAAACATTACACCCGGACTAAACTACAAACAACCAACCATCAAAACACATTTACTAAATAACACCTTAACAAAAGAATCAAATCCACTGGAGCTCAAAGTAGGCACGCTTGAAACTATCGAAAGCTATCAAAAAACAGCTATCCATATTTATACAGACGGATCGGCTTTCAAAGCTACCATCAATGCTGGTCTTGGTGCCTTCCTGGTCTTCCCTAAAAATAAACACTTTGAGATAAGCGCACCCTGTGGTGATTACTGCTCAAACTTCCAAGCCGAAATTGAGGCAATTACCATAGCACTCCAGACAGGGGAAAACAAATTATATGAAGGAGTGCAACCACCATCAGATATTGTTGTCTTTACAGACTCCCAATCTACTCTGCAAGCACTTAACAGCAGCACCTCAAACAGCCCAAGAGAATTGACAACACTCATTGTGATAATCCACCAGATGATATCAAAATTAAATATCAATATTACGCTACAGTGGATCCCTGGACACATTGACATCATGGGAAATGAAAAGGCAGATAAGCTATCAAAGGTAGGTTCATCTATGGAACAACCAGATAGACCTGTTAACTACCTCACCCTAAGGTCAATGTTAGTCAACAATCACAAAGAGGAGTGGCTCAACCAATGGGCATCAGGAAACACAGGCAGAGCCATGTACAGAGAAATGACTACTCCTAACAAACTGGACAGTATTAACTTCCTCCCCCGCAAAGAACAATCTACAATCTTCCAACTAAGAACAGGACACACACCACTATTAAATTACCACCTGAGCAAAATGAACTCCACACAACTACCCCTTTGCAGACATTGCGCCCACCCCTTTGAAACCGTAAACCATATCCTCTTTGAATGCCCCTCCCTAATCCACCTTAGGCAGACCCTACTTCCACTACAGCCCAATAAAACCAACACCATGTACGGCAGTGCTGAACAACTGAAGAAAACAGCACACTTTTTTTTCCTTGGCACAGTCTGCAAAAGAGCTCACAGCTCAGCAGCACTAAAGCTGGCTAGAAGAAGAAGAAATACTGGTTCATCTATCTCTGTGATGTTTTTGGATAACAATGTTGAATTCTTGATTGAAAAAAAAATTAAACTTATCAAAGGGCAGTAACTTTGGTCTACACTACATATAAAGTTCAGTTTCTGAACAACTTACACATCAATGTTATAATGTACTTTTGTTATCCAATCATTGTGTTTCATTTGTCAGGTCTTTCCACATTGTGCTTACAAGAATGCCACCAGGTGATTTAACCAGTTAGTTAAACTCTTGGCAGAGCATGCTTCAGGAGGAATATTCAACTTTATCATTCCCTTGTGATTTTCCATTGACCCATATGCTTTCAGTCCAATAGTTGTGTTACTTGAAGACCAGTAAGTATAATAAAATATTTTTATAAGTATAGGCAATGAAATAAAAAAAATTCCTAGGTCTCATCATCTCATCTCTGCCTGTTGTCTTGTCTGTGGCATAGGCTACCAACCATCTTCCTTTAGGAGTCTCAGTTCTGGGCGAGTCTCTCCAACTGCTCTCATGTCTTAAAAAAAATAGGTAAAGTTCCCATTTCAGACCTTGATGCATATGATGTTAAGGTCATCTGTTTCTTTGGCCAACAATTAATAAGAAAGGTGTCATGTGGCTAGCACAATTACCAACCACCTTTACTTTCCCCAACTAAATTCAGGTACCCATTAGAGTTGGGTGGACTCCGGGGTGCCCTAAAAATCCCCAGGTTTTATATAGTAGTTTTTTTTCGTGTCACATCTTTTCATTTTTAGTTGTTTTTACTAGTATGGGTTTATAAAGAAATATCTTGAATTAGTATTGTCTATCAAAATTTTTTTAGCATTTTTTTAATAAAGTGAATATTTTAATAATAGCCTTTTGTTTTTTTTTAAATGTTTCAGGCCTGACGCTTTGTTCCTGGATACATTAGCTCATTTCCCATTGGTCTGTTACATGACTGGAAGTATTTGGAGGTACATTATCTAAAGTATTATCAGTAACTGATCCTGTTTCTTGTTATTTATAGACGTATTGGTAGTTACTATTAATGTGTTAATCTAGTTGTTTATTTGTTCTATTTGTGCTTTAATCTAGTCATTCATTTTTCCCTATCACTTCGTTTCATTTGTCCCTTGACTTTTGGTCTAGGGGTACTTTGACAGCTCACATAACCAAATGCTTCCACTTTACCTCATCAGCAGGTGTTCTTAGCAGGATATTAAGATCTATTATTTTATGTTATCCAGCCAGATTGACCCTTTCTTCATGTTCCCTCCACTGTACCTTGAAGAATGATTTTAGGCAATGAGTCATGTCTTACAATATGACCAAACCAGTTCATCAGCTTTCATCTCTTCACAGTATTGAGGAGCTCCTCCATTTTGCCAGCCAGTCTTCTTTTCCTGGTATTTGATACCCTGCATTTTTCTGTTCTATTCTCTCAAAGACTTTGGTTTTTCTTTCAGTCAACCTCAGCATTAAATGTCAAACTTTAACAACCTTATAGGAGAACATAGACCACTAGCCAAGAATAAAGTTTTGTGTATTTAAATAAAAAAAAAGTAATGAGTCCATGTTAGATCTAGCTAGTTTGAGGTATTGAAATTTTTAAGAGTTTACACAAACATGTAGTCAGTATAATATGAGATGAAATCTTTATCAATAGTTAATCAGTACGCTAGTCATCAACATTTAGTTTGTTCTATTCTGCTAGACATAGACCACTGTCTTTTAGGTCTTGTTGCTTAGTTTAGCTTGAATTTTCCATTGTCCTCTCTCTATGTCTCTCTTGTTTTTTCCTTCTGTCCCTCTTTCTTTCACTATTCTTGTCTAGGTCAGTGTATTGTTCTCATTCTAAGTATGCAAGTAACATAAAAAAAAGTTGTAAAAAAAAAGACAATCCCTCCTTTTTTGTAAGAGGGATTACTTTGCTCGTAACTCTTAATAACTAATTCTTCTTCTTCTTCTTCATCGTTCTCATTGTTATGTTGGAGTGTTCATATCACTAGACCAATACATGAGATGAACTGCGCGGTGGTTTCCAAATCAGGGAGCTCTCCATATAGTTTTCTTTCTATTGGGGTGATTTGGGGCCAATGTCTTATATGGGCCTCTTGGTAAAGAGAGCAGTTTTGGAGGACGTGGTCGGCATTCTCTGGTGATACTCCACATGGGCAGATTTCACTGGCTCCAATTTTGAGCTTCCGGTGCATGTGTTGTCGCATTCTGTTGTGTCCGGTCCTGAGAAAGATTAGACGTTGGTTTTGTCGGAATAGCTTATAGTAAGCTTCATCTTTCTTGTGATTTGGATGAGAGCTCGTCCATTTCTCATTTATTTTGTTTACAATTAATTTCTTCATTTCTTCTGGATAGAGTGCAGAGTTTATTTGAGAGTTAGTTCTCCCACTCTTGGCGAGTGTGTCAGCCTTCTCATTTCCTTCTAGTTGTATATGGGCTAATATCCATTGAATAACAGTTTTTTTGCTCTTGTTGTTGAGCTTTGTAAGTGCTGTTCTGAGGTTTTTAATAAAAGAGGAATCAGAGTTTTGCAAGCTTTGGAGGGTTGTTTTTGCATCGGTTAGCAAGACAATCTGACTGTGAGGGGAACTTGGATGATTTGCTAGCATGGTAGCAGCTAGTGCTAGTGCTTCCCTTTCTGCTCTGTGACTGTCAGAGAGCTCTCCAGTTGCAATGGATTTTTCTAGTTTTCCTCCATCTGGCCATTCGATAAGTATTCCAGCTCCTCCATTTGTGGTGGCTTTATGGGATGAGCCATCCGTGTAAACTCTGATCCACTGATTGCTAGGGTAATTGGTATGTAGAAAACAGTTCACTATTTCCTTGAGCTCTGTTGGTCTGTAATCAGATTTTCTTTTTATGTTTTCAATATGGTCCCTTATAGTAGGAATAGGGCTTTCGTCCCAGGGTGGAAATTCGTTATAGTGTATCGAGGATTCCAGAGTAATTTTTTCAAGTTGGTGTTTCTTTTTTAGGTTTAGAGATTCCTGTATGAAATTGGTCCTTTTGAGATGTTTTTTGTGCCAGTTTTGTGGATTTTTGTTCTAAGTGGGTGCCTTTCAAAGGTTTCCAATTTAGTGAATTGGGAAAGGATTTTTATTTCTCTTCTTTCATCCAGAGAGATCAGGGCAGCGGTTTCCTCCATAGTTCTAATGAGTGTTGTTTTGATTGCTCCTGTCATTATCCTTAAACCAATATTTTGAACCTTGTCTATTTTTCTTAGGTTGGTTTGGGCTGCTGAGCCCCATGCTGTGGCACCATATTCTAGTACAGGTCTTACATAACTGGTATAGGTCTTTTTCAGGATGTTGTGATTAGCTCCCCAATCTGTGCCAGCTAATTTTTTCAAGAGGGATAGTCTCTGGATGCCTTTACTCTGTGTTTTATCTATTTGGTTTTTCCAGGTTAGTCTCGGGTCATAGGTGACTCCAAGATAAGTAGGGCTGTCATTTTTTTCTAAAGCTTCCTTATCTAATGTTAATTTTATTGTTTGTTGTTTTGTTGACAGTGAGAATATGGTATATGTTGTCTTTTTTGTGTTAATGGACATGCCCCAGTCTTTGGACCAATTATTGAGTTTATCAAGAGCATCTTGTAATCGAAATTTCGATGTTCCTACATATTCTTCTGTGCTAATTAAGGCAAGGTCATCTGCATACATGCTGCTTTTAACTTTTTTGGGTAGGTTTTGATTTAGATCGTTTATGAATATTAGAAAAATTGTTGGGGATAGGACTCCTCCTTGGGGGATGCCATTTTTTATACCCACTGTGTGGCTTCTTTGTCCTTGCATGCAAACTAAGGCTTTTCTGTTATTTAGGTATTCCTTTATCCAGTTGTACATTCTGTGGGATATGTGATGCTGGATTAGCTTGAGCAAGAGACCTTGTTCCCAGACTTTGTCAAATGCTTTTTCTAAGTCAACCCACACAATTGTTGTTGGTTTCTTTTCTTGAAAGCCGTCTTCTATTTCTTGTGTGATGAAGGCAATTTGATCTTCTGTTGATCTGCCTTTTCTAAAACCAGCCTGGGCTTCAGTGAGTAGGTTATTTGACTCAAGGATCCATGTCAGCCTTCTATTTATCACTCTTTCCATCAGTTTGCAAGTACAGCTAGTGAGGATGATGGGACGGTAGCTATCCAGTTTATTTCTTGGTTTGCCGTGCTTTATTATAGGGATCATAATGGCTTTTTTCCAGATGTTTGGAATTCTGCCAGATTTCCAGCTAGCATTGAATATTTGTAGCAGTTTTCTTTTGGCTTGAGGACCCAAGTAAAGAAGCATGTCATTTGATAATTTGTCTGGACCCGGGGCTTGTTTTGGTTTGAGGACTTTTAGGGATTCATCTAGTTCCTTCATTTTAAGATTAGTGGTCATTCCCAAGGAGTAAGCTGGATTGTTTTCTTTAATTTTATCTTGGATTTCTGAGTTTACATCTTTATTTCTACTTTCATTAATTTGTATTTGTCCTACGCTTTGGAAAAACTTAATGAATTCATTTGCTGCTATGTTGGAGTTCAGACACATATTGATCTCAGACTTTTGTATATGATAGAGCTAACCATTTTTATCATTGTTCTTCAACATCAATTCTGTTCTTAGGTTGTTCTAACAATATGTCAAATGATGTGGACCCGTGATGTCACAGCTATTCTTAGAGACTCTCGAACAGTTATCAGGGGAATGAGGGACTTCGAACAAAGAAGCTTTACAGTAAAAATTTTTATTTGATTTTATATTTCACAAAACTTATCTTTTCTACCATTATGTATCAGCACTTAAAATATATCAGTACTTTCAAAATCACTTTCTATCAACAGGAGTTAAATCTTCTAGCTGGGGCAGTGAGAGGAGAACTTCCTAAACTGGCACGAGCTACACTCTGCGCTCTTATTACAATCAATGTTCATGCACGGGACATAATTTCAGAAATGGTGAAAAAACAGGTCAGACATTTTTTGACATTGAACTTTTTCATCTTCCTAATATTATTAAATTCCATTTGATGGCTAAATCAATTTTTTTGACATCATTAGAAAATACATATTGCTTCATGCAACAAAGACCTCTTCTTAAAAGATGACTGGTGAAATGTGCATTAAAAATATTTTTAAATGAAATGTATTCATTGTAAAATCTGTAATGACAACACCTTATAGTGCCCCAAGTACCCTATCTATCCCTCCATGCTGTGCAAAAAGAAAGACCATTTTGTGTGACCCTTGAGGTAACAGAAATGTTTTACATGCAGCCCTGAGATTACCAAAAGCTTTAAAATCTTGTATTAGAATGTAATATCTATAGCTAATATCTTAAAAATAGTATGTCTGAAAAAAAATCAAAGCTTTACAAATTAATCAGTCAAATGGAATTTTAAAAATGGTAATCCATTGTAAAAAAGACAAAATCCTAATTGTCCCAAATGTGGTTAATTATGCCTATATTAATCAGCACTCAAGACTTCATGGTCAAAAAAAAAAAGAGCATTTAGAAAAACATCGTTTAAATAAACACAAGATCTTCTTTTTAAAAAGATAGAAAGGAAAATCACAAGTTACAGTTTCATTCTTTCGCTTTTACAAACTGTGTTTTGGGAAAATTTTTTGTTTTTAAAAATAAAGAATAGTTTCGGTAATGGTGATGAAATGTAGCACAGTGCTTTACCTCTTTTACATTTGTAACTATAGGACTCATTTTAGTCTCTTTAGGTCTGTGTCATTATCATCTGCATATAAATAAAAAATCTTTCTGGGGATCAGTATAATGCTAGGAACAAAACAAAAACATTTTCTTTTCTGCACATGAATGGAAACATTGCATGTGCATTCAAAACATTTACAATCTAGAGGAAATATATCTTATATATATTTCAAGTTGTAAGTTGTAGCTGCTGGCAGTTTTAAAATCTCTTTAGCCAAGTTTTTTGGTGTGGCATTTCTTTTGATCTACTAGATTCATGAATCTCTTTGGCCTTCTTTCATTTGTTTGTTAAATGAAGAAACAACAAAACTTGTGTTGACAGGTATCAGAACTTTTAAGTTTTGAATGGCAAAAACAACTCAGATATAACTGTGTTGTCTGAATGTCAATTGCTGTCTACACCTATGGCTATGAGTACCTTGGAGCCTGTCCTAGACTAGTGATTACACCTCTGACTGTAAGTTTATTGATATGGGTATCGTTGGACTATTTATATTTTTCCAAGTGACAGGCATATTTGTTTGATCAATTGATAGGATAAAACATTTGAATTAATGTCAGGATAAAACATTTGAATAATATGACATGACCTGACTAATTTTCAGAACATGCCTAGCTGACTATTTGAGGATTCAAGTGGATATTTCTATTGAATTAAAAAGATAAATAATTGAATAACTAAGTTGACATATCCATTTCATCAATGATTATTAACTGGGCAAACACGTTTAACAAATTTACTGAACACAACAGAATTAATTGCTAATAAATTCTTTAGTTTTAAATAAACTTAATAGCAATGCTTTTAGTTTAAAAAAAAACAGCTACCACTTTTGTGTAGATCCCTACTTTTAAATTGTAAATTCTCAGTTGCTTAACTAGCCTGAAGATTTTATGATTAACATATTAGTACCTTATTCATTAGTAATCTAGTAGAATGGGAGCTCAAAATCTGTAAGTGATGCCAGATGTTACTTTTTGACAAATAGTTATAAGCACAATCAAAGCACAATCATAGAGACATTGACAAAATTTTTTCTCCCTCCTAGAAGGATAAGTTTCATCTTTCTAGTTTATGCATTAAAACAGCAACCATCTCTATCTTTAGTTTTCTATTCATGCCACATTGCTCATTCATAGGACAGATGCTATCTCTGCCTTATGGGAGCCCTACAACTTGATCTAGGTGGAGCACCTGTAGGTCCAGCTGGTACTGGAAAGACTGAAACAACTAAAGATTTGGCTAAAGCTTTGGCTATATGGTGTGTAGTGTTTAATTGGATTATAAGGTGATTAGGACCTTAAATATAATTATGTTTCTTTTATAAAGACTTTATTTGAATTAGTGAATATTGAATATTTAGTTCAAATTGTTCATTGACTTATTATTATTATTATAGCTTTTATATAGCGCTACTTTCATGCTTATAGCATGCTCAGAGCGCTTTTGGTCCAATCTCATTTGTGGACCGGTGGGGGGGAGGGGATATCTAGGAGTTGGTTTTCCGTGCTGCCTTTAGGCAGAGACACCATGGCTGAGGGGCAGACAAACCATAGCTAAATGGTATAGAGAAGCTTACTTTCATTGAAAAACACCATGGCTAATGGCTTACATACAGACATGTGACTGATGAGACTGGGTGACATAAACACTACAAAACTGAATGACATATAACTCCACAAGGCTCAGTGACTTAGATAATTATATAACACAATATATTTTAAGATAAATAAATTCTATAACAGAAGTAAATTAATCCTCTCTAGATTTATATTTTTGTGTGTGTTTTTATTGGCGATGCTCTAGTGTTCTAAACTTCATGTATTTCTTAATATGCTATTGGAAGGGAAGGCTGCTTCCATTTTCATTAGACTAGGCTCACAAGTCTGATAAAACTAAAACTCACCCCAAAAAGATGCAAGTCTACAATACATGCGTTCTGAGTACAAAACATGGTCAATGTATGTGAAACAAGTCCCCACCTCTGCCAAGTGGATGTGATCAAAAGGAAAAAAAAACAACAACTTTTGTGGTGATCCCTACTTTTAAAAAGAAAATAGTTGCTTAACTATCTTGATGATAAAGGTGTGATCATCATGTACAAATGAAGCTTTCAGAATGCATCAAATCATATTGTTGTAAACCTGGTGGTGACACAGTTGGGGGTAGTGCTGTGTGTTTTTAGCCTACTCAAATCGCCACAGTCCAGTGCAGGATGAGCGGTCAACTGTGACCAGTGACAGTACACGCAAGTTCGGCAACGACCTGTGTGTAAATATTACGCACGCAAGTCATGGCGATTGTGATCATTCTGAGTGGCCAAGAACGTTCCATCCCATTCTAGAAGGCCGGTAGAGACTCTATATAAGAGTGAGTGTGTTAGAAAGACTGCACTTCACGTTACCTCACAATGTGACCAGACGAGGCGAAGTTAGAGACAGACGGTGTGTGAAGTCAGGCGGAGCTAGGCTAGGTTTTGGACAGTTAGTGTGATGTTGTTGCCAACCGTACAGTATTTCTAATGTATTTGAAATTAAATTGCTACTGTTACTTTGGAGCCCTGATGAGTTGTGAGGTTCTTTGAGTTTGTTGTGTCGTGTGGTGCAGTTTGAAGAGAGCCTGGGCAGTAGAGGAGAGATCGTAACAATAACGAATAGAAGAGCATATAAATGCTTGGGAAGACATGGACATAGATCTAGACTTCACCATGTGTAGAGAAGTGGTAGAGAGACACTCAATGAACAGCCATGTAGCAGCAATGCAGCAATGATGTAGCAATGATGTAGCAGCAATGCAGCAATGATGTAGCAGCAATGATGTAGCAATGATCTCAGCTGACCTAGCCAGTTAAATGGAAAAGACTGGAACTACCAGGTTCTACATAGTATGCATTGGCGCTATAGCCCTAACAAGGAAGGCTCTATGGGATAGCTATAGTCATCTTAGGACAGAGGTCTGTCAATGATGATAATGATTACTCTATGGCAGTGATGCCCAAAGTACCGCCCGCGGGCCAGATGGCGTGGTTCTATCCGCCCGCTGAAACCAAATTAAGATAATCACCCATACCTTCTGCCCCAAAAAAAAAAGGTTGAAAAATGTAACTTTACCTACGTTAGGGCTCTCTCTTTTTTCTAATGGATTGGTACCATGACATTTAACACTTAGATGTAAAATGTAACAGAAAAAGTGAACAGATCTTTACTTTTTTTGTTCGGAACATGATAATAAGCCAACATATTTGTTTTATAAAGAAAGTGTGGCTGTTTAACAAAAAAAAAAACAGCATATGAACAGCATTATGAAACAAATATAGCGGTATTGATGGGAATATTTAACACAAAGAGACAAGAAAATGGGTCGGTGGGAAAAGCTAAAATGTTGCTCACATTTGAAGTAGAGAAATAAACCCATTTTTCGATGCGTGAAAAAAAAATTCAAATATCCCATTAGTTAATGTAAGTACTACATCCATGGGTTTCTCATAAAATTAGTTTAATGTCAATTTCATTTCTGCATTTATTTTTGTTACTTTTTCAGTTATGTGGCCTGCGACACGAGTGTCGGAAATTAAAATGGCCTGCAGGTCGAATTAGGTTGGGCATCACTGCTCTATGGTTTGACTTCTTCAGCTATATTAAATACTGTTTTATTGAGCAATTATTAGATGTTAAAATTTTATGTTATTTTAACATAACTGATAGTTTCAATTTCCATTGTATTCTTCCAGATGATGGGAGGATTCTTCTCTGGGCTAGCACAGTCAGGGGCCTGGTGCTGTTTTGATGAGTTCAACCGAATCAATATTGAAGTTTTATCTGTTATTGCTCAACAACTTATTACTATCAGAAATGCCAAAGTAGCTAAGGTAGGAATCAAAAGTACATAAGGCAGGATTCAAAAGTAACATAGGCATGAAGCTAAAGCAGCTAATATGAAGCATGTCTTACCATCAAGGGAAGTGTCAATTATAAAGTGTAGCCCAAAAATAAATAAAATAATAACTAATCAAGATAAAGTAACTTTTATCAAAATGTAATTACTTTAATACGGTTATCATAATATAGGATAAACTGTAATAAAGACAAAAAAAAATATTAGCAAAAGAATCTAATGAGAAAATAATATTTTCATATTGAACATTGTGCATGAAAGTAAATACTTGGGTTCTAGGTTTCTGAATGAAGATTTCTTGTGTTTTTATTAGGTCTAACGACCCAGATGAAAGTTTACCTTTATTAGATTACACTTCGGCATGAAACTCAAGACCTACATGTTTTTTTTGTTGTTGGTTTTTGGCGTAAAACTCAAGGACTACATGTTTGTTTGTTTTTTTGACATGAAACTCAAGGCCTACATGCTTGCCTCTTGTGTTTCAATCTAGTCCTTTATTAATCTCCATTATTGCCTACTAAAAGAAGAGTGTTTTTTTTAAATATTATATGGAAAGGGAGTTAAACAATCAATGTAATTAATCAGACTAAAACATTGTTCTCTAGAAAAAGTGGCGAACATCGTTAGGCTTAGTTTTTTTGGAAGTATTATTTATGAAAAGTGTTGCAGACTAAGAAATAAATAACTTCAGTTGTACAAGGCACTGTAAATAAAAAGACACCATATTAACTCCAATAAGTCCATCATTATAAAATACAAAGATCAGTGTGAGAAAATGTACCTCATTCCTATAATTTTATTCAACTTAATCTGCTCCTCACAAGTCTATAGACTTCTCTAAGTTGTAGATTTTGAATAATGGGATTGGAATTTTTATACTAAATACTACTGCAAACTTTCCATATTATAATCAGTAGATACAAGTGTGTATGTAAATGTGAATAAATCAGCCACTCTGGTTTAAAAAGCGAAACAAAATCAATCTTTCAAAGAGTTATCAGAATAACACACAAATATTTCATTAGATGAACACACCAATATTTCATCAGAATAACACAACAATATTTCATCATGGGCAGTGTTTTTGTTTTACTTATTTTTCCAAATTCTATGTGTCAAGCAGTTTCTTGTATTTTCTAATGTTGCAATTTAAAACTTTCATATATTTTCTTTTTTACACCACACCATATATTAATATATTCCTGAGATCGTCATAATCATTATTTCCAATTTACTGTTGACTATTCATTATCTTTACCTCTGTTTTAGTGATGGTTTGAGAGGTGGGTGCGTTTATTCTAAGTTTTAAAATCCTTAGATAGAAGCTTGGTAATTGCATGTAGTGCATGTATGTTTCCATGTAGGTTATGGTCAAGGAGATTTGTTAATGAAATTGGTTAACCTGATTGGTGTTAGAAACAATAAAAAAAATTGTCTCTCTCTTTAGATTACTAGACTGGTAAGAACAAAGTTTTCTATGTTGTCTCCCTCTATAGCTCAATAGGTTCATGTTTGAAGGACGTGAGATCAAACTGGTTCATACATGTGCAGCCTTTATCACTATGAATCCTGGTTACGCTGGACGGACAGAATTACCTGATAATTTACAGGCTTTGTTTAGACCTATATCAATGATGGTACCAGATTATGGTAAGATGATGAAACATCTAGGTCTTTTCCTTAGTAGTATTCAAAAGCTAAAAGTACAACAATGGCTAAGTGTTTAGAAAAATCCCAAAAGGCGCAATTCTGCAACTACATATGATGCCTGTCATGGATGCCTGAACAAACTGTTCATTGTGCAGAACAGGCCATTGTCGTGTATTGTCTTGTACTTTGCATGGTTCGGGCCAAAGTTTGACTCCTAAGGACATTTATTTATGTATTTAATTTATAAGTCAACAAAAATAGAACCTAAACCTATGAACCAGTTTAAAGTTGAGTGATCCTTTTGAATGTTTTATTACTTTTATCTCTGGTATCACATGCAATTTCTTTCTCAGCCTCTGATGGCTTGGATCTTATGCTAGATTTGCTATATTGTCTCTCTATTTAGATGATGGGAACTTGGGCTAATTCATTTCATCTCCTCTCAATATTCATTCATTTTCAGCTGTAAGACAAATGAAGCTTTTTCCATTAATGCCATTAGTCCTTATGTGTTCTCTTTTTCTTTTAGTTTATGTATGCAGCTGCAGTGTTTATTATATATCATTTTTATCAACTTACAGATGATGTTTATATGTAGTTTATTGTCACTCCTGTACAAAGTGACTCCTTGTAGATAAATTATTTCCAGTTCTAATATTTTATTGCTTCTTTTCTTTTAGGTCTGATTGCTGAAGTTATCTTGTACTCAGAAGGATTTGAGTCCTCCAGAACATTAGCCAAGAAAATGGTTCAAATGTACAAACTGTGTAGTGAACAACTCTCGCAACAAGATCATTATGACTTTGGTAATAACCTTGACACATTCATCAATAAGTATTTCCTAGAAAAAAAGTACACACTCATAAATAATAATGTCCTAAAAATAGTAGACACTCATGAATAATTATATCCTAAAAATAAAGACATGTACACACTCAAATAAAATATGCAAATTTATGATAATATACACATTTTGTTTTAGGTATGCGAGCTGTAAAATCTGTCCTGGTTATGGCTGGCAGTTTAAAAAGACAGAATCCTGACAAACCGGAAGATGTAGTTCTGATTCGAGCGCTTCGTGATAGCAATCTTCCAAAGTTTTTGTTCAACGATGCTAAACTGTTTCAAGTAACTCGGTTTTTACTTTTTCATTTATTATTATTATTAGTATAAGTATCACTATTATTTGTTTATTTTTATGCTTTGAACTGTTATAAAAGACTAACAGCTATATATATAAACTCTTCCAACAAATGTCAAAACAAAAGAAAGATGAAGTAAAAACCACAGTGTTAAGCCCTGTAATAAATGTGAACCATTTGATGAATGGATAAATCAATCTGTTGATTAATAAACCACTACGTCTATTTTTGTAGGCCCTACTTCTGACTATAAGCTTACTGAACCATACAATAGTAAAGACTGTATATTATTATTATGCCATAAACTAAATTATCACTCATATTACATGTTTATAATGTGTATTTACTTACATGGAGCTTAAGCTTTTAATTAGTTTTTAGACAAACATATAGTTATCTATGAATTATCAATTCATTTGTGGAAAGTTTTCTTATGGTTTTATCACCAGCATTAAACAGAATATTTCTTACAGATAAATCAAAATTTTAAAAATTATATTTTGGGTGGAATAAAAAAAAGTATTAATAATGTGAAGAAATAATTATGAAACTTGTTCACTGAGTGGTTTTATAATGTTTTGCAGGCCATACTTTCAGATCTTTTTCCTGGTGTTAACATACCAGAACATGATTATGGCCAGCTGAAAGATGAGATCATGAACATCCAACTAGAAATGAAGCTCCAAGTGGTGGACACGCAAGTTGTGAAAGTGATACAGTTCTTGGAGACTATGATTGTCAGACATGGTGTTATGTTAGTTGGACCAACTAGGGGTGGAAAGACCACAATTTACAGGGTAGTGTATTACATTTGTAGCCATTCTAATTGTAGTGTTTTAGAGCCACTAACTTAAAAACACTATTCGACAATGTCGACCCTGGGAAGGTACTGGGCTTTATCCGGGAAGTGAGGTTGTCTACAAAGATCTGATTTATGAATCTGTGAACATGTACTATTTACATTAGATTTTTACCAAATTATTAAATTTTTACTACCCTTACTATTTTAACTGTGAATAGACCTTGATTTTAATGATTTAACTGTATAGAATTTAGCCCCTGTTATGTAGAGAGAGAGTAGTCCTTAAGGGACTGCAGGCACGACATGGCCTAAATTGTGCTGATGTGCCTAAAATCCAAATCAAATCAAATCTAGGTACGTAAATATTAAACTTGTAAGTTTTCATTCACTCTGTGACTCACACAATTCTCAGTCATCACATTCAAGCATATTTTCTACAAATGAAAGATTGCATTTGTTTTTAAATGAATGACTTTATGTTCTTGCATTTGAAAAGTTTGAAACAGGGCCTAAAAGCAGAGTTTAATGATGCTAATAAGGAATCCATCAAAAGTACATGATCTACTAAGCTAGTATTTAAAAAAAATATATAGTCATCTATCCACATTATGTCCTTTTGTTGTACAATGACCTTGTTTCTTAGGTCTATACATTGAAAGTTAATAACAATCAATAATTAAACACATTCAATATCAACTTTCTCTGTGGCACCAGTGAGACAAAGACAAGAAATAAAATAGGCTCCTCCCTTGGAATTATGTATAACAATTTGAACAAATTTAACTCTTTCTCTCCATAATTATTTACCACATTCTGGTGGAATCAACGCTGGTATCGTCAGTAGGAGAGAAAGAGTTAAAATATATTGAAGACTATCTTTTACACTTAGAACATTTAAAGATGGACTGTTAGATGTAAAAAATACATGTGTTGTTTTAGCTATTTTGGACAGATTCTGAGTTTTCTGAATTTTTTCATGATGTAGGTGTAGGTTAAGAATCATTGATATTTTAAGGCAATTATGTCTTACAATGCATACAGCTGCTAAAGGGTTATCTGAAATTTTTTACTCAACCAAAATAAACAATTATTAACTGTTGTCAAATTTTCTTTGAAAATATTCTAACAGCATCATTAAAATGAAAAAAGAAAATAAAAGACAGTTATTTGGAAAGTAAAAAGAATCAATACAAATTTTGACACCTGGCAGGCTTTGTTGTGCAGTTGTTTAAATGATCTGAGCTCTTTGTTACCTACCCCTGATGTTTTGTAGGGTAGTCAGACTCATTGCTAGTTATTTGGTGCAGTTCCTTCCTAACTATTTAGCTTGTAACCTAAACACTTTTCATTCTGTTCATAATATTTTTTTACACAATTTAAAAAAAAATAAAAATATTCAGTTATTGTGAATGAAAAGATTAACTACTGCCAATGCCTAAAGTTTGGTGAATGTGTATTGTGTAGTGTTTGTGCTTCAACCTTATTAAGGCATTAGATTAAGCATCAGACCTGATATTACATTGGAAAAGACATAACATTAGAATAGGTATAATATGTATTTTAATTCTAAATCAATTTACCTTTACCTATCCCTTAGTCTGTTGGACCATTGGGGCACCATGGCAAGATTCATCGACTGTCTTTCTCCATTCCTCTTGGACTTTTGCCTTAGTTAGAACCTCTTTCAATGGCAGGCCCATCCATTCTTTTATGTTGTCCTCCCATTGATTTCTCTGTCTGCCTCTTCTTCATTTTCATGGTACTAAATCAATAAAAACCCTATCTATGTAAGCAAAAAAATGTTTTAAAGTTTTGATGACTTGTTTCATTAGATTCTAGAAAAAGCCTTGACCAGTTTGTACAATCAAGGTGTACAGAATGAATTCTATCAACCAGTTCATGTGTATGTTATGAATCCAAAATCTATTACTATGAATGAATTATATGGAGGTGTGGACAAATACAAAGTATCTTAAAGAACTATATCCATACCAGTAAGAACAAATTAGTTTCAATGTAGACTTAAGAATTCTCAACATTTAGATCTGTACTCTTATTTTCCAGGTAGATATCAGCAAAATAAACTCATTTTGTAAATTGCTTGAAGCCATTTTCTTCTACAAGCTTGGTCAATTTGACTGGTCACTAGAATCCTCCAAGATGTTTCGATTTCTGTGCCAGATCTTTGTGTTTTGTTACCTTTGGGCTCTTGGGGGTAACCTCAATGATGAGTACAGAGATGCTTTTGATCTGTTTATATGACAACAATTTGATGAAAATCAAGATGCCAAGGTAACTGAAACAATATTATGTGTTGATAGTTTCAATCAGATATTCTATTTATACATCATAGACAATTTAGTGCTGAACTGGCTCAGAGTTGATTTCATTGTTGGATAATATAACAACAAATTTGGACCTTAAAGAACTGGGTATATTTCTTCTACTCACTAAACCTATTGACTTTATTAAAAACTAAACCTATCTAGTAAAAGACTACATTGGTAGTGATAGTAGAAAACAATTAACAAAACATACACCAAGGAGTCTTCTTTATAAAAAATAGTTTTTTTGATTGGATACAGAGACGTGAGTCTTGAGTGCATTTTGAATACTGATGCTTGCTTATAGCTTACTTCATTGAGTAATCTAGTAGCTGGAAAGAAGTCTAGATGTAGTGCATTCTAGATGCACTGCTGAAGTACTATTGAAATGACAACATGTTCTGTTTAAATTTGATGTTATGTTGTCCTTAAAAAGAATACTGAAGTTATGAACATTGAAATTATTTGCAAGATGGAGTGTTTCTCTATTATTAATATAACCTTTCAGCTGCCAGGAACATATCCTTTATGGAGCTATTACATTGAGGTGGACTCAAAGAGAATGGATCTGTGGGAACGTCTTGTCTCATCCTTTCGATTTGACAAATCCATTTCATTTTTTAAAATGATGGTGCCCACTGTGGACACAGCACGTTATGGCTACTTCCTAGAGCGGTTACTTTCTGTTCAAAAACCAGTGCTCTTTACAGGAGGGACAGGCGTGGGCAAGGTAGTATGAAATTAGTTTACCAATTTACCTTCATTAAAGATATGATTATAAGATGTTGATTTAATGTTTTTGTTTAAACTATAACTAAAAAAAAAATGTTGCAACTTCTGAATATTTCTTGATTGGTTAATGTTTGTGTAATTGAAATAATTGACTGCATATCTGAAAGAATGAATATATTGTCTCCTTCAACTTGCTCTAGTCTGTGATAGTAAGAGATTTACTTGATCGCATCTCTGAGAGAATGAACTACGTACCAGTTTACATTAACTTTTCTGCACAAACCAGCAGCGGAAGAACTCAAGAAATTATTGAAGGGAAGTTGGAGAAACGAAAGAAAAATGTTATTGGTAAATTTATTTTTTTGTCTATAACTGTAACATTTTAACTTCTTATACAGTCTTATGTTTTAAACTAAATGTCTGATCTCAGTTTTTTTTTTTTTTTTTTTTTGTATGTCTTTTTGGTTAATATCCTGACTTATTAATTTCTTTATTTACTCTCTCAAGATATTTTTAGTACTAAAATTAATTTCAGTAATTATAAAATTAAATATCATTTTATGCTAAAAATTGATTACTTAAAATAAAATAATTTTCTATATTTTCAAAACCCTACCAATTGAGTCAAGGTTTGCAGGCTATATAGGCTACTGTTTTGATCTTATGTGCAAAAAGAATCGACAGGGGCTTAAAAAAAATTTACATGAAGAGCGCAAGTTGAGAAAGAGATCATGTTCTTCCTCAACTACTAACAAACATTTTGTGTTCAACTGCTAATATGCACTTCTCTAATGACCAACAAAAATCTTTTAAAAACTAACATATATGTCTTTAATGACTAACACACATATAGTTCTATAACATCTTCAATGTTTGAAACACATATAAAAAAAAAGTTATGTTCACTTGATACGCTTTGCCAGCTATGCTTTAAGGATCTAGAATGGTTCCCTGCCCCAAATGATTGTCTGGATGGGTTACATCTGTTTAACAAATGATGTCTGGATGGGTTACATCTATGTATAAGTAACACTCTTCACACATGGCAACAAATGCATTCAAACAATTAGTAGAACAAACAAAATAGGCTACATTTCTTTTTTTTTTCTTTTTTTTTTAAAGTTACATGGCTTGGGGTAACAAATCACTCACACACAAATCACCATAATTGGATCATGGTTGTGGCTAAAAGCAGTATGAAAAATAGACTTTGTCCTTTCAATATACCTGCTGGTGGTGAAAGAGTGGTTTTTATATCCTGTTTTGGACAGTTCCAATAGCAGCTACATTTTTTTTCCCTTTCAGCTTTGGCATTTCTTTTTATAATGCCCTGACCCAATGAACTCAGCAAGCTGATTTTTAGTCTATGCGCTTTGTGTATTTTTAGTTATTTTTTTCCTGATTCTCTCAGGTCTACCTAGTAAACTCATGAAATGTTTCTGAGGCAGTGATCAGTTGCACCATTAAATGTTTTTTTCAAGTTCTTTCAAGAAAACTTGTCAGGTCTTAATTTAACCTGCATTTCTTTTTTCTTGTTTGCTTTTCACACATCAACTGTAGTTTTGTTTTGTACATAACATTGTGCTGTTAGGTAGTTCAGAGTAATGACAGCATAGTGACATGGTATCTGCTTGCAGCCTAATTGTACTTTTAATATTTCCCACATGCTTCATCATGATTGGAGGTCAACATGTCCTAGAGCAATTTTTAATACATTAAATTAACTAACTTTTTGATTGATTGAAATTAAGAATAAGAACAATTTCAATGTTTAACTAATGCATGATGACATTATAGTCTAAAACTGACCTAATGTTTCAGTAGTATTAATGTTTAATTACAAAATTTCAGAAAATTGAACTCCACTTTTAGAACAATTAAAAAAACAATACAGTCCAATAGATGTAGGTTGGGAACAAAGAAGTGGCAGGGGCTATAATTGACCATCATTTATACATGTTTCTATAAGCATCTCAACTGTAGTCTTACATTTTCGATAGCGCATCAGATTATGTTTTTTTGAGGATTTGTGACGACCTGCCCTTTTGACTTAAAGCCCCACCTTTACTTACATATTTGTAAAATGTTTTACATGTTTCGAATGTTCTTTTAGAGTTGAAGATAATTATTTCCTAGTCCAAACCTCCTGCAGGATGAGGGGGATGGGAGCGGGCAGGGTTTGAACCCTGGACTATTGATAAATCTGAACGATAGTCCAGTGCGAAAATCACATGACCATGCAGCCATCCTATCCTTAATGCCTGACATACAAGACCATAGTAGTAACATACAACTCTTGAAAAGTACCAGTAGACTTACATCTTAATTCCTCAAAACTTTGATCAATGTTCATTATTCATACCAATGTCCTTCTGTCATGCTTTTCTCTGTGTACAGGTGCACCTCAAGGTAAACGAGTCGTCATATTTATTGACGATCTCAACATGCCCAAACTGGACACGTACGGCTCTCAGCCACCTATTGAACTTTTACGACAGTATCTAGACTTTGATTGTTTATATGACAGAGAAACAATGACCTGGAAAGAGTGACCTGGAAAGAGATTCAGGTGCTAAAAATAATTGCGAACGTTGTTTTTTTCATAAAGGATAACAAAATGTTTACTGTTTGAGTGCATGTGTATGAGTTGAAGATTTTTGATTAAACTGATAATAATAATAGTTTTATTTATAAAGCGTTGTTAACAAACAAAATGTAGGCTCAAGGCGCTGTAATAACATTACAAACACAAACACGACAATAGAAATAAAAAACTAATCTAAAAAAGTTTTAAACAAGTAGGTCTTAATGTCCTTCTTAAAAGTGGTATAGCATGTTGTCTGTCTGAGATCAATGGGGAGTGTGTTCCAAACCTTGGGTCCGTGCACTGAAAAAGCCCGCAGACCGTAGCTTTTGAGGGAGAAACATGGCACCACTAAAAGCGTTGAGTCCATTGAGCGTAGGGCTCTCTGGGGGACTTATGGAGTAATCAGTTCTCTAATGTACAGGGGCATCTCATTGTTTTTATATACACTGATGACAAAGTGTGGCGACCTTGTAATCGATTCTTGTAAACTGATGTACCTGGCATGATAACAACAGCCAAAGAACAATGGGGAGAGTCTTGCAATGTGGACCACTTTTTTTTTACCCTTTATATATTTAGAGGGTAGCATTCTTAATATACTGGCTCACCATGATATAAAATGTTAAATAATTTTAAAAGATTCAGAATGGCTCATACTGGAAACCCTCTTTGACTGCAATTTTGAAATCATTAAAACTAATTCCACCTTGGACTGACAAGCTGTGAAGAGACTATAAAGTTGTTTTAAATAGGCATAAATATAAAAGTATTCAATTTTGTCATTGCAAATATCATTTAAAGAATTCACCTATCCCTTAGCCTGTTTAACTGTTGGGACACCACGCATGATCTGTCGACTGTCTTTCTCCATTCCTCTCTGGTTGTTTTTTTTTGCCTTTAATAGAATCTCTTTCAATGACTGGTCATCCATTCTTTTATGTTGTCTTCCTATCTCTTTCTGTGCTGCCTCTTCTATTTCCTGGTTCTGTTCCCTGCAGAAAGTTTTTTGCGAGCCCTGAAGACCTTGTGGTCATAAAGGAATATGGTCATAAAGTTTTAGTTTTCTGTTATTGACAGTGGTTAGCTGGTCATCTCTGGGCCCGATTGTCATTGTGATCCAGTATCTAATCTTTTGTTTATGTTTCAGTCTTTGTATGTGATAATTAGGATCATTCTGTAGCATATATCTATGGCCAGGATCCTCCTCTATAGTTCTGCAGTTCAAGCATATAAGAATGTGGCCATGGCCAAAGTCTGATTTAAGTGTGGAGGGCTATACCTTTGTCTTTCTAAATTGCTATGAGTTAACCAAGTGCTCCTGTGAACTGGCCAGTAGTTCAGTTTTGGTTTCTTTATCTGAAACAATAGCTCTTAGGTATTTAAATTTACTTGTCAACTTTCTTTAAGCCTCCAATACTAATGTCTGTTGGCTATTAGAGTCATAATTAGTGTTTTTTCAACATTGATTTGCACACCCTATGCTGTGGAAGTCTTGTCTTTGAGCAACTAGTAAGCTAGTCCCTGCCAGACCATCTATGTATTCAGCAAAGCACAAGTTAGTAATTTTTCTTCCTTTAATGCTTGCAGTACCTTTGTAACCTTTGATGTTGAAAGCTTTCTTAAAATCTATTAAGACTTGACAGAGTACCCTGAAGCTTAGGATTTTTTCCTGTTGTGCTGTGACCTTGTCTAAAACCTGCTTGTCCTACTAAAATTTTTGTCATCTATTGGTTTTAGATGGTATAATATAATTTTTAACAGGACTTTGCTGGGATGGCTTATGAGGCATGGTAGTTTTGACAGAGTTGCAAATAGCCTTTTTTTAGCAGGGTGATGATGAGTGATTGAAACCAGGGCTTGGGCCAGTCTCTTGACTGCCAGATCCTGTTGCAAATCTTAAAAAGTGTCTTTATCATCTTTACTCCTCCAGCCTTGTAGAAACTTACCCCAAAAAAAAGTATATATGTGTGTGTGTTAATGTCATTAAATGATGGGATAGATTTTGATAAGAGAATAAATAGGCTTTGCAACACAGAAGTTCAGATGATCAATTTAATTCAAATATTTTCACTCAGCAAAGAGTTTCAAGTAGCACTTTTAATATTTAACATTCTTAAAGATATTTTGAGTGTTTATTTCACTTAAGAAATTTGGTTTGAAATGATAGTCCTGTTTCTGAATCTATTCTGAAGTGAAAGTTGGGCTACCAGAAGTTATATTATCAGAATTATATAGAGAATTTAGTGCTGCCAAGAAGGTACAGGTGTGGAGATATATAGGCTTTCACAAAATAATCTATCATCAAACCAGAGAAACCATTACTGACAATCAGCAAAGTGGACATATTTAATCCTGTGTTCAAGATTCCATGAAATAATCTTTCAAATTCTCTTTTAGTCCATTTTAAAAGAAAAAAAGCTGATGCACTGCTACACAGCTTTGTGCACTGACTCAAACAATTTTTTCTGTTACAGGATGTAACCCTTGCTGCTGCCTGTTCGCCTCCTGGTGGCGGTAGAAATCCTGTGTCACCAAGGTTATTTCGACATTTTTCCATGTTCACCATCCCATCCCCTACTGAAATAAGCCTAAAACAGATGTTTTTAGTAAGTTTTTTTTTTTTATGGATACTTTTCTTTAGTACAATATTTGTTTTTGCTTTTTATGTGTTTTCGATGTTCCTTCAAAATTAAAAGATTATTACATTGTAGCCCAAACCTCCCTCAGGTAGTGGAGGATGGTGACTGTGTTTGAACTAGGAACCATTCAGACAATAGTCCAGAGCTCCTACCATATCATCAGGCAACCATTTTAACAAGGGCCTCACTTAAACATGTTATAATTTAATTTTTAATGGTATTGATATTTTATACTTAAAATATTAATATTGAGTGTAATATATATTTTCAGTTAAAAAATAGTGATTGTAAATTGTATTGACTGCATTCTCAAATGTCAGGGTAAACTGCCTGGTCATTTAGTATTTGTGAATGTTGTCATGTTGGTCACTCCTGTCAGGTCTGGACTAGGATGTTCTAATCTTCAATTCAGATAGAATGTCTGTCCTGTAATACACATTGAAATAAATTACAATTTATTGAAATATAAAACGTTTTCAACTATTTGTGGAAAAAAAAAAGATAATTAGATAAAATATAACTTTTTTGACTAGTAAATTAAAATACATTTGATAAAGACTTTGTTGGCCTCTTTCAGTCATTGAACAAAGTATTTACTTAATAATAAAAACATAGTTTAGGTTATTGGGCCTATTATGTTTGACTTCACTTTTACTTCCAGGCAATCATCAATGGGTTTTTACTAGACTTCTCTCGCAATGCCCGTACATTAGCTGAACCAATAGTTAACTCAGCTGTTGAACTCTATTTTAGAATGAGCTCAGACCTACTTCCTACGCCTGCCAAATCTCACTACGTTTTCAATCTGAGAGACCTTTCTAAAGTAGTCCAAGGTCAGCATTCTACTTTATAAATTGTCTGCTACTAAGCATTTAAACCACAAAATTTCATGACATTTGCACCTTTTCAATATCCCATATTATAATAATTACTGTTGATATAATTATAATTAATTGCAAGATGATATGAAAATAGCTTTAAAATACCACTGAAAATATTGTTCGACTAGTACTGTGAATCAGAAACTATGAAAAGAAAACAAAGCTTTAGAATGTCTAAGTGAAAGAATTGTTGTTTGAAAATTATTATCACCTCAAAGCTCTAGAGTGACCATAAGGCCTAGAATGCAGACTGGTTCTGATTACAAATAAAAGTAAACTAACATTATTGAGAAACAGCTCTTCAATGAAGAAGTTGATAAATTCAATTTCATATCAAACAACTTTAAATAGTTCCACAATAAAAGCACAGATTTTTTAATTAGAGCTACATTAATTTACAGTAACAAAAGCAGGGGTTAATTAAACACATTTTTTAAAAATAGATTACAAAGTCTCACAAAAATGGTTTGGACTTTCTGAATTTTTTTTTTTAATAGTATTTTTAGATTGATATTTTCATAGGATGAAATTATAGCAAAAATTCTATTTCTTCTTTCACTTTTACTTTTTTTTTTTTTTAACAAACCATTTCCTTGTAATTTTATTGCTAGAATCTCAATTTCATTTTCTGTTAGAATTTTCAAATTTGTAATGACATTTTATTGTTTTGTAGGTATATTGCAGGCTGATGCAGGAATCTTCCGTGAAAAAATTCAAATTGTTCGTCTATTTATTCACGAGACTCAAAGAGTGTTCCATGATCGACTGATTAACAATGAAGACAAGCTTTTCTTCCACAAACTTATGGCAGAAATTGTGTACAAAACATTCAATGAGGTTATGTTTAAATTACTGTTATCATTATTTTTAATTTATTTAATTATTGTTTCCAATCTAATCAGTAATGTTAATTAGAACTGAAATAAATACAATCATCAATAGAAGTAATAGCATCAATAGAGGCAAAATAATCTTTATTAATAACTCTTTAAAATGTGAACATTTAGGTCAATGCTCTTAAATTGGTGTAAGAAGTGCAAACAGTCTTGTTTCTATTCATATTACAATGTGAACATTCATTCAGATTGATGAATGTTTGTATAGAAATTTATTCCATTGTTGATGAGCTTGTCATTGTGTTGTAGTTCTAGTAAGCATTTAGCTTACTTGATACAAAACTCTAAATAAATTCTGAAAATGTTTCAACACCTACAATCAACACACATTCTGTCTCTCATCTCCTACTTCTTTCATCAGCTGCTAAGCTTCTTTTACCAACTGTAGAAATCTGAATTTAGCAGCAACAGTTCTCTGTCAATACAAACATGGGCACACACTCCATAACATACATGTTTAATAGTTTTTAGTTAGCTCAGTGCAATGGAATTTATATTTCATTTAAAATGGGGGGGGGGGGGGAGAGGATCTGTGAAGAGTGGCGGAAAAGCTTAAACTGCTGTGCTATCCATCAAAGGGGCTCAAGCTCATAACCCGACTAAGATCTGAGTTGTGTTTGCTGGGTTCCTGAAGGCAGCACAGAAATTTCTCACAGATAGCCCATACTCTCACAAAAAAATAGATTGGACCATAGCGCACTACCATAAGCATGAATAATGAAGCTACAAACCAGCCTAAATCTCATTCATTCTCCTGACCTGAACTGAGATTGTCAAGATCTTACTACCCTATTTATTAGACCATCATTTTATCACTTGGCCATCCTATCTAAAATACAAATGTCAATTTTTTTTAATTTTTAAAATTAACTCCAAACATCTGACCCTCATCAAATATCAATGCCAGTAAAGAATTCTTTTAATTATTTTCAGAACTTTGATCCGCATTCATTTATCAAAGATCCTTTACTGTTTGGTAATTTCATGAAGATGGGATGCCCACCAGAAGAGAAATTTTATGAGGAGATATCTGACATGAACAAACTTCAACATGTTTTAGGGGAGGTAACAAACTGCTATTTAATGATTTCTAAAATTTATATTGTGTAATGAAAATTTCATATGAAAATAACAAAATAGAACGATAAAGTTCTAGATATTTTGAAACTTAGTTTTATACTTCAAATAGTTACATAGGTATAATGTTTTTAACCATTTCAAAAGTTATCATCAAGCACTTCATAGTCTAACCTCTATATTTTATTAAATCAACTAAATTAAAATATATAGAACTCTACAAAGCTTTTAATACTTACTTATGTAGAAATTCCTTCTGTTTGAGACAGTATCTAGATGACCTTAACCTTACATCACCTAAAGAAATGCGTCTTGTGTTCTTTATGGATGCAATGGAACATATTACTCGACTAGTCAGGATGATTCAACAAGAAAGAGGCAATGCCTTATTGGTTGGAGTGGGAGGAACAGGAAAACAGTCATTAACAAGGTTCAATATATAAATATCTATAATATTTTTACCAGATTGTTGAGTTAAAATAATCATTTTTTTACAGTTTTAAAAGAACATTTATATATACTAGTAGATAAAAACACACCTAAGTATGTGATTTTTTTTTTTTTGTGTGCAGATTGTCTGCCCACATGTGTAACTATCGCTGCTTCCAGATTGAGCTCTTTCGAGGCTATGACTATTCTTCATTCCACGATGACCAGAAAAAATTGTATGATACAGCAAGCATTCAAAATAAACCCAAATTTTTTTTATTTACTGATACACAGGTTGGCAAAAGAGTTATATATATATATATATATATATATATATATATATATATATATATATATATATATATATATATATATATATATATATATATATATATATATATATATATATAGAGAGAGAGAGAGAGAGAGAGAGAGATACATATGTATGTATGTGAATATCTGTGTGATCATGTGTGTTTGTCAAACTGTATGTATGTGAATATCTGTGTGATCATGTGTGTTTGTCAAACTGTATGTATGTGAATATCTGTGTGATCATGTGTGTTTGTCAAACTAATGTGATACATATTAATATTTGAAAAATCTAATACTGGTACTATACTATATGGCTTCTTCTATTTGAAAGACAATGGATAAGCCTAGATGCATCATCGGTTTTAGTTTCTTCTTGAGTCTGGGCAGAATCTGGTGTTATTAAACAAGCCAATTCTTAAGTGTCAATGTTTGCCACAGTTAGTGTATATGAATGCACCTGTTAAAGGGCTATGTGACAGGACAGCTTTCTTTATCATCTTTTTGTCTCTAGCTGCTTCATTCCTTTTGTTCTCAATGAGGTTTGTACCAGTATGCACAGTCTATCTTTATGCTGACCAATCTTGGGTGATGTTTGTACCAGTATGCACAGTCTACCTTCATGCTGTTCAATCTTGGGTGATGTTTGTACCAGTATGCACAGTCTACCTTCATGCTGTTCAATCTTGGGTGATGTTTGTACCAGTATGCACAGTCTACCTTCATGCTGTTCAATCTTGGGTGATGTTTGTACCAGTATGCACAGTCTACCTTCATGCTGTTCAATATTGGGGGATGTTTGTACCAGTATGCACAGTCTACCTTCATGCTGTTCAATCTTGGGTGATGTTTGTACCAGTATGCACAGTCTACCTTCATGCTGTTCAATCTTGGGTGATGTTTGTACCAGTATGCACAGTCTACCTTCATGCTGTTCAATCTTGGGTGATGTTTGTACCAGTATGCACAGTCTACCTTCATGCTGTTCAATATTGGGGGATGTTTGTACCAGTATGCAGAGTCTATCTTCATGCTGTTCAATCTTGGGTGATGTTTGTACCAGTATGCTCAGTCTACCTTTATGCTGTTCAATATTGGGTGATGTTTGTACCAGTATGCACAGTCTACCTTCATGCTGTTCAATCTTGGGTGATGTTTGTACCAGTATGCACAGTCTACCTTCATGCTGTTCAATCTTGGGTGATGTTTGTACCAGTATGCACAGTCTACCTTCATGCTGTTCAATCTTGGGTGATGTTTGTACCAGTATGCACAGTCTACCTTCACGCTGTCCAATCTTGGGTGATGTTTGTACCAGTATGCACAGTCTACCTTCATGCTGTCCAAACTTGGGTGATGTTTGTACCAGTATGCACAGTCTACCTTCATGCTGTTCAATATTGGGGGATGTTTGTACCAGTATGCAGAGTCTATCTTCATGCTGTTCAATCTTGGGTGATGTTTGTACCAGTATGCTCAGTCTACCTTCATGCTGTTCAATCTTGGGTGATGTTTGTACCAGTATGCACAGTCTACCTTCATGCTGTTCAATCTTGGGTGATGTTTGTACCAGTATGCACAGTCTACCTTCATGCTGTTCAATCTTGGGTGATGTTTGTACCAGTATGCACAGTCTATCTTCATGCTGTTCAATCTTGGGTGATGTTTGTACCAGTATGCACAGTCTACCTTCACGCTGTCCAATCTTGGGTGATGTTTGTACCAGTATGCACAGTCTACCTTCATGCTGTCCAATCTTGGGTGATGTTTGTACCAGTATGCACAGTCTACCTTCACGCTGTCCAATCTTGGGTGATGTTTGTACCAGTATGCACAGTCTACCTTCATGCTGTCCAAACTTGGGTGATGTTTGTACCAGTATGCACAGTCTACCTTCACCCTGTCCAATCTTGGGTGATGTTTGTACCAGTGTGCACATTCTACCTTCATGCTGTTCAATCTTGGGTGATGTTTGTACCAGTGTGCACAGTCTACCTTCACCCTGTCCAATCTTGGGTGATGTTTGTACCAGTATGTCCAATCTTGGGTGATTCTTCTCCCACATACTTTCATTGAAGCCTGTGATCATCAAATCTTGCTTGGTTAGTCTTGGACATCCCTTGGGTGAGACTCCATAATCTTGGCATAGTGGTTGGGCTTAGGAAACTTTCATTTGGCATGCAAGTGACATGTCCAAGCCAACTTAGTCTTTTTCTGTGTCATAATATTATAGATATTGTGTGTATTGGCTAATTTCAAAACTTCCTGATGGGAGACACAAACCCTGCAGGAAAAGGACATTATGTGTCACAGGCAGTGCAAGGGTAAACTGTTTAATCTATTCTCGTGATGTATGCTTGTTGACCAGCTCTCACTACCATTAAGAAGAGTTCACACTATGCAGCTTTTTTGGTCGCTGTGGTCAGTTTGGTATTTTCCCAGACATAATTAGAGAGTCTTGCCACTGCTGCAGAAGCTTTTTCTTGTGCAAGACTTGAGTCTTGGTGAGACTTATTGTAAGTCTGAACCCTTGACATGCAACAACCAGAGCATTTACTAGTTTTTGTGATCTTTCTTGCAAATGGTAGGTGTGCACCTTATTGTCGTGAACAGCAGTCCCTGATCAGGATATGCAGTTTCTTCATTTTGATGATAAGTCAAGACAGGTTAAAAAGCCATTGGATCTACTGTAGTTAAAAGTAGATTGGTGTAAACTGTCTATTTGATCAGTTTCATAGTCATAAATATTTGATATTTAAATAACCTAAAAATTGTATATTGCATACACAAATATTCATTTTATGCCTATACTGAGATCATTAAAGATAACAAACATTTTTAAAATCATTAGATCTATATGAAAACTTGATTTGTAAAATCCTGTATAGAACTATGCATATAGTACTTATTTTAATTAATTAGTCCATATTATTATGTCTTATTAAAATATTTAGTGTTTATGCACTTTTTTTTTTCAATTAGCAACAATAGAATCTACATTTTAACTAGTTTTAGAAATTGTTTTTTCTTGCATTTCAACCCTTCTCCCATCCTCTTGGAATTTTTTCCAAAACAAAGCAATCCATTATCTTGAAGCCTTTCTCAGTACAATTACCTTTGACTATCTGTGTCTTGCCTTTATGGGTGTCCACTTAATTTGTTTAGATAACATTCCTTTACAAGTAGGTCACAATGATCCCCTCTAAATATGGCCACAACAAAATAACATCCACAAAACTTATCTTACAAAAGATGGTGGTCAAATGCCTTGTCATCAATGTTTCCCTTGCACTAATTTCAATATAATTGACCATAAACATCAATAATCATACATGTGCACCACTGATCAATAGTTTTTTAATGTGCTAGCTATACTACAACATAAAGACAGAAAAAAATATGTGAGTTTTGTCATCTTACAGATTGTGGTAGAAGAATTTCTAGAAGATATTAACAACATGCTGAACTCTGGAGAAGTTCCAAACTTGTTTGAACCTGACGAGTATGAGAGGTTGATAATAGGCTGCAGACCAGGTGCTAAAGAGGCAGGAATTCCTGAAGGAAATAGAGATGCTATCTATGACTATTGTATCCATTGTGTCAGGTACAGTTGACATTATTGTTTTAACCGTCAGGCACATATGACCTTACTATATTTCATGTATAAATGACACTAGACCTAACTGTATCCATTGTGTCAGGTACAGTTGACATTATTGTTTTAACCGTCAGGCACATATGACCTTACTATATTTCATGTATAAATGACACTAGACCTAACTGTATCCATTGTGTCAGGTACAGTTGACATTATTGTTTTAACCGTCAGGCACATATGACCTTACTATATTTCATGTATAAATGACACTAGACCTAACTGTATCCATTGTGTCAGGTACAGTTGACATTATTGTTTTAACCGTCAGGCACTTATGACCTTACTATATTTCATGTATAAATTACTCTAGACCTAACTGTATCCAGTGTGTCAAGTATGTTTGAACTTTGAACTTGTACCTGGTCATTTGACTTTTCTTTATCCATTTTTCACGTTCATTTGACTTTTCATGGCCACCTATAACAGTTTCATTTGGTTTGTTGATGATTATATATGTTAATGGTGCATGTGAGTTCATAGCAGACACAACAACAGAATGAATAAATAATATACTTGATAACGCAGGCTGATAACTTCAACAATTTAATGAACAATAAAAAGGGCACAGTCCTCTGTCGTTGCTAGCCTAGCGTCGTCCTCTAAGGCGTCTTGTCCGTTATTCTTCTAGTTCGTAATCCTACTCTGTTCTTACTCATCACATCACTTAGGAAAAACCCGATTAACCTCAACTTCTATGCATCTTGTGTCATTACAGGCTTATTGTATTCACTGTCAGGTACATGTAGCTTTTGTTGCATTCAGTGTGTCAGATAAGTATCCAACATATCATGGCTAATGGAACCAAAAATTGTTCAATCCTTTACCCTTGGAAACTGCCTTGTTCATTTGAATGTGTGGGTGGAGGATATCTAGCACCTGTTCATAGAAAGTCATTAATTCATTGTCATCATGTTCAGAGAATTGTGCTTGTCACTTGACTGGTGTGTAGCATTACATACATATGGTCATCTTCACCTTACCCTGTCATTCAGTCTGTCTGACTGTTGGGGCACCATAAACATCTGTTCAGAGAATTGTACTTGTCACTTGACTGTTGTGTAGCACTACATGTATATGGTCATCTTCACTTTACCCTGTCATTCAGTCTGTCTGACTGTTGGGGCACCATAAACATCTGTTCAGAGAATTGTACTTGTCACTTGACTGGTGTGTAGCACTACATACATATGGTCATCTTCACCTTACCCTGTCATTTAGTCTGTCTGACTGTTGGGGCACCATAAACATCTGTTCAGAGAATTGTGCTTGTCACTTGACTGTTGTGTAGCATTACATACATTTGGTCATCTTCACCTTACCCTGTCATTCAGTCTGTCTGACTGTTGGGGCACCATAAACATATGTTCAGAGAATTGTGCTTGTCACTTGACTGGTGTGTAGCACTACATACATATGGTCATCTTGTTTGTTTGTTTGTTTAAAATGTTTTACATGTTTCGGATGTTCCTTCAGAGTTGAAGATAGTTTACTTCCTAGTCCAAACCTCCTGCAGGACGACGGGGGATGGGAGCGGGCAGGGTTTGAACCCTCGACCGTCGATGAATCCGAACGACAGTCCAGCGCACAAACCGCACGACCAGGCAGCCATCCTTCACCATACCCTGTCATTTAGTCCGTCGGACTGTTGGGGCACCATAAACATCTGTTCAGAGAATTGTGCTTGTCACTTGACTGGTGTGTAGCACTACATACATATGGTCATCTTCACCTTACCCTGTCATTCAGTCTGTTGAACTGTTGGGGCACCATAAACATCTGTTGACAGTTTTTCTCCATTTCTCTCTCTATCAGGATTAGAGTTTCTTCCGTAGACAGCCCCATCCATTCCTTAATGTTGTCCTCCCAATCCTTTCCATTTACACCACCTTCTTTATTTCCCTGGTACTGTTACCTGCAGACAAGTTCTTGCGAGCCCTGAGAATCTCACTGTACAGTCTTAACTTGTGTTTTTTAACAGTGGTCAGAAGGTCATCATGGGGCTTGGTTGCCATTGTAAATTGTAATCCTGTTTTGGATTTCCAAGTTTGAAAATATAATCTTTGTATGTGATACAAGTTAACAATTTGTGCATGCATAGGTAAATATATATTTGACAAATGAACAGTCACAGTAAAAGTTAAAAGTTAGGATGGCTGCATGGTCATGCGGTTTGTGCGCTGGACTGTCGTTCGGATTTATCGACGGTCGAGGGTTCAAACCCTGCCCGCTCCCATCCCCCGTCGTCCTGCGGGAGGTTTGGACTAGGAAGTAAACTATCTTCAACTCTGAAGGAACATCCGAAACATGTAAAACATTATTTTACAAAATAAAAAAAAAAGTAAGACAAGATGATTAGAAGGCACTCAAGAATGAACTATTAGTTGCAGATTTGTTGAGAGCAATTAAAGTGAATTTAGAGTATAGATATCATGTTGTGATAGAGTCAACACTTTTACCCTTTAGATCTTCATTTGGACATTCTTAAAAAGAAAACAAAAGAGCTGAAATTACAAAAGTGTTAAGGTCTAAAATTAATGTGCATAACTAGATTAACAAGGAATATCTGTAGACTGATAAGATAGAAAAATTATTTTGATGGTTATGAAGAAAACTTTTCAGAGAAATAAATTCTTTAAGACTCTGTACTGTTGTAATATTTTAATCCAGACATAATAAATTTGTTTAATATTATTTTCTGTAAAGCTGTCCTTTAAATTTAATTGCACTTTATCGGTCTGTATTTTTTTTCAGAAATAATCTGCACATAGTATTGTGCATGTCTCCGGTGGGCTCTGCCTTTCGATCAAGATGCCGGATGTTTCCATCTTTGGTCAACTGTTGCACCATAGACTGATTCATTGAATGGCCGAAAGAAGCTCTTTTAGGAGTGGCAAGTCTTTCTTTAAAACCGTATCTTTAGGATGTTCAGATGAAATCAAAGTAAGTTTTACACTAAATTATTATTTTATTGAGCATTAGAAAGAAAATGTGATTCTCAAATATCTATGATCATTAACATTCACTCAAGTCTTCAATTGAAAAACTTGACTTGCATTTTTCTAGAAACTACCACTTAAAAAATATGAAACAAACTAATCTTCAAACAAATAATGTTTACTATTTAAGTAAACAAACAAAACTCAATAGTTAAAATTGTTCTTAAAAAAATATTAATATTGACACTTAATACAAATAGACATACAAGAAATGTTTAATTTAGAGCAAAACAAATTTGAATATTTTGTAGCAAAATATTTTGTCAACAAGTTACAATTAAGTGTAGCATCTGAACCATTACAACAAGAAAGTTCTTATTCATTTTACATTGGTGTTTTATCAAAAGGACTTGATTACATAGGTTTGACATTGCTATTTTATTGCCCTAAACACATATTATATAGAGGTTCCTCTTTCTGAACTTGTGATCTATAAAGGCAGATGAATAAAACTTGTGTTGCCTGATCAAGCAGTATTTACTCCAGACTGTCATCTTGATGGTCCCGGGTTCAAACTCTGCGCACTGGTTTCCCCTGTCAACCTGAAGGAGGTGGGGGCTAGGAAATAAGGATATTCTATTCTGAAGTAACATCTGAAACATGTTAAACAAACAAGCTTATCTGTTTCTATAACCAAAGGTTAAATAGGGTGTCACGTGGCCAGCACAATGCCAACTGCCTTTTCTTTACCTATCATATATCAGGTACCCATTAGAGTTGGGTGCACTCAGGGGCCTCAAAATAAATCATATATCAGGTACCCATTAGAATAGGTGCACTCAGGGGCATCCAAAAATCATATATCAGGTACCCATTAGAGTAGGTGCACTCAGGGGCATCCAAAAATCATATATCAGGTACCCATTAAAGTTGGGTGCACTCAGGGGCCTCCAAAAAATCTCAAAATTAAAACTCCAAGTCTTCACTGATTTTCAAACTTGAATCCCTCTCATCAGTTTGAAGCCAAGTGCTTCATCACTTGACTATCATGTCCCACAAATTTTGTAATAGTTTGAGTATTTCATTTACAGGACAATGTATCTAAAATGTGTGTAGAAATTCATATGAGTGTTACAGAAATGTCAGAGAGATTCTTCACCGAGCTAAAGTGTCGTTACTACACCACACCCACTTCCTACCTTGAGCTGATCAACCTGTACATTACCATGGTACAAGAGAAAACAAGGTACACTAATTTCTTCTAAATAAATATAATTTGAAAGAAGTGATCATAAATTGCACTTCCTATTAAATCCTAGAATAGAAACTACCTTCTATTGTTCTAATATTTCAAAATAAAAATGTCAGTTCTTCCTTATAAATATTTTTTTATTAAATAAAGCCAGACTTATTTCACATTTTTGGATGTTATTAATGTAAAAAAAAAAACATTTATCTTGGATTGTACTAAATCTTGCTCTTCCTTTTCGACCATTGCACAAATCTATCCTTTTCGACCATTGCACAAATCTATCCTTTTCAGAGAGACTCTTCTCAGCCCTTTAATCTTTCTCTATTTTTTATCCTTAAAGTAATGTTCTTTTGCTTGACTTTGACATAAGTATATATTATTGGTTTAGAATAAGTTATTAGATTTGTCAAATGAGGTTAGTTAAAAATAGCTAAGTTGTAGTAGAGCTGATGGCTGTAAATATAGTAAGCTAAATCTGGATATAACGGAAGTTTGATCTAAGTTATGACTGTCACTAAATGGTTCATCTCCTTGGTTCTGGATGCACTGATATATATTGCTGGTGGCTAATTCTTAATGCTTATCCTAATTTAGTCATTTTTTGTGCTACTATTCTATAGTGCAGTTGCAGGTCACAGCTGGGACTGTGTAGCCATGTAAAATTTTGTACTCCTCATTAATCTTTGGACTCAAAGAAAAAGCCTTACTATTATTATAGTGTAGTTGTATTAAAAAGGGATAGTTCAAATGGTATCATTATAAGTGTCCACAGACATCAATTAGTTTTTTAGACATATTTTAAAGCTAGGATTATCTTTAGTCATAATAAAAGTAATATATTTGTTACTCAGACATCTTATAATGTAAGCACAAATCAGGATCAACTAAAGAATACTAACGTATTAGATTAGGCTGTAGAAAATGTTAATAGCTTTACTCATTGTCACTGCCTGGTTCTGCTTGTAGGCGTGACGACGCGAATGTGTCCGAGTGTTGTAGATATTGCTGTAATGTTCTTTAATTAAGTACTTTCTCATACGCACTAGATTTGCAGGTGCGTGAGTACACTATCGTACTGAATTCTCCAAGCACAAACGTTCTGAATTATTAATAAACGCTCTTGTAGCAGACAAGAATTTTATTACATATAAGATATAGATCACAAAAGATATTGGCGACTTCAGCCATCACAAAATATAAACCAATAAAATACTGGCTGCTCATGCCATGTAGAATAAGTAATCAACAAAATGTTCACAATATAAGTCCGAAGAAATCTCTTAAGTTAACACTAGATCAAGTTGGTTATAGTACACGTTACAGACAGAGAAAATTATATTACAGCCACTCTCTGCTGGAGTTCTTCACTAACTGATTAATATTGACCCTTATTTTTGAGTCCCTTAAACTTATTCTCGTGTTCTCAGCACGGAATATTACAATAGGTGACTGAGTGTCACTTCATGTCACAGAGGTTCTAAAACTGGACTGTGACACTCATGTTGGTTTATTTAATATGCTTCTGTTGCATATATTTCTTGTAGTAATATTAAGACTGCTCGTGAGAGAGTAGCTAATGGACTTTCCAAACTGTTTTCAACCAATGATTTGGTTGACAATATGAAGAAAGAACTTGTTGCCTTAGAGCCTGAACTTAAGCAGAAGTCTGCTGACACTGCTGCCTTGATGGAAAGACTTAAAATAGATCAAGAGAAAGCTAATGTTGTAAGTTGACATTTGGAAATAGGACGTTTCTATTTATAACATAATGCATTATTTTTGTGCATTCATCATTCAATTATCTTAACTATTTAATTTTTGAAGTTGGGACAAGTAATTTTGTATGAGTTCAAGTTTCATTGAATGATGGAATTTTAATAAATGATTATCAGGTGTATGGTAGTATTGGTAATTATTAAGAAAGTATAGGATGATTGCTGTCAAACTCTAATTTAGCTTTTGAAAAAAAAAAAAATATGTATATATATTCAAAGAGAGACAGAAATGAACTTTATATTATCACTATATTTGAAATAGGATTACAAAACGTGACTAAAGAAGTCAGAATCTTAATAAAGTTTACTTTAAAGAAATAATCATGTCAAAATATAATTTGTACTTTAAACTTACTGATTTTTAGTAGTAATATAGTATCGATGTTCCTTTTTAAATGTGGTCGCTAAGAAAATAAAATTGTACATAGGTCATTGTTTACTAATTGTACTTTTTAATGATACATTTTAAGATTTGATGAACTAAGGGCTGTTTTGGCAATTAGTATTTAAAAAAAAAAGGACAAGCAATGGCTGAATAGTACCTAACACAACAAAATGCAAATGTACCTGATTCAATCAATAGATATAAAAGGGGTGACACTATTATGTAGATAAATTATAGTTGAGGTCTGAAGCCCTATGACTTTGTTTGGGACTATTTATTGTTTGATTTGTAGGAAATAAGAAGAAAACAAATCTCTGCTTTTTTGTATATTATATTGAAATTCAAGGGCTATTGAAATTACTGTTCTAGTTTCAAATACCTGAAAAGTCGGCACCTCTAGACCATGAAAACATCACCTTCACCTAACCCTTTGTCTGTTCAACTGTTGGGACACTACACATGATCTGTAGACCATTTTCCTTTTCTTTTCCTTAAGTAGAATCTCTTCCAGTGATAGGCTTGTCCACTCTTTGATGTTGTCTTCCATTCACTTTCTTTGCCTCTTCTTTTTCCTGGTACTGTTCCCTGAACAATTGCAGTGTAATAAAATTCACTGATAATAACAATTATAAGTTGAGTGATTATTAAAGTTAATATTTGATGTAGAAACCAGTCAACATTTAAGAACAAAAGACCTCCATCAGTATTTCCATGCACTAATGAGATTCTAGGCTGCTTTTGATCTATTTTAGTATGTTCTGATTAGGCTCAGAAATGGCTGTTGTGGATTGTTTCAGAGCTCTAATCAATATGAAATATTTAATATGTATGGATAACAGTTTCTTTCAATTTATCAATCAGGTTCAGAAACAGGTGGCTATCGATGAAGCGAAAGCGAAAACAACTGCTGAAGAAACTCAGGCTATAGCAGATGATGCTCAGCGAGACTTGAACGAGGCGCTACCTGCGCTGGAAGTTGCAGAGAAAGTAAAACATTTTTATAAATTACAGACACTCTTTCTAAACAGAAGAGAGTTATAGATTAAGCATATCCATTTCTTAATCTAGTCATGTAAGTTAATAACAGACTTAAACTCACCTAAGTCTTGATTGCCCTGGATGATTCAGGCAACATGTTCCTTGCTGCAATAGCAATAGGGAAGAAACACTTGTACCAATTGTCCTACCAGATGGAATAAGAAATGTTACTTGTTACTTTATCTTTGTGTCTTTTGGAGTATTTCATTAGGTTGTGTTTTTGTATTTATAAGTTATGGTTAAGTGTTTTATGTATTATTATTCCATCCCATCCCATGGAGGGCTCTGGCCTGTTTCAACACATCCTTCCATTCAGATCTCTCCTGGGCCCTTCGTCTCCACGCTCTAACCCCAAACTGTTAAAGATCTGCTTCCACATCATCAATCCATCGCATTCAGGGTCTGCCTTTGGGTTGCCTGCCTTTTGTTTTTTGTCTGTATACGATTTTCTCATCTGTTATCTGACATTCTTTCAAGGTGACCTGCCCAACATAGTCTGTTCTTTTTTTATTTCGGTCACTATTGGTGGGTCTTCATATAATTGATATATCTCTTGGTTAATGTGTGTCCTCCACCCAGTTTCATCCTGTATGGCACCATAGATTTTCCTAAGAATTTTTGTTCCCAAGTATTAATTAAATTTTCAGATGTCTTAGTCAGTGTCCAGGTCTCACTTCCACGCATTGCTGCTGGTCTTGTTATGGTTTTGTATATTATTTTCTTGGTTTTCCTTGAAAGAATGTATTATTACTTTACTTTTTAATCTTCTGTCATTCACAAAGTGTCATTACATGACAAGGTAGTAGTTCCTTCTCTGTCATTGAAAAATGATCTCATTTTCTTTTAACTCAAAAACTGCTAGGGAAGATTATCTTCATTTGAAAAACTGGACGCACACATGGCATGGGTATCTTGAGAGTTGCCCACTTTGATAAAAAAAAAATTTGCGAGAATGTTCTTTACTGATGACCATAATCTCCTTGTCTTCAATCTCATAATACTGCCATACACGGCTTCATGCCATGAGGTGCAATAATAAATAGCATTTCACAGTCATAAATGTCAATTTCATTTTCTTTGTGGGATCTCTTGAGAGTTGCCTATATATCACTTGGGAGCACTTTCCAGCTCATAGCTCCACATAAAATGTCATTTGGGGAGGCAATTTTCAGGCAAAAGAACTACATGTTCAGCCCATCATAGTTCTGACCTTTTTGCTGTGGCAAAAGATCTTAAAATCTCATATGTAGTCAAACATTTTTCACTGGTTAAGTTTTTAGACATCAGAGATGGTAAGAGTTCAGCTTTTTGATGTGACTGGAACATAATGTCCAGGAATCTGAAGCATAGAAGGACTACAATATTGTCAATTTTTAATTTTTGTACAAGTGCTTAGTCTTCTTGACCATACTTGTTTTTAAAGTCTGAGGCACTGTGGCATGCAACATGGAAGTCTACCTCAGCATATAGGCTGGCATTTAGTTACCAGATAGACAAACATTTTTACGCTTACTAGTTTCTGGCCATCTTTAAAAATGTCTTGTTTCTTGGCAATTTTATTGGGAGGAGGTTGGTACAGAACTTTTGTCTTTGCTGCATTGATATTGAAGCCAAAGTTTTTGCCTTAGTGAAGAGGGTCAAGCTCTTTTGAAGACCCACTATATTTGAGGGAAGTAAAGTGCAGCCATATGTGAATAGCAGATCTCTGATTTAATCATATTTGACTTTTGCCTTTGCTATAAGTCTCTGAGATTTGTCTTGTTTTATGCTGTTTTTTTTTTCAAATTTTAAACACATAAAATAAATTTTAAATTTCATATTAACCACTTCATTAAAATTTTAAACACCTAATGTTAAGTTAAATTTAAACTTTAAAAAACTATATATATGTGAACTAATGAAACTCTCAGAAAAGATCTACACATAACCACTATGCATATGAAGTATTGATAACTTATCACCCTAGAAGAGTTGATTGCTGGAAAGCACTGAAGAGTTTAATGCTGGGGAAACAATAAATTAATTTTATTAAACTCATGAGCTCTACCACATTTTCTCATCTTCTTCATCTACTCAGCTTAGCTGTAGGCTCTCTGCAGTGGCATGCTGTTCTTCCTAGTTGTTCCACACTGCCTTACAGAGTGTTAGTTATTCTAGGTTGTTCAGTTCAATTAAATTGTGACATTCTATAAGAAAATAATTGACAGTCTTGTAAGAAGATGACTACATCCTATGCGTCATGCATTTAGTCATGAGTATTAACCTATGACCTAAATTCTGCTAAGTCACTGATTTTCCTGGCTAGATCAGGCAACCCATTCCAAGCTCTAATAGCACTGGGGAAGAAAGAGCATTTGTACAAATTTGTCATAGCATATGGAACGAGGAATATGCCTTTGTGTCTTTCTGAGTATTTTATTAGGTTTTGTTTTTGTATTTGAAGATTCTGGTTCAATGTTTTATGTATAATTGATTCCTTACTTTTGAATCTTCTATCCTGAAGGCTTTCTAAATTTAGTGATTTTACTAAAGGTGTTACTCTAGTCAAATGTGAATATTTGTTTGTTATAAATCTCACTGCTCTATTTTGTGTCTGTTCCAGTTTCTTAATGTTTTCTTGAGTTGAGGGGTCCCAAACAGAGGATGCATATTCTATTATGAGCTTAACAAACATTTTAGTTATGCTTAATGCTTTGTTTGATTTTTTTTGATAGTTTAATCAATATGGGGATTCCATGGCAGTTTTTCATTTATCATAACACCTAAGTATTTTGCGTTTTTAGTCTGTGTTACTGGTTAACCATGAGTAAGATAAGTGGAATTTATTTGTTTTAGTTTTTATAATAAGAATGACAATGATCTGTTATGACTCTGCGCTTTCAGGCTTTGTTAGCACTAGACAAAAATGACATTGCTGAGATACGAGTATTTACCAAACCTCCAGAACTTGTTCAGACAGTTCTAGAAGCTGTTGCCATACTCTTAGGCAACAAGTAAGTGGAATAAACAAACGAAACATTAATGTTTTATACTTGGTGAACGTCTAATGACCGTGACCTTTAGTAATTCATTGCACTAAAATGTTGATTGCATATGCAATAATTTCTTTCAGGACAGACTGGGCGAGTTGTAAAGCCATGCTGGCAGACACAAACTTCTTAAAAAAAATGTATGAATATGACAAAGAAAATGTCCCAGCCGCCAAGCTGGCTAAAGTCAGGAAATATACATCCATGCCAAGTTTTGTACCTGACGTTGTAGCCAAAGTTTCAAAGGTAACTAATTTAATTGTTAAATAATTTCTAAAAATCATTAAATTATTTCTAAAAACTCATTAGACTGGATAATGAAAAGGTAAAAAGCTGGCAACACATGCATTCAATGGACAAAAAAATGGAGGATCTAGATTTCACAAGATGATATCTGCCTCCAAAAACTACAACATGCTCGTATAAAATTAAACAAGATCATTATAGAAGTGGAGAAAACTGGTTTAAAAAATCAATGAAAAGAAAACTCAGGTGTTGAGAATAAATAAAACCAAGAAAAACCACTACAACGTCAAGGAGAAAACCTAGTAGAAAGAGATGATATTGTCTATATTAAAAGCAAAGAGGGATGATTAACATACATGTTTAAAATTAGATCAACTAGGCTAGTCATGTGTTTAATATTCTACAGAAGATCTGGTGTTAAAAAAAAACAACTGTCACTACACAACAAAATGTGA
Source organism: Biomphalaria glabrata (assembly GCF_947242115.1). Classification (NCBI taxonomy): domain Eukaryota; kingdom Metazoa; phylum Mollusca; class Gastropoda; family Planorbidae; genus Biomphalaria; species Biomphalaria glabrata. The sequence goes on from NC_074711.1 coordinate 90,091,048, forward strand.
ATGTGAAATCATTTCTTTTATTTGGTTCAGAGACTTGAAGAGTAACACAGTCTAACATTCACCCACAAATGTTGTACTAATAAAATGATCTGTCTAATAAGTTAAGCCCACAGTATGTCAAAACAATTCCACTTTTCATTGAATGTTGTTTTGTTTTGTTTGTTTTTTTGCTTCTTTTTTATTTGCCAACCAGCAGTCTTCTAAGCAGAAAAACAATTTCTGTATTTGGTGTGGAAAAAAATGTCTATAGATGCATTATTATTTTTTTTTTAGTAGACATTATATTTTGTAATCACATTGTTTATGGAAAAGTTTCATAGTGAATGTACATCTTAAATCATTAACTACTTACCTGAAAATATTTGTGATTTAATGTTTTGAAGATTGTTATAACCACAGAGTAATGATGGAATGTTGTTTGATAAATCTATTCTTCGTCCAGGCTTGTAAAACTTTAGTCCTATGGGTTCGAGCAATTGATGTTTACTCTGCTGTAGCTAAACAAGTTGAGCCAAAGAAACAAGCGTAAGTAATTAGCAGTCAAGGCATTAAATAATTAGCAGTCAAAGCGTTGCTATTTTTTAAATCATTCTAGGTCTAAGTAAAAAAATATTCAATTATATTTGTTTTCTTAGACTTGTTTTAATACAACTTTAGTGGTCATTAATTAGTAAACTTTGTACTAAATCATAATGATGTCACTTTGACAGTGGAACATGGGATATATATATATAGTATTATTACAGAAGTATATGTATAGTTGGTATATTATTATTACAAGATGTATTATCTCTTCCTTGTCAGACTGGCTGAGGCTCAAGACGTTCTCAATGAGGTTTTAAGTGTCCTCAAAGCTAAACAAGACCAACTGGCTGAAGTGGAGAAACAAATTAAAAATCTTCAGGCTGTCTTTGACAAGAGTATGGCTGAAAAAAAAAGTTTGGAAAGAAACATGGCTGTGACTGCCGCCAGATTGAAACGCTCTTCCAAACTGACAACAGCCTTAGCTGATGAACAAGTAGGTTATTTTAAAATCTATGAGAACTATTATAACATTAAAATATGATTCTTAGTCAGACTTGGCCTACTGGGCGTAGTTTTTATAATATCAAAGATAAATTGAAATGATCAAACAAAAATATCACCTTGAGGAATAAATTAACGATTTGAAAATATGTGCATTCATTCACTAAAACCATATTTCCATACTGGAGATGAGACATGCATGGCACACAGTCTTAGAAAGAAGTGTGAGACTACAATGATTTTGTCACTTTTTTGGTGTGATTTTTTTTTCATATTTCTACTTTAAAAAAATATACATTTCAATAGCTCAACTATCTTTGAAACAACATCTCAATCTCATGATTTCATGTTTAAATAAGGATGGGACATTACTAGAAACTCATTTAGTTCTCATCTTTATCATTGAAATATTTATTCTCTGCTCCTTGAAATATTTATTCTCTACTCCTTGAAATATTTATTCTCTGCTCCTTGAAATATTTATTCTCTGTTCTGCAAGGTTGTTAAAAGTGGTAATGGATATAAGCACTCCACTACCTAAAAAATACTTTCAATGGCTTTCAGATAGCCTCTGACAAACAGCCTCTACCCGTTAGATGTTAGATATGGGAGAATTGTTATCACTAACTGGGGAAAATGTGTAACCAGTGCCTAAACCAGTAAGCTTCAGGCTTAAGGGGCTCATTAGCCTTGGTTGGCTACCCACCTAGGAGAAGGAAAACTGAATTCAAACCTCTGCTGCCTTGCGGCTATACCCAAATATGTGAAAGGCTTTGGGAGTCTATCTTGAGGAAAAATAAGGAGCAGACAACCTTAAGGCAGTTTGCAGAGCCTGCGCCACCGCATTTCGCATTCTGTATCAGCACTTGCTGTTCCTTTGGATTCATCAGCTGTGCTGAGAAATTGGAAAATAGCTGTTTGGGTTACATTGTTCCAACCATAACTAATGCCCAGGCATTCATCTCATTTCTCATTTCCATAGTAATTTTGCAACTGAAAGAGGCCATAGTATTTGTTCTCTTTCTACATCATGTTTCTTATAGGTTCGTTGGGAGGAAAGTGTTGCCAACTTTGATGTACAGTTGAAAAATGTAGTAGGAGATGTTTTTATAGCAGCAGCTTGTGTAGCGTACTATGGAGCCTTTACTTCTACTTACAGGCAAAAACTTGTAGAAGGTAAGTCTAAACATCAAAAACAATGTACTTTTAAAATGTTTAGATACAGACACCCTTGAAAACTAGTACCATTAAGAGAGAAAACTGGTTGTGTGGTATGCCTTTAGGACTGTCATCAGTTTGAACCCTTCCCACTGCTGTCTGCTTTGGTTCTCAAGAAGTTTAGATTGGTACATGATAATCTTAATTTCTGAATGAATGTCCAAAACTTAAAAAACAAAACCTTTATTAATGCAATGTCTGCTTATACCATATTAACTGATTGTTTTTTGACTAGCTTAAGTATTGTGTTGGATACATAAATAAATTTTTTAGACCTTTGTAGCAGCTTTTGATTCATTTCAGTTGTAAGTTTTCCTAATTGCCCATTAATCTTGATACATGGCAACTAATCATCCTCAATAAGAAAATATGAAAAGTACAAAATGAATTAGGTTTTGAAAATGGTGAAGGCTGTTTCTAAAAAATGTTTATAAAATGTTTTACATGTTACGGATGTTCCTTCAAAGATAAAGATAATCTACTTTCTAGTCCAAACCTCCTGCTTTCTGCTTTTGAATTGATCATTTGAGACTGTATACCTTCCTGGCCAAACATCAAATTATACAAACTTCTTGTTCTCATAACTCTTGAAAATATTACTAGGTCTAGCTTGATTTTTCATTATTTAGTTATGCTTTACTCTCAGATATATGATTTAGTAGTTAGAAACAAAATATTTTACTTCAATTATTATTAACTTAGAAGGCGCGGTGGCTGAGCGGTAAAGGGCTTGACTTCCTAACCGTTGTCCGGGGTTTGAATCCTAGTGAAGACTGGGATATTTAATTTCAGGATCCTTGGGCGCCTCTGAGTCCACCCAGCTCTAATGGGTACCTGACATTAGTTGGGGAAAAGTAAAGGCGGTTGGTCGTTGAGCTGGCCACATGACACCCTCGTTAACTGTAGGCCACAGAATCAGATGACCTTTACATCATCTGCCCTATAGACCACAAGGTCTGAAAGTGGAACTTTACTTTACTATTATTAACTTAACTGTATCTTGTATTTCTCACATTTAATTATTTGTTAAAAACTTTTAGAAATATTTATATTAAGAAAGAACATTTTTAAGAAAGTAGCATAACATAACCTAAATATTACCACAACGACCAATTGATATGACTGAAATACTCTGATGTATCTAGCATGAATACTTAGGTTCATTATAAGACATTTGAATGTATTTAATAATTTGGATACAAAAACTTTTCTACTGGTTGGACTAAACGATTGATTGATCTTCAAATACCTGCAACAGAAAATATGACTCTTGTGTCAGTCTTGGCAGATATATATGAAATTCGACAATGGAATGCTGACGGTCTGCCAAGAGATGCTGTGTCAATTGAAAACGCTGTTCTTGTAACTAAAGGTCGCAGGTGGCCTTTGATGATTGACCCACAAGAACAGGTAAAGTTTCTAAGTAAACAAATAATGTTTCTAGTATGTACTTGTATTGATTAAAGCTGAGTATTATTGTTGACACTTCTTTCAGGCCAACAGATGGATCAGAAATAGAGAGGCTCTAAATAAGCTTAAAATTATTAAATTATCAAATTCCAACTTTCTGAGAACACTGGAAGCTTGCATAAGAGCAGGTTTACCTGTTTTGATGGAGGATGTTGGTGAAGCTTTGGATCCAGCACTAGAACCTGTCTTGTTAAAACAAACCTTTATACAGGTAACATTTTTCTATTACATCTAAACATTTAAACACTTTATTGTATACCAAAATTTTCTCTGTGTGTGTAAAAGCTGTGTTTGTAAAAGCAAAAAGGTTTAATGATGGAGTAATGTCTCCTGACTTGTTACAACTTTATGTAATCTACCCTTGGACTCCAATATGTTTTGAGGGTTTGGTCAGTGCAACATTCAATTCATTTCTCCATCTATAACTAAAGTGCTTTACATGACAAGTAACATATCAAGCTTTAAACTCCTTTAGGTATTTGAACCTTTTATGTAACCTTATTGACTTTTTTCAGTTATATATTTATAAGTAAGGTCACTTTTATCAAATTTGACATTATGAAAATGCTTCATTTCTAAGGACTTAACATGTTTCTCTATAAGAGTAGATTCAAAAATTTTGAGTTTTTTGGTGTTCCTAATTAGGTATTTGTGAAGTAAAGCTATTTCTTGCTTTAATCCCAGGATTCTCAAAGAGATGCCCAGAACAGTGTTAATGCAGAGTGTTCAGATGCAAATGTATTGTTGAACAGAGAGGAAAAAAAATGTTACTGTAATCTTTTAGAACACTAATCTTGGTTGCTGAAGTTATCAAAATATATTTTGTACAAAAATAAATAGTATAGTGTTGTAGGTAACTGTGAATGAAAAAATGCGAGGCTAAAATGATAATACATAAACGGTTAAGGATGATTTTATGGAATGCCTCCCCCCTCCCCATTTGCCAATGCTTTCAATGAATTTCTTAGTGTTGTATCTGGTCTCCTTAGTGGTTGTCTTGGAATGTACCTGGTTTTTTTTTAATAGAGTATATGTAGTCATAACCTATTTCCAATTAGAAAATTATTTTCTGGTCACAGCCTACTTGTTATATTATAGCAGAGAACAGATCATCTTATCCTATCTTGTCTGCTTACCATATTCCTTTGTAGATTGAAATCTAGATAATGATATTTTAAACATTCTCGAATATCATTCTCATTATAACTATGTTATAGGCTGATTTATGATAATTTTTCTTTCCTTTTCTAAGGGAATGAACTAAGTTTTATGTTTAGGCTCACAATAGATTTTATTGGAATTATAAGAAAATATAAGATGGAGTTCATTTGCCCCTGAGTCCACCCAACTCTAATGGGTACCCGACTTTAGTTGTGGAATGTAAAGGCGGTTGGTCATGTACTGGCCACATAACACCCTGCTTGTTAACTGTTGGCCATAGAAACAGATGACCTTAACATCATCTGCCCCATAGATAGCAAGGTCTGAAAGGGGCGACTTTACTTTTACTTAGCTCCTGTCTCATGTTTACAGGAAATATTCAATGAACAGCTATTTGGATGTAATCTTTAAAATTAAAACAAAAGTTAGTTTATCTTGTAATATTTCTAAAAGTAATGAAGTCTATTCACATGTAAAATATTTCACATGTTCCTTCAGATTTGATGGTAATTTCATCCTAACCAAACCTCTCGCTGAACTGTAGGATATGAATCTGGTACTATTGAGACCATCCAACAACAGTCCAGCCAGCATATCACACTACCTGACTCCCATCAATTAAATAATAAGGACAAATTTTAGCATGAATAATATTATAATAAATGAAATGACCATAAATAGAATCATGATGAATCAACTAGTAATGAATGAGATTATTATAAATAAAATCAACATGAGTGAAATTATAATTGAATTTGTCATGAATGAGCTTAAAAGGAAATTGGAAGGATAGAACTTGCAGTTAAAAACTAAATTTTCAAAGTGATACCCAATGTATAGAGTTTTAGGCCAACATTCTGATTTAATAAAAATTACTTTTTAATCTTTTTTTTCGTTGTCTTTTTCAGGGTGGGCGTGTGTTGATTCGCTTGGGGGATAGCGATATAGACTGATCGAAACTTTCGCTTCTATATGACCACCAAACTTTCTAATCCACATTACTTGCCAGAAGTCTGCATCAAAGTAACAGTTATCAATTTCACAGTCACCAAGAAAGGCCTTGAAGATCAACTTCTTAGGTTGAAAATTTCTTTCGCATCTATTTTTTTTTTTTCTTGTTACATACATTTTATTTTAGCTCTGGCTTAACATCCAAAGCATTCTTTCAAGACTAAATTAACCAGTCGAATTGTTAAAAAGTTTAAAAAAAAAAAAATAAGATTGGTTAAACTAAATACATTACAATTTTTATTACTACTATAAAATCTACTTTTATGTAAATGTTGTTTTATTGTTTTGATTATGAAAATATATAATTTTTTTGGGAATACAATCTGTTTTTAAATAGACTAATTTTTAACTAGGAGCAGTAAAAATTTCAACTAGTTACATTTAATAGGTCAGACATGAAAAGGTTGTTTTTCTTTCTATTGGTTGTAGTGATGTTGTCAGTTTAGAGAGACCAGACTTGGAAGAACAAAGAAATGAACTCATCATGAGAATCAATGCTGATAAGAACCAGCTGAAATCTATTGAAGATAAAATTCTGAAGTTACTTTTTGAATCGGAAGGAAATATATTGGACAATGAAGAACTTATCAATACATTGAATGATTCTAAGGCAAGTATCACATAGGCCTTGAAGTGTGTGAGTTTCACTTGTTTCCATTGGTAATGTGGGTGTTTATAACCATTAAAGCATCATTCAAATGTCCCAAGTACATCTTGAGGATCTCTCATTCCTTATATCTCTCTGCAGAAGTAACACAGCACTAAAATAATTTTTTTTTATAATTCCAGTAGCCGAGTTTAATATATAATAATGATCATATAATTATAATGTGATTTAGAAAACAAAGATGTAGAAGACTAGAAATCAAACAGAAAAAATACCATCATGTTTTATTAGACTTGGTTCAAGAAAAAACAATGTTCATAAAGTTAAACAAAATTCTAAGATTAAAATGGGTCTAACAATGTTACCAGAAAATTATATCATGAGGGTGTCTACCAATAAATTTTACTGCTATTGGGAAAAAATTGGTTTTAGTTGCCAATTTAAATAAAAAACATCAAGTAACAGTGTAGATACACTTGTTGAAATAAGTTCAGATGTAAAATTCATAGCAGACATGTATTAACTAGTTTTTAATTCTGATCAACTTAAAGAAAAATATTGAATGGTTTCTTGACAGGTCACCTCAGCAGTTATCAAAGACTTACATTGAATTGTTTCTTGACAGGTCACCTCAACAGTTATCAAACAAAGACTTGCTGAATCCGAGACAACAGAAGAAAAGATCAGTGTGGCCCGGGAGAAATATCGCTGTGTTGCTGAGAGGGGTTCGGTTATGTACTTTCGTGTCTGACATGGGGGAAGTAGATCCCATGTATCAATTCTCTCTCAAGTATTTTAAACAGGTAAAGGAATGGATAAGCCAATAAAATCATCACATTAGTATGTGTAATTTACATTCCTAAACCAATAAGTATTGATCTTAGTACCCAAAGTTGGTCTCAAATTGTAGTGGGCCCATGCATAAATGTAAAATTTTTAACTTTACCCATATTTACTTCATATACATTTTGCAAGTATTTAAAAAGGATATTGTTATAAATGAACTTATTGATATGGGTAAGGTTAGATGTGCATATGACGCGCTCACACAGGTGACAGAAGCCATCTACTGCTAACATTAAACCAGGATGAGGGATGGCCCTTCAGGAACACTCTACTTGAAAATAGGTTGTGATGTGGTCATGTGATTTGTCTAAAAAAGGTCTGGGGACATTCTGTCATTTCCTAGAAGGCCTTCATTGGCCCTTTATAAAGAGAAGAGGTGGCAGAGTCAAGATAGTCTGGTAGAGTCCAGGTTCAGTTCAGTTCTGGACAAAACAGATAGTCTAGTATGATTCAATTAAGTAGAGCAGTACCTTTTTGTAAGGTTCTCTACAGTGAAGTGCTTGTGCAGTCTTTCAAACTTCCACCTGTACAGTATTTGACATAGTTTATTAGAGTTGATAAAGTACCCAGCAATCTGAGTCCAGTGTTTCCAGGAAGCCAGATAGATAGTCATAACAATAAAAACAGATAATTTACTCATGTATAAGCACATGTGTTTTTTTCTCATATTCTTTGACAATCAGTATATGTCTTATCCAAAATATCCATTATTTACAGTTAAAGTTTGAAATACAGTGTCATTATTAACTAATTTAGAAAATTCATTTTAAAATGTTTAGCTTCTTTGTGTATTGTGTTGCTGATGGGCAGAACCACTTTAAACATTACCCCTGTAAGCCGATTATAATAATAATCTTTATTATCCATGAATGCTTTGCTAGATGGTATATTAGATGACAATGACGGTATATAAGATGATAATGATGCCAACCTGCAACAAATTTTAGCACTGCAGCTATGGTTCTTGACAAGGCTAGATGGGATTCTTCTGTAAAATCCATTGTTTCTTTGTGATTAAAAGAATGAATTACAAGGTGTCAACATTTTTGTCATCTGTGCCTCTGTAATAAATTGGTAGGGTTCGAAAACAGGACTAGGCAGTAGTCAAAAGGACCGAGGAGCCATCTGTATGAGTATGAAGTAGAAATTAGTTTGGTGTATTTTTTAGAAAATCTGAAACAAATTTGAAAAATGAAATGATGCTAGAATAGAGTAGTTTTCTCCCCTACACCCACATTACTAATAAAATTTAAAAAAAAAAAAAAATCTCCCTCCCCATCATCTGATTGTCTGAAAGGAAAATTGGTCCAGTCCAAAGTTAGGCAATCATGTCTGAGTTTAATTTGAATTTTAGCCTTTATTTTTCCAATGTTTCAAATGCTTAGGATTCAGTCAGAAACATCTTAACCATTTTATTATTTTAAAATTTTATTCAGCTATTTAACAATACAATCTCAACCAGTGAGAAGTCTGATGACCTTCAAACACGACTGGACATTTGCTTAGAAGAGACTACAGTATGTATTTACAAGAATGTTTCTAGGTAATTCTTGTTTTGTTACCTGCATTGTGTCTCATGGTTTCAGTAATATTGACATTACTGGAATTGGTGTAATGCAAAAAAAAGCACTCCACTGCCTATAAAATGCTTCCAAAGGCATGCGTCTCAAATAGCCCTCTGACAACTAGTCCAACTCAGATATTGGATCCGGCTTGAACTGTTATCTGTAAAGAAGAGCACTGGTGCTTTAACAAGTAATCTTCAGGCAGGAAGGGGCTCCTTAGCTTGCTGGCTACCCACCTAGGAGAAGGAAAACTCTAATTCAAATCTCTACTCATTGCAGCTATATCCAAACATGGGGAAACTTTTCAGGAGTCAACCCTGAAGAAAAATCAAGAGCCAGTGACCCTTGGGTAGCTTACAGTGCTACACCCTGGCAGAGTCTGCGATGCCGATAAAATTTACTCCTTAACTTTATTGGCATTAACCTTCATTTGGATAGATCAGCTGGTTGCAAGGGGAAGGGGGGGAGGACTGCTCCATGTGTGACATGGTTCCAATCATAGCCTATGTATTCATCTCAATTACATGAGACCAATAGTTGTTTCATAACTGAAGGAGGCCATAAAATAATCAAATGTATCTCATAGTGCCTCTAGTATATGGTTTTGTGGGTCATGCTTTATTTTGTAGTATGCTTGGTCCCCTTTCACATCCGTCAGATGCAGATAATGCAAAGGTCATCTGTTTCTATTACTGATGGTTAACAAGGGTGTTCTTAGCTAATGTCAAGTACCCATTATTTATATTGTAAATCTTAAAGAATTCATTAACTAAATTAACTTTGATCTTACTTACAGATTAATGTGACATGTGAAATGAGATATTCCTCTAGTGGTTGCTTAATATTTCTCTTCTTTTCTTATTTCAACTTCATTTATTTTAGGAAATGCCTTCACAGAAATGAAATGACTTTCTAGAGATCCTAGAGATATATAAATATGTTATCATTTTATTATATACATTAGGAATAAAAAGTTTTAAATAATAGTACACTTGTATGGAGTAGTGATTTTCTGTGACCGTGGCTGTGTATCGATGATTAGCCTCTTTATGCAGAAAAGACAGAAGAGAAGTTACAAAGGGAAGATTATAAGTTTCAACAGATGTAAAATGCTGAATGCCACAGAATTTTTTGTACATCTTAAAGATTGTAGCTTATTCAAATCAATTAGATTTGAGAGTTTAAATTTATATAACCATTGAGAATCAACACACTTTGTCACCACTGACAACTTGACATATTTATGGATTATTTAGAATCTCATTGAAAGAGGAAGGTTAAACAATTATAGAACACACAACTTCTATCAAAATAAAAACTTTTTTTCTTTTATTGTAATTAAAAGCCATTACATTTTCTACAGCAAAATGTCCCCAAACCAGAAAACACAACGTGGCTTCCATTAAATGTTTGGAAAATGGCCTGCGAGATGAGTGACACATTTGAAAACTTCCGTTACATCCATTATGATTTGGATAAAACACCTGTATGGATAAGACTGGATGAAGGCCCTGAGGTAATGATAACGATAACAAAATGCATTACCCATATAAAAAAATATTAAAACAATCAGTCTCAATCAAACTGAAGGCTACATATCTTAATAATTAGGACATATCTTCAATAAAGATCATTTCATTCTTTGAAATCTGTCTCTTTAATCTATTTGTACATAATAATGAGAGACTTAACTCTGCAAAGGCATTGTTTTTCTGGCTGATTCAGGCAACCCATTTCAGGCATAGGAAATAAATAGCACTTTTAAGAATTTGTCCTAGCATTTAGAATGAGAAATATGCCTTAATCACTTGTCATATATTAAATTGTTTTATTGTGGTTCTAAATTATACAAAATATTTTACAGTTTGTGGCATAGTAACCATGGCACAAATGGGTTCCGTGAGCCCAGGCTCATTACCAATCTCTTAAAAACAAAATGTGTTTTAATGTTTTGAATTCTTACTTTTATTTCCCATTAATTCTGTGATTATAATTTTTAAATTGTCTGCAGTATATTGCAATTTGATAAAGAAACTGATGGGGACTCCGTAGAGGATGACTAAATTTAGTTTTGTCATTCTAGATTCATTGTTTTAATCCTGTGCCCAAGAGTCTCTTGCTACCCCTTCTGTTTACTCTGTAATGCTATCCAAACACATTTTCTGTAATAGTATATAGCCTGGTGAGCCAATACACATAAAGCAATGAACAATCAAAATAAGCACTATATTTCTTATGGTCATAAAGAATTCACATTAGTCTGAACACATTTGGATGAACCTATAATAAAAATCTGTCGTTGAAATCATTAATGTATACTGTGTACAGCTCTCTGTACTTTAGTTCCAGTGTTACTGAATTAGACTCAGATTGCAAGTCCAGTCACATTTATTGGGTTGGTTAGTTCTTAGCTTCATATCAGGATTTCCTGACCACAAACTCACGAAGCTCTATTACTATCTTAAAAAGCTGAACAAATGGACCAAATGAAGATCGTAAAATTAAGAGCAGATAGTTGCTATCTTTGCACCAAAAATGCAACAGCTTTTGTTGAACCTTATGATGATAATATTCATGAGGTCAAAATGCATTTTATTGATCAAGCCAGTTACCTGATGAAAAAACAACCACAAAAGTGCAAACATAAAAAAAAAAACAACAAAAGCAGAAGATGCAGATTAAGGAGACGCCCACAAAAATTCAGACTTAACAAACAACCAGCAAGCTTGCAGACAAAAGAAACAAGCATGAAGATTAAGACAAGAAACAATTAGCAGAAAATGCAGACATAAGAAAAACACCTTGAAGATACAGACATAAGGAACAACAGGCAGAAGATGCAGACATAAACCTTTAAATTCAAGAGTGTAAATTTGAGCCTCCAACTAGGAACAATTAAGTGAGTTGGCATCTTTCACACAAAAATTGTAGTGCTTGTGACAATAACAAAACAATAGTGCCTTGTGACAAACATAAAGTTTTTTATTTCACTTTCTCTAGTGGGTATTCCCATTTTACATAATGATTTATCAATCTATGTAAGCAATGGACATAAAGTTTATACAATAACTGTTGGAAATAAAGAAAATGAACAAGATAACAATTATTTTGGTGTATGGTTAGTTTAGTTCTTTCCTTGTAAATCCTAGGCACAATTTGAACCGGAGGGGGTATGGGGTGAATGTTATGAAAATGATTTAATGTATCAGTTGTTGTTGTTATGTTAACGTGTGCTTGTAACTTTCCATAAGAATGTGTTCAGCAAATATTAGAGATGTGTGTTGTGTAGTCATTCAGTGTATTTCGACTCCAGGAGGCAAGAGAAAAAAAGTGTTTTTCTTTACAATAACTGTTAAAAATTTTTTAAAAGGCTCATTTTATTAACAAGGATGTATTTTATATTCAGCTTGACTTGGGCCTTTAGGTCTAGGTTTTACAATGTTATGAATGCAAGAAGCTTGTGAAAGTTTTTGCGTTTTAAAATTGTATAGATTATAACTGAGAAAGCATGATTTTTTTTATATCAAAAACTTTAGGTTCAAGCAAATCCTCCTCCGGAGCGCTTTCTCTACGCTGTCTTGGATCCCCCTGAATATAACGATGGTGATCTGCCTCTTCCAGATAGAGTTAATGGAAATTGGAATGATTGCCTGACAGCGTTTCAAAAATTAATGTTTGTTAAAGTTTTCCGTGAGGAAAGGGTGAGTTTTCAATTAAAAGTTTTGTTGTGTGCCCAAGAAAGAGCATCACACTCACGTCTTACAAACCAGTACATAGACCTACTATTCTAACTGTGAAACTGGCAAAGGGGATCTTGCGCCATAGCCTTAAGTTTTCTTACCATGGTCATAGTTTAAATATTAGATCTATGTTCTGCGGCACAGGTTCTCTGTAAAATCACATCACATCTTAGATCCCTGGGTTAGGGCAGTCAAATGGATAATCTAGATCTATGGCCTGCTAACCAAACTTCTTCCCAGTTAAAGGCTCATTCTGGCTTTTTACAATATGATGAATTAAAAATAATGCTTACACTCACAATGTTCAAATGTTTAAAAGGAGTTGATATTCTCTGTAACATGAATTAACTTAATGTTGAGGTAGAAAGACTAATTGAATAGATCTAGATCTAGATTAATCTAAATTGATGCTAGGGTTATCCTTCAATGCTAATAGATATCTTGGGGCTATTGAGATTGTTGATCCATTAAAAATGATAGAAAAAAGTAGCAGTTAGGATCAAAATAATCTTCTAACTATAAAGCACTGTGTGTAAATTTTTTTCAACAAAGATATTTTTCTTGGGTTTTATGTGAATAAAAATTAATTATATCCTTTTTGGATTTATTGTTAACTTTTATATTATGTCAATTCTGTTTTTATCCTAGACAACATTTGCAGTGACAGAGTTTGTTTCTGAATGTTTAGTTGAAAGTCCTCCTGTCACATTGCCAGAACTCTATGAAAGTATGTCTAAGACTACTCCACTGGTCTTCGTTCTTTCTCCAGGATCAGATCCAATGACATCATTTCTACGTTTTGCTAAAGATATGGGAGTTCATGAAAAGTAAACACAGACATTTTTCAATAAATATATTCATTAAATTAGTTTTCTACCATAAATGTCTTCTTTAAATTAAGCTAAATTCTATGGGAATTTAAATATGATTGTTATGGAAAAGAGAAACATAAAGCTTACATGGAGAAACTGCTGCCATTTTTGTGACATCTTTTTTGTCTGGTGTCAGTCTGCTGCCCTTTCATATCAGTTAGTTCTTGAAAATTAAGTTTTAAACGAAACAACATAGGGAACTAGATTTCTTTGCAACACTAGCTTTTAATACAAGTAGATCTACATCATCTCATTCACAAAGTCAAGGCTCTAACTCTAGTTAGACTGAGAGTTTCTTATTACAGTGTTCCCCCTGCTTCCTCATTTTCCAAGAGTTTCTGTAATCTCCTCAAATTTACCCATATGACTGAAACAGCTCAGCTTTGTCTTTTCACATTATAGACTTGAGAAGTTCCTCCTTTTTTTGTCATCCAGAGTGTTGACTTGTAAGAGTAAAAACCCAGCATTTTTCTGTAGCATTTATTTGAATTTTTTCTTTCTGTGTTCAGTATCCAACTTACACAACCATGTGGGGGTTCAGAGACCACTAGGGAAGAATGCAGCTGTTACTTTTCCAGATTCTCTAGATTGCTTATGACAGCAACTGCCAAGCTTAAAAGGGTTTTTATTTCTTATTGATTTGAAGTCCATCTCTTCCAATGTTTGACCATAGGTATTTAAATGAGTCAACTTCTTCTAATGTTAGTTCGTTCGACTGTACCCCAACATCCTCAACATCTCATTATATCTCCAGCACAAACTAGTATTTTGAATTTATCAGCACTGATTTCCATGCAGACTGCTCTAGTATACAGTTTTGAAGTAATATCTTGTACCTGGTCTGAAATTTCCCCAATGAGGTCTATATCCTCTTCAAACCCGAGATGGACAAAGGCTGCCCATATGGTCAAGTAGGAGTAAATCCTTCTTGAGTTTCCATCATAATATGCTTCAGAAATATGTTAATAAGAGCTGGAGAGATAATGCATCCTTACCTCACTCCAATGGATGTCCTAAAACTTTCTCCAACTTTGTTGTTCAGAAGTATTGAGCTGTTTACCTTAGGGTGTAGGGCTTCGATATTATTGATAATGTTTTTATCCAAGCTGAACTCCCCCATCACTTACCACATACCATGATGCCAAAACCAGTCAAACGTTTTTTTTTTAAATCTGTGAAGTCGTGTACCAGTTTATTTAGCTGTTAAAGACATTTTCTCCTTTAACAGTCTAATGTTAAATATATGTTCAAGAATGCTTCTACCTTTGCAAAGGACCTCCTCAACTTTTGAGTCTGTTGAAATTATTTTCAGCATTATTTTGCTTGGATAACTATTAGACTTTATCGTTCTATAGTTTGTTTGTTTTTTTATTGTCTCAAGTTTTCTTTCTGGAGCAGTGGAATAAAAAAAAATTTGGTTTTATTCTTGTGGCAATATTTTTTTTAATCCCATATTTTCTGTCAGATTGTCCTAAAAATTTTGTTATATTTGAGCCATTGTATTTTAAAAGTTCTGATGGTATGTTATCCCTCTGATGATACAATATAAATACCAACAGAAGGATAGAAGTGTTACTTATTTGAAACCTATGAATTTTTTATTTGTTTTATCTTTATACAGTTTAATTATATATTTGATAAATTCTTCTTTGTATAACTTTTAATTTGGAGCAAGCTGGCTAAGGGAAATTTCTGTGGCATTTTACGTCAGGAGAGACGATCTTTTCCCTTTGCAACATCTTGTGTGACTAAAGAGGCCAATCCTTGATATACAGCTGTGATCGCAGGTTGGGCATATGTGATCACCAGGCGCCATTGCATTATCACCATTCTTTCTGCTTCTGTAGTGTATGGCATCTGCAATCCGAGACCCTTCCTTTATGCTCACTCTTCTTGTAGATCTATCCAAAGCTACTTTTTCCAAGCTGCTAGTGTCGATTTTGAAGAGCTTCATGTCGCGTTTGCATACATCCATATAACGTAAAAGTGGGCGACCAGCGGCTCTCCTGCCTTCTATTAGATCACCATACAGAATATCTTGTGGAAGTCGATCTACTGGCATTCTACGAACGTGGCCAAGCCAGCCAAGGCATCTGCTGCTGATAACAGAGCGCATGTCCTGGCATCCTGCTCTTTGTAGCACTTCCTTATTGGTTATCCTATCTTGCCACCTTATTTTAAAGATCCGCCTTAGGCATCGGAGGTGGAAGACATTCAGCTTTTTTTCTGCCATGAGTAAGTTGACCAAGTTTCACTTCCGTATAGCAAGGTGCTCAACCACACAGGTCCAGTAGACTAGGGCTTTAGTATTGTTAGTCAGCAATATGTTGTCCCACACTCTTTTCTGCAACTGTGACATGGTGGCCATTGCTTTGGCTATCCTGTTGTTAATGTCTTTATCCAGTAGAGTATTGTTGGATATGATGGAGCTGAGATAGCAAAAGTGATCCACAATTTCTAGTGGTTGGCCATTAATGTTTACTTGAGGTGCAGTATTTGTGTTCTGGACTAGTATCTTAGTCTTACTTTGACTAATGTTTAAGCCTAACTGGCTAGCAGCAGATAGTTTGTCAACTAGGAATTGAAGCTGAATATCAGAATCAGCCACAATAGCTGCATCATCAACATACAGGAGTTCCCTGATAAGTAGCTTCCTAACCTTGGTTTTTGCCCGCAGCCTTGATACATTAAATAGTTTTCCAGAGGATCTTGTATGGAGAAACACACCTTCGTTGATGTCGTTGTACGCATGATGCAGTAGACAGGAGAAGAATATGCCAAACAGAGTAGGTGCAAGCACACATTCCTGCTTGACACCACTGCTCACCTCAAAAGGTGTTGATTGGGCTCCATTGAATTGACAGTACATTTCGTTTCCTCATGAAAGCACTCAATGAACTTCAGTAGTTTGGGAGGGCAACCTATTATCCTTAGGAGTTTGAAAAGGCCACTTCTGCTGACCATATCAAAGGCTTTAGTAAGATCAACGAAAACGATGTAAAGGGGTCTGTCTCTCTCTGAATTTCTCCTGAGGGAAATTTAATTATTATGTTATTATTAGAGCTAACGAAAGACATGACATTTCCTAAATTTTATTTATGGATGATTAGTTATTGCTTAATTACATTGTGGTTGTTTTTATTAAATCCTCATCACATTTAGAAAGTAATTTGTAGGTTTGATTCCTTATTTTAACTATTCACTTATAGTGTGAAATCAATTTCACTTGGCCAAGGTCAAGGTCCAGTGGCGGATAAAATGATCAAGAATGCAACCAAATTTGGTGAATGGGTTTTTGTACAGGTAAGGAACAGAAGCTAGCTTTTTTTTTTTCTTAGACCTTTCCTATTGTCATTTTCAAAAAGTATATAGGTAACTGTTATATTATAATCTCTCCTAGCCATTGACTAAACAGAAACCAATGTTTGTTATTTTTGTATAAACATAGATTTTTTTTCCCCAGATTTATAAATATATTAATTAAAAATTTGATTGTATTAATTTTAAAAGACTTAACATTTTTTGCTTTAAAAAGTTATTTAAACCAAAACATTTAGTTTAAATTTAACTGAAAAATTCTTTTTAGAATTGCCATTTAGCCGCTTCATGGATGAATGCCATGGAAGACATTATAAAAAATATCCAGGAGACCAGTTCACTTTTACACAGTAACTTTAGACTCTTATCTGTCTTCAATGCCTGCCAAACATTTCCCTGTCAGTGTTCTTCAGAATAGTGTCATAGTCACTAATGAGCCACCTAAGGGCATTAGAGCCAATCTAAGAAGGGCATTCATAGATATGTCAACTTCATTTTTTGAAGACCACCGTAAGACTTTTTTTTTTGTTAGAAAATTGTTTAATAATTAACAATAAATTCCAACACTATGATAGTATTGAGAGATGATAATGTAGTCCTCTGTGTTAATAGTAATAATGTTATTTACACTATGTATTGTGTATGGATTATTATAGTGTTGGTTTAATCCTGTGCACTCCCAGGGGAGCATAGGGCCGCAGCCACACCTCTCCACTGAACTCGGTTCTGAGCAGCTTTCTTAATCTGCTGCCATGTCATTCCAGTACCCTCAGCTTCACTGATGACTGACCTCTTCCAGGTTTGCTTGGGTCTGCCCACTTTCCTCTTTCCTTGTGGGTTCCAGTCAAGTGCCTGCCTTGCAACATTGGTAGCTGGTTTTCACAGGGTGTGTCCTATCCAGCTCCATTTTCGTTTTGTGATGTCTTGGGCTATGGGCTTTTGTCTAGTTCTCGCCCACAAATCGATAGCAGTTATCTTTTCTGGCCACATAATTCCTAATATGCGGCGTAGGCATCTGTTAACAAAGGTCTGGAGCTTTTCCATATTTGTTATATTTGTTATTATAGTGTAGGTTGATTGATTTTTTAATTTAAAAATGACAAAAAAAAGACATTTTAAAGATTAGTAATAATAATGACTGACTTAACTTGTGTTATTGTTTCTATATAAATTTAAAAAAATTTTTATAACAGCTCTGGGAATGGACTGGAGGAAGATCATTTTTGGCATTTGTTTTTTTCATGCTGTTATTCTTGAGAGGAAAAAATTTGGACCATTAGGCTGGAATATTACAGTAAGAGTCATGTTAAGACTGTAGAACTGGGATATTACAGTTAGAGTGTAGAACCATAATATTACAGTAAGAGTAATGTTAAGAACTGGAATATTATCTATTAGTGTAAGGACCCATTCAATTTTTTTTGTTTTTTTAGATACTATTTAAGCTATTACATAACAGACATAAACTCAAGTGTTAAAATGACCCATTAATCTAAAAAAAAAGTTTTGAACAGATAGGTCTTAATGTTCTTCTTGAATGTAGTAGTGAAGCAAGCTGTTTGTCTGAGATCAATGGGGAGTGAGTTCGAAACCTTTAGACAAGCACTGAAAAGGCCCACAAACTGTAACTTTTTAGTGAGAAACATGTCACATTGAGTCCATGGACTGCAGGGCTCTCTCTCTAACATATGGAGTGATCAGTTCACTAAAGTAAAAGGACATTCTTAGTTTTGTAGTCAATTCTTGCATTCAATGGAGTGTACACAAGAGAGCAGTAGCAGAATCACTTCTTGTTTTTTATAGGACCATTCATGCAGCATTGTTCTGAATTTGCTCTAGCTCAGCGGTTTTCAACCTTTTAAGGTCGGCGACCCCTTTTAGAATCCCCCACTCTAACGCGACCCCCCCTAACACACACACACACAGCAATAGAAGAATAGAAAAAAACAATCTATATTTTCGATGGTCTTAGGCGACCCCTGGCAAATTGTCAATTGACCCCCAAGGGGGTCGCGACCCACAGGTTGAGAACCCCTGCTCTAGCTGAATGATGATGTTGTCCTGTATACCTACCTGCTAGCATGGGATTGCAGTAGTCAAGGCAGGAGAGTATGAATATCACAGCTAACTTTTTTTTGTTGACTCTGTTGTCAAATATGGTCAGATCTGGTCTAATCTGCCCAGCTGCAGATAGAGATCTTTGCAGAGCTGACTTATGTGTGGGTCAGAAGAAAAGAGTTGAGGCAAAGAAAACTCATATTAGCTTAATTTAAAGAACTAAGCCACGAGCTAGCACCAGTGCTCAAAATACTTTTTCAGGCAACACTTAATCAGGGTAGGGTACCTAAGATTGCAAACTAAGTGGATTAAAGAAACCTGGCAGTTCATGATGAATAGGGAATCTATACTCTCTACATTTGTCATGTAGTTTTCTTAATTGCTTTTGTCCTATCTTTATTCATAGTAATATATATATATATATATATATAATCCTTCAGTCACGAAAATGAATGCTGTAGTTGACGACTTATTTGACTTAATCCTGTGCACTCCCAGGGGAGCATAGGGCCACAACCACACCTCTCCACCAAACTTGGTTCTGAGCAGCTTTCTTCATTTGCTCCCATGTCATTCCAGTAGTAGTATAGTGCTTATTGCCATTACCACCTCCAGAAAAGAAAACCTTACAATCTGAACAATGAAAAGGAATAGAAAAGCAATCTCAGCAACATGTGTCATGAAGTTATCTAAAAAATCAAAAGTTATTTATGTTAAAAAATAGCTGGAAAAAAAAACAGTGAGGCTATAAAGAAAAAGCTTAGGAATTATGTTGTTGTTTTTTTAGTGTTTCTATTGTTATTATTAGAACTTAATGTTTGTTTTTATTCCAAAAGAATCAACTTGTTTATTAAGGCTTGTCCCATTAAATTAATTATGACATGAAGCTGATATAAAATAATAATTTGACGAGAGTTGGCCTTACTTAATGCTAATTAGGCATGGGGCATCTGACTGTGTTAAGATTATTAAATTTCATTTAGTGCTGGATATTCAAAAATAAATCTTTTCTCTAGGTTACTAGGACATTTTGTTAAACATTTATAATTGTCTAACAACCTTTTTTTTTCGAGAAAATTCATCTACCTGGTATATTGAAAATACATTTTTTGACCTTTCCTTATAACAATTGTGAAAGACTATACCAGTATAGAGTCAGAATTAATTGAAGCTGGATGATTACTTATATAATATTGTTATTAAATCTTATTTGGATAAAAGATTCCTGGCAGACATTAATCAACTGGCAAAGGAAGTTATGTATTAGAAAAATGTATTCCCTGTGCTGTGTAGAAAAAAAAAAAAGAGAAAGAGATAAAGAGATAATCAATGTTTGAAAGTAATGAGAGGCTGTATTATGGGAGTAGCTACTGTGATATATGGTAGACTAGATTTGTTCAATTTAAAATAGAAAATGCAATTAGGGAAGAAAATTGTGTTTTTGTTCATCCTGGCAATGCAAGTTCTAAAATTGGTGGCTCATGAATATAAAAAAAAAAAATGCTCAACACACACAAAAATATAACAAACACACATATAAAGTATAAATATTTCTTTTATTTTTTTAAAAAGAAAATGTTCAGCATCAAAACATGCAGCAATATGGACCTGTTAATTAAACAACTAATAAATCATAATGAACTTAACACAGTTAACAATAATGATATTGTTGTGTCTCTCTCCTTTGTTTCTTGATTGAAATCAAAACAGCTACCACCAATTGCGAGAATGTGGCAACTCAGATTCTAAATAGGGTGATACTTTATTGAGTCTAATGTATTACATGCCAAATAGTGTACTTTATTGAGTCTGATGTATTACATGCCAAATAGTGTACTTTATTGAGTCTGATGTATTACATGCCAAATAGTGTACTTTATTAAGTCTGATGTATTACATGCCAAATAGTGTACTTTATTAAGTCTGATGTATTACATGCCAAATAGTGTACTTTATTGAGTCTGATGTATTACATGCCAAATAGTGTACTTTATTAAGTCTGATGTATTACATGCCAAATAGTGTACTTTATTAAGTCTGATGTATTACATGCCAAATAGTGTACTTTATTAAGTCTGATGTATTACATGCCAAATAGTGTACTTTATTGAGTCTGATGTATTACATGCCAAATAGTGTACTATTGGCAACACAAAATTTCTAATTGAATAACTGTTGTACTGTTCTGATCTTGTACTGGACTCCACTGTGCTAGACTGTCTTGACTCTGCAACTCTCTCTTTTTCTTTATATAGGGTTTCTGAATGTCACTAGTCCTCTCTGGACGATCATTTCTTCACTTTCCTAAAGTAATTCATTTCAAAATATTATCTTTTTAGAAAACAAAATGTATGTATACAGTTTTTCTTATAAATAAGTCGTATCTATTTTTATTTTAGTACGCTTTTAGTGATAGTGATAGAGAGTGTGCATTGCTCAACATGGAAATGTTTTGTAAAGATGGTTACATCCCTTGGGAGACACTGATCTATATAACAGGAGAGGTAGAGTATTGTGTGTATTGTCATTTGCTCATGAGATATAAATATTTTAGTTTCTTTCTAAAACACTAAGCCAAAAATATTTATCTCTTGACTTTTCATGACTTTGTTATAAACATGTAATTAAAAAGAAAAAATTTAAAGGAAATTATTGTAATAGTTTGAGACAACTTATTTAATAATTTTGTAATTGGAATTGACCAGACATGTATGCCCACTTCATGTGGAGCGAAAATGACAAAACAGTGCACATTATATCATATATTCTATATGGATTTTGCTCAGCAGCTAGACATGCAATATCAGGCTTTGAGACCAAGCTGAATTAAAGGAGTAACAGAAGTGGGCTAAATTGAGTCAAGAGAGAAAAGTATCATTTTGTCATCAGACCACAGATGGCTCACATTTAATTATTATCACATTTCTTAAAATGCAATTGTGCATTTTAACATTTTAAAATAAAATACCACCACAATTTTCAAACTACATACATCCATAAAAGACTTCATACATTAATCTATATTCGTTAATTTTCAAATTTTAGGTTAACATTTATGAATGATTATTTTTTTGTACAGTATAATACACAATTAGTTGAATGATTTAAAACTTCTTTTATCACCACAGATTACCTATGGTGGTCGAGTCACAGATGCCCAAGATCAAAGATGTCTAAGGACAATTTTTAAGTTTTTTTTCAGACCTGAAACCTTAAAACCAAAATATAAATACTCGGAATCAGGTAATTGTATGTTCAATATAAAGTACATTATAAAGGAAGTCCTATTCATTTATTTGCGGCAGATGTTGATGTTTATTAGCAGGTTTCAAACTAGGACTAAAATAAATTGAGGATCTGTTTCCTTTTTTTCTTTTTATACACCATATCTGTGATCTAACCTTTGAAAGTAGCATCTTTGTCTTCGTACAAGTATTACTTCATTCAGTACACACACACATACACACATTGTCCTTAACACTGATCAACATATTTTGATGTAAAATACAAATATTCAAAATTGATTTCTCATCAGTAAGTTTGTATAATGTTCTACTAATAATTTGTAAAAGATTAAGATGCTGGTATAGTCAATAGCTTATGGCACATCAACATTATTTAGATCTCTATTGATTGTAGAGAAGCTGCAGGGTTTAGAAGTGTTGACAACTGATCCAAAAGTTTGTATTGCTATTAAGATCAATGTCATAGAGAGGGGTGTAACATGCACTTTAAAATAGTTGCATGGAGTGATCAAAGCAAAAATTCCTTTTCAAAAATATGCAAACAAAAAACATACATAAATTATAACCAGTTACAGAATTGAAGTATGAGCCTAATCAAAATTGATATAACAAATTAGATTAAATCCATTCTAATCTGACTTCAGAATCCTATGCAACTTGAGCAAAGATTTAACATAGTGAAAGTAGATTTGATTAAGACTGTTTTAGTTAGTCTGTCAGGGTGAGGAACTTTTTAGCTCGTGATACATTGTTTATTTTACTATTCCTTTTATCAGCTGGCAAAAGGGTTAAAAAAAAAAAACTTGGATGGACACAGATCTCAAAAATAGCTCTAACAAATTTAACAGTTTAAGTATAACTTTGGGAAAAGAATAACTAGCTAATTGGCCGCACTTGAAACTTGTTTGACCATTATAATTTTTAAAAATATAAATTTCTTACAATTAAATTTTGTCTGGAGGTCAAAGAGTTCAAAAAATACATTCAACTTTTTCAAGAACATTTGACATCTTTGAAACTTTGATTACTTGTATTAATATCTAGATCCAGTAGTCTAGTCTAGGCTACCCTTTTTTAAAATATTGCCATGTCTGCATCTGTATCACCTATCTAGAATTTTATATATTCTGACTAGATTTATACATGCCCTTAACCTTGATTTATTTCAGGTATGGGGGAGAGGGAATTGTTCTTTTGTTTAAAATGTAGTATTCATTAGTAATTAATAGCAAAGTAATTGCTTACCAAAAGTCATCAGCCTCATAAGAAAGAATGTCTTTGAGAAAAAAAGTTATTGTTTTGTATTAAATACAATGGGCCATGGAAGGTAATTTTGTAAATTTAATCTATTTTTGAAGGTATTTACTATCCACCTCTTGTCAAGACATTGGCTACTGTCAAGGCTTACATTGAATCTCTACCACTTATAGATGAGCCAGAAATCTTTGGGCTCCATGAGAATGCAAACATAGCCTTTCAGTTGAATGAAACCAATGCTTTACTTGGTAAGACTGTGTTTGTTTTGCTAATGCTAGTATAGAAACAAAAACAGTCGCAATTTACTGCTATATACACTTACACTGGTTTTGTTTTGAAATACTTTAGTTAAGAATATGATTCATTGTCATATAATAAATTGGCATATAATCTTTTTTACACTGCTTTATTATAGCTTACAACATTGTAGCTATCAGTGAGTCTTATGCTCTATGGACAGACTCCTTTGCCACTTTTCTCTCTAAAAAGATTCAGATTGTGGGTCGTTTAGAACTTGCTTTTTGTTGATCTCAGGAGAACCACATTTGATAATGTTCAAGAAGAACATTCAAACCAGTTCGAAACTCTTGCTTTATATATCTGTTTTGCTCACCTATTACCTTGAGCTTACTGTTTTGTTAGCAGCACTAATAAATCAATTGATTCTTCTCATTCAAATAAATCAACAAAAAAAGGGTGGGTTGTTTGGAATTTAAGACAAAAATTTTTGTTCATGCAGAACTAAAGGAGTAAAACAAATTTTTATCTAGCTACAATACTTGATGTTCAACCGAGAATCGTAGCAGCTGATGGTGGGATGTCTAATGATGATATTACTTATGAACTTGCTGAGGCTGTCCTGGATCGATTGATTGACAAACTGGATATTGAAAGAGCGAATCCCAATATGTTTACAGTACGTACTAATATTATTAGTTCCAAGTAAAAATGGTAGTTTTTAATTCTTAGTACTTACTTTACTTACAGTCCATCACCCCTATTGAAGTATGGGCCACCAGCAATGGATTTCCATATTCCTTTATCCT
Organism: Biomphalaria glabrata; assembly: GCF_947242115.1. NCBI lineage: Eukaryota > Metazoa > Mollusca > Gastropoda > Planorbidae > Biomphalaria > Biomphalaria glabrata. The sequence continues at coordinate 90,115,488 of NC_074711.1, forward strand.
AGGCCATCCTTTTAATTCTTAGTACTTACTTTACTTACAGTCCATCACCCCTATTGAAGTATGGGCCACCAGCAATAGATTTCCATATTCCTTTATCCTAGGCCATCCTTTTAATTCTTAGTAGGCCTTTCTGTTTCTAATATTGTTAGTGATCCTATCGTTCCATAGTTCCTAGTATTACATGATAGTCTTTTAGTTCTTGTGATGCTTTATTGTTTAGCTTTATATAGTAGTGTCTTAGTTTTTATCATGCAATACCTAATATAATAGATTGCTCTCTTGGCATGCAATAATACCTAACAGTAAATTGCTCTCTTAGCATGCAATAATACCTAACAGTAGATTGCTCTCTTAGCATGCAATAATACCTAACAGTAGATTACTCTCTTAGCATGCAATAATACCTAACAGTAGATTGCTCTCTTAGCATGTAATAATACCTAACAGTAGATTGCTCTCTTACAGTGTTTCTCAAACTCTGTGCCGCGGCACACTAGTGTGCCGCCGAAGATTTGCAGGTGTGCCGCGGGAGTTTTCAGAACGCCACACATGCAGCGTTACACAGTCTGCCTTTTATTAAATTTTTATTTTACGTTGCGATGACATTCCCATTTGAAACGACCAGTAATAGTAGTGGGTCGCTCCATAGTGACGGAAAGGGCTGTTAGCTCTTCAGGTTATGGAGTTGTCCACTATACATATATATTATTATAACGACTCAAATGTAGGCCGCCTTTGCAGACGCACAGCAGTTCTTGTAATGATAATAATAAGCGATGTGTTTCATGTAAATTGTTTAGGTGTATGCTAATAATAACAAATTATCGATTAGCATTATTCATTGTTATCCATGGAGAAATACGTTAGCAAGAATGAAACTACGAAAGCGTTAAATGAAAAGCAAGGAACCAAACGAAGGTACAAAGAAGATTGCCTCGGATATGGTTTCATATCTTCTGGACCTGAAGATTCTCCATTGCCATTCTGTCTGATCTGTAATGCAACTCTGTCGAATGAGGCGCTTGTTCCAAGCCAATTGAAGAGACACTTGGAAACAAAACATCCAGATGTAAAAGCGCAACCTAAGGAATACTTCGAAAACATCAAGACTCAACAAAATAAAAAAGCTTAGAATCTTACAAACTATCTAAAGCTGCTAGAAAAGGGATTGATTGCAAGTTATAAGGTTGCTTGCGTTATTGGCAAAACGCAAGAAAGCACACACAGAGGCTGAATCAGTCATTGCACCAGCTTTAGCAATAGTTGTTAAAACTAGCCTTGGACCCGATGCCGCCAAAAAGTTTTAAAAGTTCCTTTGTCAAATGATACTATCTCGCGCAGAATTGAAGCCTTACCTTCAGATTTACAAGATCAAATCTGTGAACACTTCGACGTGACTGACGATGAGGTGTCTCTGCTGTGGTCTCTTCAAGTTGATGAATCCACTAACGTTAGCGGCAAAGCCCATCTGCTAGCTTTTATTTGGTTCATAAAGGATGTGTCAACGAATTCTTTTTTTTGCAAAGACTTACCAACTACGACCGAAGGCGAAGATATTTTCAAAGTGGTAAACGAAAACATTTTGCTATTCAAACTACAGTGGAGAAAAACTGTGTCAGCGTTTGCACCGATGGCTGTCCTTCCATGCAGGGAAATAGAAAGGGATTCGTCACTCTTGTGTGTCAAGAAAATCCAAATGCATTAGTTGTTCACTGCATAATCCACAGAGAAGCTCTTGCCTTCAAATCTTTGTCGAAAAATTTAATGTCTGTTCTCGATCAAGTGATTCAAGTTGTAAACTTCATCAAATCTCGACATCCCGACTTTTCTCAGAGCTTTGTGAAGCAATGGATTCAGACTACAAATATCTCCTGTATCACACCAACGTTCGTTGGCTCTCCAGGGGAAAACTGTTAAAGCGTGATGTCAACTCAAGGCTGAGCTGATTTCATTCTTGGAGGCTGAAAAAAAAAAGACTTTGGATTTTCTATTCATGACGAGATCTGGTGTATTAAGGTGATATTTTTCTCTGATTTATTTGACAAATTAAATTCATTGAATTTATGTCTTCAAGGACCATCGGAAACCATCATCACTGCATCCTCAAAACTGAAGTCATTTGGTGAAAAATTGTCTTAGTGGCAAAGTAAGATCTCGAAGGGACTCTTCGACTGCTTTCCTACTTACACTGAATGTGCTTCAAATAAAGAAATCACCCCCAAAATTCTGGACACTTTGACACAACTGCAGTCAGCATTGCAGCATTACTTTCCAACAGTAAGAATTAATGAGTATGGATGTGTCAGCTATCCATTTGGAAACAATGAAGCTACAAATCTAACAACTGAAGAAGCAGAGCAGCTCATTGATTTAAAGAACGATGCAGTTCTTAAGTCAAGTTTTGCCGAGAAAAGCCTGGATAAGTTTTGGATTTCAATCAACAAGTTATATCCTGCAATCAGTTTAAACGCAATCAAAATAATTCTTCCATTTGCATCTTCATGGTTTTGTGAGTTTTGATTTTCAGCAATGACTGAAATCAAGTCTAAGAAAAGAGACAGCATTTGCTCTCAAAAACATTAAATGTAATACTTAAAAACAGGTAAAATCTTTTTTTTTCTTTTTATTATAAAACAACTGTTGCTCTTCTTGGTGTGCCGCGAAATTTTTGTAGTTTTTTTACTGTGCCGCCAGACAAAAAAGTTTGAGAAACACTGCTCTCTTAGCATGTAATAATACCTAACAGTAGATTGCTCTCTTAGCATGCAATAATACCTAACATAATAGATTGCTCTCTTAGCATGCAATAATACCTAACATAATAGATTGCTCTCTTAGCATGCAATAATACCTAACATAATAGATTGCTCTCTTAGCATGCAATAATACCTAACAATAGATTGCTCTCTTAGCATGCAATAATACCGGTTGTTCTACTGGAGATGGGATGACTTATTTATTGTTCCCCCCTTTTAGACCTTGTGATCTATAGGGCAGATGATGGTTAAAGAGCAGGATGTCATGTGACCAGCACCAACCGCCTCTACTTTTCCTAACTGAAGTCAGGTACCCATCAGAGTTGTGTGGACTCATGAGTGCCCGAAATTCTAACTCCCAGTCTTCACTGGGATTCAAACCCAGGACCCTAGTGCTTATGCACTCAACCACCGCGCATCATCAATTCTTCCGTCCTTGTGGTTATGCAAATCATTTATATCGATGTTTCATTAATTTGACTAACTATGCCTACAGTTTCCCTAGCTAGCTATTTAACCTGTTACTGATGTAGGTGACATTTGATCAACATAATGATCCGTCTTTAATTTCTTCAACAAAAAAATACTCAAAGGGAATCCTGAGATTAGGAAATTTTCTGATTCAAATTTAAAAAACAACAACTCTAGGTCCATGGCTGTTATCTGTCATGCCTGAATATATTTTATAAAATCCCTGAACTTTTTATCCCCAGATTCTAGTGAAGAAAGCTACTGTCAGGAAGTACCAGATGTATGGTCACCTGTACGAAGACTTATGTCGACAGGTAGGCAAGTACCATTTGCTATCTACAGAACCCAGTCAGTGGACAACCTAGAGGTATATGATTCAAGTTATTCTGGACATAAAGCTGACCACAACAGTTAAACACAGGTAAATATCAAATTAATAATTATAAATTATTGTCATCAGATTTAAAGATTGCTAAAAGAATCAACACATAGACAAGAAAATAAAAAAGAATCGGATCAATTTCAAAGCTTTCAAAGGTCTGAAATAATTGATCTAAAAGTATGTCAAGTTGATTAACTTAGGATAAATCCAGAGACTGTCTCTTGGGCTCATAAAATGTCCTAAGTTAATTAACCTTCTTATTTAGTAATACTCTTAATCTCTGCTTGACATTTACAGACTGTAGTGATTTACATCATATTGTATAGATTACAGATGTTATCTCAAAAAAGAAGATAATTACATTCATCACATTTCTAGTCATTTATGTTAATCTGTGACTTAAACTCTGCTAAGTGGTAGGGTTTCCTGTACTGGCTGATTCAAGCCATTCCATTCTCTACTGGCACTAGGGAAGAAGAAGCACTTGTAGGACCTAGCCTATGGAGTAAGATATGGGCCTCTATCATTGTGGATCTAAGTATTTGAGTAGGTTTGGCTGATCTAGTGGAAGGCATGAATTTTTTTAGAACAAAAAAATAATGAAGACCAAATTATTTAATAACAAAAACAAAAATATGTCCAGAATTATTTAGCATCATGCCCATAAATTAACATTTATTAATGCTTTTATTTAAAGTCTTTAAATTTAGTCCTGTTCTTTCACTACCTTCTTTTCATGTAAAAAACTGTTTTATCTTGTGCCATGTCCTCCACAAGTAGTGGACTTCAACAAAATGACTCTGAAACTAGCTCAGTCTCTTTCCATGGCATTTCACAATAAACAGTAAGTGGGTTTGAGAGTAGGATACCTTCTATTTCTGGATCTTAAAGTAGAGTTCCTTTTATTTCTGGATCTGAGAGTAGAGTTCCTTTTATTTCTGGATCTGAGAGTAGAGTTCCTTTTATTTCTGGATCTGAAAGTAGAGTTCCTTTTATTTCTGGATCTGAGAGTAGAGTTCCTTTTATTTCTGGATCTGAGAGTAGAATTCCTTTTATTTCTGGATCTGAGAGTAGAGTTCCTTTTATTTCTGGATCTGAGAGTAGAGTTCCATTTATTTCTGGATCTGAATGTGGTGTACCTTTTATTTATGGAGCTGAGTGTGGTGTACCTTTTATTTATGGAGCTGAGTGTGGTGTACCTTTTATTTATGGAGCTGAGTGTGGTGTACCTTTTATTTCTGGATCTGAATGTGGTGTACCTTTTATTTCTGGAGCTGAGTGTGGTGTACCTTTTATTTCTGGATCTGAATGTGGTGTACCTTTTATTTCTGGAGCTGAGTGTGGTGTACCTTTTAATTTTCTTCTTTGATAGTATCTTAGTGTTCTATTTGGCTAATAGTCAAGTTTCTATATCAGATGGTAGAAGCTACCAATGCTCAATTTTGCTCATCAGCATTGCCCATTATATTTATCCTGGTTAACTTTTTTATATAACTCCCATTATCCCTTCCACCTCAGTTAATAAAGACTTGTGTTAAAGTCTTTTTTCATCTTCTTATATTTCTTGAAATGTTAAAGCTGTATTAGTATTGATATATTTTTTTGTTATTGTATCCATGTCTCATAAATATAACGTCTCCAAAATTAACCTGTTAGAACACAATGTGGCATCAAATTTTTTTATTATCGTCTAGAGTTCATCTAGCTAGTAGCTAGATCTAGCAGCTAGATTCTAGACTAGAGTCAGATCAGATGAGAGTGTCACTAGTCGTGACTAGAGTCTAGAGTAGATACTAACATAGATCATCTGCATCATGATCATCATACTAAATAACTAATCATACTGAATCATAGTTATGATAGTAGTAAGTAAATCTAGTAGTAACTTAAGTAAGTAGATCTAGCCTGGCCTAGACTAGATCAGTAGATCATAGATGAGATCTACTAGAAATGACTAGATCTAGATCTACTAGATTGTCTAGACTAGATTTACTAAATCATTTACTAGATATATAGAGTAAAGTGCGAAGTTCAAGCAGCCCCGATTTGTCAAGAGGTTCGAACAGTTCACTTTTTATTGCTAAAACTTTTTTATTTGAATGTTTACCAAATTACTACTATATTGCTACTGAGCATGCACCTTTTTTCTTTACTTCCGACACATACTATTTCCTTTTCCTTGTAAAGGCTAAGTTCATGGTGAGGTCAAACTCAGGAGGTGTGGAATTATTCTTTTTTTTTACTTCCCGGTAGTGAAGGAAATGGGTAATGGGCTTAAGGCTATTTTGAAGTCTGATTGCTCATCAGCTCAAAGAGACTATTTGAAGTTATGGAGGGTGGGAAATGGTGCAATGGATGGTGTTCTTGCGCTGGCGTAAAAAGAAAATGACTATATAATGAAAATTAAATATTAAAACATGTTTTTAGATATTTTTTCTTTGATCTGTTCGAACCTTCCATCAACCCATTCGAGCTTACTAACTGGGGAAAAATCCGCTCGAGGTAAAGTACGCTTGGCGATACTTACCCAACGCCTCTTTGAACTCATTTATTTAATTTTAATTAAGCCTAATGATACATTAAATTAGATCTATTTTTATAGAAAAAAGGATGAGAAATTCAGAGATACCATCAGTTTTTTCATAGGTCAGACCGTTACAGTGCTATAAAAATCCAAACATGAAAATTCCTGCCTGGTGGCTTAATAATTTCGAACTTCGCACTTTACTCTATGTATATTATAATATGATGTAGATCTTGTCTCTATATCTTAGTATCTAGTCTACTAGATCTTCTATGATCAGTATGAACTATCTATGATCTAGATCTATCTAGTGGACTAGTCAATCTTAGATCTAGATCTAATTATCGACTTCTAGTAGTAGTACTACTACTAGTAGATCTCTAGTCAGATCTAGATATGATTATTAATGATAGAGATAGAATCTAGATAGACTCTAGAGACAGATATATAGATAGTGATATAGCCAATATACTGAATATTATTGAATATACTATAAGGCCTACTATTCTACTTTACTGTCTTTAGTTTAGGGTGGAGGCCTTAGAGTATGTTATATATGATATATGGTATAGATTATATTTCTAGAATTCTAGATCTAATAGAAGATCTACTTAGATTTTGGAATCTCTCTCTTAGTTTTAGTTTTATAAATCTAGCTAGATTGTGAAGTAGATGGGGCTTAGAGTATAGTGTAATATGGTCTATATAGTATAAGCTGCTATATAAAATTAAACTATTCATGGTTTTACTTTCAAATTCACTTCTAGCTTTATGATTCAGAGCTAGATTTTATAGATTTAAAGACAGCTATTGTTAATAAAAACAATTAATGAAAGTGATATCCGCTGAAATAGGTAACTGATATTGATAATGTGTTATACATTGCAATTTGTTTTTAGAGATTTTAATTAATTCCTAATATATATAGAGAGATTAGTGCAAATAGGCTTATTGTACTTTTTTAAAGTACTTTTTTACTCTTTAATCAGTTACTTTTGAATTTGCTAAATTGAAAAGGAAAAAAAAATACATTTTTATACATGTATATGGTAATTCAATATTTATTTCTGCTCCTGAAATTGAATATTTTCTCCTGAAAAACTCCTGGAAATCTCCAGAAATCCTGATCTCAGAATGGTGGGGGAACCCTGAATACTATCAGTCACCAACTTCTGTATGAATGGTTCTTTAAGTCAACAACATCTGTATGAATGCTGCTATCAGTCACCACCATTTTTATGAATGGTACTATTAGTCACCACCATCTTTATGAATGGTACTATTAGTCACCACCATCTGTATGAATGGTACTATCAGTCACCACCATCTGTATGAATGATACTATCAGTCACCACCATCTGTATGGTTCTGTGTTTAATGTATAATTGCTAAGAATGGTACTGTCAGTCACCACCATCTGCATGTCACTATCGGTCACCACATTCTGAATGAATGGTAATATCAGTCACCACCATCTGCATGAATGATACTATCAGTCACCACCATCTGTATGAATTGTACTGTCAGCCACTACCATCTGTACGAATGGTACTACCAGTCACCATCATCTGTTTGAATGGTACTATCAGTCACCACCATCTGTATGAATGACAGCATCTTCATCATAGCCCCAGAATTATGCAGAATAGTCTAGTATATTGTAATAAAATAACCAATACTAGAAAACCACTATATTGGCTTTATTCAACAAGATTAAGCTACAGCCAACAATGAACAAATATAAGTACATCTCTAGTTGTTGAAATACTATAGACACACACAATGAACATGACCTTCTGGCACACTGGACTCATGCAGAAAATTAATAATAAATATACACTACATATATGTTGTCACATCAAACCTGGTATGTATTGTCACATTAGAAATAGTATGTATATATGACCTCCTTTAGTGGCGAAGCGACTATGGATCATCTCATGGAAATGAGATGAATGCCTGGGCATTAGTTATGGTTGGAACGATGTCGCCCACACATCAGTTCCCCCCACTCCACGCAGCTGATGTATCCAAAGGAACGGCAGTGCCGATACAGTTTGGGGTCAGTGGCCTTACAGGTTCTGCCAGAGTGTAGAACTGGGTGCTGCAAACTGCCTTAAGGTCGCCAGCTCCTGATTTTTCCTCAGGGTTGACTCCCAAAGCCTTTCCCATGATTGGGTATAGCTGCAAGGCAACAGAGGTTTGAATTCAGAGTTTTCCTTCTCCTAGGTGGGTAGCCAGCCATGGCTAATGAGCCCCTCCTGCTCGAAGCTTACTGGTTATGGCGCCAGTTACTCACCTTTGCCCCTTCTCCTGTTAGTGAGAACAGTTTTCCCTTTTAAAGCCCTGTTGGCTATTGGTCATAAGTTTTACTTTCTAAAAGAACAATTTTCACTACTGTGATATTAACCAAAATATGCACCTTGCACATAAACATTGCCCCGCCATTGCACATGAGCGCACACTCTTCACGACTTCACAGCCTTCTTTGTCCTTGACCTTTTAACAATGGCGAACCGCAGTTCTGCCTAATGTCTTCCAAGACTAAGTCAAGACTAAGTCAAGTAACTAGATAAACGAGCCTCCAAATATGTCACAGATTCCTTATTATATTTATAATAATAACTCTATAGAATCTACCTTAGTTCTCAATACGTCTAGCTGTCCCTGGTTCAATTCTAGTTAACAAAATAAAACAATGAAACCACTAGATCAAACACATAAACTAGATTATACATACATACACACATTCATTCGTGACAGTTTGCATGGGTCTACCAGACTTTCTCTTCCTCTCTGGGTTCCAGTCCAGTCTTGCAATGTTGTTTACTGTTCTTCCCAGTGTGTGCCCAATGCATCCCCATGTGCATCATTTGATTTCTTGTTCTATCTCTGTTTACTTTTTTGTAGGCTGTAGTTTGATATTTTGGCTCAATGAATAAGGTTTATACTGTAATAATTTCAGTATTCTTCTCAAAAGGTTGGCTGATTGTTAAAGGGCTTGGTTTCTGAATCTAAGGGTCTTGGGTTCGAAGACTGGGATGGATGGAATTTCTAGAATGACCCCTAGCCCTAATATGTACCTGACATTTGTTGTTGAAAGTAAAGGTGGCAGGTCATTGTGCTTTGCACATGACACTCTTGCTAGACAATGTTGACAGAAAGTGTAATGTGTACTCCTCAAAAGTTTTATATGAAATTATTTGTTTTTTAAACAAAGCTAGACATTAAATTTCAGTTGTGATTGATTTCAGCCCACCGACACAAGGGACATACTTTTAGACTTAGATCCTCCCCCTCTGGCACATTGGGTAGCAAGCTGTCTCCAAAAAGATCTGTCATTGGCAGAAGCCTCTTCCCTCATACTTATAGAAATATAAAAATATGCTGACTTCTAGAAAAGAGAAAAATGGAAAGACAAACTAAACTTTGTCAATGTATTTAAAAAAAAACAATGTTGAACCAGCTAATAGTTTATGATGAGAAATGTCATCAGCCAGCCACCTTGGCATCAGTACCAAGATTGACTGCTATCCAAAAAACTGCCAAACCAAATGTTAGGCACTATCATCTTTGTCTTGTAGATGGCATTCAAAGAGGATGCAGTTTAAAGTTTCATAAGGGTAGCTGACAAGACATTAATGGGGAAGTGGGGACTCAAGATATGGATACCATCATTTATATTTATTTAACTTCTGCATTATACTTTTTATATTTTGCATTTTAAAATGTAATTTTTATTTTATCATTATTTTTTTTTAGATCAAAGGAATGTACATGCTGCTGATATAGAACAAGTATCTGACTGCTTCCAGATCAGTGTTCTTAGTTCCGCTAATGATCTACTATTGCACGATAAATAAGCAAAGTCCTGAAAAGCCTGCAGAATCTTGAAGCACACTTTAGTTAATAAGCAGGGTGTCATATGGCCTGCACAATGATCAACAGTTAGCAGTAATGACATACTTCAATGAACCAGTTCTACTTACGCCAAGATGACAATGTCTTTTTTAGTACTGTATTGTATATTATTTTACACCTTAATTGGTCACTGTAAAAAAAAAACTAAGTAAAATATTTTTAAAGCTATAGCGAGTATAATTTATTTTTTTAGAATCCAATGTAGATAGTTTGTTTTTTAGGTGTTATTATTAATAGTAGTAATAGTGTTATGAAATAAAAACTAAAGAATTATGTTAAGACATATTTTATATGGAAGCTCTTTAATAGCATTCAACAAATTACATAATCTACTAGTAGCAAATAATGGCCTACCATTATCTCTATTATAAAAAACAAAAATGATAAAAAATACCTTTTAATATTAATAGCATTGTAACTAACTAAAAAGCAATTAAACTAGTATTGACCATCACTGTATCCATAATAATAGTAATGGTCTGGTTGTACTTTTTGTTATGGCTGCTCTCATGCTATGATATTTTGAAGTGATACCCAGATGTAGTGCCATCCGGACACAATGTGTGATTGTTATCCTGGTCAGAGCTCATCATTGAATATTAGGAGCATTTTTGGCACAGAGCTTAAAAATATTTTTTTTCAATTTTGACCTTTACAATGTGTGATGCACACAGGTTCTTGTTGAAACAATGTGGACATGGAGATTATTGGACTCAACTGCATTGAGTTTACCATAGTGTGCATCTTCAAAATCGACACTAGCAGCTGGGAAAAGGTGGCACTGGATAGATCCACATGGAGAGACGAGCATAAAGGAAGGGTCTCGGATTGCAGATGCCATACACAACAGCAGCAGGAAGAAAGGTGACAATGCAATGGTGCCTGGTGATTACATGTGCTCAACCTGTGACTACAGCTGTGTATCAAGGATTTGCCTCTTTAGCCACACCAGAAGTTGCAACGGGAAAAGATCTTTTCTCGAGACGTAAAATGCCAGAGACATGAAATCTTCAGGCAGCATCTAGATCTAATTGATGTTGTCAGCATTAGAATATATGTAGTAAATTTAAAGGCTGTTAGGGTTATTTTTCTTTCAGCAGCACTTGCAGGTAGTATTATTGGAGTTTCAGAAGTTGTTGATCTAGTTGTATTCAAAACAGGGCTGCAATCAAGAAAAAGAAATACAAAATGTTAATAAAAGAAACCATTCATTTGTCTGAAAGTAAACTTCTAAATATAATGTTCTTAAAAAAAATTATAGAATCTAGATCTAACAAAAAAAGTTCAAGTCAGTTTTTAGTCAGTACATGAGTCATACTCTAGAAAATAGATCTAAGCCTAGAGTCGACTAAACACCTAATCTAGGCAAAAGACAGAGAGGAATGGAGAAAGACGTTCGATGAATCTTGCATGGTGCCCCAACGGTCCATTAGACTTACTGTAGTTCTTTAAAAACTATTGTTTATGCGTGAAGATAGTTGAAATTTTTAGAAGTCTATAGATTGCATTTTAAGAATTATGTTTTATAATAATAATCAAAATAGAAAAGTCTAGATTTAGAATTAATAAATAGAGATATAGAATCTAGATCTAGCAAGTAAAAATGTAGGATACTAAACAAAAAAAGTTCAAGTCAGTTTTAGTCAGTGCAACATGAGTCATACTCTAGAAAATAGATTTTAAAAAAGCCTAGATTCGACTAAACGCCTAATCTGGGCAAAAGTCAGAGAGGAATGGAGAAAGAAGGTCGACGAATCTTGCATGGTGCCCCAACGGTCAATTAGACTAAGTGATAGGTAAAGGTATAAAGATCTTATATTATGTTGCTTGATAACATTGACGTCAACAACATCACAGTTTCATAACTTATGATAATCTATGGATTCGTCTCTGTAATAGGTAGGCTACTATAGAAACTGTCTACGAACATAAATCATGATAGCAGCATACAAGGACTGTCGTTAACTACCAACCAACAATACAGACAATTAAAGATGCTGACAAACATGTTCAGGGATGGCTGCCTGGTCGTGAGGTTTGCGCGCTGGACTGTCGTTCGGATTTATCGACGGTCGAGGGTTCAAACCCTGCCCGCTCCCATCCCCCGTCGTCCTGCGGGAGGTCTGGACTAGGAAGTAAACTATCTTCAACTCTGAAGGAACATCCGAAACATATAAAACATTTTACAAACAGGGTAGTATCAGAATCCACAGTATTGAACCAACGATGAAATAAAAAAAAAAATAAAACAGTGAAACCCTATTGAAATAAATAACAGATTCCAACGTCTAAAAGTACAAAGACGAACGAATCCGTTCAAAGAGTATCGTACAATATAAAATACAACTCACCCTAAACAGGGGTCAAATAGTCCTAACAAGAATTAATAGGCTAAAATCCAAGGCAATTTGCTCAGGCTGGCCAGTAGTAAAAAAGACATGAATCATTCGGGACCACAAAAAAAAAAAGTACAACTTGTCTAACAATTACAATATGACGAAAATGCTCTCAAAATAAGAGCTGATAAATTACGTCACAACAAGACTATGCGACAAGGAAAAAAATACAACGAATGACGTCATCGCCTATTTGATTGTGTTCATTTTTACAAAAATACTCAACAACATTACTAACTGCGACAAGCTTAATTGGACAGTCTTAACTACATTGAATCACATATGTGTATGAGCTACTGTACGTAAGCGTTTATAGTGTATATTGTCTTCTCAAGTAGATCTGTAATGAAACTTGTAGAAGGTAGATATCTCCACAAAAGTCCTGCGTAGGACCTCCTGGCTCCACTAACACAAATCTTATCTGTAGGTTCTGCGCTAGCGTTTTAGTCAAGCATTCATACAAGAAGTTTTCGTGGAGCTGACTTTGGAAGCGACTCTGACCTTGTTATAATGACCTTCAACTTACACACACACACACACACACACAAAAGGTAACAAAAACAAGGATCTACGAGGATACAATTTACATTAAACTAATACATTGAAAGACCCCTGAATAAATTTGAGGCACAAATATAGGACGCTTTGCAGACCTCAATATGACGGACTCCAATGACCAGGGTGTCGACACACAAATCGATAAGCTTAAATATAGCTGGACGCCGTAAATGAATTCTGCTATATGGGATCCACAATTAAAGATGACCTGTCTCTAGAAGAGGAGATTAAAAAAAAACGCACAGGAAAGGCTGCTTCGACCTTCGCTAGACTCAGACCAAGACTTTGGGAAAACAATAAGCTAACTACGGTGACCAAAATGGAAGTCTACAAGGCATGCGTTATGAGTACACTGCTATATGGCAGTGAATCATGGACCACCTACGCAAAGCAAGAGAGAAAACTGAACTCCTTCCATTTGAGATGTCTCCGTAGGATCTTGAATGTTACATGGAAAGAAGAAGTGTGCAATACTGAGATCCTTGCGTGATCAGGTATTCGCAGCATCTTTACAGCCCTCAGACAACGCAGTTTGCGCTGGCTTGGACATGTTCGCCGGATGGAGGACATGCGCATCTCGAAAGTCATCCTGTATGGTCAACTCGCGACTGGCACAAGAAAAACTGGTCGCCCCCACCTCCGTTACATAGATGTAATAAAACGTGACCTCAAATCAGTGAACATCAATACTGACAATTGGGAAGACATAGCTCTGGACCGCAACAGATGGAGAGAGAGACAGTGACCAAGAAAGCTATGGACAGTGAAAGTACATGGGTCTCAGCTCAGGGAGAAAAACCTACAATCCGAAAAACGGCCAGCTCCTCTACCACCGAAGTAAAAGGCACCTTAACCTGCGCTATCTGTGGACGGAAGTGTCTCTCCAAAATAGGGCTCCACAGCCACATGAGGAAGTGTGCTCTGAGATGAATCATAGTCGTTCTACGACTGAAGGAGGCCAATGAATGAAAATATAGAAAATAGAATAATAAATACAGATAGGCTACAGCTCTGAGGCTATTAGAAAAGTTCCACCAGTCCAAAAACAAAACAAAAAAAAAACAACAACTGGGGTAACAAAAGATACTCCAACAAGCGATAACAGCTTGAAAAATTGTATGCCTACAACTCAAAATATGCCCTCGAATACAAAAGTGTCCTTTTGATAAAGAACGAAATTAAAAAAAAAAAAAAAGCGAAGCAGCGAATAGAAAAACAAAATGTCACGAAATTTAGGAGGGACTGAACAAAAACAACAGTAAAAAAAAAAAAAAAAGCTTAGCGTACCAGCTGTAAAGGACCTCACACCCTCGAATAATTGTAAAACTAAAATAATACAGGCATATCGGCCAAAATTAAAACTGGCCAGTTCAGGTGTGTGGTCATTACTCGATCACTTGTAACTAAAATTGTTTATTCTACTTTGGCCGGCCACTTCGCAAAATGCCGGGTATTCCCTGGCCAATGCCCAATATGTGGATTCAAGTCTGTTAAGTAAGCGTACGGTTGCTGTAACGATAATTTTCAGCTTGCTGCTTTTTCAAGAAAATGCCCTGCCTTCGTCACATCTGTGTGTGTGTGTGTGTTGTTGTTTTTTACTGCAGTTTTATTGTTAGTATTATTCCTCGGCTCGTGCGAAGCAGAACGTTTTGACACCGGGCATTTTGGTGCTCAATGTATTAGAATCATTATACATTTTCATTTATTATGTCTTTTAAAAAATGATCCTTTTCAATGTTTTGTATGTTTTCGGACGCCTCCAAGCGAGAGTGTGGCGGAAATGGAATAAATCGCCCTGGCTGTCTACAAAGATCAGTGTCTACCAAGAAGTGGTTCTCCCTACCCTTCTATAAAGATCGGAGAAATGGGTACTATACAGAAAGCAGATACTTCTTGAACGCTTTTCCCAATGACGTCTGCGCTCCTCCAGGAACATACGCTGGCAAGAGCCGCAAGACCGCATCACAAGCAGCGATGTTCTTGTGAATGCGATATGGACATGATAGAGGGATTGCTTATAATAGTTTGATAGCGACGTTGGGCAGGGCATGTATATCGTACGGGGGACGACCGTATGCCAAAGGCAATCTTTTGGTAAGACGAAAGATGGTTGGAGTCTTTGGAGCAAGTATACAGCCATGCTTCACGCCATTCTTTACAGAGAAATAAGCTGATATGTCACCATTGTATCTGATTTGTTTCTTTTGAGACTCATGCTGTTGGTTCAAAATAGTAACTTGGAAGGCATCCGATCCAAGATAGTATCCTACACACGCCATCGCGTACTCACTATGTGTCAGATGTTTTGGTAGTAGATTCTAGTAGTAGTAGTTTTTTTGGTAGTAGATTCTATATTTATAGTAAATTTACAATAAAGGTCATTCATGCGAGAGATACCAAACATTGTATTGGCCGGGTTTCTTAATGTGTTAGCTTGATTTTTACATGAATTGTTTCAGACACGGGAAAAAAGTTTGACCTATTTTTAGTGAAAGCAGACGTGTTATTGCAGTTCATGCGCGCACATATTTCTTTTCGATCATTTACTTTTTTTTATAGAAATGTGCTTCAGTGAAGTTCAGATATTGGAATAATTAGATTCTTCAACAGATTGGATTATTATAATCATACGGGTATTACAGGCAAAGTTTGGATTATTTATTACGCAAAGGTAAGATTCTTTTTCTTAGAAGCTAAAAAAGAAATGACATGAACATCCAACTTCATGAAAAGATCTATTAAAAAATGTAGGCCTAAGTCAATATAAAAAAGACAACTTACAAATAATGAAAAAATAATAATACTGTATAAATGTCCCTGTCTCTCTTTCTATGTATAGGCCTATATAGAGCAATATATATACAGATCTATATACGCAGGGCTTTTTTGTGACGGAAGGCATCGATACGGCGTACCGGCACCTTTTTGAATGTGGGGAAACAATTATTACTTTTCTTGTATTTTAACGTATATTATTAATTTATTAGTAGTTAAAAGTTAGGCAATCAATCACTCAGTGAAATGCTTATTGTTCTATTATAGTACATTATTGACACGAGACATAAATTCGAAAATTATTTGCATTACAAAGAGAGCAAAAGATTCCAAACAGATGCATATATTCTACTATTCGCATACTATGAATAACAGCACAATAAACCACTTTTTTTTAAAGGCAAAACAAATCAAAGTCGATTAAAACTATTTTGTCATCTCAAAAAATTGAGAAACTATTTTAAGCTTACTTTATTTATGTATCATCATTTGTAACTGTAAGTGTTCTTACATAGCTTATATCAATTCACCCTATCTTAATGTTTTCATGAGTTGATTGCTGAAACCTAACCCTTCCTGCCATAAATAGGCCTACTGCCAGTGGAAGTGTATTTTCAATGTACATTGACAATCAGTGAGCAAAGGCTTAATCTAAGCCTGAAACATAAAAATAGTGATATTTCTCAAATACAACATAAGCCCTGATTGATAAACTGACAGTAGACTATAATTAGCTACTTTTTTTCAATAGTCAACCCTTTTACTGCTTCGATCCTATGTGTAATTTGACTGCAGCAATTTGAATATTTCGGGTTTGATATAGTTAGTGTGTTGTTGTTTTTTTGTTTTGTTTTATCATTGTATGTGTGAAGTTTCAAGTTTTTTAACAAATAAATTGCATTGAACCCAATTACTTAGTTTTGCTATAGCTTAATTTCATAAAATCCAACTAAACTTGAAACCGAACTTTAGATCCGACCGAACCGAACATTAAATCGAATATCAGCATGTCAAAAAAATTGGGGCATCTCGATTCTTTATTCGTGGTTTTCATTCTGTGGTAATTATACGTTTCCAAAAGATTCAAAAGGGACTAATCAGCTTTTTAAGTTTCGGAAATTTTCTCTCCCGCCTTGTGTCCTTGACATCAAATGTGACACAGTCAACTTCTATCTGCATTGTGGGCAGTCTTCTTAGCCACTCGGGTGGAACCATGCTCTTAATTTAAGCATGTGTGGGTTGACCCGACGTTTTTGATTCGCAGAGAAATTGTGTCTATTTTAAGGAACTATACAAAAACATTAAACGATAATATGAAACACAACAAAGTGCGTTTATATAAGTGCTTGCTAGCAGTAGTGGAGGAAATGTTGCTTGAAAGAAGAATGCAGTTAAAACAATGACAAGGCGAGTGTAAAAAAAAATTATTAAAAGTGGGGTTGGTGAATCTTGTAAAGCAACTCCGCTAAATTCTTGGTATTTGTTCGCGGTCTTTGTCAGGATTCTTTATTAATAAATCGGCTCGCAATCCCTCCCACAAAATATTTAGAGGTTTTAAGTAATTAATTAGCACCAAACTATACTTTGTTACTAACAGGAGAATCTTTGTTTTTATAGTTTCAACTTAAACAGATATATTATAGATAGGCCTAAACATTTGACAGATGGTTCGAAAGCGTTGGCCTATAGATCCTATAGTTTGCCGTATTGATATCTAGATTTATTGATCTACACAGACAGTTATATGCTCAGAGCATTCGGGTAATCAGCCCTATGGAAAAAATGTAACACTTTCATCCACATCCCTCCCTCTCTGCTCTAAACTGAACACTAAAAGTTGGACAGTAGACCATAAGTGTGTTGGATTGGTCAGATAGGCCTAGCGTGTATAGTCGATGTCTCGATACGTTGACTAGTTGCTATAAATGATGAAAAGACTGCCTTGTATTGAGTAGCGAACAAATAACATTTGTCAAGGAAAAATCTAGATCTGGATGTAATAAAACGGTTGCCTGAGCTAGCCAGGAAAACCAGTGACTTGGCAGAATTTAGGTCATTGGTTAATATGCATGACTTAATGCATGATGTGTATGACGTAATCATCTTCTTTTTTTTTTTTTGAAGTAACGTCTGTATTATATAAAATAAGATAAAACGGGACCTCAAAACAGTGAAAATTGATACTGGGAAGACATAGCCCTAGAACGCACTACGTGGAGAGAGATGGTGACCAAGAAATGTATGGACAGTGAAAAATCATGGACCTCAGCTCTGGAAAAAAAAGCGTGCTATACGAAAATGTCCGGCTCATCTAGATAGACCAACAAAGCGAAATATGCCACCTTAACTTGCGTAAAATGTGGACTGGAGTGTCTCTCCACAATAGGGCTCCACAGTTATATACATTAAAAAGTGTTCTGCGAGAATAACCTTAGTCGTTGTACGACTGAAGGAGGCCAACACTTTTACACAGGTCAAATGTGTCTTACCCCGCCCTATTTTTGACAAAATGGATCTAGCGTGCAGCAGTTACGTGTGTGTAGAATTTTTGTAAATTTAACATCTACTAGTGACTATTCTAATATAAGCTATCAGTAATACCGCGCTAAGATAATTATTTATTCTTAAACTGTATAATTATTACTGATTTTAAAAATAAAATTCGAATAAAAAAAAACTTTGTGTCCTTGAAAAAAAAATGACCACGCATTTCCCCTTTGTTAGCACCTCCTACCAGCACAGCTCTCTCTCTCTCTCTCTCTCTCAATACATATATATTGCCATAAAGCGCAATGTGTTGCAAAGACACTCCTTTGAAACAGATAATAATGTCATTACAAATGGATAAAATAATACACTCAAACACAAACTCTATTATTCTGTTTACACCCCCTTTCTCCTTACACAATTCCACTTTCCAACATTCACACATTTTCAGTGTAAAGTAACAAATCTCAAGACTCAATCCACGCACAGCCATCAGACCAAGTCAAGACACACTAGAAAAAGTTCAGTGAAAGCGCAACACACAGGTATAAACCAGGCCATCTACACAGCCCCAAAACATTGCTCTAGTTTTATTGACAACAATGATATGCTAGTGGGAGGAGCCAATTATTGATCGACAAAGTAGCTAAGGTCAAGCCGTTAATGAGGTCACAAACACTAAGCATGCTGGTACGTTGATGCTTTTTGTATGTGTGTGCGACAGACACTGAGCGTGCTCGAAGATACGTTTTTTTTTTTTTTTTGGTCATCCAGGTGGCTTGGAGAAGGCGGAATATATCTAGATTTAGATGTATATGTAACACAGTTCACAAGCTATCATAGCTTTTTAGCCCCCCCCCCCCCCCTCCGGAAAAATATTCAGTACTGACTTTGGGGCCTTATTCTTTTGTCAGACACTGACTGTGTTTAATATATATAGACTATATAGATTATAGATACTTAGAGTAAGATAGAGCAGCCCATGTTTTGTTTTTAGGTCAACCAGGTAAACTGATGTGTCCTCGAATGCCTAGGCCTAGGGGATGGCGGGAATATCTAGATCTAAATACTTAATATAGACTATAATCTATACGTAGATCTAGATTAGATATATAGTCTATTTATAGTAGTCTAGATACTATAATACTAGATTTAGATATGTTCTTAGAATCTAGATCCAGAGCCAAATGCTACATTTAATTATTTTTAATCTAGATCTAGATGTATTGTATGTCTAAATCTAGAGCTAAATCATCCCTTTTGGGTGTCGAATGACTATTTGCGAGGGGTCGCCTAAGATAATTTTTTTTTTGGGTGGGGGGCTATTTTCATCGGAAGTTGTTTTTTTTTTTTTTTAAATATATTTCTGTGTCTCTAACGCAGCGGTTCTCAACCTTTTAAGTTCGGCGACCCCTTTTTACCATACCCCACTCTGCCGCGACCCCCCCCCCACACACACACACACACACATACAGCAATAGAAGAGTAGACAATAACAATCCATATTTTCGATGGTCTTAGGCGACCCCTGGCAAATGGTCAATCGACCCCCAAGGGGGTGGCGACCCACAGGTTGAGAACCCCTGCTCTAACGTGTTGTAACAAGCATATGTGTTCTATAGTCGAAATACATTTATACTTTTAGATGACGTAGGTTTGGAAAATCATTCAGATTATATTATTACTGGACAAATTATGAAACGATCGTCAAGTATCAATAAAATAAAAAGTGGGAGTAATACTAATAGAGATAGATCTAAGAACACTGACAAATAGCCAGGAGATACGAATGACACTTAAGTGAATGTATCATCAATGAAAGTAGACGTGATTTTTATTGGTAGTTACTTCTTTCTTTTCACTTTTATAATTGTTATTTGAAAATATTTGTTGCGGACCACATCTTCGTTGTTGCAGTATACTTTTTCAACAACCGAAATTACTGTCGATTAATTGCATCGTAACGCCATTGCGGAATGAAATATTTCTATGGAGATGATCTAATCAGGTAAATCACATTTACCTCAGCCAATGAACGAAAAAGATTGTATGGTTGGGGTCGCCGTCTAGTTTAAAATTGGATTAGGGGGTCGAGGAGCTGAAAAGGTTGAGAACCGCTGGTCTAGTCTATATAGAATTATAGATCTAGATTCTAGATCTAGCTCTTTATCTCCCAAGCGACGATAATAGCGTCGGTCATTTTTGTAAAAGCCGATTAAGCGTCAACATTGTCGTCGGTGCAGTTAAACATCTTTGTTTCGTTCCTATTCTTGGTTAATAATTTTAGATGCTTATATTCTAAATCTACGTGATTTCCGCTTGCAGAAGAGTTCACGGTTTACTTCCTTCAACGTGGGTTTAATATTACAGAAAGTCGTCTTTTTTTTTGTTGTTGTTTATGTTTGGAAATGGGTCGATCCTCTAAAACTTGTAGATCTAAATTATATTCAGATCAACATGTAAAAGACCTTATTGATTCAGATAACAGTGATTTGTTTTAACTGTTCATTGTGATAGTTTTACTAGTTTTCTTAGTTTTAGTGTCAGTCACTCAGTGTTACTAATGACTCTTAATGAGTAATAGTTAATTATACTTAAATTAATAGTCTAATAACTGGTGACTGGTCTAATACTTATACTTATACTACTAACTTAGTCTAAGTAACTAGTAGTACTGTTAGATCTAGATTATTCTAGATCTAGATTTTAGATCTGAATCTGATAGTTCATAAGCTGATGAACCTGCCACGACCCTCCTAAAAACTAGACGTATTAGTATTAGCCTTACTGGCCTTAGCCCTTAGCGCAAAGACCGCAAAGAATACATCTAGATTTCTAGATTCTGGCCTGTTTCAACAAATTTGAAAAATGCAGAGATACGTACTAAAACAGAAAGCAATTTTACATACAGTAACATATATTCCTTCCAATAAGATTATAAGTCTAGATTAGTCTAGATCTACTAATCTACTTCAGCCAATGTGGTATATAGAGGTGTCAACATGAGCTTACTCGATTCTGAGTCAACTGAGCTTTACTCTACTAGATCTGATAATCTTGTTGATGCAATAAAGAGTTATACAGTCTACATAATAAAAATAAACACTCCAGTACGCAGGGCATCCATTTTCACAAAATGGAAACCAGTTTCTAACTATGAAATTGATACATTTCTGGCCACGACTACAATGATGGGATTAGACTTGTCGTTACGTCCCACACATCCATATGGATTAATTTTATTGCCACAGTTAAAACATGGAAGTTGTTTTTTTGTTCAGGCAAATATTATATAAATAGCAATGAATTACTTTTTGAAAGATATCATGTCAGTCATGTGCAGTGTAATTATTTTCTTACTGAAACTTAATGTTGCAAGTTGTTTGTTTTTTTCTCATAAATTTTCTATGGTGGTGACCTTGGATAATGTGCTCCAGTTTTGTACTCCATGAGTTTTTTATTGTTTTAGTGGTTCAATTTCATGAAAATATGAATAAGGCTAAGGATTATAAAACAATAGCATTTAATTCAGTTTGGAATAGAAATGATCTTCTTATGTGACTTGGATTAAATTTTTTGTCGTCCAATGGTGAGTTTTCAGATTTTTATTTTTACTTTTCATAAAGCAAAAAAAAAACAATAACACTTTAATTTATGCACTTGATTTTGTAATATCTAAAAAGAACATTCATTTTCCTTTAATTCAATATCAAAAACATTTCATTATTCTATGAGTGTAAATAAAAACGTTATGCCATTATAATTAGAACATGTTAGTGCTCTACAATCGGATTAAATTAATAATTCCGTCAGAACGTGGAAAATAATTACGGAGATAAAGAGCTAGATCTACCATCTAGATCTAGATTCTAGATTGACTAGATCTATAGTCTATAGTCTAGATCTAACAGTAAACTAACCTGTTTTTAAGAAAGGAAAAAGGATTTTTTTAAATACGTTAAAATCATAGCATGATATGATAGTAAAGGCTACTAGATCTATAGAATGAGATCTAAGATCTAGAATAATCTAGATTTAGACCTTAGTCTTAGTAATTATTAGTAATTACATCTACATCAAATTCTTTAAATTCTAGAATATTCTACACCTAAAATAATTTTACTGTTATAAGTTATAGATCTATATTCTAGATCTAATCTAACCATAGAATAGATTACTAAAAAAAAAGACCACACTAAATACAGCTCAAATAATTCATATATAGCATTTTTTAAACAAGAGTGTTACAAGAGCAACTCATTTACCTCTATTCTGCTATTTAAAAATTTGCATTATAATTAGTTAACAATCTCTACATTTTTATTCTGTTTGGGCTTCGTTGTTTTTACATTCTATATCTTGAATACACATACATCAGCATGTATCATCAAAGAGTTAAATAAATACTTAGACTTTTTCAAGAACATTTTTCAAACTAGAACCTTGTTGATCATAGATCTAGATCCATTACTATTCTCTGGGCTACTCTTTTTTAATGTAGCCATGTCTGTGTCTGTATCACCAAACTAGAATTTGATATATTCTGACTAGATTTATGCATGCCATATGCTTATCTGTATGTATAAACAAAAAATATATTATTTTAAAATATTTACACTGTCTTCTTTCTTTTAAAATTTGATTATACTTGTGATAATGACATAACAGTGCATGCTATATCAAACATGATTATAGACTTTCTATATGGATTTTGCTCAGCAGATAGACTTACAATATCAGGCTTTAAGCACCTAGCTGGATAAAAGAAGTAACAGAAATGGGCCTGTCTTTCTAAAATGAGTTTAGAGAGAAAATTATTTTATCATCAACTATATACCAGCTAGATCAAACTTTTTTTGTCATTAGACCAAAGATGGCCCACATTTAATTATTTATAAGAAGTAAGAATGATTGTCACATTTTCTTAAACGCAACAAAAAAAAAAAAAAAAAAAAAATTTAAATAAAATACCACTACAATTTTAAAACTATACACATCCATCAAAGACTTAACAGTTTATCAATATTCAATAATTTCCAAATTTATCAATATTCAAAAATTTCAAAATTTTAGATTGTTGATATTTATGTGTTGTTTTTTTTTTCAGTATAAAACACAATAAATTGAATTTTTAAAAACTTCTTTTACAGATGAAAGATGTCTTAAGGACAATTTATTTTTCAAACCTGAAACCTAAAAACCAAAATATAAATACTCGGAATCAGGTAATTGTAATGTATAATCAAAATAAAGTATGTTTTGAAGTTATGTCCTATTCAATTTATTTGGTGCATATGTCAATGTGTATTAGCAGATTGGAAACTTGAACTAAATTATGGACCGGTTTCCTTTTTCACCAGTAGTGACTTTCCTTTTATACACCATATCTGTGATCCAACCTTCAAAAGTAGCATCTTAGTCTTCATACAAGTATTACTTCAGTCAGTACACACACATTGTCCTTAACACAGATCAACATATTTTAATGTAAAATACAAATATTCCAAATTGCTTTCTCATCAGTAAGTTAGAAAAATATTCTACTAACATTTTGTAAAGGGATTAGATTAGGATAAGGTACTGTTATAGTCAATAGTTTTTGGCACATCAACATTTTATATAGATTGTAGAAATGATGCAGGGCTTAGAAAGGCTAAAACTGATCAAGTTTATATTCCTGTGTAAGATGCAAAGGCTAAAACTGATCAAGTTTATATTCCTGTGTAAGATGCGTGTCATAGAGAGGGATGTAATCTAATAGAATTGAAGTTGTTATAACAAATTAGAATAAATCCATTCTAATCTGACTTCAGAATCCTATGCAACTTGAGCAAAGATTTAACATAGTAAAAGTAGATCTGAATAAGACTGATTTGGTTGTGTTTATCAGGGTGAGAAAGTTTTTAGTTCATAATTATCAGCTTGCAAATTCTTCATAGGGTAAAAAAAAAAATACTTGGGTGGACACAGATCTTGAAAACTGCTTTAACAATTTTCTTACAAATTTGACCATTTAAGTATAACTTGGGGAAAAGAATAACCAGCTAATTGGCGCACTTGAAAACTCTGGTTTGACCTTTATATTTTTCAAAATATAAATATCTTACAATTAAATTTGGTCTGGAGGTCTAGATAATCTATATCCTGAATACACATACATCAGCAAAGTATTCCTGCATATCTTCATGTTTGTTTGTAAAATGTTTTACATGTTTCGGATGTTCCTTCAGAGTTGAAGATAATTACTTCCTAGTCCAAACCTCCCGCAGGACGACGGCAGATGGGAGTGGGCAGGGTTTGAACCTGAGACCATCAATAAGTCTGAACGACAGTCCAGCGTGCAAACCGCATGACCAGGCAGCCATCCATCAAAGAGTTCAATTAATAGAATATTTTGCAAACTAGAACCTTGTAGATCATAGATCTAGATCTATTAAATGCTAGTCTAGGTTACTCTTTTTTAATTTTGCCATGTCTGTCTGTATCACCAAACTTGAATTTTATATATTCTGACTAGATTTCCTGTGGCATTTTACGTCTAGAGAGACGATCTTTTCCCTTTGCAACTTCCTGTGTGACTAAAGAGGCCAATCCTTGATACACACCTGTGATCGCTGGTCGGGCATATGTAATCACCATGCGCTGTTGCATTTTCACCCTTCTTTCTGCTTCTGTTGTGTATGACATCTGCAACCTGTGACCCTTCCTTTATGCTCTCTCCATGTGGATCTATCCAGTGCCACCTCTTCCCAGCTGCTAGTGTCGATTTTGAAGAGCTTCATGTCGCGTTTGCATACATCCGTATAATGTAAAACTGGGTGACCAGTGGCTCTCCTGCCTTCTATTAGATCACCATACAGAATGTCCTGTGGAAGTCGACCTACTGGCATTCTACGAACATAGCCAAGCCAGCCAAGGCGTTTGCTGCTGATAACAGAGCGGATGTCCTGGCACCCTGCTCTTTGTAGCACTTTTTCATTGGTTATCTTATCTTGCCACCTTATTTTAAAGATGTACCTTAGACCATGAGTAGGTTGACCATGTTTCACTTCCATACAGCAAGGTGCTCAACACACAGGTCCGGTAGATTAGGGCTTTAAAAAAAATTGTTGTTTATTATTAAATCTCCTGTATGTGCCATGGAAGGTAATTTTTTAATTTTAACTATTTTTAAAGGTATTTACTATCCACCTCTTGTGAAAACATTGGCTACTGTCAAGGCTTACATTGAATCTCTACCACTTTTAGATGAGCCAGAAATGTTTGGGCTCCATGACAATGCAAACATAGCCTTTCAGTTGAATGAAACCAATGCTTTACTTGGTAAGTATATGTTTGTTTTGCTAATGCTAGTATAGAAACATAAACATGCGCAAGTTACTGCTATATTATAATATACACACACTTACACTTGTTTTGTTCTGAAATACTTTAGTTTAGAAAATAATTCATTGTCATATAATCTTTTTTACACTGCTTTATTATGGCTTACAATATTGTAGCCATTGTTACATTTATATGTGTATTTATGTTTATGTATGTTGTGTGTGTGTTTGTTTGTTTTCTTGTAGTCTACCTTGTTCTATTGTTCAGTATGTTCACGGTTTACTCTTAAGTGTGTCAGTTGTGTGTATTCACTGTATATTAGTCTCTGCTGGTTGTTCTCTCCTTGTTTCACGTTAATAAAAATGGAGTGTTAATTTTAAACATCAGTATTGTTAGTGTATTGTGATAATTTAACATGGAGGCAGCTTTCTAAAAGTTCTAAAATGGAAACTGTAAGTAAAACTAACTTTAAACCAAGAATTAACCCTCCACCTCCTTTAAGTGTGAAGAAAGGGTGTGAGAAATGGAAGCTTTTCAAGCAAATGTGGCTGAATTATTGCACTATAGAGAGAATAAACAATATAGATGAAGAGTATGCCAAAGCACTGTTCTTGCACACTATCTGCCCAGAGGCATTGGCAGTATACAACAGTATCACCTTTAAACCAAAGCACAATGTTCAATACATAATATGTGCATTTGATGAGCAATTTGCAATTTTTGCAACCATATGGAAGAGTCATTTATAAGTGACCGAATGGTAGTTGTTGGCATCAGAGACACAAGGACAAAGAAAGAACTCTTACAAGAACATAAACTAACACTCAAGACTTGTATAGAAATCTGCAAGGCAAATGAAGCTGCTGACTTGCAACTAAAGGTACTAGAAACAGGTACATCTGATGCCTCACCACCTCAGGATGAGGCGTTCGCTGTTTTGTCTCGCAAAAATATTCTACAACAGAATGCTGCTCATAAACAGCGCAAATGTAAATTTTGTGGACAAAATCACCCATTTAAAAAGGAACTGTGTCCTGCATGGGGTAAAATATGTAATATCTGTCACAGACCAGTTTTAGAACCTCTGTGACATGAAGTGACACTCAGTCACCTATTGTAATATTCTGTGCGGGCAAGCACGAGGTTATGTGAATAAGTTAAAGGACTCTGAAATAAGGGTCAGTGTTAAGCAGTTAGTGAAGAACTCCAGCAGAGAGTGGACGTACGATTTTCTCTGTCTGTAATGTGTACCTTAATGAATTTGATCTAATGTTAACTTGAGAGATTCCTTCGGACTTATATTGTGAATATTTTATTAATGTGATTACTTATTCTACATGGCATGAGCAGCCAGTATTTATTGGTTTATATTTTATGACGGCTGAAGTCGCCAATATCTTTTGTAATTTATCTTATATATAATAAACTTCATGTCTGCTACCAGTGTG
Organism: Biomphalaria glabrata; assembly: GCF_947242115.1. NCBI lineage: Eukaryota > Metazoa > Mollusca > Gastropoda > Planorbidae > Biomphalaria > Biomphalaria glabrata. The sequence continues at coordinate 90,142,532 of NC_074711.1, forward strand.
TTTATCAGTAATTCTAAATGTTGTCGTTGGAGACTTCAGTATACTAGTGTTGTTGCGCACTTGCAAATCTAGTGCGTTTAATAAAGTACATCGTTAAGAAGAGCATTATAGCCGTACCAGAAGAGGTACCTACAACATACACGGACACATTCACGTCGTCACGCCTACAACTAAAACTAGGCAGCGACATTTGGTGGCCTGTAAAGGTGTCTTAAAAGACAAGTGAACCTGCACGTTCTCAACGGATCTCAATCGCCTCTATAGTAAACAGCGCAAGACTACACCTGAGACCGGTACTTTTTTCTCAAGATGGCGTCTAACTAAACAAGGACCAAATCCAGCCTGCCCACAAGATCTACAAGGAAATCAAGGTATTTACAAGGCATTGCTGTCCAACCTGTAATAAAGCAAGCTATAAAACATCACTAGATCTATATTTGAACTCGGTGTCAAAACACCACAGAACGCACTTGTCTGATCGCCACTGGCTAGACAAGATTCCAACACACGTTGAAATTCAGGTCATCTCTAACTACTAGATCTAGGTCATCATAAACTAGTCAGACATCAACAACAGTCACGCCATTACATGCAGACCGAGTCATTCAAGTAACCTAAATAGCTTTGCCAAAGCTATTCCACATCTGCATGCTGAGATCCATTCAACTACATCAACCCTGTTCCTAGATCTACCCGTGACCCTGTGTGTAACCAAGAGCAGAAGACAACCCTGTTCCAAAAGCTACCTTTACCTGTGTGAAAGAAAGATCTACACCATTCAAGACATTGTTTGATGACAGATACACCGCTTCATCACTAGTGCTCGCCACTATTCATCATTGGCACACTCGCACCTTGACATGGTCGTACCATTCAGGTCTTGTAGAGAAATAGCTCTCAGCTGAGACATTCTCCTACTTATGGTCAATATTTTTTTTTCAGCATACTGATGGATATCCTAACTTTATGTTATTAATGGGCTACTGAGGAGTTATATATATAGCCTGATATACAAGTACCTTTACAAGTTCTATCTTTACAAGAACTGGATTATATTAATTTGAACTAACAGAAGCCCCTAGTATGTGATTATCTTGGATTACCTATATGTGAGCTTCCTAACCACTGTGGATTATTTTGTGGATTATTATCTTGGAGTACTTGACAGAACTTGTATTAACTGTAAATTTGAGCATGCGAGCCATCTTATGGCATTGAACTGGATTATTTTTCTACTACCACTTTAATGCTCATAGTGACGTGTATTCTTAAATTGGATTACTTATACATGGATTATTATTCTTAAATTGGATTACTTATACATGGATTATTAGCGAACCACCCAAGCTGTATTTGCATTTGACAAGCTACAAGAGAGATGAGGATTAAACTACACTAGTCAACAAGAAAAGAGTCCGTAAGTCATTATTAACAAATTAAATACATGCATATGATTATAAAGTACATGGATTTTGCTTTGATATAGCAGTAATTAAACTTGATTGTTAGTAGAGTTAGTAATTGATAACTCTTGGCATTCTTGGAGCCATATTTTGATTTCATTTTTCTAAGTGTTCTTTTAAGGGTGGCTGGAGAGGGACTATTTTATGATCTATCATAATAATAGGATCTATTAGGGTCTATCCTATTTGTTCTTTAACCTCTATAAGGCCCAATGCGTTTGAGGCTCTCCTTGTTGGTACGGAGGTCATAGAATATAGTGGGAAAATATTTATTTAGCTGTTGAGTCTTGTTTGTATTTTTGTCAGTGTACTTAATCTGTATCTATATTGTTGTTTGTTTAAAAGTCCTGTATCCATATATCTGTATTTCTCTTGTCACATTTCTACTTTTTATTAATTTCTTTAAAAGCAGACTGTGTTGTTCCCTATATTGTTTCTGTGTTTGTCTTTTTACTTATACTGTACATATATTTTTCTTTCTTTTACTAATTTACATTTTTTTTTTACTATTTTACTTTGGCACAACAGCACACATGTATAACATATGTTGATATTTATGACTATTGAATTTGAATAGTTTATAATTGAGTAACTAATAAGTAAATTTTGATCTAGATCGATACATTTGTTTGACAATTCTCATTACATTCTGTCATTACATTATAACCATTGATTGAATTTTTTATTATTGTATAATACACACATGTAAAATAATTGACACACACTGTATTGATAAGGATAACACAGTACATTCTTTTCTCACTTAATTAACTACACAAAGCATTAAACATGTCGTCCTATGACAAAATATTAGAGCTAGTGAAAATCATGGAACTAGAAGGGGATGAGAAAAAGGAATTTATCAAAAAAGAATTAGAAAAGGCTGAAAGGGAAGAAAAGAAACAAATTAGTGATAGGGCTGAAAAGGATAAAGATAGGGAAGAAAGAGCTGCTGAAAGAGCTCATCAGAAAACATTAAAAGAACTAGAAACTAGACAAAAAGAACTAGAACTAGAAGCTGCCAAAACAAATCCCAACATTATAACCCAACAATCTACAACAAAGCCATTCATCTGTAAATTCCATAAATACAATTCAAAAGATGAAACACTTGAAAACTACTTGGTCCAATTTGAGCATATTGCCTCAACTTATAATCTTAACAATGAGGACATGGCCAAACACCTACTAGCAAATTTGTCGGGAGAACCCCTCAACATCATTTCCACTTTAACTGTAGACCAAAAGAAAGACTATGCGGCAGTAAAGACTAGATTACTAGAGCACTTTGGGAAAAATTCAGACTTCTATCGTAAGTTGTTCAGGGACACTAAATTGAAAAAAGATGGGGACTTCAACAGAATAATATTCGACATGAGGACTAATATGATAAAATGGTTAGAGCTAGCAAAATGTGACATCAAGGACCCGACACAAATCCTAGACATGCTACTTATTGACAATGTCCTCAACAACGTGACAGACTTGGTATTTACTTTCCTTAAAGAAAAAAAGATCAAGACAGAGACTGAACTGATAACGAATCTAAATTTATTTAAAGACAGTCACCCTGGACACACGATTGACAAAAGAGACCTACACCAACTTGTAGCCACAGCAACAACATTCAACAACAACAACAATGATAAATACAAATGGTCTAACACCAAGACTTGTTTCAATTGTGGGAGGAGAGGTCATGTGAAAAACCAATGCAAAGCTCCTAGAAACTACAGTAACAATTACAGATACAGAAGCCACACTAATTTCTACAACCCAAACAGCTACAAGCACAACAATAATTACAATAATAGACCATATAGACTACACCAGAGTGCAAGTCCCAATGAAAGAAGAAATTTTACAAACAGTTACCAACACAATAACTATAATAGAAACAACAGACAATCTAGAAGGGACCAATTTAACTACCACACAAACAACCACCCAAACAACTACAATAGCGGAAATAGAAACAATAGAAACAACAATGGCAATAACACCAACACCCATAGAGAGGAAAATGTAGCCTATATGCAATCAAATAAGTCCAAAATAAAAGTCTTTCCATCCTATGTCAATTCTAAAGAAGTAGGATCAATTCGTGACAGTGGAGCCACGGCAATAATAGTTAAAGCCTCTTTAGTTGAACCAGGACAGTATCTAGAAGATACAGTAAAAGTGACCTATGCAAACATACACAAATTTGATATTTGCAAGACCGCTAAAGTCCTAATAGAATCACCCTGGATTACAGGAGAACTAGAAGCCATAGTCATGGACACCCCAGCACTAGATCTAATAATAGGCGATGTAGAAGGTGTAAAAGATCCAACACTAGAAGAAGTTATGCAATGGGCGGAAGATAGACAAAAGTATTCCCTATTCAAGCATGAGGCATTATTAGTTGAAACCAGATCACACAAAAAAATAACACCAGAAATAGAATGCCCCACTGTATTACTGAATGAAATAGGCAATGAAATAGGCATAACTAGGGAGGAACTAATAGCTATGCAGAAAAATGACACCACAATACAAGACCTCTTTAGCAAAGATTATAACAAGATAAATTTAAATAACCACCATATAGAAATTAACAACTTAGCCATTAGATATAACAGGAAAGAAAACTGTACTAGACTTCAAATACTGATCCCTAAAACTTTAAGAGCTAAAATATTAAATTTGGCACATGATGACCCCACAGCAGGACACTTAGGAAAAAAAAAAGTATATGCTTAGATAGCCAACAAATTCTTCTGGCCAAAGATGGGAAAGGACATTAAGAACTATGTAAACAGTTGCACAGAATGTGCCAAACAAAAAACAGTGACTAGAGCCCCATTAGAAAAATCAGATAAATCTCACTATTTTTGGGACAAAATTGCCATGGACATAATGGGACCCCTAACTACCAGCAGTAAAGGGAATAAATATATTCTGGGTATCATTGACATGTCCACTAGATGGGCAGAGGCATTTCCTCTAAAAGATATAAAGGCTATTGACATATGTAATTGTTTAAAAACACTTTTTCTTAAATTTGGATTCCCTAATAAGTTACTGTCAGACAATGCATCAAACTTTAAGTCCCACCTTAACCAAGCATTTGCAGAAATGACTAACATCCGCCTAGTCCATAGCACTATCTACTCATCACAGGGAAATGGAGTCATAGAGAAATGGAACAGAACTGTAAAACAGATGATATATAAGCTAGAAAGAGACTCAATGAGTACCTGGGACCAGACTCTTAGCTATGCTATATTTGCCTACAACACTAGCATCCGTGAAACCACCAAATTCAGCCCCTATGAGCTTGTATTTAACAGAAAACCTAAAGGACCGTTAGAGTTATGGGCCGACAACATGTTAGACTTAGAGAACATAGAACAGTAACTTCCTTGGATAATTCAGACCAAACAACAGCTTAGACAAGGAATAAAACTAGCAGAGATAAACATGGACAAAAATCTAGAAAGGCATAGGAAAATAAAAAACAGAAATAGAAAACTAAGAACACTAAAAGTAGGTGACCAAGTTTTTGTTAAGATAGAAAACAAACACTGTAAAGATAAGAATGAGGGACCATTTAAAGTTATAGAGAGAATTAATAACAAAGTGTACATCATTGATAAAGATGGTAGAGAATGCAAACTCAATATTGATAAACTTGTTAAATTGGATAAGAGACAAATAACTGACACAGATATAATTGAACTTGATGTAGAAACCAAACACAACATACAAGAACATATAGCAAGCACCATAAACACCACACACAACAGTAGTCCAAATATTGAAAATGATATGTTACAGAATTTGACAGTTAAATACAGTGATGTAATTACACAAAAGCTAGGATGTACCAATCTGATAGAACACACAATAAAACTCAACAAAGCACTACCAACTAAGACAAAAGCCTTTAGTATCCCCAAAGCATATGAGGACCTAGTTAGAACAGAAATGACCAACTTAATCAAAGATGGGAAGATAGAGAGATCAGAAACATGTAAATATGCATCACCCATGGTCATTGTAAAAAAGAAAGACAGTGGAGTAAGAATCTGCTGTGACTTTAGAGAAACAAATAAATGCACAGTCATAGACCCAGAACCCCTACCAGACACTGACAGCATAATTACAACTTTAAGTAAGTCATCCCTATTCACAACAATGGACTTAAACAGAGGCTTTTGGCAGATTAAAATGGACTCTGACTCTAAGGAATATACAGCATTCTAATGCACTATGCCAGGCCTAGAAGGTATCTATGTCTGGAATGTCATGCCATTCGGCTTAATAAATAGTACAGCCACATTTCAGAAATGCATGTCAAAATTATTAGAAGGCATAAATAATGTATTGTCTTATGTAGATGACATTTGTGTTTTCACCAACTCACAACAGGAACACATTCATGTACTAGAGCAAATATTCTCAAGACTAAGAACACACAACATGACATTATCCCCCAAGAAAATAAACCTAGCCAAGCCTGAAATCCAATTCTTAGGATATTGCATTACCAATGACAAAATTACACCCACTGAAACAAACCTAACAAAGATTAAAAACATAAAAGAACCTAGGACTAAGAAAGACATGAGATCATTATTAGGACTTAGCAACTTTTATAGAAAGTTCATTCCAAATTATGCACAGATAATTGAACCCCTTGTTGAATTTACTAAAAAGAAACATGGAAACACAATTTGTATGGATGAAAAAAGTAGACTAGCATTAAGCAACTTAAAAGATAAATTTAATGAGAAACTAGAATTAGCCAGTATTGACCCAACATCAACACTATCACTATACACTGATGCCTCCAACACTGGTATTGGGGCATGCTTACTACAGCAAAGGGAGTCATTTTTTAAGCCAATAGTACACATCAGTAGAACACTGTCTGAAACAGAAAGAAAATACTCAGTGATTGAAAAAGAATTATTAGCCATTGTATGGTCAGTTGTAAAACTCAAGAATTACTTGTTAGGAAGATTTCTTAGCATTAAGTGTGATCATAAACCATTACTGGCACTAAAAAGAAAAGATCTAAAAAATGACAGGATAAACAGATGGACACTCATTCTCTCAGACTAAAAATTCGATTTACAAAGCATTCCAGGACATGAAAATGTAATAGCTGACTTTTTATCCAGATACATAATACATGAAAATGAAGCAGGTGAAAATAATGACATTAAACACATCAGCCAGGACATTCTGATAGAGTAAATAAGCAGTACAAATCACTTAGAAACAAGTAGTAACCCTTTTTTCATAACAACTCACAGATGTAAATATTGTCTAAAAATTTTTTACACACCTGAATACTACAATGAATGTTTATAAACATGGAAATTTGTTTACTATTGTACTTCAATACTACACTCAGACTATTTATAGTAGTCTTATGCAAAGTCAACCTTGAACTGGATTGACATGTCTCTGAATTTTTTTTTTATTTTTTTTTTTTTGATGATGGCAAAACTTAGAATAATATTTTGACACAGCACATTACAGTTGTAAATAAACATTAATTTTTTTCAGTAATCATTTTGAGTAAATTTACTCAGTGTGTCAAATGATACACATTGATAATGTTGTGCATCTACAATTATAGTATGACATTGGATGTGAAATAACTTATATATTAACTTATATATTTTTCCTTTTTATATTGATTAGCATGTGATTGCATGTACAAATTTTTTTTCAGTACAAATGTATGCATAAAGATGTTAACACTTGATGGAGGTACTTTTCATTACAATTAGTGTGACATTTCAGTGATTTTGCTCTCAGTGAATTAAGTATATAAATGATTATACATTTTGGACTCAGTAATTTATATGATGTTATACATAATTACTAAGATTATATAAGATGATATGAGAAATTGAAGTGAACTTACAGCACACAGCACTTCAGGGAATAAGGTACTAAACTCATATATATATTTGTACAGTGATATTGATGTAAAATATACTTGTCAAAGATTTTTGGACAAAAATCTTTTTTGGAGTGTGGGGCGTATGTCACAGACCAGTTTTAGAACCTCTGTGACATGAAGTGACACTCAGTCACCTATTGTAATATTCCGTGCGGGCAAGCACGAGGTTATGTGAATAAGTTAAAGGACTCTGAAATAAGGGTCAATGTTAAGCAGTTAGTGAAGAACTCCAGCAGAGAGTGGACGTACGATTTTCTCTGTCTGTAATGTGTACCTTAATGAATTTGATCTAATGTTAACTTGAGAGATTCCTTCGGACTTATATATGTGAATATTTTATTAATGTGATTACTTATTCTACATGGCATGAGCAGCCAGTATTTATTGGTTTATATTTTATGACGGCTGAAGTCGCCAATATCTTTTGTAATTTATCTTATATATAATAAACTTCATGTCTGCTACCAGTGTGTTTATCAGTAATTCTAAATGTTGTCGTTGGAGACTTCAGTATACTAGTGTTGTTGCGCACTTGCAAATCTAGTGCGTTTAATAAAGTACATCGTTAAGAAGAGCATTATAGCCGTACCAGAAGAGGTACCTACAACATACACGGACACATTCACGTCGTCACGCCTACAACTAAAACTAGGCAGCGACAATACCTGTAAACAAAAAAATTGTTTTGGCATTCAATGCAACCAAAAGAAACTGCAATGTGTACAGGAGGACAGTGATGATTGTTATTCATTATCTTCTAGTGATGAGGCTGTGCTTGCTGTACAAAGTGGACCAAACAATAAGATCATAAAAGCTGAAATGATCATAGCTGGTGAGATTGTGTGTCAGATTGACTCGAGTGCCAGCGTTAATGTTATCCCTAAGAAGCTTATTAAATCTGCACAAATATGTCCCACTCAAAGCAAGCTACGTGTGTATGACAGTAGCACACTCATACCTATTGGAAAGGTACAACTCATAGTACAAAATCCAAAGACCAACAAGAGATATCGTGTTGATTTCGTGGTTGTGAAAGATGACTTAACTCCCCTGTTAGGGAAGAAAACGTCAGAAAAAATGGGACTAATTACAATAAACTATCATACTTTTGAAAGTGTTGATAAGCCTCTACCAAGGTTATCGACAAAAATAGTTGAACAGTTCTCTGATGTATTAGATGATCAGCAGGGTGAAGGGTTAGGGTTACCTGGTGTTGTACACTTAGAAGTGAATCCTGTCATAACACCAGTTACATGTCCATCTGGTCGTGTACCTTTAGCTATGCAGGCTAAAGTAAAGTCTGAGTTAGAACTGCTAACAGAAAAAGGAATCATTGTGCCTGTTGATAAACTTACTGACTGGGTCAGTCGAATGTGATTGCAACTAAAAAATCTGGGAAACTCCGTATCTGTTTAGATCCTTGTCCTCTCAGCAAGGCACTTAAAAGAGAACGTTTTCCCCTTCCAGTAATGGAAGACTTGCTTCCTAGAATATCTGAAATCCTTTTCATATGTTATACTTTTATGCAAACAAGGTTTACTATATAGTAACTAAAGAATTTTATATTTACTGATTTTTAAATTCATATTAGTTAAAAGATTTATTGGATATTTGTACATCAAATTCATGTCAAATGTATAGATCATCTTTTTATGAACAATTATAAATACAAAAAACAGAATAGTTTCACCAACTTACACTAGAGTCCAACTAAAATTCTTATCAATTTACACTAACATCAAACATATTTTGCTTTTGATCTTACTAGAAAAGTTTTTATGAATATTTACATCTTACAAATATCCATGTTAAGCTTTACATGTTCATTAAAGACTTACTTTGCTAAGTTATTGGTTTTCCTTGTTGATTAGGAACTCGTTCTTTGCTGTAATGGCACTAGGGAAGAAGAGCACTTTTAAAAAATTCATATGGGGAAATGTGACTTTCTGTGTATTTTATTAGATTGTGTTTTGTTTTTGATCTGACAACGCTCATAAATATAATTGCTCTATAATTTAAAAAAACAACAACAAAGACTCACCTATTTTAACTAAGTGCAGTGATAAAGAAATGGTTTTAAGTCTTTAACCTTAGTCACTGTCTCATATCAAGAAACTTGTCATTAGTTTTTTTCAAAGAATCTTGTAAGAATTTACTTAGGTGTTATATTACTCTTTAAATTACAGGTCTTATGGTGTTGTCTTATGGGAATTGTTGACAGAAGAAGTACCCTACAAAGATGTGGATTCTTCTGCTATCATCTGGGGAGTGGGAAGCAATATCCATCACCTTCCTGTTCCTGGCACTTGCCCAGAGGGCTTTAAATTGCTGATGAGGCAGTGCTGGTAAAGTATTTTTATTTGCTTATGATTTAAAGAACAGTTTCTTTTAAGATAACAAGCTAGAGATTAGAATGTTATGCAGTCTTAGGGGAGATCCTTTTTCCAGAAGCATGCTTTTTTTTTTTTTTGGGTGGGGGGCTATATATGCTTGCAATCTAGCAATTCACAATAGCAAATACATTTTTAACAGCCATCCTATCAACAATTTATCCTGCCATTATAATTTTATAATTGAGATTTTAACATTTCTAGTTTTCCCATTTTTTTTTTGTTTCATTTTGTCAGATTAAATAAAAACAAACAAACATTGTCTTTCACATTTAAAAAATTTCAATACATAAAGATTAGAGGCTTAGGAAGCTCTAGAAATCACATTTTAGGATCAAGTTCTAGGATCATATTTCAGATCAAGCAGGTGCTTTGTAAACAAAATTCAGATTGAGTCAATTCTCAGATTTAAAATTCTAATCAAGCCCACTTAGTTAGTTAGCCAAGGGGTTTATGCCATAGAGCCACACATCCCACAATTTAGTATTAAGACATGTACATTAAAGGATGCAACTTAGGATGAAACTCATTCATTAGTCACAAACATTATCCAAATATAAATCCCTAGTGCATCATGTCCTTCTTTCTTTTTGAAATTAATATAGATCATTGAGAAGGGATATAATGAGTAGATAGCATTGTATAAAAAAATGTACAAGATTTAAATTCATTTATTGATTAAAATGAAAGGATATGTGAAGTGTAATCACTTTTTTTTAATAAAATAATTTGCACACCAAACCAATGAGTAATACCAGAGAATGTAATTGTACTTTTTTTTTGGTCTACAAATTAATATAATTTTGTTTCTCTTTAGGTTTTTAAAATACCACCAGGTCAGACTGTACCAAAAATGACACTAGGACAGAAGTTCCAACATGGTGAAGATACAAATCTTTTTTGTAAACCTACTGATGTAGCTGTTCTTATGTCTGGAGAGTTTTTTGTATCTGATGGGTAATACTAGGCTTTGCAATTAATTGTAATTATATATTGTGTCAGCAAATATTGCTTTAAATAAATGAGTCCATTGATACTGATTAGGCATTAAAAATATATATTTTAAATTTGAATTTTGAATTATGTAAAAATAATCAAATCTTGATTGTTTTATTACAAGCCTACTTTTTGTAAAACAGGTACTGTAATAGCAGAGTTCTGAAATTTGCCAAAGATGGAACTTTTTTGATGTCCTTTGGGAAAAGGAATGTTCAGTTTGGTGCAGGTAACTTCCTAAATATATATCTGATTCTTAGTTTGATGTGCATGATTTTCAAGTCATGTTTCATGATAACAATTTAAAACTATAAAACCAGATACCATATGAATTGTATTCAATAGCCACATTTTGTGGTATGCCCTTCGAACTCATCAGGATTGTTTTGAGTTTGAACACTGCCATCCCCTGTCATCCTGCAGGAGGTTTGGGTTAGAACATAGTTGTGTTTAGTTCTGAAGGAACATCCAGAACTTAAAAAAAAAATTAAGCAAAATAAAGATTTTAAGCTAAATAAATTAGGTTACATAAATGTGCTTACCTTGGTTGGTTTTTCCCCTTATCAGCATTTTATAAAGTTCAAACTATGTTTCTACTGGTACATAGCTAATAGAAGATGAGACTTCATTATTTTGTAAACAAAGAAAAATGTGACAATATCACCATTAATATTTTATTGTAGATTTTGGTCAGTAGTTTGCTGCATTATCAAACAGCTCATTTTTTGTTCTATAGGAGGTTTACTGTATGCTGTGAATGGTCCTGCTTTTGATGGCCCCATTGATACAACTGTCCTGGGTTTCACATCAGACATAAATACTGGAGATTTGTTGGAAATGTGAAATGTACCAGATGTAAAGTTCTATTTCATGTGACAACAAAACTCAGCTTAGTTTAACTACAAATAGCTAATCTCTCTCATTGTAACATAATTTATCAAAGTTATGTTTTATTTATTTATTCTTATTCAACTTTTACAAAGTAAAAATGTTTTGAATGTATTGACCTCGTGGGAAACTACATTAAAATCTCCACAATCTTTCAGAACATGCGAAACCCACATTATGTAGCAGCAGATCCAGTAACACATAGCATCTATGTAGGGGAATTGGACCCTGAAAGTGTTTGGAAGTTTAGCAGACCTGTTACAGTACAGTCAAGTTCACAGCATAACAAAGGTAAATAAGGAAGATTGCTTTCACATTCACCTGGTAATGAATGTTGATGTGAATGTTCATTTGTAAAGTCTGTTATTAGTTTATAATTGGCTGTTAAAACGTTTGCATCAGTATTAATCTAAATATGTACTTGTGATCTGTACTACTCTCTGAATGAAACGTCCTGGACTCTTTTATTGTCTATAATTTTATCACTTTCCTTAGAGACATGTAAAAGCAAATTGAATCCGATTAGAAGTGCAAGCGATGATTGTAATACAGAAAGAAAATCTTTTCAATAATTGAATTTATCATATTGAGTGGTCATTGTGAACTACTAGCTTACTCTTTATTAGAGCAAAGAAAATGGTAGAAGTAAAATAACTTAGACTTTGCTTCAGCTCAACTGAAGTTTACAAATAGCTGTGTAGATTTTTCAAGAAATTTCCTAGTTTCATAAGGTGAAAAGTAATTTGTGTAGACATCTTAGGAAAAGCTACAATGCCTTAACTTTATTCAATTTTATGCCACAGTTGAGGAAAGTACTCAGAGCCAGTTACTGTCAGCAATCCATTGGACCAGAGTGAAACCAATACCACAGAGTTGTCTGAGGCTATCAAAGATAGCAGTGATGTCTCTCCCTCTGTCATCAATTGGCATCTTACTTGTGGTACCAGTCATCTTGTTGCTACTTCTAGTCAGGGCACATCAGTCTGATGTTATAAATTTTTTTTTAGTTTTAGTTTTTAGCTAGATTGAATGAAATTTAAAACATTTTTTATATTATTAAATTACAGAATTTTTAATCCTTTCCTCTAGTTTAATGATCAATACTATAAAATGAAATAAAAATTATTGGGCGGTTTATAATATATTCAGGTCATTTAAAAACCTTTACAACATAACAGGCATTTAGTTTTTTAAATTCTTTTTGTTAAAATTTGGATGTTTTCTACAATTTAATATTTGTTCTTTCTTTTTTTTTTTTCATTAGGAAAATTTAAATGTTATGGACATGGAAAGAAGGGAAAGGTTTTTAACCTTAAAGGCTTTACTTGGAATTCTCATAAAGGCTTTGATAGACTTAGTACTGAGGAAAGTGATCATGAGGTTGACCCAGATGATTTAGATGATAAAGACTATTTGACACCTCCCAAGACGAATAAAGCATAGCCTCAAGTTCAAGGCTGACTAAATTATGTAAATTAATCTTTTTTTTTTCTTTGTTATTAGTTGGTCATATCATAATATTCTGCCATTACAGTCAGGGTTTAAACTTGTTTACATGTTGAATCTGATACCAACTAAATCTCATAAACACATAATTAACCATAGACCCACCTCATGTAAAAAAAAATGTTTTGTAAAATGTTTTACATATTTCGGATGTTCTTTCAGAGTTGAAGATAGTTTACTTCCTAGTCCAAATCTCCCGCAGGACGACGGGGGATGGGAGCGGGCTGGGTTTGACCCCGGGACCATCGATAAATCCAAACGACAGTCCAGCGTGCAAACCGCACGACCAGGCAGCCATATTACATGTTATTAGTTGTAAGTTGTATTACAATAACTAAGTGATTTTGAGCTCATAAAATTTCAAAATAAAATTATAAAATGTTTTTGTCATTCTAAAAAAGAAAAAAAGATTACTATGTTGGATTTTTTTTGGATAGCAAAGGCTATTTGACCTTTTTATTTCAATATGTGATATCAAAATTTTTAATTCATTAATTTGTTTAATATTTGTCGAAAGTTTGCTTTTGAATAAAATATTTATCAGCATTATTATCATTTAATAAGTATATTTTGTTTTTAAATTTTATGAATGATTTGATGTTATAATGCCAGGTCATTTACAAAGCACATGCCTGCCAACTTTCTTTTTGCAATGATTCTCAAAACTTAATTAGCTACCAAATGATTGTTTGCTCACTTGGTTGTGATGATTCAACATTCCTGTTATGTTCCACCATTTCCTTCTTCAATTCTAAAGCTGGCTTTATTTCATCTAGTGAACGTACCATTAGTGTTAGTGACCCTGGCAAACTAGCCATTTTATGCACAATTTTAAAATGTTCATATGGATAATATGGTTAGTTTTTTTTATAGCATTTTTGACTACATGGAGTTCCAGACAACTTTCCATGTTGCTGGTCCCTTTCTCATGTCATTATTAAATCTTATTTAAAAAACAAAACAAAAATTTTTAGATGGTAACATTGTCCAAATTGTTACCAGTTTTATGTAATGTGTTTGAAAACTATGACTTCCTTAGATTGACTACTAGACTCTCATTCATGTATTGCATTTTTTTATTTTAAAATCTTGTTAAGGCTTGTTTAAAATCTCTCGACACTCAACTTTTTATGCCATATTACAATGTTTATTTGTTAATTCAATTGTTTAGTCAAAAGTTTGTTTTCCAAAGTGTTACTATTTGGTGCAATCAAAATATTTAGTGGCATTTTACATACAAACACTGGTAGTTGAAATCAGTAGCACATTTTAGCTAATTTCTGATGAATCAAAATAAAAATGTCATGATATAAAAATAATTTTAAATTTAAAAACCTAAATGAAAAAAATTGTATTTTTTGTAAATATAGTTACAGTTATATTGAATAGAATTATTTATGTTAGCAACTTTTGAATGCATCACATAATTTTAATTTGACACAGAAACTGAAAATCATTTCAATTAAAGATTGTTGACGGTTGTTTCACCTCAGATGAATTGATTACATTTTAAGAGGTTATCAGATATTTATATTTATGACATACAATCTTTTGGCTATGTTATGAGTTGTTTTTGTTTTTATTTTCTACATGTTCAGGGTATAAAGTTCTAGTGCATACATAGGTAGATTTCAATCCACATTTTTTTTAGTTCTTACTTTATATACATGTACTAAGAACTAATATGAAATTATAACTTAATCATTTTTTGTGTGATTTTTATGTATTTGAACCAATTTTTATTTTAAATTAGCACAAGTTAAATCTGTTGATCAGAATTTTTTTCCTTGGTAATAGTTATATTTATACTCAAACCCATTTGATGTTACTTCTGCAAAGATTTATAGACACTCAGAGGAAATGATATTAGCATGGTAGACACAGTTAAACTTTTAAGGCAGAGTTTTGGAATTAAAACTAAAATTTTAAAATAAATAAAAAACATTGATAAACAAGCTGTTTACTGCTAGTTTAGTGCATCAATCCATTGTCTGCTTTTGATTTAGTCTTTGGTTCTTGATTTCTATGCTGCACTGTGTCAATAACTTTACTTTTTTAAAGCAGTTCTATTAATCTCTTTCAAATACTATTTGCTTATACTAATCAGAATGTAAGATTTAATGGGTTTGATATTTGCTTCAACTGGTGATGGTCCCCCTAAAGTATTGTATTAGTACTTCAAAACTTACTTATGTACAGATTCATTAATTAATTATATTTTTTAGGCTGTTGAAGGTTTATCAATTGATTTTTTTTTTCTGGTGGAGACATTTAACCATTTTGTTTTTGCCACAAAAAAAAAATTTAACTTGTCTGTTGAGAAAAATGAAATCAAAAGTGAATGATCACCTAGTCTTTGAAAGTTCAAAATATTTGTACTACTTTATTGATGTCATGTACTCACATAATATTTGTGTGTTAGTGTTTGTCTTAACATGTTGATGTTGTTTTGTGATATCTATATCAACATTGTCTCTTGTTGGTGGGGTATGCAAGACATTGGTTCTATGCTGTTGGTAAAAATTTCTCATCCTTCATTGACTTCCATTGTACTCCACCTTGCACTTAGAGTGTTTTATGGAGTGCTAGAAATCTAAAAAGTATCCCAGTTATAATAGAAGTTTATAGATTTTTAAAACTTACCACATTTAGAGCATTTCATTTTTACTTTGCTCTTTTTTTTATTGTGTATGTTCTTAATTGTAATTACATCTGACAGTGCTACATAATGTTTTATTTAATGACTGAGCATAATGCTTAATTTGATTTTAATGTGGCTAAGATTCAAGAAACATGTTTATAAGTTCATTGCTAAAAACACCTGGTGCAGAGTCAATGACTTTCAAAATAGGGATGTCATTTGTTTCTCAAATGTTAGTAGCATAGAAAACATAGACTGTGTGGTCTATTTATCTTAATGTGTGTTTGATGTATTGTAAGTGATCATATGTAACAGTTATGGGTATAGAGAATAAAATACAAAATATTTAACTCATTATGTTGTTTCATTTTTCTTAAATAGATGATCAGACTTGAATTAATCCACCATTATGAAACTGCCAATCATACCTGCTTAAGCACAATTTAAGTTCCCTCAGACTGACTTTATTAAAGCTCATCTTGAGATAAAAATAAAACTTGATCATTTAGCTTTAAAAAAAATAATAACATGCTTCTCTTCAGGTTAAGAAATTAATATCTGATTAATAGTTAATGAATGTCAGGGTAGGTTATGTTGACAGTGCAGTGTGAATAATCAAGATCAAATAGCTCTTAGACCTGAGTGGATTTATGTTTTGAAATTTCATACCTACATCATAATGAGAAAGTAATGTTCTCATTTCACCAATTAAATATTTGAACCACAAAGCAAGGAATCTTTAAATGCAGACAAATATCAAGTAATTTTTGTGATTTATTTTACAAAAAGGAATGATAAATCTTCATTTTCATTTCTTAGTTGTAAAACATGTAAAAAGATTTAAGTCAATTTGAAACATGAGAGTTTTGATACCTGCTGCTGAAAAACCTCTTTACCTATCCCTTAGTCTGTTGGACCATTGGGGCACCATGCAAGATTTGTTCACCATCTTTCTCCTTTCCACTAGTCTTTTACCTTAGTTAGAACCTCTTTCAATGGCAGGCCCATCTATTCTTTTATGTACTTTATCTTTCCATCACTTTCTTTCTGCCTCTTCTTCTTTTTCCTGGTACTGTTCCCTGAAGGAAGGTCTTAGCGAGCCTCGAAGACTTTGTAATATAGCCATAGATTTTTAGCTCAAGTTTTTTTTATGATAGCAGGTCATCATGGGGTCTAATCGCTGCAGTATCCCTGCCTCTAATATCTTTGTGATGCGGTTTTAAATGTGATACCTAGGATCCTTCTGTAGCAGCTCAATTCCATTGCTAGGATCCTCCTCTCTAGCTCTGCAGTCAGTGTCCAAGACTCACAAGCATATTGTTATAAACCTGGTGGTGGAACAGATGGGGGTAGTGGTGTGTGTGTAGTCAGGCGACGCAAATCGCCCCAGTCCAGCGCAGGACGAGCGGTCAACTGTGACCAGTGACAGTACATGCTAGTTCGGCAACGACCTGTGTGTAAATATTACGCACGCAAGTCACGGCGATTGTGATCATTCTGAGTGGTCAAGAACGTTCCATCCGATTCTAGAAGGCCAGTAGAGACAGTATATAAGAGCGAGTGTGTCAGAAAGACTGGACTTCATGTTACCTCGCAATGTGACCAGTACGAGGCGAAGTTAGAAACAGTACGGTGTGTGAATTCAGGCGGAGCAAGGCTAGGTTTTTGGACAGTTTGTGTTATATTGTTGCCAACTGTACAGTGTTGTATTGTATTTGAAATTAAATTGCTACTTTTACTTTGGAGCCCTGAGTTGTGAGGTTCTTTAAGTTCGTTGTGTCGTGTGGTGCAGTTTGAAGAGAGCCTGGATAGCGAGATTCGTAACAATATAAAACACTTGCAGGTAAACATTGAAAAGTAGGCATGCTGATGCCTTGGTAGTAAGGGCACCTAAATTCCCTAAGTAATGCTGCCTATAATATAGCTTTAAAAAGAAAAGGACAATGGGCATTGGTGAAATCGAAATTTTCAAAACAGGATCCTTTCTTTACATTCAGCACTAATTTTGTAAGCAGCTCAAAGGCAGATCCCTAACATTTTTTATGGGTCGAAAGTCGAGAGGCACTGAAGGGAGCACAAAGAAAGGGTCGTCCAAAGCAAAGCTGGCTGCACTAGGAAAAAAAAGGCCACTCTTTGGACATCCTGCTAATAATAATAAGGCTAGTCTTCGAGTCCGAAGATCAGTGAGGAATGCAGTTATTCCCATATTTTGCCACATCCAGGCAAAGCATAACCATTGTCCGCAGGTGGTCGATTTAGATTTTCTTTTCGCCGTCTGCGTTTGTCTTCGACAGCAGATTTTCTTTTGGTTTTAAAATGTGTATCCCGCTGCCTTCGTAAGTGACCTCCAGCTGTCTCGTTCTGAGGCCGCATGCAACCAGGTGCTCTCTTCTGTCAGCCAAGGAAAGTTGACGCCTAAGCTGCTCTTTGAAGCGTTTCCGCGGAAAAAAAAATGGGGGTGGGGAGGATTTAGATCTAGTTGCGCCATACATCTAGAATCTATGTAAGAAGAATAGATCTACAGAAAACTGACAAAGAAAATGAAATTCGGGATATTAAAATAAGTTTAATCTTTAAATTAAATAAAACCTATTGATGTATTGAAAAATATCCTTGGTAACTGATAATTTAGTTTAATTTCGTGGCTTTTAAAAAGAAAAAACTTTTTAAGCTTACATACAGTCAACTCATTTGTTTTGAAATCACGAATAGACCTAGTGTCCTACTCCTAGGTAGATCTAGATTCCTTTCATGATTCATTGTAAACAAAAACAGTGACATTAATATTTAGATCTAAAATAAAAGAAATGGCAACACTCAATGTTTGTCATAGAAATTCAGGGAAAATTGATAGATTTCAAATTCCCATATCAAGTCTAGATGATTCTGTTGATTCTCTTGCAATTGAGATTAGTAAACAGATTCTAACTATACGACTATAGATCACAAGGTCTGAAAGTGAAAAGGAGTACAACAAACTTTTTTTTACTTTATTGATTGGGATTTTTTTATATTGTTTCTAAAATTTAGCAGATTTTATTCTATTTAAGCTGTGAGTTGAGTAATAATACTAATACGAGACTTTAAATTAATACAATCTTCTATTAGATAATTCCTCTTGAGTAAATTAAACCTTCATAACAATCATTAGCTACTTTGTGATGTCTGGAATTGAAACAACGTCATAGGATTTAAATCTTATATTTATTCCATACATTACTTTCGTTAAGTATATATGCACCCATTGGATACTGTTTTGCAAATCAATATTTGATGAATTTCTCTCCTGGACACATGCTTTCATGCCATTGAGAGGACTGTTTGGTTATGGGCTCTGAACTGTCCTAACAATGGACAAGGTTTGAGCCCTGCCAGCTGCCATCCCCCACTATCCTGCAGGAGATTTGGGCTAGGATGTAGTAATCTTCAATTCTGAAAGAACAATCCACACATAATTCACATATATATTACAAAAGAGCATCACCATAGTTTAATGATTTTTTTTTTGGGTGCATTTATAATAATTTGACATGATCTTCAAGAAACTTTCTCTGTTCACAGTGTCAAAGGTTTTAGTTAAGTCCACATATATTGAAATAAAGGTTACTATGAAAGATTTACATTTACACAACAGCAGACTTTATTATTTGAAACACATTAGGCAAAAAATTCACAGCCTTGACTATAGCAGTTGCCCCTTATACCAAAAAGATAAAGCTATGTTGATCTGTTGATTGGATCTCTGGGTACTTTAATAATCTCTTATGGTATAATTATGTTAAAAAATTAACAGGATCCACTTAAAACAAACAAACAATAAATCAAGGAATAACATTACACAGTAAGATCTTGAGGAAAGTTTAAGAAGTGGGAACTGGTTATCATCTTCGTTGCATTGTTGTAGTATATTTTACATTAATTTATAACTATTATTCAGGTTTTTAATCTAATCAACATTTTATATCTTAATGTAAACTGTTCAAATGTTTTTCTTTGTATTTACTGGCAAAAATTTGTATGCATAGGTTACCACACTCTCTATATACATGAAATTTAAAAAATAAATCATCAACCTACTCCTTTAAAAAAAAAAAGGGTCATCACCAAAGAATTATTTTAATGGAAAATATCTTTTTCTTTTTTTCAGGAGTGCAAAGCCCAGAAATAGACCATCATTTAGACAAATTCTCATGCACCTTGAGATTGCCTCTGCTGAATTACTTCGG
Source organism: Biomphalaria glabrata (assembly GCF_947242115.1). Lineage (NCBI taxonomy): Eukaryota > Metazoa > Mollusca > Gastropoda > Planorbidae > Biomphalaria > Biomphalaria glabrata. The sequence goes on from NC_074711.1 coordinate 90,162,607, forward strand.
TTCAGTCGGGAGGACTTTTCTGAATCTCAAGTAAGTCCTTTACTGATTGACACTATGGGTTCTGTCATTATCAACAAGAAACTCTTAAGAAATTATCTGAGGTGTTCTCATTTTCCCAATTAAAATATACAGATGAAAAACCTGCCCTTGTGCATAATGCATATATATATACATTATTATTTGAGCAAAGAGCAGATGGCTTCCTGACTTGTCATATTCTGCTAGAAAATTTGTCTTTTTATGGCATTTAACGTTTAACAGTACATATTTAATACATCATGGCCTCTTTCAGTCACAAAGCAACTATGGATCGTCTCATTGAAATAAGATGAATGCCTGGGCATCAGCTGTGGTCAGAATGATATTGCTTTCCTCTCCATGCAGCTGATGTATCCAAAGGAGTGGCAAGTGCTGATACAGTTTGGTATCAGTGGTGATGCGGTTAGTCTGCAAACTGACTAATGGTTGCAGTCTCCTGATTTTTTCTCAGGGTCAACTCTCGAAACCTTTCCCATGATTCGGTATAGCTGCAAGGCAGCAGAGGTTTCAATTCAGAAGTTTCCTTCTCCTAGGTGGGTACAAAGAATTGATATTACTCTAGTATCAGCATCTTGGTTTGTCATCAGAAGTTGGCTTTGTACTTAATGTAGCTGTGTGATAGCAATGCTAGAGCCAGAAGTGAACTTGAGCTTTGAATGATTAAAAAAACTTTTTTCAACCAATGCAAAGCTTCTAAGCTTTCTTCATACAAAAAAAGAGACAGCCTCTTATTTTCTAGCCTTCTTTTACACTCTGAGAGAGAAAAGCTTTTACACTGCAAGTATCCCTGCTGCTATATGGTAGTAATGGTGACCTTCTTTCAGACTCTATTCAAACTTCTTATTCTGACCATGAATGGCGTTGAAATAATTTGACCTAATGCGAAAAAAAGCAAATTTAACTCCTTTCTGTTCCAGCTCTGGCTTATCTTCTAATGTCATTAGTTCTTAAAGTGAACCAATTCCTATCTAAATATTTTTTCATTATTTCTTTTTTTTTTCTACTATATATATATTAAAAAATATAAGAAAATATTTAAACCTTTTTTTGCTTAGGAAATTTGGAGGAAAGAGATTCATGAAAATTTCCAAAAAATGAAAGCTGAAGGTTCCAACTTACTGCAGCTAGAAGAAGAGCTTATAAAAAGAAGAAAAGAAGGGTTAAGGTATTTTGTATGGAGAGTATTTGTTTTTTTTTCTTTCTCATGAAATTAAGATCATTTATTTATGCAACTGTATTTTTTTTTTTCATTTGACTTTTAAGTACTTTGTTTTATTTTTAAGTAAGACATAATAAGCTTGACAATTATATTTTTAATTATCTCATGCCCTGACTTGTATCTATATAGACTTTGACTAAACATATAGTAAATTTGGATATTTCCATTATTTGTTGCTATGAAGTGTTAACTATTATGTTTCAATATGTTAATTATTTTGTTTAGACATGCACAAGATGTCAGAGAGCATTATGAAAGCAAGTTGGAGCGTGCTAACAATTTATATATGGAATTAACAGCTTGTATGCTGCAACTGGAAAAGAGAGAACAGGAGCTCATCAAGTAAGGACATGTTCTTTGGTGTTAATGTTAGTCATGCTTTACAATGTTTTAGGGGTGCTTTTCTCACGAAGCAGGACATTTTGGCGCAGCCGTTTTGTCTCCGCCGTTTTGGCGCGAGCTGTTTTGGTGACGGGACGTTTTGGCGCGAAATACATTATGTACGTTTATTGTATTATTTCTTTTAAAAGAATTATTCATATCTATGTTTTGCATGAATGTTTGTGTTAAGACATATTTTTCACGTACTAAATGTAAATGTGTGTTTGTTTTTCACATCATTTTCTTTAATAAACATTTTGGCTTGTGTATGTGTGTTTATTAAGAGGCACACTTTTACTTTCAAAAAGTTTTTTAAGATAATACTTTAAAATTAAAAAGAAAAATAAAAAACAAAATGAAACGATGATAGACTAAAAATTAATGCAATTATTTGTTTACATTAACATTTGTTTATTTAATGACTGTAAGGTATCTCCAGCCATACATGCCAAACACTTGCTAATAATAAATAAAAATATAATACATGTACCATGTTTCTCAAAATACTTTAAGTTAAGTATACATAGACACCATGGTTATTTGCCTAAGTGGCTGGAATTGGTTTTACGCATGAGAGAGGGGAGGGGTGGAGGAAAGAGTATATACAAGGAGTGAAATGTGAGCAGAAGAGAGGGGGCGGGATAGGTGTCACATGTAATGACCATTCCCAATGAGATGATCGCCAGACGCATGACGCCAACGACCAGTGCTCGGTGCTGGTCTTGTCTTCATTTGTGTCAATGCGAGATGTGTCACCCAAATCACCCCTACCCAATTTCTCAAAATATATCTTTTCAAAGTATCTTAGTGTCGTGAATTTGTTTCTATCTATTGTCGCCCAAAGTGTTTGTTTATATTTGTGGATTCACGTTAGAGTTTGTACTGACCATTTGTACTGACCACATTCCGTGTCTTGATCTTTACTATGTGTGGAGCTATTGTTGTCATTCAGCGTAATAGAGTTTTAGATGTTAACATGGTTTTTGTTATATTAAAGTGTGACACTTAGCTAGTTCGTATATTACACAAATGTCTAATAAAAAAAAATCTTTTGGAATGAACACCAAAAATTTCATCTAGTGCGATTAGCAGAACTCCCATATAGCATGTCATTACCATTCAGGAATCTGACTTATTATAGACCTATATTCATGAAATAAACAAAACCTTTATAATTAAAAAAAAAAAAATTCGCTGAACGGTGTTAGAATTCATACTATACATACAATATTATGGTAGAGTGAAATAAACATTGTTATAAAAGCTACGTGCTTATTAAATTATCGTCAAATGATATCTCGCGCCAAAACGGCGCTGGCCAAAACGTCCCGTCGCCAAAACGGCGTCGCCAAAACATCACGTACCGTTTTCTCAACATGTGGGTCATATCACAAAAGGACTCACTGACAAGGACTTGACTTATTCCTGTGCACTCCCAGGGGAGCATAGGGCTGCAATCACACCTCTCCACCAAACTCTGTTCTGAGCAGCTTTCTTCACCTATCATTCAAGTACCCTCAACTTCACTGATGCCTGACCTCTTCCAGGTTTGCATGGGTCTGCCCACTTTCCTCTTTCCTTGCGGATTCCAATCAAGTGTCTACCTTGCAACATCAGTAGCTGGTTTTCGCAAGGTGTGTCCTATCCAGCTCCACTTTGGCTTTGTGATGTGATGTCTTGGGCTATGGGCTTTAGTCTAATTCTCTCCCACAAATTGCTGACAAGGAGCAGTCACATATCTGGTCCCTTTTTTTTTTTAAAATTTTTTAAAACTTTCTTATGGCAGTATTAATAAAATTACTTTATATTGTACAATTAAATTTTACTAAGATTATATATCAGTTATATTTATTTATATTATATTTATGTTAATTTTTGTTGTAAATGTTCTTTTTCAACGGATACACATTTAGATACAAGTAAAGTAATTTTAATGTTGCGTATACTACCACTTTGGAAAGCCTTACTATTTTACTATTGATATAGATGTTTTGTATGAACCACAGCATAAGCACAGAATATTCTATTATAGATGTATCTAAATAAGTGTTTCCCAAATATTGGAATATAAATATTGCACATTGGAAAAAAAAATTAGCTGAATATTTATCTTATTTTTAAGGTAGAATATTCCTTACATGTAAAATATATAATATGTAAAACACTTTCTGTTTTGTATTAGAATTTATGCTAAGATAAACTGTTATTATAATTAACCCATTAGCTCCTTCTGCAATCTGAAACATTTTCTCCTGTCATTGTTGTCGTAAACTGTTGTAGAACGTTTCTAAAATCCCCTTTTTCAATATAGGCCTACTTGCTTTAAACTTTTTTAAATAGAAGATTTCTCCTAGTCTCATTGCAAGCATGACTATAAATCATTGTGAAGATTATTGATTCTATTTTTAGTAAAATCTGGAAGATTTTTATTGTTTAAATAATTTTTCAAATGAAATGGCCCATAAACCCCAGTGTATAAGCCCCCACCTGAGAAAATGAGTATTTTTGAAGCTTTTTTATATTCTAAAGGTATTAAAAGTATATTTTTTTTAAACTAAACATATTGTTCTATTTTTTAAAGTTGTTTGTTTATTTAGTATTAGATCTTAAGTTTGATTATTTTTTCAAAATATCTATTTTTTAGGATTTTTTAAATTCAGGTTATCCCTCTTTGCTTAGGGGCTTGAAAGGTTTTTTTTCTAACGGAAATAGAAGCTATTGGGTTAAAATATGAAAAAAAAAAATGACTACATGATTTTGGGTTCTTGAAGTGCATATCTTATTTAAATCAGGACCAGTATTGGTAAGTTCAATGCTAAAAATGAATTTTGAACCCAAGATTGATTTAAAGTTATATAAAATAATTTTGGATCATTTTCAGCTCTTCATTCATTCATTATTATTTTTTTTTTGAGACTATCTCTTGTTACTTATGCATGATGTTGATATTTTCTGTATGATTATTTTGTATCATGGCGAACATTCAATTTTAATCATGAAATTTTTTTTTTATCAGACGAGAACAACTGACTTTGTACAATAAACATAGAAAGAGTATCGTTCGACCAATCATAAAAGCTCAAGAAAAGTTAGATCGACTTGGTAAAAAAATGTACACATAGGTCAGGGTCTGAAGTCACAACGTAAGTAAATTTTCTTGTTGTGTGAGTGTATCTTTATATCCACAATCTATAGCTCACACTCCACTATCATACTGCAAGGGATCCTTGGCCATGTAGACATAAAGCATAAAGAGAAATGAAAAGATAGAATTTAGGTATAGAATGAAATAAAGAGACAGACTTATAGGCACAAAGGGAAATGACAAGGCACAGTCTTACAGAGGGAAATGACAAGGTAGACCTAATGTCAAAGTAAGGGTCATTAATTGAGGAACTGGAAAGACTTGTAATCTATAACACTGTTAAGTAAATATTAACTAGCAATCATAAAGAATATCTTCACCAAATGGTATTAAGATGCACAGGCTGAGTTTTGTATAGATAAATGACCTGCCATTAGACCTATAAATGTTTGACCCTAAATTTGTATATGTCACAATATGAAAATGGTATTCAGGAAAAGAAAAAAAGAACTTAATTTTAGAATATATATGTGGTTTTTATAAGATGAATAACAAGAGATGGAGATGAGATAATAAAAATAAAGACTTTTTATTTCTCTTCTGACTTTAGGCCCGACTCTATGAAAAACACAGAAGGGAGCATGACAACTAGCTCTGAGCTGGTACCTGCGTCTCCTACAAAAATGCATGCCAGGAAGTCTCGTCATCGTCGGAATAACAGCAGAGGGTCTATGAAAGACATTACCTCTGCTCAAATCTCAATCTACATATGAAGCATCACTGGACACCCAAACATCAGACAAACTTAACCCTGCTGGGCTTCATCCTACTGACCATGCACCCTATACTGGGACATTTAAATTTTTTGGACCTGCCACTGCAATCAGGGAGTATCAAAGTGAAGATGAAGCTGATGGCCAAGAGACCAGGTTAACTCATATGGAAAACATTAAGAAACGTCAGGAGTGTTGTTGCAGAAACTCTTCCACCTCTGCCACCAGGCACTCACCAATCTCAAAACACTCACCTGTAAGTAAACACTTACCAGCATCAAAACAGAACTCTTCATCCTATCAAGACAATAACATTAATGATGTCTGCTTTGGCTGTGATGGTGGTTGCAGTGATGCTACTTGTAGCAGCAAACGCTCATCCCAGGTCAGTGCAGATGTGGAGAGCACATGTGACCTATCCCCTCTGCCCAGCCCAAAACAGAACTTGGAAACTATGAGTGAAAAATCCTCTCTGGATATTGACCTCTAATCCCGACCTGAAACTGGGTCAGGTTCATGTTCTTGTTCACCAGTTACCTCCCCTGCTGACATACTGGAGGATCAATCAAATCTGGTGCAAGAAAAAGACTCAAATGAAAATTTAAATTACCCAATCAATAGCTCAGCCACTGAAAGTTGTCATTTAACATCTGGTCAACTTGAGGAATCTCTCCAAGACAGTCCTACTACCAACTCTAACAACATCCACAGTCTGTGCAACAATACAAATTTCAATAATCAACTTCTGGCTGTCAACTCTGGCTTTAAATGTGTACATAGCAGTCAGGATATGAGGGGACAGAAGAATAGAAGCCCCTCCAGAAGGATTCGTGAATCTGATTTGATGGAGGGAAGGAGTTATAAAAACATTAGAGGATACAATACGCTAGGAAATTTAGAGACCAACTGTTTCCAAAGGGGAATAGAAAAAAGAAATGAGTCACCAGAGAAGACCAATGCTCCGAAGAAGTTTAGAAATACAAAGGTTAGTATAGTAAAATATTGTATCAATGTTAAATGACCATTTTTGTTGTGTAGTTGTGTAGGTCTTATCTACACTGATCTTAGTAAAATCCTGACTTCCCTGTTACTTTGATCCACACTGTGTCAGTGGTAGTCTTCCAAAGTTGTAGTTTGATCATGACTCAAGTATTTATTCCACACAGTGTCAGCGGTGATAATCCCCATCTTGATAATAAAAAACATAACCATATAAATTTCATTGCACCAAAGGTTAAACACCAGTCCACTAATCAGGACTGAAATGCCAAAGTGTTCTTGTATCACATAGAATAATCATTTAATTGGTTCCAGGTCACTTCATCCCCTGGTCACTTCATCCCATGGTCATTTCATCCGCTAGTCATTTCATTCTCTAATCCATCAAATTATAATTGTAAAAAGTATGAAATTAACAATATTTCATATATTTATTTTTATTATTACACATTATAATATAATAATTATAATAAGTATAATAATAATAAATATAATAATTACTCATTAATAAATAAGAATAAAATATAATGTCAATGTAAAAATTGTTTTTGCTTTTTAATTGAAATCAAAAAGATAGGCTATTGATAGTAGGTACAGAAGAAGATCTTTTGATTCCTATTGCTGTACATTGTTCTTAATTTCTCGGCCAGTGTTGCATATGTCTTGAAGTCAGCATTTATTAGAATAAATAAAATGTTATATATTAGGGTTTGAAATGACACGCACATATTTAAGAAAAAAAGTTTGACAATGAAAGATAAAGTGAAAGATGGCAGTCAGGTGATACTTTATCTGCGATATGGTCATAAGTATTCTAACTATTCTCATCTCTCAAAAGATTTACACTACTTCCACCACAACTTGGCCTTTGATGATAATTTATGAGAGCAGAGTGGCATGATCATAATTATTCAAATTGTACTTCTATTTCTAAAAAGATTTTCCCCACTTCCACCATGCCTTGGCCTTTTGTCATTACATCACGCAATATGCACAGGATAATATTGACATCCCTACAACAAACAGAAACTATATAACTAAATACAAACCCTGCATTACAATATATAGGGGGAACACTATAAACACTATAATAACATGTTCAAAACATTAAAAAAAATATTCTAAATAAGAATATTTATATATTATATGAAATGAGTGCTTAAAGGCGAACCCTTAACAACAAAATTATACAATGACTAAAAACATTTTTAATTGAGAATGATCTGACCAAAGTGACAGGATGAAATAACCAGTCACAGTGTAATTGGACCAGCCAGTTATTAGCACCAAAATGATCATTTCCTGGTGCGGTCAGATTAAACAGACTCAAGTCTGTAAGGTTATACAGCCTCTTATGAATTTTAATCTTCAGCCTATATAGTTTGTTAGTGGGATACTTAAAAAATCACAGATGATAGATTTGTATGTTTGTATCATTTTTCTTATTTCATCTGGTTTGTAAAAAACAACACTTGAAATAAAAAAAACTGAAGGTGAAAATGCTCCTCATGAGTTATGAAAATATGAAATCAAGATTAATTTGTTAAATTTTAAATCCATGTCTTTTCAATTGTAGCAAGGATATCAAGGCAAATTATTGCAAATGTATGTAGGCTTTGCCCCTTCCCCCCCCCCCCCCCCACCACCCACCAAACAAGAGGAGAAGCAGTCTTTATAAGACATGTATCTAGAAACTTTCATTTGAACATGACAAATCTAAACGATTACATATTCCTTTGAATAATTATTGTATTTGCAATGTATGCAAATTTACTTTCTTCCTCTATGGGGGACATTGCCTGCCAAACTCCAGTTGGTGCCTTCTGGTAACTTTTGGGAGTTTACCCTCTTGAATGTTTTGAAAAGAGCTAACATTGTGAAACATCTTACAGTCACTGGCCTCTGCAGGCTAACTGGTGATATGCTAGTGGTTGTTTGGGGAAAACAATGAGCTGTGGTTCTTGCATGCTTGTCTGGTTTAAGGGCTGTGTTTGTCAGAATTTAGAGCTACTGCTGGAGTTGATCTGCTGCCTGTTCTGAAGACTTTTGAAGGGTCGAGCCTTTCTCATATGTGTTGGTTCCAAACTGGTGGTATCAAAAAGGATCTCTTGCCCCACTTCACTTTTGTGGATTAAACCCTAATGATGATACTTCCTTCCACCTCACAATTATTTGGCTATGTGAGAAAAATTGTCAGAAATGAAACATTCTATATTTTCTTGCCAAATGTTTTAGTGTTCAATGTACAGTGGATATGAAATAATAATAATAATCTTTGTTATCTGTAAAGACACTTGTCTTACAATTTGTGCATTACTTCAAACAAAACATTATAACTATAGAAAACCAAAATGTACATTCACACCAGACTCACTCATAATTTACCTGTGAAAAGTTTATATCAGATAGTTTCTGTGAAGTAAGTTTTCATTCACATAATACTTTGTTCTAGTTATCATCATTCATTATTTTTATAAGCTCTAGCTTGGGATTGCACTAGACAAATTGTTAACAATCTGGGCCAACTTAGGAAATGTTTTGACCATTTTCTGAGCCAGGAAATTATTTGATGAAATATTTTTAAAATCTTTAACATAATTTAGATAAATTATAAGTCTTGGGTTGATTTTGTTTTATATGTTTTCTTCAGAAATTTAGCATATTACCTCCTAGTTCAAACATCCTGCAGGATGACAGGTTTGAACCCAGGGCTATTGTAATGACAGCCAAAGCAAAGACCACACTGCTAAGAAGCCATACTTACTTAGTAGTCAGTTCTTCTCTTTAGATAAAATCTGTGAAGAAAACTGAGATTTTAGGTTTAAAGACAAATTTAGATTAGGTTTAAAGACAAATGTTAAAAAAATAAGTTCATCCACAGTGCATTCATTGATTATAACTTCAAACTAAATGACAACTGTATGTTTTGATCACACCATTTTGAACTGTCCCCACAGCACTCTGAAGATTCATGGTCCAAAGAAGAAGGAGATGTTAGTGAGGATGATGAATCAAGTAGCCACCCTCCCTGTCACCAGTCTCTCTCAACTCTCAGTTCTGAAGGTGTGTTGTCTGAGGAGGACATGACTAGCAATCGCTCTGGTCATCAAGATGGCAGTGGCGGTAATGGCTTGTTGTATACGGGCAGTGCAGAAAATTTACAAGCAGAGTTGACAAAGTTTACAAATATACCTGATGGGTTGTCCGACAGGGAGAAGACTGTCAGGAAGATGAAGAATAAAGTCAACTCCCCTGACAGAATATTTGAAGTAAGTAGGAACTATTAGTCTTGTTTGTTTTGGATGTACTTTCAAATTTGAAGATTATTTTCCAAACCTCCTGCAGGATGATGGGGTATGGCACCGGGCAAAGTTTGAACCAGGGATTATTGGAATAACAGTCCAGGGCGCATACCACGTGACCAGGCAGCCCTGCTTTCCATTCCAACTAATTGTCGATAAATAAATTTGAAAAACTAAATAAAATAAAAAAAGGCATTAACTTTGAACATCAAGAGGCTACACTGAAATGGCCTGGAACATATACTGCATATTTTTCCTCAAGTAAAAGCACATGTTAAAATGTGAAAGGTTGGGGTATACTAACTTGTGCCATCTCTACTTCTCTTTCATGAAAACTTTCCTTAAAGAGATGTACAGCTATGTCTGTTGTAGCGTACTGCTCAAAAGAAAATAGAAGAAATGTGGGGAAAAAGAAGGAAAACATTCATGCAGCTAATTAGAGAGTTTAAAAGCAAACACTGCCTCAGGTTATAGAAAAGAAAATTAAGAGGGCTAAAGTATAGGTGGGGGGGGGCATGGTGGCAGAGTGAGTGTTTCGCTTCTAAACAGAAGACAGTTGGTCACTTCACACACTTGTTAACCATCTGTCATAGAAACAAGGTGACCTTTATATCATCTGCCCCAGCATGGTTCAAGGTGACTGCCAAGGGCCTTGTGGTTTTAGGGGCCTCACACCTCCAAGGTTTATCTATTGCATGAAAGACGCGCATCTAGTAGAACAAAATCATTTGAAAAAAAAAATCTTCAATTTCTATAGCGCTGTTAACACACATAATGTAGGCTCAAGTTGTTGTGATAACATGGCTTAAAGAAAAAAGTTAAAATGACAAACCAATTTTTTAAAAGGTTTGAGCAGACAAGTCAAAATTTTCTTTTTGAGTGTAATGAAGCATGTTGCTTGTCTAAGGTCAATGCTTGCATGCACTGAAAAAAAAACCCTCAACTTTTGAGGAAGAAACTTGGCAAAACTAGAAGTGTTTAGCCCAAAGCAAGGCTCTTAGAGGGTCACATGGAGTGATCAGTTCACTAAGGTACAAGAGCATATCTTTGTTCTAAATGCAAAAATGACAAAGTATGGCCACCCTGTAGTTGATCTTGTACTCACAGAAAGCCAATCAAGTGTATGCTAGAGTCTACAGAATCTCATGTTGTTTTGTTTCTGAATTCACTGCAGCTTATCAGTTTTACATGCTGGCATTGCATTTTATTAGTTAAGCCAGAAGAGTATGAATGCCAAGCAAGCTTTTTTGTTGACACACTTGTCAAATATGGTAGAATCTTGCCTAATATGTGCAGCTGCAGACAGAGAGGCCTACAGATACAGTTGATTCAAGAAAACTCTAAGATTGCGAACTACATGTTATGCAGATTCAACAGTGGATATTTAATCACATCTGTCTCTTCTGCCAGTCAATTCATGTGTATTTTTTTTTCATTATCTGCCTCATCAGCAGCAGGGTGGGGGAGGTTAACACACTTGTTAACCATATGTCATTATGTATGAGCTGCTGTCTCTGTAAACTTGGAAAAATTTAAGTAATTTTGCAGTCAAATAGCTGTGTATAAAAAGTATGAATAATGTCAAATATTTTTTATTATTCACTATTAGCTCTAAGTAACTCTAATTCTGCTTCACTTAGTAACTATATTTTTATTTCATTTTAGAAATCTGATACAGAAACTAGTTCAAGTTCTGATGAATGCTCTGACATGACTGTCTCATCAACTATACACAAAACCAGATCTCTAGAAACTAGTACACACTGGTAGTAGTTTTTCTCTTAGTTCTATTTCCTCCAGACAGAAGTCATCAGTTCTATCACTTACAATTAGTCTGTTCAGTTGTTCAGTGAACTGTGCTAGATAAACATCATTCGGACATCGATACAGATGGTTAGACAACCATTTACAATGTTTTGTTTGGACATCCATCAAGTTGGATAGACTACCATTTACGCTGTTTCGTCATTTGTTTAAATCAAGCAGTAAACTAGTCCTGTGACGTCATGGATTCAAAATTTCACTATAACAAAATCATCTTAAAATGCAAAGACAGCATCTTTGAATTGCATTACTTGGTGAATGTAACAGTGCATCAAACTAATGTTTTCACTGCTCTTGGTCTGAGACCACCATCAATTGCACAAAAAGGGATTTTCATTTATCATTGTGCACCATCTGTAGAAATGAGGACCTTTATGGAATGCATTCGTTTAAATCTGAATTGAAGTCATGTAACAATTAGGATTTTCATTCTCACTGATTGTTGATCTCAAATTTAAAAAACTTAACAATTGACGTCACCACTACAGCAAGTAAGGAGAAACAGAATTTCTATGAAAAATGTCTTAATTGTATATCTTTACACTTAAATAAATAAATTATTGCTTTATTATAGCGCTAATTTCATGCCTATGGCATCCTCATAATGCTATGGTCCAATCTGATTCGTGATCCAGTGAGGGGGGAGGGGGTATCTGTGAGAAGGTTTTCCGTGCTGCCTTTAGGCGCTCAGTAAACACAACTATGCCTTAGTTGAGTGTCATATCTGGAGCCCCCTTCATAGGTAGCCAAGCCAAGTTCAAGCGTACTTAGCCTCTCGACCACGCTTCCCACTTAGAATAAACTTTAATTGTATATTTTTACACTTAGAATAAGCTATTCAATTAGTTGGGCTACCATACACAAACTGTCTATCATTGCCACAGATACATCAAGACTAAAAGAGTTTTGATTTCCCTACTTATGCTCATCTTCTTTTCATTGATGCGAATATATATTTTTTTGTGTGGCATGATTCTAACTATCTTATACTAATAGTAAAACTTTAAATGTTTATGTAAGCATCACCTCACCATATCCTGATTGTATTATGCTTGTCACATATAGAAAAAGTAAAATGCATTGCTATTAGGGAAAATCATATTATAATGATGGCAAATTGGTGCATTTTCTGCCAATAGAAACTTGATCTAAACTAAATAAAAGCATACACTAAATCAATGAATCAAAATTTGTCATTTTATATCAGATTTGTCAATGGTTTATACAAGTCTAGAATAACTTTTCAAAGCTAACTCTGAGCCATTGATGCATTGTCTGGAGGAGGATGAGCAGTATTTTTTTAAACTTTATTTTTGTTGTTTAATGTCCATTCTAACAGTTCTGTGAACTCATCCTTTCTAAAACTACCAGCTGTTTCAATTGAACTAACTGCTTACTGTTTAATAGGTTTTTTAAAAAAATTACATTATTAATTATTTTGATCTAAATGAGATTTGATCAAAGGACATTAGTACCTTTAGATTCTAATTTTGAAATGTATTTAGTTAAATTCTGCTCCAAATATTAGTGATTTTCACACATTTTTCCATTTCTCTGGACCTATTTTTCTATTTCTAGTATAAATAATCAATTTGAACAAGTCTATGTGAATCTTGTGCATATGAAATTTACCTTCCAAAATCCCCCTTAACCCCCCTCCCCCGTTTTTTTATATAGTTTTATCAGGGGAGTCAATAATATTTAAACTTCAATGAGTTACCAAAATCATTGTAGATCAGTTTAATAATTAGTACTGTATCCACTACATCTGTGGTGATATAGTGATTTTGAATGGTGGTACTTCATGTGGGGATAGAGCCAATGATAGAATCATCAGATGTTTGTGAGAACATTTGGAAATAAAACTAAGTGGGCCTGTGAAGAAAGGCTTCTAAGTGTATGATGCTCATTTCCTTGCTATATATTTTTAATTTATTTTTAAAGTGAATTAACTTTTGCACTAATGATTTATTTCCTTATGCTAAACTCAGTCTAGCTTCAATTCATTGTGATTGACCTATAAGTAGGCCATCTCTATAGTCACTTTCTCCACTATGTAGTTTTATTACTTCTTTCATCTTAGGGAATCCTATTCAATATGTCATTTATTAAATGGCTTCACTTCTGAAATAATTTATATGTCTGGTAATTATTAATACCAAATCTCAGAGATCAGCTCCAACAGCAGAAATTATACCATCAACAACATTTTAATACTATTAATATTTTTAATTGTATCAAGTCTTACAACATTGGCAAGATGTTACAAATCATACATTCAACAGTGATGTGCCTGGCTGTCTGAAATTGCGTGTTTTTATCTCTCATTGCACTTTGTTTTAAAAGTTTTTGTACCAGACTCTCCAATGAGACCAATTTTTTTTTATACACTAACTTCCTTCTATTGTCTAAAGGCATTAACTGATACTTCTAAACAAAGATATTTATTTTCTCTCTTTGTTCACTTTTTTTTCTCTTTCTTTACTTTTGGTATATCTTCCTTTTCTTGTTTACATTTAAGCTATGGAATGTGATATTTTTCTTTGGGTGTTTCTTTTTCTTTGATTTAGAATCATCTATTTCTGACATCTATTTCTGACATCAGCACAAATTTTAGGACATTCTCCCCTTATGAGTATTTTATTGCTAAGCTCTTTGTTGTGTCTTAACATTTAGTGCTGAATTCACTACTTCTATAGTGATATGTCAAAGGACTTTGTTAGGCGTTACTTGTTTACAATATCAAATTAGGCAGATAAAAGTTTATTTTTGTTTTTGTTTTGTGTATTTTGATTAAGTTTTATATAATGACAATAATGTCATAGTAAAAACAAAAGAGTTTGATATGAAATGAAAACAGTTCGGTTAGGGTTCATAATGCTAGTGTCTTTGGAGACAATCAAGTTTTGTTTATCAAGAAGTTTTGGACTTAATTATTTATATCTAAAAAAAATTTAGAAAAAAAAAATTATCTAAAAAAAAATAAATTTTTTTTAAATTTATCTAAAAAAAAAATTTAGAGAAAAAAAATTATCTAAAAAAAAAAAAAATTTTTTTTTAATTTAGAAAAAAAAAATAAAAAAAAAAATTTTTTAGAAATTTATCTAAAAAAAAAAAAAAAATCTAAAAAAAAAAAATTATCTAAAAAAAATTAAAAAAAATTTATCTAAAAAAAAAAAAAAAATTTAGAAAAAAAAAATTATCTAAAAAAAAAAATTATCTAAAAAAAAAATTATCTAAAAAAAAAATAAAAAAAAAATTTATCTAAAAAAAAAAAATTTTTCTAAAAAAAAATTAAAAAAAAAAATCTAAAAAAAAAAATTATCTAAAAAAAAATTAAAAAAAATTTATCTAAAAAAATAAAAAAAATTTATCTAAAAAAAAAAAAAAAATTTATCTAAAAAAATTATCTAAAAAAAAAAATTATCTAAAAAAAAAAAAAAAATAAAAAAAAAAATTATCTAAAAAAAAATAATTTTTTTTTAATTTATCTAAAAAAAAAATTTAGAGAAAAAAAATTATCTAAAAAAAAAAATAAATTTTTTTTAATTTAGAAAAAAAAAATAAAAAAAAAAATTTTTTAGAAATTTATCTAAAAAAAAAAAAAAAAAAATCTAAAAAAAAAAAATTATCTAAAAAAAATTAAAAAAAATTTATCTAAAAAAGAAAAAAAAAATTTAGAAAAAAAAAAAATAAAAAAAAAATTTATCTAAAAAAAAAAAATTTTTCTAAATAAAAATTAAAAAAAAAAATCTAAAAAAAAAAAAATTATCTAAAATAAATTTTAAAAAAATTTATCTAAAAAAAAAAAAAAATTATCTAAAAAAATTATCTAAAAAAAAAAATTATCTAAAAAAAAATTATCTAAAAAAAAAAATAAAAAAAAAATTTATCTAAAAAAAAAAATTTTTCTAAAAAAAAATTAAAAAAAAAATTTTTCTAAAAAAATAAAAAAAAAAATAAAAAAAAAAATTTAGAAAAAAAAATAAAAAAAAAAAATTATCATAAAAAAAAAAATTTTTTAGAAATTTATCTAAAATCTAACAAAAAAAAAATTATCTAAAAAAAATTGAAAAAAAAAAAAAAAAATTATCTAAAAAAAATTGAAAAAAAAAATTATCCAAAAAAAAAAAAAATTTATCTAAAAAAAAAAAATATCTAAAATAATTAAAAAAAAAATTATCTAAAAAAAATAAAAAAAAAAAAAAAAGATTTATCTAAAAAAAATAAAAAAAAAAATTATCCAAAAAAAAAACAAAAAAACAAATTTATCTAAAAAAAATTATTTAAAAAAAAAAAATTTAAAAAAAAAAAATTATCTAAATAAAATTTAAAAAAAATAAATAAATAACTAAAAAAAAATTTATCTAAAAAAAAAATAATAATAATAAAAAAGAAAAAAATATTAAAAAATAATAAAAAAATAATAATAAAAAAAAAAAAATATTTAGATTAAATGTTTGAACCACCAACACACTTGATTGTCTCATTATATTGTTGGCATTGCCTCTGTGTTCATTTTGTTAGTTGAAATTAGTTGTTAGAATACTCAAGACACAGCGAAAAAGTTACCATCAACATGTACATCTAGGCCTGACCACAGTATGAAATGCTAAGAAGATTGTCAAAAACTAATAGTCAAATTGTATGAAATAATTGCTTCTTGGTAGAATGAGATGTTACTAAAATCTTGATTTTTTCCCCTTTTCTATTATAAAAAAAAAAGACAATTATACATATTTTTATCTATCAGTATTAAACTTAAAAGACTTAAATTTGTTTTGTATATCAATTTTCATTATGCCATCATCTCTAAATGGAATTATTCTCTATCTGAAAAACAATATTTTGTCATAGAAACATTTATTACTGCATAAGCTGAAAAAAAAGTTAAATTTTGTATATTACAATATCTTATTAATTTTACTAATGAATTTTTTTATTTCAGTTTTTCTGTGTCTTTTTACTCTTCTTTCATACATTTGTAAGTGTTTATTTCTTTGTATAGATCCTTTTATTTATTTTAACACACACATTGCTTCGTTTGTCTGGAACTGGTCTTAAAGTTTACCAGTGACATTTGTATTACATGTCCAGATTATAATTGTTTAATTTGGCCACATAGTTTTGTCACTATTCCATTCATTAGACAAACTCAAGTTTTGCTGGATAAAACTTGCTTCATCAAAACATTGGTTTCACTGGCTGGACTATCACCTTGATTCTACCTCTTATTGAAAAGAGTTCATGTTATTTTATGCTTTTGTTTGACTTGGCACTCTCAAATATACAAAACATTAATGACAGGAAAATCATGAAACAATTGTTTTATTTTTGCCATGTCTACTACTGTTGTTAAAATTTTAGGGGAAGGGGGGAGGGGAACAAAAATGTCCTCTGAGGACCTCTAATTTTTTTTTATGTTTGCTTTTTGGTTTGTTTTATTTACATTTAGTTTGTCTTGCTTCTCATTTTATAAGTCTGAAGAAAGCAAACAAGCTGAGTGAACATCTGTTTAATACTTATTTTTTACAAATTATATTTGGTAGCACTTTTTGGCGTTTTTTTTTTTTTTTTAAGCCTTTCCTGTTGACTAAGTTTTAAATTTGCTGTGTGATTAGTACATTTAAAAAAAAACAACAGTTTTGTATATGATATTATATTACGTTATTATTCATAATTGTTACTAATCCATTTTTTTATTACATTCAAACACTTGTACATTGACAGTAGAACTCTTTTGTGTTCTCCTGATTCCTACGATCATTCTAGTGGCAGCCATTTTATTTTGTTGTTATTTGTAGGACTATGATTCAGTTGTTATTGTTGTCAATTAGTGCTGCAAATGGTTATTATGATTTGTGTGTATATGGTTTTAAAATCTTTTATAATTATTCTAAAGACAATCTGAATAATGCTTCCCATTAATAAATGATGGGTTTCTAGGTATTGAACTTGACTTGTTATAAACTAATACTTTTTTAATAGGCCTGTAAGCTAATAAACTAGAAATGATTGAATTTAGTTGTGATGTCTTTTTTTCATTTCATTTAAGAAATGTGCATTCTAAAAATAAAATAGACCCCATGTTTTAGAAAGTAATTCAGAGACATTTAGGTGGGGTAGCTAGGTCTTGTATTCCTTTTTAGCATTAAAGAAGCTACATGTATCACATAAATAAGCTAAATACAAATGTGAAGGTAACTGCTGAACCAATGCATTAAAGAAGTTGATAACCGTCTTGCAAGTACCTCTTTCACTCATGCTGCCTACAAATAAATGACGTCTACCAACCTGTGGTTGTCACCACTATTTTGAATAGTTCTTCAATCAAAGGTGCCTCCACTCTAAAATAGGCTTACTTTGAAAGGACCACCTTACAAATATAACTGTACCAGTGACTGTCATATAGCTATGGACTAGGCCATGGCAAATCTAAACAGCCACCGTAAGAGTGAAGCAATAAAAAATGATCATCTCCTCATGAACTCAATGACCTCTTTGGCGCACCGCAACAAACACATCACCATCACATCTCTGAGATCCAGACTGCGGCCCGTCTCCTCCTTCCTGGTGAGTTGGCCCAGCACGCTGTCAGTGTGGTAGCCAAGACCATCACCAAGTACACCAACAGCAAAAAAGCTTTGTAACACTAAGTCCAATAAAAGCCTTTTCATTGAACACATGCGATGTTTTAGCGCCTTTTCTTGTTCCCAATGAGATAATTCTCTATCCGATCGAGTCTCTTTTGATTTATCCACGTCATACTCTGTTAACAAAAAAATAAAAAACTTGGTTCGAACTCTACAAATAGAACTTTCCCCAAATGAAAATTATAGATCTATTGTATTATTATATTTGTCGAATGTCAAACACACACAAAAGGCCTTCTTAAATGTTGATAGATATTTTCTCAAACATTAGATATTAGTAAATTTATTTGAAAAAAAATGTGTAGCCACTTCGATGTCTTTGTTAAAAGATGGAAGGTCAACTCTTTTTTTTTTAAAGCTTATATCAACTCACTCTGTATGCCTGGTAAAAAGCCTGTACACGTTAATTCTCACATATATTTCTAATCGCTTAGAATTATTATTAGTCTTTAAAAATCTAGATCTATTACAAATTGGATTACATGACTAATACAAAAATATTGATACAATTACTCTAATAATAAGCTTTATTTTTTTAAATGATTTTTTCCCCTTTTTTTTTTCATGTGACACTTCCCCACCCCAACACGAATTAGGTCAATGTCATCCCTATTTCCCTCGTTTAGCACAGTGTAATAAGTTAAATCACGTGACAATAACGTGTCTAGTCTACAGGGTATTAAGGTCAACGACTTCTCCCTTAAAAAAAAATAACTTTGTAATTGTTACACTTTTTGAAATGGTCATACACATTCCTCTCACATTCCTCAATGTTTCATCTAGACTCGGCCAGCAAAATGTCTCTTCTAACACAGTTTTTCCAAAGTGTGGTAGCCTACGCGAATCCCAAGGGATGCAGAAAGAGTTTGAACAGAGTGCGCGTTGCATTGCATTATTTATGATGTTTTAAAATACTTATTTATTTTGTTCAGTTAATACATTAACTTAAAAGTTAATAACTTTTTAATCACATTTTATTGATTTAATACTAAAACATCGAATGTAGAGTGAAGAATGTTAAGACTAGAAAGCGAAGATAAGAATGTAGAGATGAAAAAATGGAGATATGAATGTTAATATGAGAATGTGAATATAAGAATGTGGAAATGAAATTGTGAAGATAAGAATGTGAAGAAATGTGGAGAAAAATGGCATCTGCATCTGAAAAACGCGAAACAACTTAAAAAGACAAAGGCATAGCCCTCAACAAAAAAAAAAAAATTCAGACCGACACGCTCCCTGGTCACTGCCACATTCTTATGTGTGTGAATCTTGGACGCTGACTGCGGAACTAGAGAGGAAGATCCTATCAATGAAATTGAGATGGTAAATATTTAATATACAAGGATCCTAGGCATCTCATACAAAGACAGCATCACAAAAGAACCGATAAGAATTAGGATCACAACGACGATTGGACCCCAAGACAACTTGCTAACAACTGTAAAAAAAACAACTCAAACTAAACTTTATGGCCATATCACAAGGTCCAATTTCTTGCAAAGACCTTCCCTTATTAAACAGTACCATAAAAAAAGAAAAAGGCAGATAGAGAAAGCGATGGGACTCTGGGAAGACAACGTAAATGAATGGACGGGCCTGTAATTCAAAAAAAAATTCTAGCCAAGGCAAAAGAGAGGAATGGAGAAAGATGGTCGAAAGATCATGTGTTGTATCCCAGCGGTCAAACAGTCTAGGGCACGTGTACTGCTTGGTCTCTTCAATTATTAATTTTTGTTCTGCCTTTCTTAGTTCATCATTGAACCAAAACATGATTTTGTTCATAAGAAATAATTTCATTTGTTCGTATCTGTGTGTGTGTGTGTGTGTGTATTTGTGTTTATGCGCATGTGTGTGATGATCCTATATAATCAAATGTTTCAAGTCGCCATGTCGACACGTGTATTTTGGGTCGTGTTTTTATTATCATGTGCTATAGGCTAGGATTTTAGTGCATGAGTTTCACTCGCGTGGCTAGCATTTAGAAACTAGCTGTGTTGTTGTACATTAAACTTGAAAAAAGGTGACTAGTCAAGCACTGTTATTTCACATAGTGTTTTTCATACTGTATCCGGGGATCTCAAGGTTCCACGTGACGAAGGAAGTTCCACACAAAGATGAAAACTATACTATTAAAATAAATTCTTCTCTAAAAGCCAGTTTATACAATAGGATAACTTCAAAAATAATCGACTCGTCCCTTACTACTGTTTAGTATGTCTATTACTATTCTATAAAGACCTTCACAAAAAAAAAATTGCGCGTTTTTAATGTTATAACATGCTTAGTGCACTAGGGTCCAATCTCATTTATAGAATAATGGAATGGGCAAAGGGAATACATGTGTATAAGAATGTTTCCAAACTAACTTAGGGCGCTCAGTTAAAGGAATGGACCTTATTCGCCAATCGTAAACAAACAATATTTAGCCACGTGATTCTCTATCTCTTCTATACAAATTACGTAATACACACAGGCTGACAGTTTTTTCAATATTTTATCAATATTATCACGTGGCTAAATGTTGTTTGTTTACGATTGGTAAGTGAGGTCCATTCTATTCGACTCAAATTTTAAATCCTTCGAAAAAACAAATTCCTGGTGCATATTAAGAATGACCTCGAGCTGCTGAACTAAGCGGTGTGTATGACTACTTCGAAGTCACACAGTCTACAATAGAAATACACGTCTTCTTATTTTATTGTGATCTCTACGGGCAAGCTGTTCAGTTTATAACCGATGTAAATGAACTGAAAACAACTTAACTATAATTTAACTGTAATTTTACTATCAATATTTCAAGAACTAGACTAATTTAACATTGCTACTTTCTCTTTACAGACCATTGAAAAGACTAGCCAGAATTTCTCGAAAATTTTATACTTTCTTAGAAGCATGTCCAGATTTGAGTTAGTGGAGGCCCCTACATTTTTTTTCTGAAGCTTTAAATCCACGCTTTAAAAATAATACTTAGATCTAAAACTTTGCCATATAGTAGAAAATAGAAATAAGAATACTAATAAATTGAATCTCATTTCTCAAGCAAATTTCATTGTGCTAATTTTAGTTTTAAAAAAATAAATATATTTGTGAGTTTGTGTAGTACAGCCGTAAATTCGGAGCTCGGGATAGGGGGTGCGAGCTCTTGACTAAATGGGGGAGGCGGAGCAAGTCATTTTCTTTTTCAAGTGAAGAAAAAAGAAAGTAATATTTTTGTTCTAGTTATCAATCCATGTTTTGTTATTAACCAAGCCAAATGACATTTCATGTATTACAAATGTTTTTATTTAAACTTCGTTTCATCTTTTAAAAAGAAAGAGCAATTCGGGTGCTGGTCCTTAAAGCGTGTGTAAAGATGCGGATGGGCTGAGTGTATTGTGTAGACAAATGGCTTTGTGTGGGTGAATGCAACAACACGCTGGATAAAGAGTATGATTCTGATAGCGGTTAGTACATATAAATGTGAAAGAGATGGTACATGGGTTGACCATTCTAGATTGCTTGAATGTGAACGACGACTATATCAACACTTCCCAATGAAGTACAAACTTAGATTTAGTTACAGATCAGCCGATTCACATATACTAGTATCTCATTAAAACCGATGACAATAGAGTAAATACACCCATACACATAGTACTCGGGCGCCTAGGCTAATACTGCAATTTATGTAATAATATTTTAAAGTATAACAATTTGTCAACAGACCTAATCATTACCAGTAACAAGAACCAAAATAAATAAAACAGAAAAAATAATATCCCCTTCATACTCTATAACAGAGGTTCTCAAACTTTTTTGATCCGGGGACTCCTTTCAATAGTCAAAATTTGCCCTCGAATCCCAAAGTGACAAAGCTACAGAACTACATAGTAGATAATTTTTAAAATGTAGAAAAAAAAGTAAAGGGGAAGGATTGATTTATGAAATTGTAACTTTTGTTAAAAGTAAGTTTTAAAATAATGACTTGGATAACTGTCACGAGATTTTAGGAGTGTATTTGTGTCCGCGTCAATGTTTTTATAAATAGCAACTGCAAATTTCAACGATCACAAATTTCTAGTCCTTTTTTTTTTAATGTCATGAGATTCTTGGTGGCAATGTATCCAAATAAAAGACGGGAAATCAGCCAACAACTTTGTACAATGATCCATAATGCAGGGTATAAAATTGGAATTATTTTTGAAACCAGAATCTTTCATATCATTGTTCAAACATTGGTTGTAAGTTCCTCTTTTTTGTGTGTGTTTTCATTGTGTGTGTGTGTGTGTTGATATCTCAATTAGCTGCTCCTGCATTAGTATGGAGTGATCTGTTATTGGGATATAGAGTTTGTCTACGTGCTAAAGAGTTCAATAGAGAGTCCAATAGGGTATATCAGGTGAAGAGTGTCTTCAAATCTGTTGCTTAGGTCGTCATAAAATAGTTCGTAAAAGACAATAAACAATGAGATGGGCGAGTCGATTATTATTCGAATTATCTGATCGAATTAACTGGCTATCAGCGAAGAAATTATTTTAATTGTAAACTATTTTTTTCGGACCTCCATACGGTCGTATGCGGACCACAGTTTGAGAACCACTTCTTTATAAACAAACAAAATCCCGCTCCTAATAAAGACCAGCTTAGCACTCGAACTTCTGGCCCACATAGTCTCCCCTGAATAAAAAAATGTTAACAACACAATTCTCATGTCTTACAATAATAAACAACTTGCACACAGTCTCACATCTTACACCCCTCTCTCCTGACATACTGTACTAGTGGAGAGGCTTTTACAAAACTTATATTGACTCTGTCCGTCTGGAAAAAAAATCTATTTTCTGATCAAGTTGAAACTTCACTACTGGAATTCTGTCTCCCCGCGCCTTCGATATGGGGTCACGGAGGTCACGGTCTCACGCGTGACGGCTGGGGGATTGGTGGTCTCAGGATTCGAGACCAAGATCGTCTAGACCAGGGGTTCTCAACCTTTGGGGGTCGATTGACGATTTGCCAGGGGTCGCCTAAGACCATGGATGTGGTGTGCTTTTACTGAGGCCCTAGGTTCCATGAGAAACGCAAAGGAAAGATGATAATGATGATAGACCATAGTATCACTTATGATCTAATGGGGTGTTTCTTCCTAGTCACGTCGTGGTTGTGTTTACATCTCACCCCGTACTTAGTTTTTGTTTGTTTAGAGTGGGTATCTGAAGCGTTTTATGACAATATTTAGTGGTTTTAATTTTTAATTAATTAATTAGCGCCAAACTATAATTTGTTAATATTTTAATAATAGGAAAATCTAAGATATACATCTTTTTATAATTTCACTTAAAAAGATAGTTAAACAATTGACAGATGGTTCGGAAGCGTTGGTCTATAGGTCATATAGGTCATACACTGACATTACTAAAGCTATATGCTCAGAGCATTCAGGTGATCAAACCTAGAAAAAAAACAGTAACGCTTTCATCCACACCCATCCCTTTCTGCCTTAAAATAAACAGGCTAGAACGCTAAACGGTGGAGAGTTGACCATTAGTTTGTGTTGGATTGTTCAGATAGGCCTAGTCTAGCGTGTAGTCGGTGTCTCGATATGTCGACTAGTTGCTATAATGATGAAAAGACTGCCGTCTCCTTGTGCATACTAGGGTTGATTGTCTAGCGAATAAATAGCACAACTGAAGGTCAAGGATAATTATAGATCGACTATAACACAGGCCAAATTTGTCTTACCCCATCCTTTCATTGTTACTTGCCAAGTAGGCCTACAATGTCTTGAGATCTATTTCGTCTACGCATTTTTTAAACTTTGCTGTAACATTTCGTATAAAGTAACTTACTGAATTTCTAAAAAATGCAAAAACATTATAGGGCCTAATACATGTAGGCCTATACAACACACATTTTAATAATTCTTATTATGTCATTGATATGCATAATATATCAGGAACTATCGGTATATGAAATACATAAGTTGAACTAATAGCTGAAGTTTATAAAAAAAAAGGGTATAACAATGCCAATGATTCAACTACTTATATATATATATATATATATATATATATATATATATATATATATATATATATATATATATATATATATATATATATATATATACCGGTATATATTCGCGCGTGTGTGTGTTTGTGTGTGTGTGTGTGTAGTTTACAACCAGCCTTTTTTTTTATCTTGCAAGATCGTTTGTAAACATCGTATTTCTGGATTTATTGGATATAGATTTCACAAAAAATAAATAAAATAAAATAAAAAAAAAGAACTTCCATTCAAATAGATTAACTGGGTTTAGACCAAATATGCTATCGTTTGTTGCATCAGTACTTTTGACAGAGGCTAGTTGGCTTATACTGCCTACATCTCAATGGTAAAGTGACATTGAGATATACCAAAAAAAAAACAACAACTAATTCTTTAATACGCTTAAAATAATTGAACTATTCATACATTTATTCAGCTGACTTTAGCATGTTATATATTATGATATTAGCAGTTGAAAAGTAATGGAAATAACAAGGCCTAGCCTCTGTAAACACGCCACAGAGTGACTTTTTGAAAAGTAGATCGAGATTCGGAACAACCCCATTACAACCAAAAATGTTTAAGATACAATTCCATTTTATTAACATGAACAAGAAGAGAAAAAACTAACAGAAGACTGCCAACACACTAATAACACGTGAACACACTAAACATTTGAACAAAGGAGACTACAAGAACCCCCCTCCCCCCAATTGCGGTAATACCATCAATTATTTTATCAAAATGCAGGGGAGGGGGAAGTTATACCGACTCACGTGTGCAGTGTGATTAGGGCTAGCCACTATTACGAAAAACCTGATTGAAACAAACCAAACCACTGGTAGGCCTATACAGCTTGGGATCAACATTAAGAGGTTTGATATAGTGTAGCGCTGTGTGCTACAAACTACCTAATGGTCGCATACGCCGTCTCCTTATTTTTCCACAGGGTGACCCACAAAACCTTTCCCACGTTTGGGTATAGCTGCAAGGCAGCAAAGGTTTGAGTTCTGTTTTCCGTCTGCTAGGTGGGTAGCAAACCAAGGTTAATGAAAACAGTTCCGCAGATTCAATATTTGTGCCACACGTGAAAATCAAGAAATACATAAGAAACTGCTCTTTGCGAAACCTTTTACAATGATATTTCAAGAAAATTAACTAATTAATATTTAATGTTGGAAGGACTACTTCATAGAACAACAAATTCCTATATGAAGCATTATATTCATAGCAACGGAGGATAAGCCTTAAAAAAACAACAACATTTCCAGTGTGTTTAGTGATTCCAGCAATACATATAAATTGTTTTTTTTAATTGGTTTAAATTTCAATATAAATGTTTGTTTTATATTTTTCGGATGTTTCTTGAGAGTTGAAGATAATTACTTCCTAGTCCAAACCTACCGCAGGAAGACGGGAGATGGGAGTGGGCAGGGTTTGAACCCTGGACCATTGATAAATCTTGAACGACAGTCCAGCGCGCAAACCGCACGACCAGGCAGCCAGCAATAGTTCTATATGACTTCAAATGTAGGTTTAAAATTTTCACTCTTCAACTAACAACATTTAGAAATTATTTTTAAAAAATGTTTATGGATTTGCAAAAAATTTGCAAGTTAAGCAATGGGTCTACCGAAAACCAGAAAAAATGGCAAGGGGTCTACGAGACAAAACAGTTTGGGAACCACTGCTTTACATCTTCTGCTTTAATCACATAAACTCACTCTCAAATGATGAATTGAATGGGAGATAGGTGTGAAATATAATCATGTGTGTGACCAGATGTATACAAATCATTTAGAGAACAGAAAAATTGCATTCTACGTGGATTCCTAGGACGCCCCTGCTGAGTCCACCCAACTCTAATGGGTGCCTAACATTAGTTGGGGAAAGTAAAGGCGGTTGACCGTTGTATTGGTCATATAAAACCCTCGTTGAAACAGTCGGCCATTGAAATAGATGATCTTTAACATCATCTACCCCTCCCTATCAATAGCAAGGTCTGAAATGGGTAGGCTACCTATGAGTTGTTTTGCAATTTAAGATTGAATGACACGTTTCATTAACTAAGTTGCAAAACTTTTTTTTTTAAGTTTTATTTTCATTGTCCTCCTTTTTAAGGCTTTGTCCTTCTTTCTGTGCTCCTTGGACTTGCATGTATATAGTGACCCTAATCTAGCCGGACATCTTATAAAAAAGGACCAAAGTCTTACGTAACAATCTCTTATTTACTTCTACTATAATGAATTGGGTTGCTAAAAGAATACTTCTTATTTTATCTTATGAATTACAGACGTTTCTCAAAAATATAATTACGTCCTTATCAAATACATGTGTTAATCTAGTTACGCATGTTAATTAGGGACAACCGCTAAACTCTTCCCACCGTCACCATATTGTAGTAACTTTAGTGGCGGACTGAAAGGGTTAATGTGTGTGCGGCCTACTGACATACATTACTCATGCCAATCACACAGGTCTAGGGCTGTTGAATAAGGGGACAGTACTGCTAGTGCACGCAAGTA
This sequence comes from Biomphalaria glabrata, assembly GCF_947242115.1. NCBI lineage: Eukaryota > Metazoa > Mollusca > Gastropoda > Planorbidae > Biomphalaria > Biomphalaria glabrata. Next base: position 90,189,434 of record NC_074711.1, read on the forward strand.
TGACCTGTGCTGAGGTCATGTGACAGATAGCCTTTACGGGGGAGAGACTCAGTGTGTAAAGAAAGGACAGTTGAGTCCAAGACAGCAAGAGAAAGACTGTGCAGTACCTTGAGAGTCTCGAAGATGTAGCTGTGAGAGCTAGAGAGACTTGTAGGGATTAGTTAGGCAGTTCTGTTGTGAAGAAAAGCATTTCAGTTAGTGTAGCCAATTGTGTTTATTGGCTGTTGTTGATGTAATTTGTCATTAAACTGCCACTTTGTTTATTGAAGCTTTTGTAGTCAAGTTGTTTTAGATGTGTTGTGTTGTTGGCAGTGTTTGCAAAAGGCCTGATAGAGAAGATCGTAACAATATAAACACACACACATACACAATCCATATTAAGGCTAATTAAGGCCACCAAGTGAAAAAAAAAATAAGAGAAAAGTTTCGCTAAATACTCAGAACGTGCGAAGTGTTCCTTTAAGGAAAAAGTTTGGGAAACACTGCACTAGAGACACAATAGCGCTGACTTTTATCTAGGTTTTCTTTCAGTGGACAGTGACTTGAAATTCCCATCGCTTAAAAATTAATATATGAACAAGAAAATAAAAAAAAAATACTTAAAAAAAAAAACTACAAACTTTTTGTTGTTTGTTTACGATTGGTGAATGAGGTCCATTGGGGAAGGGGAGGTGGAGTATTTGAAAATCCCCACGGAACCCCCTCCCCCCATAGGGAGGGCACCCAAATTAGTGTGTTTTTTTATATAAAAAAAATAAATATTACGCAAAATGCGGAGGCCTCAAAAGAGGTCAAGCCCTGGGCCCCCCAACGATGAAAAATTCCTAGCTACGCCCCTGGTGGCCGCCTGTTTGAGCGATATGCACTTCAATGCTCGTCGTCAATGACGTCATCCCCCGACGTCACGCATGAGGTTTGGCCTGGAATGAATGATCTTCATTTCGAAAGAAGTGTCCGAAACTTTAAAAAAAAACCCACATCACTTACACAATAGACCTGTTTTTTACAAAGCGTATACCAAATCTTGTCTGTCTGGTAAAAAGTTTGAACACGTCATTTCTCCCATTCCCGTTCTTGGATCAAGTTGAAACTTTAGCACAATTATTCTTTGGCGAAGAAAATACATGAATCAATAACAAATTTGTACTGGGGAGGGGGGCGTGGTGGCATATTGGTTAAGCGCTCGGCTTTGTGAAGACTGGGATTTTGAATTTCGGTCCTCCCAAATCTAATGGTGACCTGACTTAATTTGGGAAAGTAAAGGCGGTTGGTCGTTGTGCTGGCCACATGACACCCTGCTCGTTAAAAGTTTGCCATAGAAACAGATGACCTTAACATCATCTGCCCCATAGATCGCAAGGTCTGAAAGGGAAACTTTCCTTTTACAATATTGAAATTTATAGTTGCGAATGTGGAGTTCTTCCCCATACCCTAGAAAAGCTTTTTAAAAGTATTTTCATATTTAGCCTTTTTTATGTTCCTATTCTTGTCCAGATAGTGTAAAGCTTTTGATAGTGTCGACAGAGAATCTATCTGGACTGTAATGAGACATTATGGGATCCCCAATAAAATAATAACCATAATCAAGAACCTTTATGATGGTTTCACCTGCCAAGTAACCCACTGTGGCAAGCTGTCAGAGGAATTTCCAGTCACAACAGGAGTCAAACAGGGATGTCTTCTTTCACCACTCCTGTTACTTCTAGTACTGGATTGGGTCACAAAAGAAGCCTACTTTAACGCAGGGAAAGGAATCCAATGGACTCTCACACAAAAGCTGGAAGATCTGGAATTCGCTGATGACATAGCCCTATTATCACACAGACTACAGGATATGCAAGAAAAGGTCACAGCTTTAAGCGAAGTAGGAAAAAGAGTAGGCCTCAAAATAAACCACCAAAAAACTAAAGTACTTAAAGTAAACAATAAACAAAGTGGAGACATAGTATTGGATTCTCAGACAATAGACCAAGTAGAAAATTTTATATACCTTGGGAGTGTAGTCAGTATATCAGGTGGAACAGATGAAGACATTAAACGCCGTATAAATCTAGCACGTCAGACATTTACACAGCTAAAACCAACCTGGAAATCCCCTTACATCTCAAACAAGACTAAACTAAGAATCTTTAACTCTAATGTCAAGGCTGTCCTACTGTATGGTTCTGAAACATGGAGAACAACTGAAGCTACAACAAAAAAAAAAATACAGACCTTCATCAACAGATGCCTGAGAAATATCCTAAAAATACACTGGTATGACAAAGTAGAAAACACCAAACTGTGGGAGATGAGTGGACAGAAAAATATAGAAATGCAGATCTTAGAGAGGAAGTGGAGATGGATTGGTCACACCCTTAGAAAAGATACCAGCAACAGAGGAACAAGACGCAGAGGAAGACCAAAAAGAACATGGCGACGCAGTGTACTTGAAGAAGCAGAGAAGACCGGGAAGAGCTGGGACACCATCAAAAAGCTAGCAAGAGACCGTGGAGAGTGGCGTGTTTTTGTCGAGGCCCTATGTTCCACGAGGAACTCAAAGGAGTGATGATGATGATGATGATTCTTGTCCAGATAGTGTATCCAGTACTTCTGAAAGACCTTTTTGTTCCAGGTAATTTGCATTGCTGACGAGGAGCAAGATCACTCAAAAAAATCTATGTGCGTATTCTGAAAACCAATTTGTTCATTACAAACTTAAATTCCTGTATCTAAGTTTATCTATTTATCTATCACAATGACTTTTTCAATGAAAAATCCTTTTTAAACGAATCATCTGAACATGTTAAAATGTGGGTAAGTTAATAGCGTACACAAATTCTACGTTCAAACTATGTCAGCATAGTCTAGGGCCTGGCCTAGACTATTGATCAATGTTTGTTTTATTAGTATTCCTTCTTATTTAGATCGATCTCAAATTACATAATTCGAGATCATTTAAAATTTAGAGCATTTAAGGCGAAGACCAGAAAGTGAGAACTTAAAATTATAAATACAAATTACAAAAAAGATAACTTCCGCAAGAAGTTTATCTTATTGACGTCTGAAACACAAACATGGCAAGCTATAGAGTCAATATTTAACCATTTGACAACTAGAGTGGCCGGGATACGCCGCTACTGGTAGTCAACTAGCCGGAGGAAATTCCAGCTACCCGTCGCCTCAGCGTGGCCCTCCGGTGGAAACGTCTAGTGATGGAAACTAGATAGTCTAAGTACGTGTAGCGAACCAGACCCGGCCGGGCTTCCCTGGGTGAGCTTTTTTTTTTTTTTCTCTCACTCGGGGTTGGGATGGAAAAAAACGCCCGGAACCCAGTACGAAAAGTCCGTCACGCCGTTCCACAAGGGGGCCGTCATCAGTGTCCCGTTAGCTGGAGTGGCGGTCCTTGCACGAAACAGTGGCGGTTACAGTATAGGAATATGAGACAAGCTCCCCAAGTTAGCACTGTTCTCGGCCACTTGTAGCGAGTGGGGCCCAGGAACGGGGACGGTGCGCTGTGTACACGTCACGGTCCGGTCTGGCCCAGTCAATCGATATGGCCCTCAGACCAGTGGCGTAGCTAAAGTGGGGGTAGGAGGGGGGAGCATTTCAAAATCCCCCCGGGTCCCCACTTGAGGGGGGCCCCCAAATGAGTGTTTTTTACATTGAAAGTTTAATATTAAGCAACTGCAGGGGCCCCCAAAGAGGCCAAGCTCGCGGGCCCCCAATCGATGAAAAATTCCTAGCTACGCCCCTGCCTCAGACAGGACAGAGGTGAAGAGCCCTACGTCCAGGCCTGGTAGATAAAAGCCTTTCTAACCACCAATGGGATAATGGCGCCTACGGCGCCGACGCCCTTCTGGACTTCACTGTAGGTAGACAACCAGAGCGTGACCGCTATGTCGAAGGCGCCGATTAGAGTCGCCGATTTTGGGTTGTTTCGTTTACGCACGCACTGCTAGTTTTTAAATAACTATTTAGACGTCTATACCTTTACTAACTCTGACCTAGAAGAGCGATAGTGAAGCTATTTTTAGGTGCTTATGAATATCGCAAAAATCTGCATTCTGCAGCATGTTGGAATGGTTTTTTGAAAATTACGTTTTTCTTTACTAGCCTTCAAAATGAAACATATTTAGGCTTATGTGTAGGCTTTAATAGAATAAGATTCTAATGGGAATATTAATGTTTCAGCTGTAGAATATGGATATAAATAATGATTGGGGTAAGTAATTCTAGTAGTAGTTAGACTTTAAGACTAGTCTGACTCTGACTAGACTACTAGACTCCTATAGAACTATAGAGTATAGAGGTCTATAATAAGTACATCTATATTACTATATAATAAATAAATAATAGACTATAGAGATATAGATTTAGATGAAGATTCAAGATCTAGACTATAATAGTTCTAGAGACGAGTAAACTAGAATCTAGATCTATCTAGATTTCTAGTAGATAGTAGAGACAGTAGAGTCTAGATCTAGAAAAAATCTAGAACTAGTTACTAGAGTTAACTAGACTAATATAGAGTTTCTAGTAGCTATTTGGGTAGCAATTTGTATAAATTTGTTGAATTTGTCTCATTAACATTTGACAAATTTGAGACCAATTTTTTTTAGTAGTGAAAATGAATAAAAAAATTGATGCTAGATGAGTAGATCCAGTATTGAATATATGTTAGAATAGATCTAGTGAAATGGGAGATTGGAAGGCAACTAGATCTAGATCTAATCTAAAATAATCTAAATTATATGATGTGATATTTTAATGTTTTTGAGCTCTGCAGGCCTATTTATGACTTTAAACATGATGAATGAATCGGTGAATATGATATCATAATATCATTCAATGATGCTGAACGTGAACCCTACGTCTATTTTTTTCTATTATAAAAAGAATGTTTTTGACATTTTTGCTATGTTTTATTAGATCTAATTATTTTTTTCCTGTGAATTTAGTCATAAAATTGATTTTTTTTAAATATCTGATACAGAGTTATATATCCCTTCTCTTAGCCTGTCTTAGGGATAGATAGTTTCTGACAACTGTTTAGTGGTGAAAAGGTTAATATAAACTAGATCTATAATTAGTATAATATAATAACGTATAGATCTCTAGAGATAGATTAGATTGAATAGATTATAGATCTAGATCTATAGAAATCTATACTAAACTGACTAAATGGTATAATACTATTTATAATGTGTATAACATAGATCTACTGACTAGATGACTATATTGTCTAGATCTATAACTAGTTAGTAGTGTAACTATAATTTAATACTATAATAATTTAATAAAGTATGGACTCTATAAGTAGTATAAAAGTACTATATAACTTATATTATTATAATTATATAATATAAAAATATAGTATAAATAATATTAATGGACCTCATTCGCCAATCGTAAATAAACACATTTAGCCATGGCATAATATTGATAAAACAATAAAAAATATGTATCAGGTGACAGCCACTATAGATGGCATGTACTTTGTATAGAAGATATAGATAATCACATGGTTAAATGTTGTTTGTTTACGATTGGTGAATGAGGTCCATTAACTATATTATAATTTTATTTAGTATGAAAAAAATATAGTATAAAATAGTAGTATTTTAATTAAGTATAGTCTAGTGACTAGTCTATAGTGACTATAGTGACGGTATTGTCAGACAAATAGTATAGACAGATACTCAGATAGTGTGAGATAGTCATACTATTTTAGTATTATAATTAAGTATAGTCTAGTAACTAATCTATAGTCTATATAGACAGATAGTGTGAGATAGTCATAGTATAATGATTATGATAATAATGACTATTGTGATTTTCTAGATCTATAGTAATATATTTTATATAATAATAATATAATAGATCTATTATAATCTAGATCTAGAGTAGTTTATGCTATTCGGACACCTATAGGCCAAAATTTCAAAGTTTGACTTTGACAGCGCATTATTTGACAATGGTTTGACTTAGAAAAGAAATAAGTATCAAAATCTTCTTTAGTTTAAGTTTAAGGAGAATAAGGATGACTACTTATATTTGTACCCCTAACCTATATTTGTTATTATATTTAAGGGCAAAGAGGCCATGTGTTTTTATTTAATGCAGACAAATTTGACTCACATTATTTTATTCCGGAGACCATATAATTTATTTCAGTCAGTCTCTATATTTAGGCATTAATATTAACTAAATTTTTGTTTTTTGTTTATTAATTTAATACATTTCTAATACAGATGATCTTTTGTAGAATAGTACAGGTTAGGATAGCCATTCTTGCCTAAAAAGCTGAATCCTCTATATTCTCTCTCTATAAATCTATCTAGTAGGTCTAGATCTAGGCATTTAACTACATTCAATGTATCAAGCTCACTACAAACATTTGCCCATTTATTCTCTATAAAAAAATAACAACAAACAAACAAATATAATATAAGATCATTAACATTGATGTCCAAAACTGGCTGTCTGAAATAAATTTGGGTAAGAAAATTGTAATTTAATTCAAACACCCAATTATTTTTGTTGTATAAAATAAAACAACTTGGCTTATGAATCAAATAAAACAGCTCCAAAAACAGAATAAGTATTGCCGGGCTCATTAGCATAGACTTAGCCAACCAAAAAAATATTCTCTTAATCCTAAGAAGAGGTAAAGTCATCTGGGTAACATAAGAAAAAACAAAAACCTGATGTAGACATTTGAAATTCTTTTTTCTTACATAAAAAGACAGCTAATATTACTTCAACCTAACACAGATGTTCCGTGTTACATCAAAAGAGGCCATTTTATGTACTTTTTCACACATTTTCTACAATTTTAAAATTCCACTATTAGATTTTCAATCTCAAAATATCACAATTTATAAATTAACCATTTCTAATTGCAATGAAAAGAAAATAGTGACATTTTTATTCAAATTTTTTTAGTTATAGACTTTATAGTGAACCAATACCTATTTGTCACCAGTACTTGAGAAACACTCATATATAAAATAAGATATAGGTTGGGGAAAGCATAAGTGGTGGTTGCTTTTTTCTGTTTTCATGACACCCTTGTTAACCACAGGTCAAAGAAACAAATGACCTTAACATCATCTGTCCTCATAAATCACAAGATCTGAAAAGGGGTACTTTACTATAAACATTCTAATTAAAATTAAACATTTTAAGTCATTTCTTCTAACTGGTTCATTGAAATACAATGTTACAAATCATTTCTTGCCATTCTAGATTCAGGAAATCTTATCCACATACACTGAGGTAAAGACTACAATCTGTGTCTATCTAACAACAAGAAGCATGTAATTGTCTGTGCTACAACCTTAGCCCCTGACAGTCTGATAGAGTTCCTGAATGAGTTTTATGGTAATTCTACTTTAGAGGTAAGGCCATTGCTTAAACATACAACCAGTGTATAATAAATAGAACTTTAACAGAGTTGTAATAATAATAATTTATTTATAAAGCGCTGTTAACAAACAAAATGTAGGCTCAAGGCGCTGTAATAACATTACAAACACAAACACGACAATTACAATAAAAAGCTAATCTAAAAAAATTTTAAACAAGTAGGTCTTAATGTTCTTCTTAAAAGTGGTATAGCATGTTGTCTGTCTGAGATCAATGGGGAGTGAGTTCCAAACCTTTGGTCCGTGCACTGAAAAATCCCGCAGACCGTAGCTTTTGAGGGAGAAACGTTGCACCACTAAAAGCGTTGAGTCCATTGAGCGCAGGGCTCTCTGGGGGACATATGGAGTAATCAGTTCTCTAAGGTACAGGGGCATCTCATTGTTATATATACACTGATGACAAAGTGTACTTTAAGCCTCTCATAAAATAACAAAACTGCTACAGATGGGATGAGGTGGCCTCAGCTTGGGAGTCATTGTACAGAAGATTGTCCATATTTCAAAAGAAATTGGACTGAAAACTTGATTAGTTGTAAAGAAAAAATTTAACCCAAGAAACTTAAAAATGTTTCATTCAGCTATCAGAATGCTTAGCCTTATATATCTTTTTTTTTTCAAGAATAGAGATGCAATTCTGCTATGTCCCTGTGAGTTGGAAACCAGAAAGCAAGTCATCTACTAGTGGTGTAATAGAGTCATATACATCAAGGGATGAGCACTAAAAGATGTGGACCTGATGTGGTGTCATGAAGCTTTTGCTTTCTTCTTTTGGCTGTTCGTTTAACACAAGACAAAGCACAGACTGTAAGATTTTGTTTTCCATTTTATGTTAGATTTTTGTTTTAAATTTCTTTTTAAGATTGACTTCATGTTTCTTCACTCAACCTCATGTACGTAAGACTGTCTGAACATTTGATTCCATGAGTGGTACTCAGACATTGGTCTTTAAATAAAGCTTGCAATAATCTCCTGGTTAACTGACCACACAAATTGCAGTCTCACTTCGAAACTGAATGATGCAAACATATTACATATATAAAGGCTGTTTCTGGGGTTACTGGTTATTGCCCTGCTTGTTACAGTCCCTTATTTTGTTTATATAATTCACTAATTTCTCTCATAAAATGTGGACCCCAGTGCTGTTACATATGTTATATGTTTCCAAGGTTGTTGTTTTTTGGTACTCCTTGGTAAGGTTTTGTTTTACTTGTCCATTCTTGGGCATCTATGTGTTTGGTATTCTTGTATTTATTTGATAAGATTAATGTTTTAACATAGTTCCTTTAGAAATACGTAGGTGGTATGAAGTAATAATAACCTAAATAAATTATGTACATATCAATAACAGGGGATTATGTAGTTTCTTTGTTCATCTTAACAATAAGTCTCAACATCAATTAATATCATATTGAGGGGGTGAATATTCACTCATTATAAATTTCAGCATACACATTCATTATGTATTATTACCTATATAATTTATTTCTAGTATTGATATTTCTCTTAATGTTTTCTTGTCAAGTCTTTGGACATTTGTTTCTACATGAGTGTGACAAGGGAACAGCACTCTAACTTATCAAGAAAACTTTTGGCAAATTCAGTTTTGAAAACCAATCCAGTCGTCAATGGTATGATTTAATTTAAATTATTTGTCTAGCATCATAGACAGGGGGGAAGGGGGTAACTGAGAGAAGTTTTCCATGATACCTTTAGGCGCTAAACAAACTCGGCTCAGCTAGAGTGTGAATTTGAACTCAAGCTCTCTTGATGTAGGTAGCTCATTGGTTTATCCCACTCAGCCACACATCCCACACTCTAATTAGTTAGAAAAAAGGTTTTGTTGATTGATTATTAGACTCACATTCTGACCCTTGGTTTAAACTTGATCTCTTTATTTATTTTGAATATCTCAAGAGGAAGAAAAAAAAAGTGATATGTAAGAAATGAGTACCAACTGTTTGATCAACATAGTTCAGTGTAATTCTGTTGTACATCCTGTTAGAAAACTGTTGATAGTTCAGTGTTCCACTGTTCCATGTTTACTTTATTTGTTTTGTTGGATGTTTGCTTTATACAGACATGCCTACCATCCTGCATTATGCGGAACCGTCTCGCAAAATCATCAAAAAAAAGCTCACATGTTCCGCCGTCCCGCATTCACGCGTTTTTGTTCTACCGGATAGTAAAAGCTACACCTGTATTTCTATTAATATTGTTAGGCCCCTCCACGCTGTCTTTTCCAGATACGCCAAACGAAGGTAACACTTAAATATCGAAACAACACAGGCGAAAGGCAAACAATATAATGATATCAACGCTGATAAACGATGTCCAACAAGAAGTTTAAACTAAATCTCCATGTTAATAAAAATATACCAATATCCAAAAAGTGGACATGATTCAATAATGTCAGTTCTGAAATACATTAACGTTTTTGTTTCAAATAAAAGAATTGGTTTTTAAAACTATGACTATGCATCAAATATTTTTTAGTACAAAGACAAGGCGTGTTAATCAAAAAAGAAATACAATTTTACATTAAAAATTCGCATTACATACATAGCAGCGATGTCTGGCACTTTTTAAAAGCTTGTCTTGACCTATGAGTGGTCAAGTAAACATGTAATATTTCTTTACTACGTCATATCTGTCTAGATATGCAGGTATATCTCCAGAGGTAGAGATGAGCAACCCCCACCTCCTTTTGTTTCTTTAGTCCATAACATTGAGTTCACAGAGTTCACAGCTGACCACATTAAGCCAGATGTCAACGTGTTGACACTGTCTAGAGGTCACATCTTATGAGGAAACTGAGTTTGTTTACTTGGAGAAGAATTTTTATTGGGGGGGGGACTACAAGCCAAATCTTTATAATAATATAAGGTTAATCTGGTATGAGTTTGGTTATTATGAGATAGGTTGTCAATCAAGGGTCTGGACCACAAGCCACACCTTTTATACTATTGGCCGAGTAATAAGTTTTTTTACTTTGAGTTAAGTCTCAATTAGGAGGCTGGACTACAAGGCAAACAGACACTGACCAGGGGTATCTTTAAAGGGAGGGCTCAAGAGACTCAACACCCCCAACTTCTTATTTGTTTAATCCATGACAATGTATTGATAGACATTTACCATTCTTAAGCCAGAATGGATTAATGCAGATTGTTGAGAAACATTGACACTGTTTAGAGGTCACTAGATGATGACACTAAGTTTGTTTACTTGGAGAGAAATGTCATTTGCGCTGAATACACATTCATTGCACAATAAAATAAAACAAATATGTGCATGTGTGCATGTATGTATCTTTTTTTCCTTGTATTAAAACCTTTAGAAAGAAAGCTAATTTTGATGTTTAATTCTATTGACTTAATATATAAAGGAAAACCTTACAGTAAAATTTAACATCGCAGAAAATAAATTGATCTAAAGCACAACAATTAGATCTAGCAAACAAAGAAAAAAATATGCTGGAATGTTAAGAAACACTTGACCTTGATATGCTTGACTGACCATGCCAATGTATTATCTTTTTTTTTGCCTGCACACTAAACACTATTGCGTATGCCCAAGGAAAAAGTCTATTTATGTTTTTTTTTTTGGTAGGGAGGGTGTGGGTGAGTTTTTTCTTCTTCTATAGTTGGTTTTCCTAATTCTCTTAGATCTTTATAACAGTAGATCTAAACATAGATATCAATAGTAGGCCTACAGACTACAATTAAATCTATGCTTCGCAACATTTAAGTAGGTATAATGGATGTTCCTGCTGTTAATAAAATATCGTTTGCCGCAAATGTATTAATAAATATATGACCTACTACGCTTAAGATTCCAACTATTAACTAACAGCTATCAGTATTAAGCCCTTAAAGCCAGAACCAGAATCAGTCTTTGGACTAAAAATTACAAATCTGATGACCAGTTGTTGGTCAGAAATTCTTGAACACATACATCCAACCACCATTCAAGCCAGATGAGAGATTTACATTAGTAACTAGTTCAATATATACTAACATATTTTACATTGACTCTCCAACACACAGCCTTTATGGTTGGTGGCCTCATACATACACACAGACACGCTCATGCTACACAGATTAATTTCTGTTTATAAATACTGTTAATCTTTAATAAATCAATCAGTAACAGAGTTTAAAACAATAAGGTATATAAAAGGAAAAAAAATAATACCAACAAATATAAGTATATTATTTAACAGTTTTGTAAAATGTTCAGCAATACAAGCTATTTACAAGACTCTTAGGTATCCGGCTCCAGCCCCTGTGCGCCCCTACAGAGTATATTCTATCTCAAAATTTACCAAACTCCTCTTTTGTTCTCATCATGACTTGTATATTTCTAGAAGAAAGATCCACAATAGTATTGTATTCTTAACACAGCTACTTGAGTTTTTGTTTGGAACTTCACTTCCATTTACTTCCTTCACTCTATGTCAAAGTAGTGTGACTACCAAAACTTTTGTACAGTTACTTATAACCAGGTGTCCAGTAGGAGGGCATAAGGGATACATGCTCTTGAATTAGCTACATCAATCTATTTTCAGTGTTTGTAGAGAATCATTAAAGCATTATGATTACAATAAAAATACTTTTTTTGTCCCTTGAAACATAAACTGAGTGCCTTTGCACCCCATAATATGAGAAACAGTATTAGTTCTAGCTAGATTTCCCCTTCTAACATAATTTGTAATGCAAACTTCATTACTATCTTTAATACTATCAAGCTTTACATAACTCTAAAACTGTTTCTATGTTTGTTTAGGTTATCCACAGTACCAGGAGCCATTCAATCTTGCCCAGCAGACAGGCTCCCATGAAGTACTTAGTGATGGTCAAACAAAGTTTATTAGACAAATGGTTCTAGAGAATCCAGTAGCTTGGTGGGATTCTGATCTGCATAACAAATCAATTAGTGTTGTTGGTTCTTATACTTGGTAAGTGATTACTATAAAAGCCAAACATAATAGAAATAGCAGGTTAGCAAGCTTTACAGAAAGACTTGTTACAGATGTTGATATACAGGGTGACCCAAAAGTAAGTTTACAGTTATTAAACTACCTTTCATATGGTTGAAGCTACTTGCTTAGTAATACCAATAAAAACATTCCTCAGAGTATAAATTATCAGTTTTAATGGTAAACATGATAGCTATGATAGCTACATTGTGATAAAATAGTTGATACTTGTTTATGTTGGTGTAACATTGTGAGAATGTGTTTTAATGTGTTATTGTCTTAGTATCTTTCATCAGTTCATGTGTCATTCTAGCTTAATAAAGCCTTGTTTTAGGTTTCTCTACAGTGTTACTTTAATTCTTATTACAATGTATTTAGTTAGAACAAGGCATGAAATGATGAAAGATACAATAGGTCAAATACTAGTATCTGTTGTAAATAATAGCAAGTAGTGTAGCAAGTAAATATCAACACTTGTAGCTGTAGTATGATTGATAAACAAATAGTAGTTTATGTAGTATAGTATATAAAAAAAAACACTAGGCTGTAGTCTGGGATGGTAAACCTGTAAACCTACTCTTGGGCCACCTTGTATATAGAAACTGAAAAATTTTTTTTGCAATACTTTGGAAACCCAAACTTTTGTTCTAGTATGTAAGACTTTATAAAAATATAATACATTGCTCATTATTTAAATATGATTGTATAATGCAATCTGGCTTGGTTATTACTGTTGCAAGCCTATTCCATAAACTGACTCAAAGCATTGAATATAAAATTTTAATGATAAAGTTTACTAATTATTACACATTTAAGCATTCTTTTTTAAAATATCTCTAATATAAAAAGTTAAGCTCACTAAAACAACTTAAATCTCCTCACTAAGTCATTGCAATGTGCTAAATTAGCCTTTCTGATTTCATGATTATCCATGTAAGCTGTCCATTTCACACACTAGAAAATGCATTTTGTAATATATTTAGTTACTAAACCTTATTTTTTATATTAATACAATAGACATTCTTCTATTTTATAGGTCTGATATTACAGACATCTGGTAATGTCTATATGTCAATAAATACATTGAGAATGTTATGTCAATGATTAGATTAAGAATGGTAATGACTTAGTGTCAATGATTAGATTAAGAATGGTAATGACTTAGTGTCAATGATAACATTGCAAATGGAAATGTGTTAGTGTCAATGATTAGATTGAGAATGGTAATGTTTTAGTGTCAATGATTACATTCAGAATGGTAATGTCAATGATTACTTTGAGAATGGTAATGTCTTAGTGTTAATGATTAGATTAAGAATGGTAGTTTCTTATTGTCAATTATGTCATTGACACTGGTAATGTTTTAGTATCAATGATTACATTGAGAATGGTAATGTCTAAGTGTCAATAATTACGTTGAGAATGTTATGTCAATGATTAGATTAAGAATGTTAATGACTTAGTGTAAATGATTACATTGAAAATGGTAATGTCTTATTGTCTATGATTACATTGAGAATGGTAATGTCTTAGTGTCAAAGATTAGATTAAGAATAATATGTCAATGATTAGATTAAGAATGGTAATGACTTAGTGTCAATGATTAGATTGAGAATGGTAATGTCTAAAAGACAATGCTTACATTAAGAATAATATGTCAATGATTAGATTAAGAATGGTAATGACTTAGTGTCAATGATTACATTGAGAATGGTAATGTCTTTTTGTCAGTGATTACATTGAGAATGGTAATGTCTTAGTGTCAATGATTAGATTAAGAATGGTAATGTTTTAGTGTCAATGATTACATTGAGAATGGTAATGTTTTAGTGTCAATGATTACATTGAGAATGGTAATGTCTAAGTGTCAATAAATACATTGAGAATGTTATGTCAATGATTAGATTAAGAATGGTAATGACTTAGTGTCAATGATTAGATTAAGAATGGTAATGACTTAGTGTCAATGATAACATTGAAAATGGAAATGTGTTAGTGTCAATGATTAGATTGAGAATGGTAATGTTTTAGTGTCAATGATTACATTCAGAATGGTAATGTCTTTTTGTCAATGATTACATTGAGAATGCTATGTCAATGATTACTTTGAGAATGGTAATGTGTTATTGTCAATGATTACATTGAGAATGGTATTGTGTTAGTGTAAATGATTAGACTGAGAATGGTAATGTGTTAGTGTCAATGATTGGATTAAGAATGGTAAAGTTTTAGTGTCAATGATGACTTTGAAAATGGTAATGTGTTAGTGTCTATGATTACATTTTGAATGGTAATGTCTTAGTGTCAATGATTAGATTGAGCATGGTAATGACTTATGTCAATGAAAACATTGAAAATGGTAATGAGTTAGTGTCAATGATAAGATTGAGAATGGTAATGTCTTAGTGTCAATGATTAGATTGAGAATGGTAATGACTTAGTGTCAATGATTATATTGAGAATGGTAATGTGTTAGTGTCAATGATTAGATTGAGAATTATAATGTGTTAGTGTCAATGATAAGATTATGAATGGTAATGTGTTTGTGTAAATAATAAGATTGAGAATGGTATTATGTTAGTGTAAATGATTAGACTGAGAATGGTAATGTGTTAGTGTCAATGATTAGATTGAGAATGGTAAAGTTTTAGTGTCAATGATGACTTTGAAAATGGTAATGTGTTAGTGTCAATGATTACATTTTGAATGGTAATGTCTTAGTGTCAATGATTAGATTGAGAATGGTAATGTCTTAGTGTCAATGATTAGATTGAGCATGGTAATGACTTATGATGTCAATGAAAACATTGAAAATTGTAATGAGTTAGTGTCAATGATTAGATTGAGAATGGTAAGGTCTTAGTGTCAATGATTAGATTGAGAATAGTAATGTCTTAGTGTCAATGATGAGATTGAGAATGGTAATGTCTTAGTGTCAATGATTACATTGAGAATGGTAATGACTTAGTAATATTGATTTGATTGAGAATGGTAATGACTTAATTTCAATGAAAACATAAAAAATGGTTATGTGTTAGTGTTAATGATTAGATTGAGAATGGAAATATCTTAGTGTCAATGATGACTTTGAAAATAGTAATGTGTTAGTGTCAATTATTACATTGTGAATTCTATGTCAACGATTACTTTGAGATTTTTAATGTCTTAGTGTCAATGATTAGATTGAGAATGGTAAGGTCTTAGTGTCAATGATTAGATTAAGAATGGTAATGACCTAGTGTCAATGATTAGATTGAGAATGGTAATGTGTTAGTGTCAATAATTAGATTGAGAATGGTAATGTCTTAGTGCCAATGATGACAGTGAGAATGGTAATGTCTTAGTGTCAATGATTAGATTGAGAATGGTAATGTCTTAGTGTCAATGATGACTTTGAGAATAGTAATGTGTTAGTGTCAATGATTACATTGAGAATGCTATGTCAATGATTACTTTGAGAATGGTAATGTCTTAGTGTCAATGATTAGATTGAGAATGGTAATGTCTTAGTGTCAATGATTAGATTAAGAATGGTAATGACCAAGTGTCAATAAATACATTGAGAATGTTATGTCAATGATTAGATTAAGAATGGTAATGACTTAGTGTCAATGATTAGATTAAGAATGGTAATGACTTAGTGTCAATGATAACATTTAAAATGGAAATGTGTTAGTGTCAATGATTAGATTGAGAATGGTAATGTCTTTTTGTCAATGATTACATTGAGAATGCTATGTCAATGATTACTTTGAGAATGGTAATGTGTTATTGTCAATGATTACATTGAGAATGGTATTGTGTTAGTGTAAATGATTAGACTGAGAATGGTAATGTGTTAGTGTCAATGATTGGATTAAGAATGGTAAAGTTTTAGTGTCAATGATGACTTTGAAAATGGTAATGTGTTAGTGTCTATGATTACATTTTGAATGGTAATGACCTAGTGTCAATGATTAGATTGAGAATGGTAATGTGTTAGTGTCAATAATTAGATTGAGAATGGTAATGTCTTAGTGCCAATGATGACAGTGAGAATGGTAATGTCTTAGTGTCAATGATTAGATTGAGAATGGTAATGTCTTAGTGTCAATGATGACTTTGAGAATAGTAATGTGTTAGTGTCAATGATTACATTGAGAATGCTATGTCAATGATTACTTTGAGAATGGTAATGTCTTAGTGTCAATGATTAGATTGAGAATGGTAATGTCTTAGTGTCAATGATTAGATTAAGAATGGTAATGACCAAGTGTCAATAAATACATTGAGAATGTTATGTCAATGATTAGATTAAGAATGGTAATGACTTAGTGTCAATGATTAGATTAAGAATGGTAATGACTTAGTGTCAATGATAACATTGAAAATGGAAATGTGTTAGTGTCAATGATTAGATTGAGAATGGTAATGTCTTTTTGTCAATGATTACATTGAGAATGCTATGTCAATGATTACTTTGAGAATGGTAATGTGTTATTGTCAATGATTACATTGAGAATGGTATTGTGTTAGTGTAAATGATTAGACTGAGAATGGTAATGTGTTAGTGTCAATGATTGGATTAAGAATGGTAAAGTTTTAGTGTCAATGATGACTTTGAAAATGGTAATGTGTTAGTGTCTATGATTACATTTTGAATGGTAATGTCTTAGTGTCAATGATTAGATTGAGAATGGTAATGTCTTAGTGTCAATGATTAGATTGAGCATGGTAATGACTTATGTCAATGAAAACATTGAAAATGGTAATGAGTTAGTGTCAATGATTAGATTGAGAATGGTAATGTCTTAGTGTCAATGATTAGATTGAGAATGGTAATGACTTAGTGTCAATGATTATATTGAGAATGGTAATGTGTTAGTGTCAATGATTAGATTGAGAATTATAATGTGTTAGTGTCAATGATAAGATTATGAATGGTAATGTGTTTGTGTAAATAATAAGATTGAGAATGGTATTATGTTAGTGTAAATGATTAGACTGAGAATGGTAATGTGTTAGTGTCAATGATTAGATTGAGAATGGTAAAGTTTTAGTGTCAATGATAACTTTGAAAATGGTAATGTGTTAGTGTCAATGATTACATTTTGAATGGTAATGTCTTAGTGTCAATGATTAGATTGAGAATGGTAATGTCTTAGTGTCAATGATTAGATTGAGCATGGTAATGACTTATGATGTCAATGAAAACATTGAAAATTGTAATGAGTTAGTGTCAATGATTAGATTGAGAATGGTAAGGTCTTAGTGTCAATGATTAGATTGAGAATAGTAATGTCTTAGTGTCAATGATGAGATTGAGAATGGTAATGTCTTAGTGTCAATGATTACATTGAGAATGGTAATGACTTAGTAATATTGATTTGATTGAGAATGGTAATGACTTAATTTCAATGAAAACATAAAAAATGGTTATGTGTTAGTGTTAATGATTAGATTGAGAATGGAAATATCTTAGTGTCAATGATGACTTTGAAAATAGTAATGTGTTAGTGTCAATGATTACATTGAGAATTCTATGTCAACGATTACTTTGAGATTTTTAATGTCTTAGTGTCAATGATTAGATTGAGAATGGTAAGGTCTTAGTGTCAATGATTAGATTAAGAATGGTAATGACCTAGTGTCAATGATTAGATTGAGAATGGTAATGTGTTAGTGTCAATAATTAGATTGAGAATGGTAATGTCTTAGTGCCAATGATGACAGTGAGAATGGTAATGTCTTAGTGTCAATGATTAGATTGAGAATGGTAATGTCTTAGTGTCAATGATGACTTTGAGAATAGTAATGTGTTAGTGTCAATGATTACATTGATAATGCTATGTCAATGATTACTTTGAGAATGGTAATGTCTTAGTGTCAATGATTAGATTGAGAATGGTAATGTCTTAGTGTCAATGATTAGATTAAGAATTGTAATGACCAAGTGTCAATGATGACTTTGAGAATAGTAATGTGTTAGTGTCAATGATTACATTGAGAATGCTATGTCAATGATTACTTTGAGAATGGTAATGATCTAGTGTCAATGATTAGATTCAGAATGGTAATGTCTTAGTGTCAAAGATTACATTATGAATGGTAATGTCTTATTGTCAATGATTACATTGAGAATGCTATGTCAATGATTACTTTGAGGATGGTAATGTGTTAGTGTCAATGATTAGATTGAGAATGGTAATGTCTTAGTGTCAATGATTAGATTGAGAATGGTAATGTCTTAGTGTCAATGATTAGATTGAGCATGGTAATGACTTATGATGTCAATGAAAACATTGAAAATTGTAATGAGTTAGTGTCAATGATTACATTATGAATGGTAATGTCTTATTGTCAATGATTACATGAGAATGCTATGTCAATGATTACTTTGAGGATGGTAATGTGTTAGTGTCAATAATTAGATTGAGAATGGTAATGTCTTAGTGCCAATGATGACAGTGAGAATGGTAATGTCTTAGTGTCAATGATTAGATTGAGAATGGTAATGTCTTAGTGTCAATGATGACTTTGAGAATAGTAATGTGTTAGTGTCAATGATTACATTGAGAATGCTATGTCAATGATTACTTTGAGAATGGTAATGTCTTAGTGTCAATGATTAGATTGAGAATGGTAATGTCTTAGTGTCAATGATTAGATTAAGAATTGTAATGACCAAGTGTCAATGATGACTTTGAGAATAGTAATGTGTTAGTGTCAATGATTACATTGAGAATGCTATGTCAATGATTACTTTGAGAATGGTAATGATCTAGTGTCAATGATTAGATTCAGAATGGTAATGTCTTAGTGTCAATGATTACATTATGAATGGTAATGTCTTATTGTCAATGATTACATTGAGAATGCTATGTCAATGATTACTTTGAGAATGGTAATGTGTTAGTGTCAATGATTAGATTGAGAATGGTAATGTCTTAGTGTCAATGATTAGATTAAGAATGGTAATGACCAAGTGTCAATGATTAGATTCAGAATGGTAATGTCTTAGTGTCAATGATTAGATTGAGAATGGTAATGTCTTAGTGCCAATTATGACAGTGAGAATGGTAATGTCTTAGTGTCAATGATTAGATTGAGAATGGTAATGTCTTAGTGTCAATGATGACTTTGAGAATAGTAATGTGTTAGTGTCAATGATTACATTGAGAATGCTATGTCAATGATTACTTTGAGAATGGTAATGATCTAGTGTCAATGATTAGATTCAGAATGGTAATGTCTTAGTGTCAATGATTACATTATGAATGGTAATGTCTTATTGTCAATGATTACATTGAGAATGCTATGTCAATGATTACTTTAAGAATGGTAATGTGTTAATGATTAGATTAAGAATGGTAATGACCAAGTGTCAATGATTAGATTCAGAATGGTATTGTCTTAGTGTCAATGATTAGATTGAGAATGGTAATGTCTTAGTGTCAATGATGACTTTGAGAATAGTAATGTGTTAGTGTCAATGATTACATTGAGAATGCTATGTCAATGATTACTTTGAGAATGGTAATGACTTAGTGTCAATGATTAGATTGAGAATGGTAATGTCTTAGTGTCAATGATTAGATTAAGAATGGTAATGATCTAGTGTCAATGATTAGATTCAGAATGGTAATGTCTTAGTGTCAATGATTACATTATGAATGGTAATGTCTTATTGTCAATAATTACATTGAGAATGCTATGTCAATGATTACTTTAAGAATGGTAATGTGTTAGTGTCAATAATTAGATTGAGAATGGTAATGTCTTAGTGTCAATGATTAGATTGAGAATTATAATGTGTTAGTGTCAATGAAAAGATTATGAATGGTAATGTGTTTGTGTCAATAATAAGATTGAGAATGGTATTGTGTTAGTGTAAATGATTAGACTGAGAATGGTAATGTGTTAGTGTCAATGATTAGATTAAGAATGGTAAAGTTTTAGTGTCAATGATGACTTTGAAAATGGTAATATGTTAGTGTCAATGATTAGATTTAGAATGGTAATGTGTCAGTGTCAATGATTAGATTGAGAATAGTAACGTGTTTGTGTCAATGATGAGATTGAGAATGGTATTGTGTCAGTGTCAATGATTAGATTGAGAATAGTAATGTGTTTGTGTCAATTATGAGATTGAGAATAGTATTGTGTCAGTGTCAATGATTAAATTGAGAATAGTAATGTCTTAGTGCCAATGATAACAGTGAGAATTTTATGTCATAGTGCCAATAATGACAGTAAGAATGGTAATGTCTTAGTGTCATTGATTAGATTGAGAATGGTAATGTCTTGGTGTCAATGATTACATTGAGAATGGTAATGTATTAGTGTAAATGATTATATTGAGAATGGTAATGTCTTAGTGTCAATGATAGTGAGAATGGTAATGTCTTATAGTCAATGATTACATTGAGAATGGTAATGTCATAGTGCCAATAATGACAGTAAGAATGGTAATGTCTTAGTGTCAATGATTAGATTGAGAATGGTAATGTCTAAGTGACAATGATTACATTAAGAATAATATGTCAATGATTACATTAAGAATAATATGTCAATGATTAGATTAAGAATGGTAATGACTTAGTGTCAATGAAATCAGAATCAGACACAACAGCAGTGGCAGTCAGACAGCTCATCAGGAATCAGTACTAAGAGAGATGTTGATGGTAAGGCAGGCTTAAATTTGTTTAAAACCTGTCGAATGTTTTTAGGATCAGTGATTGAGAGAGATGTAGATTTTAAGGCAGGCTTAAACTTGTCAAATATTTTTAGGATCAATGATTCTTCTGATCTTTTTTATTCATTTGTGATATTTGTCTTATGTTGAACAGGACGCTCCAAAGATGTCAAACCTGAACTCAGTTCAAGAGAAGAGAAGAGAGCTACAGAAAGTGAAAGAGAGAAGAGAGCAGTAGAGAAAAAAGAGAATCTACACTGGTAAACTGACATCAAGTGACTTTTATTTCACAGACTACTGCTTCTACCTGCTCTAGGTACTGCATCATTCTTCCATTCTATCTATGTTTGTTGGTATTATATACTTGTTTTTAACATTTTTTAAATTAATTTTGTCACATTCAAAATATTTCATACAGTTTAGATCTGAGTTTTTTTTCTTAATATTTGCTTTTAATTGGAGTTATAGGGTTATAGGTCTGTCACTTCTTGAACCTGTCACTTCTTGAACCTGTCAGTTCTAGTTGGCGCTAAAGGAAAGCAAACTTCCTCACATTTTCTATTTACATAATTCTTCTTTTTCTTTCATGTGGTTTGATCAGGTTGAAGAATGGAGCTCTAGTTTCTCCATTGTGTTATATCTAAATTGTGGTTCCCTTGTGCTAGTTTTCTTTGTTTATGACTTTATTTTAAACTTTACCACAATTGTCAAATGACAATTTAAATTGTACAAACATCCCAACCCAATTGATCTGTACAATAAATGCATCGTTCTTTTTTTCTTTGTTAGTAAAATACATTTTTTCACGTTTTTTTACTAAACCCAGGTTAAACTTGTAATATTTATTTCAATTTTGTTAGAGTAAAGAAAGAAGCTCGAGATAGTCCTGACCAATACCACAGCCAGGCACAGATCAGACTGAGGACTCAGTTAGGCCCAAAACGCCCAAGGAGGAGAAATTTAAGAAGTGTGACCGCAAAGACAGGGAAGCAACCAAGCTGGCCAAAGAGAAAGCCAAAGAAGAGAAGCGTGAGAGGAAAGAATGTGAAGCCTTCGCCAAGGAGGAAGAGAGACATTCATCCAGGGTGAAAGACTACGAAGGGAGCAGTGCAAGCCACAACTTGAGCTCATCCTCCCAAAGACATAGTGCTGAGCCATCACCCAAACATTTGGAGGAAAAAGGTACAAAGTCAACTGTAATATCAATAGTTCAGGATCAGTTAGGAAAGTTTATAAATTCATCTACCTTTTTTTTTAACTTTCTCTTCCTGTGAACTTCTTACTGACCAATTTATTTTTGGGCTAGGCCTCCATCATTTCTTTAGTGGGATGGAATCTTGTGACCAACCTGGACATTAAGTAGCCAGTTAGTTCTCATGGTTAGATCTCCTGGACATTAAGTAAAAAAAAACAATTTAAAAAAAATTTTTAAAAATAATAAAAAAAGAAAAATTTAAAAAAAAAATTTAAAAATAAAAAATAAAAAAAAAAATTTAATTTAAAATAATTTAAAAAAATAAAAAAAAAATAAAAAAAAAATAAAAAAAAAAAAATTAAAAAATAATTAAAAAAAAAATAAATAATAAAACAGAAAAAAAAAATAAAAAAAAATAAAAAAAAAAATAAAAAAAAAAAAAAATTAAAAAAAAAAAAAATTAAAAAAAAAAAAAAATAAAAAAAAATAAAAAAAAAATAATTTAAAAATAAAAAAAAAATACATTTAAATTTAAAATAATTTATAAAAATAAAATAAAAAAAAAATTAAAAAATTAAAAAAAAAAATAAAATAAAAAAAAATTAAAAAAAAAAAAAATTAAAAAAAGTTTAAAAAAAAAAAATAAAAAAAAAATTAAAAAAATAACAAAAAAATAACACAAAAAAAAATTTTTTAAAAATTAAAAAAAAAAAATAAAAAAATAAAAAAAATAACAAAAAAAAAATAACAAAAAAAAAAAATAAAAAAAAAAAATAAAAAAAAAAATTTAAAAAAAATAAAAAAAAAAAAAATAAAAATCCTGGTGCTGTTCCCTGGAGCAGAGTTTTGCAAGCACTGAGGACCTGATATTGCCATAAAGTTTTAATTTGTGTTATTTTACAGAGGTAAACATTTATTGACAGAAAACTGATTTTTTTGGTTTTGTTATATTCACTAAGAACCATTCTTCACATGTGAAATAATTGACATAAATAAGCATGGTCTAAAAGTTTTTGTTTTCAAATTATTTTATACACATAGATCTAAACCATTTTTTAAATACTAAAATGTAACTAAATTAATTGTATATTCAATGCTATTAGTAGTACCACAACAATGTACATAGATTACTTACAGTCCACTAATAACATACACTTTTGATTTAGAAATCAAGTAATAGAAAAACAAAGTTTTTTTTTTCTTCTTCAAATTAAGTAAGCATCAATCTATTGTAAAGCCATGTTAAACATGTGTGTTTTTAATTTACAATAGTTGTATAGTATCTTACTTATCTGAAGCTGGTAATACAATTCAGGTGTTAGTTTTTGTGTAACAGTAATAAGGCATGACCATGTCTGACTTGCAGTGTTCTATTGCTTTATATGGGTGCACATTTCTTTAATTTTTTTTTTCATTTGCTTTGAATTAGAGAATTTATTTAATAATTCTCTATACCTCTCTATGTCTTAAGTTTTGACTTGTTTGATTTTTTCCTTTTCTCCAGGAACAGTTTAATGAAACAGATGGATCTCCAAAACTGAAGATGAAAGAAAAGAGAGACAAATCATATCCTTGATCTAGGGACTGAGACTTGATTATGTAGTCAGCTGGGGCTTAATTATTTAGTCTTTATGGTAAATACTTTCTGGTCTTAAAGTTTCTAGTCATCTTTCCATTGCTAGATACATGAGTGAGGTGTGTATATTAAACATTTCAATTGGGAATTAAACATTTCAATTGGGAAAGGTAGAAAAAAAATCCAGTCACTTTAAAAAAAACATAAAAATCAGTTGGTCCTTCTCATGTTTGAATTCAATAGTTTGTAATAATGGCAGTTTAACTTTAAAATAGTCATTATGTTCATCCATCCCGGTGGGACTACAGCCCTTGGAGGGCCCTGACCTACTATAGCACATCTTTTCATTCTGATCTATCCTGCTGTTCTAGATCTGCCTCTACATCGTCAAGCCACTGTACTGTGGCCTACCTTTGAGGTGCCTGCTTTTTGTTTGTTTTGTGAACAATCTTTGCTGCTCCTCTGTTCTCTGACATTCTTTCAAGGTGACCTGCCCAGCGTAATCTGTTCCTTTTTATTTCCGTCATTATGGAGGGGGGTCTTGGTATATTAGTGATCATATTACTAATTAGAGCCTAGAAATAGATAATGTTGCCTCTTAGTACTTAAGTTAGTAATCTGATTGAAAGTGTATAATTTCCTTAACTTCTTCTCACATGTTCCAAAAAACAGAAAAAATAAAACCAGTTTGATCTGGATGTTTCCAGACTGCAGTCTCTTGTTGACTATTGTTAGTTGGATGGCAATGTGCAGCTTTTTAAACCTTTTGTTTTCCCTTTTGAAACATTGATTTATATATTTCTCAAACATTTTTAGATAGTAACATATGTTGATCTGTAGATCTAGTGTGGGTGAATGTGTGATATCATGTACATTAGACTCTGGCCATTCAGTTGGTTCTGTAAAATTACAAAGTGACACTTTTTTTTTCTTGATATTGTTGACTTATGAATTAGAACTCAGGCTTTTGTTGAAACAGATCTGCCTTCTGGTCAAATTATATTGAGTCATTTCTCCAGGTTCAAAACAGTTCAACTTATGGACCAAGGTGTTGAGTTGATCGTTTCACTTGTTCAATTGAAATCCTATCCAGTCCTAGTTCAAAGTCTTAGTGTTAGTGGCAAGCATTGCTTCCAGTCCTGTGGGATCTACTGGAAGTGAACTCTAAAATATGACCATTGTTGCTGTACACACAGATTTCATGTATTTATGTTTGCTTCAAATTAAGGGTCTAAGTGACCTTGGTTGACTATGTTGATCATTGAATAAATGGACTGACATGTCCGCAGATTATAGTTTTGCTTGTTAATATATTTTCTTGTGTTGAATAGATTAAGTTTTAAGTTAAGAAATACTGACATTGTTCCATAACTTCTCAGCCAGCACATTACAATGTACTGCACTGATCTAAATACTTTAAACTACATCTCAGTTTGAATGAAAATCAATAATTATAAACTAGTACTGAAATGACACATTTGAAACCAAAAGAAAATTTAAGACAAATCGTAGCGGGCGAATAAGAACCTAAAGTGATAACAGCTGAACCATTGTTATGTCTGCTGAATGTAACATTATATGTAGGTCACAGCTGGGAAAGTGTAGCTGTTATGTGAAATACTGAAACTTCATACTCAAAAAGCCTTATTAACTCACTAATATAAGTAACTGGCACCAAAAGGGCGCATTAGCAGAACTACAGGCAACTTAATATAAAAGACTATATAGCTGCAATCTCACTGCTCAAACAAGGCATGATAGAGGCTGTTCTTTTTAGCTACATCATCTACAAGTTTCATTAGCCCCCTTTTTTTTTGTACCACCAAAGAGCATCTAGTCTCCTAGAAATGTTTTTTTTTACTATTTCAGCTTCATCGGACATCTGATAATACTTGTACTCTGCCAAGTTGCTTCCCTTTAATATTATCCTATTTACTGCTGCAGTCCATGTTTTTTTTTTTTAGAAGTATTTGCCTTTTGATTCAGCCCCACATCTCTGTTTTCAACAGACATCAAACAGGTTCTTGTCTAAACCACTGTTAGCAACTACTGGCAATACAGAAAATGAAAAATACAGAAATTTAGCCTATAATACATATGGGATCTGATATAATTCACTAGCGATATGGTCACGAATCTAATGGAGACCACTGGCCTATATTAGAATACACAAACGATCCATATTTCATACAGAAATGAATAACGAACAAAGTTTAGAAGAAAATATGCGAAAACGCAAAATTACTTTAACTTGGGAAATGCTCGTTTTCTGTACATTGATGTATGAACATAGATATGAAACTAAGTAAGGGCAGTCACTACTGCGTACTAAATATTTGGTTTACGGCAATACTGTACATTCCATAATATCGAGGTGGTCCACGTTTGATCCTGGTCCATATTGCAAGCCTCTCCCATTCTAAGTGATGAACTAACAACATAACTACTATATTTCGTAGAGGATTCGCTGTAGAAAGAACAGCAATTCAAAATAAGGTTGCACTTGTAGACTATAGGTCTACATTGAGATTCTCTGGTCTACCAGCCAATTACCAGCCTTTGGGTGACCCATGCGTCACAATCCCTCTCTCGACCTTGCTGGTGAAATTCAATGTTACATTTGGCACCAACTCAGTTGTTATAGTTGACACTCCCAACTTATGGGGCTTCACTCCTGATTTTTCCTCGACGTTGCTTCCTGAAGCCTTATTTACCGCAAGCCAACCCGGGGGAGGGGTGTATTTTATCTTATAAAATACAGACTCTACTTCAAATAGATGATTACGCCCTACGCGTGTCCCTAGGCCAATGAAGTCATGTTTGAAGTCGAGTATGGCTACCACTCTCCTAGATACAAAGGATCTAAACCTAGGTCTATAATCAAATCATGCACATGGTATCGTGCCTTATCTTATATAATACAGACGTTACTTCAAAAAACAAGATGATTACGTCCTACGCGTCATGCATGTAGTCAATGACCTAAATTCTGCCAAGTCACTGGTTTTCCTGGATAGCTCAGGCAACCCATTCCATGCTCTAATAGCACTAGGGTACGCGTACTATTTGGTGGTAATTATCTGCCTCAAGCAAAGACAAGTTGTAGTCGTACGATCTTCTATACCCAAGAATCGATGTCTCAATTTTTTCATCTATCTGAGCACTCTACAATCGAAAGTACAATTCAACCTTTGTGTGTGTGTGTGTGTGTGTGTCATTGCATCCTAAGTAAGCATTAACATAGAAGAGAATGAATGAGATTTTGCATTCAACATTAAATGTAGAAATTGGACTTTTTGTTTTGGTCACTTGTGCCAAATTTTAAACATACGACGTTGGGTTTCCATAAAGTTTGATGGCTTTGAAAAGAACTAGTTCTGTTTAGGCTTTATGAGCTCTTCTTGAAAGATTCGTTGCAGAGTGTGGTGAAATAGTTGATACTTGTTTATGTTTGTATAGCGTCGTGAGAATGTGTTCACAACATTGGTTTTGAAGTGAAGTTTGAAGATTTACCTTTACCTATCCCTTAGTCTGTTGGACCGTTGGGGCACCAGGCAAGATTTGTCGACCGTCTTTCTCCATTCCTCTCTTTTTTTCCCCTTGTTTAGAACCTCTCTCAATGGCAGGCCTGTCCATTCTTTAATGTTGTCCTCCCATCGCTTTTTCTGTCTGCCTCTTCTTCTTTTCCCTGGCACTGTTCCCTGAAGGAAGGTCTTTGCGAGCCCCGTAGATCTTTTAATGTGGCCAAAGGTTTTAAGCTTTCGTCTTTTCACAATAGTTAGCAGGTCATCATGGGCTCCGATCGCTACAGTAACCCTGTCTCTGATTTCTTGGTTTGTGATGCGGTCTTTGAATGTGATGCCTAGGATCCTTCTGTAGCATCTCAATTCCATTGCTTGGATCCTCCTCTCAAGCTCTGCATTCAACGTCCACGACTTGCAAGCATATAAAAATGTGGCCATGACCAGAGAGCGCATCAGTCTGATTTTGGTGCCGAGGGCTAAGCCCTTATCTTTCCATATTATTTTAAGTTTTGAAAGGGCTGCTATGGACTGTGCTATTCGGGCCAATAATTCGGGTTTTGTTCCCTCATCTGAGACAATAGCTCCGAGGTATTTGAAGCTGTTAACACTAGTTAGCTTTTCACCTCCAATACTGATGTCTCTTTTAAAGCCCTGATGGCTATTGGTCATAATTTGAGTTTTTTTGGCATTTATTTGCATGCCATATGCTGCGGCAGTCTTGTCAATGCGCATCACCAGGTCAGCTAGTTCTTCTTCTGTCCCTGCTAGGCCGTCAATGTCATCTGCGAAGCGCAAGTTAGTAATTCTTCTTCCTCCAATGCTAACAGTACCTTCATAGCCCTCGAGGGCATCTTCCATTATCCTTTCAAGGAAGATATTGAAGAGTGTTGGTGACAGTAGGCAGCCTTGTCTTACTCCAACTGTGGTTTTGAACCAGTCCCCAATATTATTGTTGAAGTACACGGCACTGGTGGCATCCTTGTTGAGGTTCTGGATAACTTTGATTATGTTTTTATTAATGTTGTACTTTTCCATTGTCGCCCAGAGTGCTCCGTGCTATAGGCCTACTCAATCGGAAGCTTTCTTGAAATCAATAAAGACATGGAAAAGATTCTCTTGGTGTTGGAGATATTTCTCACAGAGTATTCTGAGGTTTAGGATTTGCTCTGTTGTGCTGCGACCTTGTCTAAAACCTGCTTGTTCTTCTGATATGATGTTGTCTGCTATCGGTTTTAGTCGGTTTAATAAGGGGATACGGATATGGCTTGTTGTGTGGTATATGCGTCCAGTACAGATGATCGATGGTCTCCCTACCCTCCACTATCCCCGCTTGTCCTGGGAGGAAGTTTGGGCTAGGGTGCAATAAACTTGAAATATGAAAAAAATATTCAAAACATTAAAAAAAAAATTTACACATTGGACAAGCGAATGTTTCAATATTAAAATTTAAAAAAAGTCTAAACGGAGCAGCTTTAACGAACATCTACTACGTACATTAGGATTCCAAAATATATTGTACATTTAGGCCTACTTCTAAAAGAAAAACGCGAAAATTATGTCTGTATGTTACTTTTCTTTGTCCTTATAACCGAGTTAAACCGTTCCGGATCCCAATTGGGATGCTTTCAGCGCTTCCCTAGACCAAATCTTGCTAAAAAAGGGAAGGGGGCGCAAATGAAATTGTTTTCACAACTAGTAAACGTTTGAGAAACACGGATCTACAGTTTATTATGGAATATTAAGGTACATTATAGTTTGTATAATTGAGTACGCATTTTAGCATGTAGGCTAAATGATGTATTTCAATAAATCTCAAAAGTGATTCTCTTGGCAAAAACATTATCTATATATAGCCTACCTTACCTAAAGACATGCGATATTTTGTTTTCTTAGTTAAAACAGAAGTCATAGCTAATCAATTTTTCGCCAAACAAAACTGTTATAAGTGAATCTGAAACACAATAGATGTCAGAACACAAACGGCTTTAAAAAAATGACTGTTATAGCCTTATAGGCTACAGCAAGTCCTTTTTTTATCACGAGAAACTTTAGCATTTTGTAGAAGCGAAGTTTTAGATTGTGACTATATAATAGGCCTATATATTGTAGATATTTTGAGCTAGGTAATACACTCTATAGTTATTCTTATTATTTGAGCGCAATGTATTTATGATATTACAATTTTTGTTCCTAGAATAAAAAAGGGGGGAGGGGGCGCCAAAAAATGGCGTGTTACAGATACACTGCCCGTTTTTAAACAGTTATTTCAAGATATCTAGTCAGGATAGAGTCTGGCTTTAACATCTTCATTATAGTGATGTTTTTATTTTAAAAACTCGATTCTTTGACAGTAAAGTATATCTACTTCAGTTTACTGGATATCGACGAGCGGTACCTGTTGAAAAAGGTTTGAAAAGCACTGATCTAGATCTAGATCTACTGGGTAATAGTTGAAAGCAATCGTATATTTACTAAATTCTTTATCACTTAGCCGAAATTCGTATCTATAGTTTTGTATATAAATAACAAAATGGCGAGTGTTTTGCTTTCACACTCACAGCATTCGCAGGTTGAAACTTTAAAGAGGCGTAAGAAACAAAATAAAATTCTAAAAAAATAAATAAACTAAAAATTCTTTTGTCTGTTCGCGAACATTTATATTTATCGGATGAAGCAACACGGGTAAATGTCTTAATAGTCTAAACTGTTCTAGATCTAGTAAAATCTAGTACCATAATTAGTATTATTAGTAGTAGATAGTCTATGTCTAGATCTATATGGATCTCTAGACTCTATTACTCATAAGTTAAATTATTATTATATAGAGAGAGATCTAGGTCTAGAATATTGACCTTGAGGCACTAGTAGACTAGAGGACAAGTTTAGATTAGATTTTATTATCTTATCTAATGTAGATTTAGATCTAGAATATCATCTGGATGATCTAGCCATGGGCATGGGCGCCCTCAGGATTTTTCGCAGAGTGCAAGCTGCTAACCATGGCTCAAAGTCTTAGCCTCAACAGTAAACATTAAATACTCTATTTATTCATGAAATAAAAAAACAAACTAAAAACGTGAACAAAATCTTCAATGTACACATTCATTGTTAACTTTATCAGTGAGGACCGTGCTTCCCTACATTCGATCAAATGAAAACTGCAAATGTTTGGCTGCTGAAACTGTCAATAACTTTACTAAATATACTAATGCATTGATTTTCGTTGCGATGGACAAGCTGCTGATGATCGCTTATCGAGTAGTTCTGATATTCTTCTTTGTATTGCAGCTTTTAGGATGAAGACAAAACAAGTTGAACTGACCATTATTATTGCTCGAAAAGCGAGACATATGAAGCAAGTTAAGAATCAAGATATGTAATGTAAAGCCATGTTCTCTAATAACTCCCAAAATCCAAACATGTTTTTTTTTCTCAGTGTGTCTGTCGACTGCGAAATTCTCAGCAGCAGCAACTCAATATTTGGTATCAGGCTTTTCTGCCAGCAGTCTCTTCTTCCTCAAGATGACATTTCTGACGTGTTCCTTAGGATGGTCATGTTGGTTTTTGATTATGTCATTAAGGATGTGCTGTTGAGCGAAAAGACTACTACACAGTGGAAACTGGTTCAAGAACAGATGACTAATTAACAACAATGAAAAGACAAATCAGAAACAAGAGGAGAGGCATTTACTACACATGTGCAGTTTGTTTGGTTTTATTTACAGTAATTATTTTAAGATCCGCCAAACAGTCAAAGATCTCAAAGTTGAGACTTAAATCTCGAATGGATTCTTATTTTTCAGTTGATTGTGTCTAACACAAATAAGGTAAATTTAAATTTAGCAACAACGCTATCGTTAGGGACAGTTACAGAAAAAGAATACTAGCCATCAGTAGGACAGCCTTGGGCAGCAATGACATTAGACACATGCAGTGCGTTTCTCTGAACCACAATTTCTTCACTAAAATACCCAGCAAATGTAGTTAATTCATGATGTATTTCAGGTGATATACTTTCCATATTTCACAGGCATAAAGCAATAGTAATCTAATGTGGTGTATAAAATACAAACATGCTCAATGTGTGAAGCACCATTAAAGAGTGGCAACACAGTTTTTCTGATATACTGGGAGATGTGCATTTGTACAAACTTTTTAAAGGGATTTGAGTTTTTCTTTGATCATCAGATAAATATTTGATAAGCAAATAGTCCTTTTTTCTGAGAATTAATTGCATTTTTTTTGTGTAGAGATAGGGACACCTCAAACACCCAACAGCTCTGTAAAAAAGATCTATATCTTACATCAGAAGAACACTTTTTAAAAAATAACATCTATGTATCCCTTAATATTTTTTCAGATGGAACTGAAGCATCCCACATGCACAATAGCAATGAAGAGAACTATGAGAGAGGATATGAATTGTGGCTTATGGTTAAAGCCAAAAAGGTATTTGGTGCATTATGTAACCAATCATCCAAAAACTGTAAAATGTAGCATAAGATGAATACAATGTGTTAAAATAAAATAGTTATCAAACTGTTTATTATATTAAATTTTAATATATTTTTTTTTGCTGCAGAGAAATCAAAATATTAAATTGTATGGCCTTACTTGGGCATTTTCTGGTTGGATTGGTCAAGGCACACATAATCCTTATACAAATGTTTCTCTGACAGCTTACATTGTTTGATGGATTACTGGAGCTAAAAGAAGGCATAATTTAACAATAGTCTACATTGGGGTAAGTTTCCGTAGCTGCACCTACACTTTCCATGTTCTTATGTATTGGTTTTCTCTCGACTGTTTTTGTTGGTCTTTCTATTACATACACAATTTAGTTCTTAATATAAATATATTTTTATTTAACTCTATCTTTGTTTTTGAAATTTTTTGTTCTGTTAGAAGGCCTGCATACAACATTTATTACACATCTGTGTTTTCTCTCTCTTTGCAGACTTTAAGAAATGCATTAGATTTAAATGGCTTTCAAAAACATTTTAATTATAGCACATGATGGAGGATGGGATATTGCTCATGACATCTTAAAAGATAAAAAATTAGCTAATCTATTTTATGCTATTGGGTATGTTGGTTACGTTTCTTTTGCAAAAGCTAGTGATGATGAGATAGAAACATATATATACAATGGGATGCCTGAATCAGCCAGGAAAAACAATGACTAAGTAGAGTTTAATAAGCTTATTAACATGCATGACTAGCTTGATCATGAAATGCATAGGAGATAATTATATTCTCTTTTGAAGTAATGCCTGTAATATAGAAGATATGAAGATTGTGTTGTCCTATTCTTTTTGGTCTTCCTCTGTGCCTTGTGCCTGTGGATTCCCATCTAAAGCCTGAATAGCTCTTTTGTTGGCATTTTTATTTTAGATGTAACTTATCTATTGTTCACTATTCATTAAGTTTTGAAAGTGGTTTTCTGAGTTTGGAAAGACCTAATCAACTTCCTAACAAACAACTCTGCTAGCTTGTGAACTAGGTGAACATATAAGGATATCTAGCATGTAATAACTTCTATGAAACTTTTAAAAGAATAAGTATGTTATTATGAGCTTTTTTTTAAAGTAAAAGCATATATTAATATATTTAAATAGATTTTGCATTTTGGAAAGTGTTATGCAAAAGTGATTCTGTTCACATCTGCCATTATCCAAGCACATATGATTCTCCTGAGGCTTACATCACTGGAAAAAGTCTTTCGGCCTCTGAAGATTACAGTACATGTAATGCTGCAAATGGAGGAGGATGCTGGGCCAGGTAAACACTCTATAACATAATGACATAGTGAATGAAATAAAATTGTATTGTAATTTTAGTCTAAAATAGTGATATATATATATACAAATATATATATATATAATATTTACATATAAGTATACAGTATAAGCCAGTTCCTGAATTAGCTTGTTACAATGCACATTGGCCAAGAAATACAGCCAAAGTTTAAAATTCTGGATAAAGTCATCTCTATTTTACTTTGGCTAGCTATTTCCTGTATAGGCAAAAGATTGGCAGCAATTCTCTCTGCAAATGATGATGTGCTGATTCATAATAGAACATTTGACATTTTTAATCATGGGTGGTTGAGGGGGGTTGCTAAGTGGTTAAGTGCAGTTGCTTTAGAGCTAAGGGTTTTCAGGTTCAAATCTTGTTGAAGATTGCTTTTGAATTTCAGGATTTTAGAATGCCTTGGGTCAGTGCAATTCTAATGGGTATCTGACATTAGTTGGGGAAAGTAAAGAAGGTTGGTCGTTGTGCTGGCCATATGATACCTTTATAACAGTAGGCCACAGAAACAGATGACATTTACATCATCTGCCATATAGATTGCAAATTCTAAAAGGCATTCTTTTTACATTTTAATCTTTTCTGAGCAACTAAATTGATGATCATGTTAAATCAACATTTGATTTTAAAAAAATAATTTCTGATTTACTTTGATGCAAGTAAAAGCTAATATTATAAGCATTACTCACCATAGTCAAATTATGAACTTTTATAAAGTATGCTAAGTAGGCTTAGCAAAGCATAAAAAAAAGAATATTTGCTATTGACCTTTTAGAAAATTAAAACAAAAAAAAATGTTTGTGCCAAGATCATTATACTATAGCTTTTTATTGTATTGCATGCCACCTAAAAAAAGTTTGACATTCTGCATGATATCTACTGAGGTCAGTGAAATATGGAAAAGGAGCTACAAACTAAGTACATTAATGACACCAAAAAAAAAAAAGAATTAGAAGATAACTACCATGTCAGACAAAACTGTATAATTTTAAGAAAGGCCTAACTTCTAGCTATGACCAATTGTTACAAAGAATACATTTTATTACTTAATTATCAGAAAGAATGTCAAATTAGGTAGGAGGTGTGGTGGCCGAGTGGTAAAGTTGCTAGCTTCTGAACCAAGGGTTTCAGGTTTGAATTCTGGTGAAGACTGGGATTTTTACTTTCTGTAATGTCTTAGTGTCAATGATTAGATTGAGCATGGTAATGACTTATGTCAATGAAAACATTGAAAATGGTAATGAGTTAGTGTCAATGATTACATTGAGAATGGTAATGACTTAGTGTTATTGATTGGATTGAGAATGGTAATGTCTTAGTGTCAATGATGACTTTGAGAATAGTAATGTGTTAGTGTTAATGATTACATTGAGAATGCTATGTCAATGATTACTTTGAGAATGGTATTGTCTTAGTGTCAATGATTAGATTGAGAATGGTAATGTCTTAGTGTCAATGATTAGATTAAGAATGGTAATGACCTAGTGTCAATGATTAGATTGAGAATGGTAATGTCTTAGTGTCAAAGATTACATTGAAAATAGTAATGTCTTAGTGCCAATGATGACAGTGAGAATGGTAATGTCTTAGTGTCAATGATTAGATTGAGAATGGTAATGTCTTAGTGTCAATGATGACTTTGAGAGTAGTAATGTGTTAGTGTCAATGATTACATTGAGAATGCTATGTCAATGATTACTTTGAGAATGGTAATGTTTTAGTGTCAATAATTAGATTGAGAATGGTAATGACTTAGTGTCAATGATTACATTGACAATGGTAATGTCTAAGTGACAATGATTACATTAAAAATGTTATGTCAATGATTAGATTAAGAATGGTAATGACTTAGTGTCAATGATTACATTGAGAATGGTAATGTCATTTTGTCAGTGATTACATTGAGAATGGTAATGTCTTAGTGTCAATGATTAGATTAAGAATGGTAATGTTTTAGTGTCAATGATTACATTGAGAATGGCAATGCTTTAGTGTCAATGATTACATTTAGAATGGTAATGTCTAAGTGTCAATGATTACATTGAGAATGTTATGTCAATGATTAGATTAAGAATGGTAATGATTAGTGTCAATGATTAGATTGAGAATGGTAATGTTTTAGTGTCAATGATTACATTGAGAATGTTAATGTCTTATTGTCAATGATTACATTGAGAATGCTATGTCAATGATTACTTTGAGAATGGTAATGTGTTAGTGTCAATGATTAGATTGAGAATGGTAATGTCTTAGTGTCAATGATGACTTTGAGAGTAGTAATGTGTTAGTGTCAATGATTACATTGAGAATGCTATGTCAATGATTACTTTGAGAATGGTAATGTTTTAGTGTCAATAATTAGATTGAGAATGGTAATGACTTAGTGTCAATGATTAAATTGACAATGGTAATGTCTAAGTGACAATGATTACATTAAAAATGTTATGTCAATGATTAGATTAAGAATGGTAATGACTTAGTGTCAATGATTACATTGAGAATGGTAATGTCATTTTGTCAGTGATTACATTGAGAATGGTAATGTCTTAGTGTCAATGATTAGATTAAGAATGGTAATGTTTTAGTGTCAATGATTACATTGAGAATGGTAATGTCATTTTGTCAGTGATTACATTGAGAATGGTAATGTCTAAGTGTCAATGATTACATTGAGAATGTTATGTCAATGATTAGATTAAGAATGGTAATGATTAGTGTCAATGATAAGATTGAGAATGGTAATGTTTTAGTGTCAATGATTACATTGAGAATGTTAATGTCTTATTGTCAATGATTACATTGAGAATGCTATGTCAATGATTACTTTGAGAATGGTAATGTGTTAGTGTCAATGATTAGATTGAGAATGGTAATGTCTTAGTGTCAATGATTAGATTGAGAATGGTAATGTCTTAGTGTCAATGATTAGATTAAGAATGGTAATGACCTAGTGTCAATGATTACATTGAGAATGGTAATGTCTTAGTGTCAATGATTACATTAAGAATGTTAAGTCAATGATTAGATTAAGAATGGTAATGACTTAGTGTCAATGATTAGATTAAGAATGGTAAAGTTTTAGTGTCAATGATGACTTTGAAAATGGTAATGTGTTAGTGTCAATGATTACATTGAGAATTGTAATGTCTTAGTGTCAATGATTAGATTGAGAATTATAATGTGTTAGTGTCAATGAAAAGATTATGAATGGTAAAGTTTTAGTGTCAATGATGACTTTGAAAATGGTAATGTCTTAGTGTCAATGATTACATTCAGAATGGTAATGTCTTAGTGTCAATGATTAGATTGAGAATTATAATGTGTTAGTGTCAATGAAAAGATTTTGAATGGTAAAGTTTTAGTGTCAATGATGACTTTGAAAATGGTAATGTGTTAGTGTCAATGATTACATTGAGAATGGTAATGTCTTAGTGTCAATGATTAGATTGAGAATGGTAATGTCTAAGTGTCAATGATTACATTGAGAATGGTAATGACTTAGTGTCAATGAGAACATTGAAAATGGAAATGTGTTAGTGTCAATGATTAGATTGAGAATGGTAATGTTTTAGTGTCAATGATTACATTGAGAATGTTAATGTCTTATTGTCAATGATTACATTGAGAATGCTGTGTCAATGATTACTTTAAGAATGGTAATGTGTTAGTGTCAATGATTAGATTGAGAATGGTAATGTCTTAGTGTCAATGATTAGATTGAGAATGGTAATGTCTTAGTGTCAATGATTAGATTAAGAATGGTAATGACCTAGTGTCAATGATTAGATTGAGAATGGTAATGTCTTAGTGTCAATGATTACATTGAAAATGGAAATGTGTTAGTGTCAATGATTAGATTGAGAATGGTAATGTTTTAGTGTCAATGATTACATTGAGAATGTTAATGTCTTATTGTCAATGATTACATTGAGAATGCTATGTCAATGATTACTTTGAGAATTGTAATGTCTTAGTGTCAATGATTAGATTGAGAATGGTAATGTCTTAGTGTCAATGATTAGATTAAGAATGGTAATGACCTAGTGTCAATGATTAGATTTAGAATGGTAATGTCTTAGTGTCAATGATAACATTAAGAATGTTAAGTCAATGATTAGATTAAGAATGGTAATGACTTAGTGTCAATGATTAGATTAAGAATGGTAAAGTTTTAGTGTCAATGATGACTTTGAAAATGGTAATGTGTTAGTGTCAATGATTACATTGAGAATGGTAATGTCTTAGTGTCAATGATTAGATTGAGAATGGTAATGTCTTAGTGTCAATGTTTAGATAGAGAATTATAATGTGTTAGTGTCAATGATTAGATTAAGAATGGTAAAGTTTTAGTGTGAATGATGACTTTGAAAATGGTAATGTGTTAGTGTCAATGATTACATTGAGAATGGTAATGTCTTAGTGTCAATGATTAGATTGAGAATGAAAATGTCTTAGTGTCAATGATTACATTGAGAATGGTAATGTGTTTGTGTCAATCATTAGATTGAGAATAGTATTGTCTTAGTGTCAATGATTAGATTGAGAATTGTAATTTCTTATTGTCAATTATTTCATTGACACTGGTAATGTCTTAGTATCAATGATTATATTAAGAATGGTAATGTCTTAGTGTCAATGATAACAGTGAGAATGGTAATGTCTTATAGTCAATGTTTACATTGGGAATGGTAATGTCATAGTGCCAATAATGACAGTAAGAATGGTAATGTCTTAGTGTCAATGATTAGATTGAGAATGGTAATGTCTTTGTGTCAATGATTAGATTAAGAATGGTAATGTTTTAGTGTCAATGATTACATTGAGAATAGTAATATATTAGTGTCAATGATTATATTGAGAATGGTAATGTGTTAGTTTCAATGATAAGATTGAAAATGGTAATGACTTAGTGTCAATGATTACATTGAGAATGGTAATGTTTTAGTGTCAATGATGAGATTGAGAATGGTAATGTTTAAGTGTCAATGATGACTTTAGAATGGTAATGTCTTAGTGTCAATAATTACATTAATAATGTTATATCAATGATTAGATTAAGAATGGTAATTTATTATTGTCAATGATTAGATTGAGAATGGTAAAGCCTTAGCGTCAATGATTAGATTGAGAATGGTAATGTCTTAGTGTCATGATTTGATTAAGAATGGTAATGATTTAGTGTCAATAATTAGATTAAGAATGTTAATGACTTAGTGTCAATGATTACATTGAGAATGATAATGTCTTAGTGTCAATGATTACATTGAGAATGGTAATGTCTTATTGTCAATGATTACATTAAGAATGCTATGTCAATGATTACTTTGAGAATGGTAATGTGTTAGTGTCAATGTTTACATTAAGAATGGTAAGATCTTAGTGTCAATGATTAGATTGAGAATTTTAATGTGTTAGTGTCAATGAAAAGATTATGAATGGTAATGTGTTAGTGTCAATAATAAGATTGAGAATGGTATTGTGTTAGTGTAAATGATAAGACTGAGAATGGTAATGTGTTAGTGTCAATGATGACTTTGAAAATGGTTATGTGTTAGTGTCAATGATTAGATATAGAATGGTAATTTCTTAGTGTCAGTGATTACATTGAGAATGGTAATGTATTAATGTAAATGGTTAGATTGAAAATAATAATATCTTAGTGTCAATGATAAGATTGAGAATGGTAATGTTTTAGTGTCAATGATGAGATTGAGAATGGTAATGTTTAAGTGTCAATGATGACTTTAGAATGGTAATGTCTTAGTGTCAACAATTACAATAATAATGTTATATCAATGATTTGATTAAGAATGGTAATGACTTAGTGTCAATAATTAGATTAAGAATGTTAATGACTTAGTGTCAATGATTACATTGAGAATGATAATGTCTTAGTGTCAATGATTAAATTAAGAATGGTAATGACTTAGTGTCAATAATTAGATTAAGAATGTTAATGACTTAGTGTCAATGATTACATTGAGAATGATAATGTCTTAGTGTCAATGATTAAATTAAGAATGGTAATGTTTTAGTGTCAATGATTACATTAAGAATGTTAATGTCTAAGTGTCAATGATTACATTGAGAATGGTATGTCAATGATTAAATTAAGAATGGTAAGGACTTAGTGTCAATAATTACATTGAGAATGGTAAGATCTTATTGTCTATGATTACATTGAGAATGGTAATGTCTTAGTGTCAAAGATTAGATAAAGGATTGTAATGTTTTAGTGTTAATGATTACATTGAGAATAATAATGTCTTAGTGTCAATGATTACATTAAGAATGGTAATGTTATGTGTCAATGATTACATTGAGAATGGTAATGTTTTAGTGTCAATGATTACATTGAGAATGGTAATGTCTAAGTGTCAATGATTACATTGAGAATGTTATGTCAATGATTAGATTAAGAATGGTAATGACTTAGTGTCAATGATTAGATTAAGAATGGTAATGACTTAGTGTCAATGATAACATTGAAAATGGAAATGTGTTAGTTTCAATGATTAGATTGAGAATGGTAATGTTTTAGTGTCAATGATTACATTGAGAATGTTAATGTCTTATTGTCAATGATTACATTGAGAATGCTATGTCAATGATTACTTTGAGAATTGTAATGTGTTAGTTTCAATGATTAGGTTGAGAATGGTAATGTCTTAGTGTCAATGATTAGATTGAGAATGGTAATGTCTTAGTGTCAATGATTAGATTAAGAATGGTAATGACCTAGTGTCAATGATTAGATTGAGAATGGTAATGTCTTAGTGTCAATGATTACATTAAGAATGTTAAGTCAATGATTAGATTAAGAATGGTAATGACTTAGTGTCAATGATTAGATTAAGAATGGTAAAGTTTTAGTGTCAATGATGACTTTGAAAATGGTAATGTGTTAGTGTCAATGATTACACTGAGAATGGTAATGTCTTAGTGTCAATGATTAGATTGAGAATTATAATGTGTTAGTGTCAATAAAAAGATTATGAATGGTAAAGTTTTAGTGTCAATGATGACTTTGAAAATGGTAATGTGTTAGTGTCAATGATTACATTGAGAATGGTAATGTCTTAGTGTCAATGATTGGATTGAGAATGGTAATTTCTTAGTGTCAATTTTTAGATAGAGAATTATAATGTGTTAGTGTCAATGATTAGATTAAGAATGTTAAGTCAATGATTAGATTAAGAATGGTAATGACTTAGTGTCAATGATTAGATTAAGAATGGTAAAGTTTTAGTGTCAATGATGACTTTGAAAATGGTAATGTGTTAGTGTCAATGATTACACTGAGAATGGTAATGTCTTAGTGTCAATGATTAGATTGAGAATTATAATGTGTTAGTGTCAATAAAAAGATTATGAATGGTAAAGTTTTAGTGTCAATGATGACTTTGAAAATGGTAATGTGTTAGTGTCAATGATTACATTGAGAATGGTAATGTCTTAGTGTCAATGATTGGATTGAGAATGGTAATTTCTTAGTGTCAATTTTTAGATAGAGAATTATAATGTGTTAGTGTCAATGATTAGATTAAGAATGGTATAGTTTTAGTGTCAATGATGACTTTGAAAATGGTAATGTGTTAGTGTCAATGATTACATTGAGAATGGTAATGTCTTAGTGTCAATGATTAGATTGAGAATGAAAATGTCTTAGTGTCAATGATTAGATTGAGAATGGTAATGTGTTTGTGTCAATCATTAGATTAAGAATAGTATTGTCTTAGTGTCAATGATTAGATTGAGAATGGTAATTTCTTATTGTCAATTATTTCATTGACACTGGTAATGTCTTAGTATCAATGATTACATTAAGAATGGTAATGTCTAAGTGTCAATGGTTATTTTGAGAATGTTATGTCAATGATTAGATTAAGAATGTTAATGTTTTATTGTCAATAATTACATTGAGAATGGTAATGTCTTAGTGTCAATGATTACATTGAGAATAGTAATGTCTTAGTGCCAATGATGACAGTGAGAATGGTAATGTCTTAGTGTCAATGATTAGATTAAGAATAATAATGACCTAGTGTAAATGATTAGATTGAGAATGGTAATGTCTTAGTGTTAATGATTACATTAAGAATGTTATGTCAATGATTAGATTAAGAATGGTAATGACTTAGTGTCAATGATTACATTGAGAATGGTAATGTTTTAGTGTCAATGATGAGATTGAGAATGGTAATGTTTTAGTGTCAATAATTAGATTGAGAATGGTAATGACTTAGTGTCAATTATTACATTGACAATGGTAATGTCTAAGTGACAATGATTAAATTAAGAATGTTATGTCAATGATTAGATTAAGAATGGTAATGACTTAGTGTCAATGATTACATTGAGAATGGTAATGTTTTAGTGTCAATGATTACATTGAGAATGGAAATGTTTAAGTGTCAATGATTAGATTAAGAATGGTAATGACTTAGTGTCAATGATTAGATTAAGAATGGTAATGACTTAGTGTCAATGAGAACATTTAAAATGGAAATGTGTTAGTGTCAATGATTAGATTGAGAATGGTAATGTTTTAGTGTCAATGATTACATTGAGAATGTTAATGTCTTATTGTCAATGATTACATTGAGAATGCTATGTCAATGATTAATTTGAGAATGGTAATGTGTTAGTGTCAATGATTAGATTGAGAATGGTAATGTCTTAGTGTCAATGATTAGATTAAGAATTATAATGTGTTAGTGTCAATGAAAAGATTATGACTGGTAAAGTTTTAGTGTCAATGATGACTTTGAAAATGGTAATGTGTTAGTGTCAATGATTACATTGAGAATGGTAATGTCTTAGTGTCAATGATTAGATTGAGAATGGTAATGTCTTAGTGTCAATGATTAGATTGAGAATGGTAATGTCTTAGTGTCAATGATTAGATTGAGAATGGTAAAGTTTTAGTGTCAATGATGACTTTGAAAATGGTAATGTGTTAGTGTCAATGATTACATTCAGAATGGTAATGTCTTAGTGTCAATGATTAGATTGAGAATTATAATGTCTTAGTGTCAATGATTAAATTGAGAATAGTAATGTCTTAGTGCCAATGATAACAGTGAGAATGGTAATGTCTTAGTGTCAATGATAACATTGAAAATGGTAATGTGTTAGTGTCAATGATTAGATTGAGAATGGTAAGGTTTTAGTGTCAATGATTACATTGAGACTGGTAATGTCTTATTGTCAATGATTAGATTGAAAATAATAATGACTTAGTGGCAATATTAGATTGAGAATGGTAATGTTTTAGTGTCAATGATGAGATTGAGAATGGTAATGTTCAAGTGTCAATGATTACATTAAGAATGTTAATGTCTAAGTGTCAATGATTACATTGAGAATGGTATGTCAATGATTAAATTAAAAATGGTAAGGACTTAGTGTCAATAATTACATTGAGAATGGTAAGATCTTATTGTCTATGATTACATTGAGAATGGTAATGTCTTAGTGTCAAAGATTAGATAAAGGATTGTAATGTTTTAGTGTTAATGATTACATTGAGAATAATAATGTCTTAGTGTCAATGATTACATTAAGAATGGTAATGTTATGTGTCAATGATTACATTGAGAATGGTAATGTTTTAGTGTCAATGATTACATTGAGAATGGTAATGTCTAAGTGTCAATAATTACATTGAGAATGTTATGTCAATGATTAGATTAAGAATGGTAATGACTTAGTGTCAATGATTAGATTAAGAATGGTAATGACTTAGTGTCAATGATTACATTGAGAATGGTAATGTTTTAGTGTCAATGATGAGATTGAGAATGGTAATGTTTTAGTGTCAATAATTAGATTGAGAATGGTAATGACTTAGTGTCAATTATTACATTGACAATGGTAATGTCTAAGTGACAATGATTAAATTAAGAATGTTATGTCAATGATTAGATTAAGAATGGTAATGACTTAGTGTCAATGATTACATTGAGAATGGTAATGTGTTAGTGTCAATGATTACATTGAGAATGGTAATGTATTAGTGTCAATGATTAGATTGAGAATGAAAATGTCTTAGTGTCAATGATTAGATTGAGAATGGTAATGTGTTTGTGTCAATCATTAGATTGAGAATAGTATTGTCTTAGTGTCAATGATTAGATTGAGAATTGTAATTTCTTATTGTCAATTATTTCATTGACACTGGTAATGTCTTAGTATTAATGATTATATTAAGAATGGTAATGTCTTAGTGTAATGATAACAGTGAGAATGATAATGTCTTATAGTCAATGTTTACATTGGGAATGGTAATGTCATAGTGCCAATAATGACAGTAAGAATGGTAATGTCTTAGTGTCAATTATTAGATTGAGAATGGTAATGTCTTTGTGTCAATGATTAGATTGAGAATGGTAATTTCTTAGTGTCAATGATTAGATTGAGAATGGTAATGTCTAAGTGTCAATGATTACATTGAGAATGGTAATGTGTTAGTGTCAATGATTAGATTGAGAATGGTAAAGTTTTAGTGTCAATGATGACTTTGAGAATGGTAATGTCTTAGTGTCAATGATTAGATTGAGAATGGTAATTTCTTAGTGTCAATGATTAGATTGAGAATGGTAATGTCTTAGTGTCAATGATTAGATAGAGAATGGTAATGTGTTAGTGTCAATGATTACATTGAGAATGTTAATGTCTTATTGTCAATGATTACATTGAGAATGCTATGTCAATGATTACTTTGAGAATGGTAATGTGTTAGTTTCAATGATTAGGTTGAGAATGGTAATGTCTTAGTGTCAATGATTAGATTGAGAATGGTAATGTCTTAGTGTCAATGATTAGATTAAGAATGGTAATGACCTAGTGTCAATGATTAGATTGAGAATGTTAATGTCTTAGTGTCAATGATTACATTAAGAATGTTAAGTCAATGATTAGATTAAGAATGGTAATGACTTAGTGTCAATGATGACTTTGAAAATGGTAATGTGTTAGTGTCAATGATTACACTGAGAATGGTAATGTCTTAGTGTCAATGATTAGATTGAGAATTATAATGTGTTAGTGTCAATGAAAAGATTATGAATGGTAAAGTTTTAGTGTCAATGATGACTTTGAAAATGGTAATGTGTTAGTGTCAATGATTACATTGAGAATGGTAATGTCTTAGTGTCAATGATTAGATTGAGAATGGTAATTTCTTAGTGTCAATTTTTAGATAGAGAATTATAATGTGTTAGTGTCAATGATTAGATTAAGAATGGTATAGATTTAGTGTCAATGATGACTTTGAAAATGGTAATGTGTTAGTGT
Source organism: Biomphalaria glabrata (assembly GCF_947242115.1). NCBI lineage: Eukaryota > Metazoa > Mollusca > Gastropoda > Planorbidae > Biomphalaria > Biomphalaria glabrata. The sequence continues at coordinate 90,233,896 of NC_074711.1, forward strand.
CAATGATTACATTGAGAATGGTAATGTCTTAGTGTCAATGATTAGATTGAGAATGAAAATGTCTTAGTGTCAATGATTAGATTGAGAATGGTAATTTCTTATTGTCAATTATTTCATTGACACTGGTAATGTCTTAGTATCAATGATTACATTAAGAATGGTAATGTCTAAGTGTCAATGGTTATTTTGAGAATGTTATGTCAATGATTAGATTAAGAATGTTAATGTTTTATTGTCAATAATTACAATGAGAATGGTAATGTCTTAGTGTCAATGATTACATTGAGAATAGTAATGTCTTAGTGCCAATGATGACAGTGAGAATGGTAATGTCTTAGTGTCAATGATTAGATTAAGAATAATAATGACCTAGTGTCAATGATTAGATTGAGAATGGTAATGTCTTAGTGTTAATGATTACATTAAGAATGTAAAGTCAATGATTAGATTAAGAATGGTAATGACTTAGTGTCAATGATTACATTGAGAATGGTAATGTTTTAGTGTCAATGATGAGATTGAGAATGGTAATGTTTTAGTGTCAATAATTAGATTGAGAATGGTAATGACTTAGTGTCAATTATTACATTGACAATGGTAATGTCTAAGTGACAATGATTAAATTAAGAATGTTATGTCAATGATTAGATTAAGAATGGTAATGACTTAGTGTCAATGATTACATTGAGAATGGTAATGTGTTAGTGTCAATGATTACATTGAGAATGGTAATGTATTAGTGTCAATGATTAGATTGAGAATGAAAATGTCTTAGTGTCAATGATTAGATTGAGAATGGTAATGTGTTTGTGTCAATCATTAGATTGAGAATAGTATTGTCTTAGTGTCAATGATTAGATTGAGAATTGTAATTTCTTATTGTCAATTATTTCATTGACACTGGTAATGTCTTAGTATTAATGATTATATTAAGAATGGTAATGTCTTAGTGTAATGATAACAGTGAGAATGATAATGTCTTATAGTCAATGTTTACATTGGGAATGGTAATGTCATAGTGCCAATAATGACAGTAAGAATGGTAATGTCTTAGTGTCAATTATTAGATTGAGAATGGTAATGTCTTTGTGTCAATGATTAGATTGAGAATGGTAATGTTTTAGTGTCAATGATTACATTGCGAATGGTAATGTCTAAGTGTCAATGATTACATTGAGAATGTTATGTCAATGATTAGATTAAGAATGGTAATGACTTAGTGTCAATGATTACATTGAGAATGGTAATGTGTTAGTGTCAATGATTAGATGGAGAATGGTAATGTGTTAGTGTCAATGATTAGATTGAGAATGGCAACGACTTAGTGTCAATGAAAACATTGAAAATGGTAATGTGTTATTGTCAATGATTAGATTGAAAATGGTAATGTTTTAGTGTCAATGATTAGATTGAGAATGGTAATGTCTTAGTGTCAATAATTAGATTTAGAATGGTAATGTCTAAGTGTCAACGATTAGATTGAGAATTATAATGAGTTAGTTTTAATGATAAGATTATGAATGGTAATGTGTTTGTGTCAATGATAAGTTTGAGCATAGTAATGTGTTAGTGTCAATGATTACATTAGGAATGGTAATGTCTTATTGTCAATGATTAGATTGAGAATGGCAATGTGTTAGTGTCAATGATGAGATTGAGAATGGTTATGTTTAAGTGTCAATGATGACTTTAGAATGGTAATGTCTTAGTGTCAATAATTACATTAATAATGTTATATCAATGATTAGATTAAGAATGGTAATTTATTATTGTCAATGATTAGATTGAGAATGGTAAAGCCTTAGCGTCAATGATTAGATTGAGAATGGTAATGTCGTAGTGTCATGATTTGATTAAGAATGGTAATGATTTAGTGTCAATAATTAGATTAAGAATGTTAATGACTTAGTGTCAATGATTACATTGAGAATGATAATGTCTTAGTGTCAATGATTACATTGAGAATGGTAATGTCTTATTGTCAATGATTACATTAAGAATGCTATGTCAATGATTACTTTGAGAATGGTAATGTGTTAGTGTCAATGTTTACATTAAGAATGGTAAGATCTTAGTGTCAATGATTAGATTGAGAATTTTAATGTGTTAGTGTCAATGAAAAGATTATGAATGGTAATGTGTTTGTGTCCATAATAAGATTGAGAATGGTATTGTGTTAGTGTAAATGATTAGACTGAGAATGGTAATGTGTTAGTGTCAATGATGACTTTGAAAATGGTTATGTGTTAGTGTCAATGATTAGATATAGAATGGTAATTTCTTAGTGTCAGTGATTACATTGAGAATGGTAATGTATTAATGAAAATGGTTAGATTGAAAATAATAATATCTTAGTGTCAATGATTAGATTGAGAATGGTAATGTTTTAGTGTCAATGATGAGATTGAGAATGGTAATGTTTAAGTGTCAATGATGACTTTAGAATGGTAATGTCTTAGTGTCAACAATTACAATAATAATGTTATATCAATGATTAGATTAAGAATGGTAATTTATTATTGTCAATGATTTGATTGAGAATGGTAATGCCTTAGCATCAATGATTAGATTGAGAATGGTAATGTCTTAGTGTCATGATTTGATTAAGAATGGTAATGACTTAGTGTCAATAATTAGATTAAGAATGTTAATGACTTAGTGTCAATGATTACATTGAGAATGATAATGTCTTAGTGTCAATGATTACATTAAGAATGGTAATGTTATGTGTCAATGATTACATTGAGAATGGTAATGTTTTAGTGTCAATGATTACATTGAGAATGGTAATGTCTAAGTGTCAATGATTACATTGAGAATGTTATGTCAATGATTAGATTAAGAATGGTAATGACTTAGTGTCAATGATTAGATTAAGAATGGTAATGACTTAGTGTCAATGATAACATTGAAAATGGAAATGTGTTAGTTTCAATGATTAGATTGAGAATGGTAATGTCTTAGTGTCAATGATTAGATTGAGAATTATAATGTGTTAGTGTCAATGAAAAGATTATGAATGGTAAAGTTTTAGTGTCAATGATGACTTTGAAAATGGTAATGTGTTAGTGTCAATGATTACATTGAGAATGGTAATGTCTTAGTGTCAATGATTAGATTGAGAATGGTAATTTCTTAGTGTCAATGATTAGATTGAGAATGGTAATGTCTTAGTGTCAATGATTAGATAGAGAATGGTAATGTGTTAGTGTCAATGATTAGATTGAGAATGGTAAAGTTTTAGTGTCAATGATGACTTTGAGAATGGTAATGTCTTAGTGTCAATGATTAGATTGAGAATGGTAATTTCTTAGTGTCAATGATTAGATTGAGAATGGTAATGTCTTAGTGTCAATGATTAGATAGAGAATGGTAATGTGTTAGTGTCAATGATTACATTGAGAATGTTAATGTCTTATTGTCAATGATTACATTGAGAATGCTATGTCAATGATTACTTTGAGAATGGTAATGTGTTAGTTTCAATGATTAGGTTGAGAATGGTAATGTCTTAGTGTCAATGATTAGATTGAGAATGGTAATGTCTTAGTGTCAATGATTAGATTAAGAATGGTAATGACCAAGTGTCAATGATTAGATTGAGAATGGTAATGTCTTAGTGTCAATGATTACATTAAGAATGTTAAGTCAATGATTAGATTAAGAATGGTAATGACTTAGTGTCAATGATTAGATTAAGAATGGTAAAGTTTTAGTGTCAATGATGACTTTGAAAATGGTAATGTGTTAGTGTCAATGATTACACTGAGAATGGTAATGTCTTAGTGTCAATGATTAGATTGAGAATTATAATGTGTTAGTGTCAATGATTACATTGAGAATGGTAATGTCTTAGTGTCAATGATTAGATTGAGAATGGTAATTTCTTAGTGTCAATTTTTAGATAGAGAATTATAATGTGTTAGTGTCAATGATTAGATTAAGAATGGTATAGATTTAGTGTCAATGATGACTTTGAAAATGGTAATGTGTTAGTGTCAATGATTACATTGAGAATGGTAATGTCTTAGTGTCAATGATTAGATTGAGAATGAAAATGTCTTAGTGTCAATGATTAGATTGAGAATGGTAATGTGTTTGTGTCAATTATTAGATTAAGAATAGTATTGTCTTAGTGTCAATGATTAGATTGAGAATGGTAATTTCTTATTGTCAATTATTTCATTGACACTGGTAATGTCTTAGTATCAATGATTACATTAAGAATGGTAATGTCTAAGTGTCAATGGTTATTTTGAGAATGTTATGTCAATGATTAGATTAAGAATGTTAATGTTTTATTGTCAATAATTACATTGAGAATGGTAATGTCTTAGTGTCAATGATTACATTGAGAATAGTAATGTCTTAGTGCCAATGATGACAGTGAGAATGGTAATGTCTTAGTGTCAATGATTAGATTAAGAATAATAATGACCTAGTGTCAATGATTAGATTGAGAATGGTAATGTCTTAGTGTTAATGATTACATTAAGAATGTAAAGTCAATGATTAGATTAAGAATGGTAATGACTTAGTGTCAATGATTACATTGAGAATGGTAATGTTTTAGTGTCAATGATGAGATTGAGAATGGTAATGTTTTAGTGTCAATAATTAGATTGAGAATGGTAATGAGTTAGTGTCAATTATTACATTGACAATGGTAATGTCTAAGTGACAATGATTAAATTAAGAATGTTATGTCAATGATTAGATTAAGAATGGTAATGACTTAGTGTCAATGATTACATTGAGAATGGTAATGTGTTAGTGTCAATGATTACATTGAGAATGGTAATGTATTAGTGTCAATGATTAGATTGAGAATGAAAATGTCTTAGTGTCAATGATTAGATTGAGAATGGTAATGTGTTTGTGTCAATCATTAGATTGAGAATAGTATTGTCTTAGTGTCAATGATTAGATTGAGAATTGTAATTTCTTATTGTCAATTATTTCATTGACACTGGTAATGTCTTAGTATTAATGATTATATTAAGAATGGTAATGTCTTAGTGTCAATGATAACAGTGAGAATGATAATGTCTTATAGTCAATGTTTACATTGGTAATGGTAATGTCATAGTGCCAATAATGACAGTAAGAATGGTAATGTCTTAGTGTCAATTATTAGATTGAGAATGGTAATGTCTTTGTGTCAATGATTAGATTGAGAATGGTAATGTTTTAGTGTCAATGATTACATTGCGAATGGTAATGTCTAAGTGTCAATGATTACATTGAGAATGTTATGTCAATGATTAGATTAAGAATGGTAATGACTTAGTGTCAATGATTACATTGAGAATGGTAATGTGTTAGTGTCAATGATTAGATGGAGAATGGTAATGTGTTAGTGTCAATGATTAGATTGAGAATGGCAACGACTTAGTGTCAATGAAAACATTGAAAATGGTAATGTGTTATTGTCAATGATTAGATTGAAAATGGTAATGTTTTAGTGTCAATGATTAGATTGAGAATGGTAATGTCTTAGTGTCAATAATTAGATTTAGAATGGTAATGTCTAAGTGTCAACGATTAGATTGAGAATTATAATGAGTTAGTTTTAATGATAAGATTATGAATGGTAATGTGTTTGTGTCAATGATAAGTTTGAGCATAGTAATGTGTTAGTGTCAATGATTACATTAGGAATGGTAATGTCTTATTGTCAATGATTAGATTGAGAATGGCAATGTCTTAGTGTCAATGATGAGATTGAGAATGGTTATGTTTAAGTGTCAATGATGACTTTAGAATGGTAATGTCTTAGTGTCAATAATTACATTAATAATGTTATATCAATGATTAGATTAAGAATGGTAATTTATTATTGTCAATGATTAGATTGAGAATGGTAAAGCCTTAGCGTCAATGATTAGATTGAGAATGGTAATGTCTTAGTGTCATGATTTGATTAAGAATGGTAATGATTTAGTGTCAATAATTAGATTAAGAATGTTAATGACTTAGTGTCAATGATTACATTGAGAATGATAATGTCTTAGTGTCAATGATTACATTGAGAATGGTAATGTCTTATTGTCAATGATTACATTAAGAATGCTATGTCAATGATTACTTTGAGAATGGTAATGTGTTAGTGTCAATGTTTACATTAAGAATAGTAAGATCTTAGTGTCAATGATTAGATTGAGAATTTTAATGTGTTAGTGTCAATGAAAAGATTATGAATGGTAATGTGTTTGTGTCCATAATAAGATTGAGAATGGTATTGTGTTAGTGTAAATGATTAGACTGAGAATGGTAATGTGTTAGTGTCAATGATGACTTTGAAAATGGTTATGTGTTAGTGTCAATGATTAGATATAGAATGGTAATTTCTTAGTGTCAGTGATTACATTGAGAATGGTAATGTATTAATGAAAATGGTTAGATTGAAAATAATAATATCTTAGTGTCAATGATTAGATTGAGAATGGTAATGTTTTAGTGTCAATGATGAGATTGAGAATGGTAATGTTTAAGTGTCAATGATGACTTTAGAATGGTAATGTCTTAGTGTCAACAATTACAATAATAATGTTATATCAATGATTAGATTAAGAATGGTAATTTATTATTGTCAATGATTTGATTGAGAATGGTAATGCCTTAGCATCAATGATTAGATTGAGAATGGTAATGTCTTAGTGTCATGATTTGATTAAGAATGGTAATGACTTAGTGTCAATAATTAGATTAAGAATGTTAATGACTTAGTGTCAATGATTACATTGAGAATGATAATGTCTTAGTGTCAATGATTACATTGAGAATGGTAATGTCTTAGTGTCAATGATTAGATTAGGAATGGTAATGTTTTAGTGTCAATGATTACATTGAGAATGATAATGTGTTAGTGTCAATGATTACATTGAGAATGTTATGTCAATGATTAGATTTAGAATATAATGTCTTAGTGTCAATGATAAGATTAAGAATGGTAATGACTTAGTGTCAATGATTACATTGAGAATGGTAATGTGTTAGTGTCAATGATAAGATTGAAAATGGTATTGTGTTACTGTCAATGATTAGACTGAGAATGGTTATGTGTTAGTGTCAATGATTAGATGTAGAATGGTAATGTTTCAGTCTCAATGATGACTAAGTTTTGGAGGATGTTAGGAGGAGCATACCAGTTTACAATAACTTCTATTAGTGACCATAAAAAGAGCAATTAAAAAAGGATTATAAGTTAACCAATTACAATCTTAGAAGCCCAACTACTAAGTACTCTAAGTAGTAAACTCACTTTAATTTTTATAATAACACTTTGAAAAAGTTTTCTCTATTAAATCAATTATTTTGTATGAGTCAAACAAACATGGTAAAGGAGAAGAATCACAATATAATCATATGTAGTGTAAACAAAATGTTACTTCGTGACCAAATATTTGATAATTTGACTAAAAAAAAGCACAAAGTCATTGTATTCACAAGAATTCATTCAATCTCGTTTTCACTATGCATGAAGATAAACATATTCCCCTTTTCTAAAGACTCAATATTCAAACTTTTGCACAATGTAATCTTATATGTACACGAAGATGGCTGCAAAGTCTTGAAAACAAACAAAAAATGAACTATATCTGGATCATTAAATTAGGTTTGGTCTAAGTCTACCTTGTTTCTCAATATCTCTATTATACACTGGTAATCTACGTATAAATCATTACGCTGCTTGGCTTTGTAGCACTGGCAAAGATATTTATATATATATATATATATATTGTTACGTTTCTCACTACCCAGGCACTCTGCAAACTGCACCACACGACACAACCAATTAAAAGAATGTGACAACTCAGGGCTAAAAAACAGTTTAATATCAAATACATCTCAGCCAGACAGGGGACCAGACAAAAGTAAATTAACTGGTACCAGCATTTTAGTACATTTTAGTTTTGAAAATGATTTTAAGGTGGTAGAGGAGACAATTGCAAGCCCGCTAAAGCTTAAAATCCGTAAATGTTCACATTACCTAGCTAATCTTTGAATTGGGTTGGACATAGTTGGTGCATAAGCAAACATTAGAGTTGCATTAGAGAATAATCCATTTGGTTTATTGGCTTGACCACATAACATACGTTGAAATCTTTAAGTTGTCACAGATAAACAGTATCCATGCCACAGCAGCAATAACGTTGGAGGGTCAACAAAAAATTACAAAGATACCCTTAAGAGTTCTCTCAAGGTGTGTGAGGGAAACGATCCTTTCTCATTGCCTGAGGCCGTGAGTGTCGTGTTTCATGATATAAGGCAAGGAGCTCGGTAATCAACAAAAAACGTAGATCTAAGAATAAAAAAAACGGAAAGTGAGAAAAGAAGCAGGCATATCTGCAGCAAACCCAAGTTACCAATGACGTCTAGGAGGTCGGCTTTTTAAAGTAAAAAATTGGACTCCATAGCCATCTTCAAATTCATAGAAAATGGGAAATAATCTCATCTTAAGTTACGAAGGAGGAGCTATATATTTAAGCTAGCTTATCTGCTCATTAACTGATTAGCTATCGGTTACGTTAATGTGCGAAATCGACATTTTGCCTCTAAATATAGGCATAATGTTCATATTAACGGTTTAAGTACTCTTAGGGTTAGGATAGGGTTGCAAGCTCCTGCAAATAACTATAAAATAATAATTAAATTTATTAAGCGCTGTTAACAAAGCACTATAAACTCTTGCAGAGCTGACTTTTTGTGTCAAAACGCAAGAGTTAAGTCGAAGATAACTACAACATTACGTAGTACCTGGACAAGTGGATCCTGGTAGTTGGTGATAAATACAAAATGTGTACTCTTCTAATTCTGTTCTAATGTTGCTGCTCGGCGGTCTGAAAGTTCAACAAGAAAACAGCGCCCACTTTCTCTTTCTGCTGCGCCAAATACCTATATTGTTCATACCTCACAACCAGCAAAGACATACCTGACTTAATAGGCGTCCCATTTTTACCACTGGAGCAATACACCACAGGTGCGTTATGTAAGTCAAACTCATACGATACGTCACACACGCACACCAATCACCGTTCACAAGAGTGGAGGGGAGTAATAGGGGGAGAAAATGAAAGAATGTCAAGAGGAGGGGAGGGAAGAGAAATTGGGGAAAGAAAACTAAGTCTTAATACTAAAAAGGGAAGGGGGGGGAGGGACAGAAGTTATCTAAGACGCCCAGGATGACATCACATCCAGACGATGGCTGCTAGCGGCTCCTGGATGTCCCTCTTTGCTTTAGCAGAGACAAGGGGAGGGAAGCGACCTCTGTGACCCGAGTTGAGTCTGTCTTGGTCCAATGAATGAAAAAGGGTTTGTGTTTAAAGGAGATGGACTGGGTGACAAAATCAGCTCTTCTATTAGCATATGTGATGTAATACTAAAATATGATTTTATTCTTTTTGACTCACAATCGACTGGTGTCTGGAAATTTAAGCTCCCAGTAATTTAGTCACCCGGAAATTTAGGAACCGGGAAATCGGGCACTTTTTGACAAGGCGGAAAATTAGGCACTCTTCAATAGAGACTTAATTTAGAAGAAAATTGATTTTTTAGCGCATTTTATTCCGAAAAGACCAACTGTAATATTGGTATTATAATCAGGACAATGTCTGTCTTTGACAAAACAGAGACTAAGCATACTGAAGTAAGCAACAGCACTATCAGGTTACATCAATGGTAATTAGATTACTGATGGTAATTAAATAAAAAAAATATCGATTAATAAAAAAAGCTTTTGCTATGATGAAAGAGCTATATTATAGTGAGCTTTTAGCCTAAGTCTTTCGCCCCAATCACTTTGTGCATAAGCATTTCCCTGTTAGCAAGCACTGATAGTCACGTCAAAGCATATCTTCATTGGCCTACAGCGACAAGAGTACCTGTTTGATTCCGCAACGCATCTGGCCCCTGTTACAGTAAGATTCACACCTGGAAGTCATCATTCTCTGGTCAATCTGTTGTTCACGCATCCAGCTCTACGCCCCCACCCCTCACCCTGCCCGCTCCCGCAGTTTCACCCCACCCCCTGACTCCCTCCCAGCCCGCTTCCGCAGTTTCATCCATTTCTTGAACCTGTCAGTCAGCTTCAGTGACCTTGGCTACCTAGTCACATTCCTTGTACCTCGTATATTTCTATTAAATAATAAATATTTATAAATAAAATTCTTTTCTATAAAAACCTAAGTTATTTATTGCGTGTATCCTCCGGCACATACTAGATACTATGCAACAAGTCTCATAACACACAACATTACACTAGACTAGTCCACTAGATTTAGGCTTGGATCTATTTAAATTCAACATTCAATTCAGCTTTATTGAAAAATGTTTCAAGTTGTCAGCACCTTAAATCTTCATCAAAACATTTAAAATATAATTTCATAGATCTATACAATAATTCCATCATATGTAGTCCTAAATCTATTTAAATTCAATTTTGATAACAGAAAAAAATGTATACCTAGATTTACGCTTTATCATGTTATTGTTGTCATTTTAATTTGAGAATAATATTACTCTCCCCCCCCCCCAATTCCCTATGTATTCCTATTATTTCTATTTGTTTTGTTTCTTCCTCTCTGGGTTCCAGTCTAGTCTTGCAATGTTGTCTGCTGTTCTTCCCATTGTGTGCCCAATGCATCCCCATGTGCATCATTTGATTAATTAGTTTAGTTGTGCTGTCTGGTTGTTTAGGCAACTCTAGCTCCTTGGTCACAGACTGAGATGTACAGATCAAACCCACCCAGTAGTGCTACCATCTGCCTACAGACTGTGATATAAATTCTAGTTAGCAGAAAGGCCCAGACCTGACTTGGAGCCGGAGTCAGGGCCTCCTGACCTGCTAACACTTTACTTTTTATTTCTAAAAATAGATGGTTTTAAAAGATCTTTATTTAGACTACTAAACATTATTCATTATCATAGTTTATAATATTTTTTCAGATATATATATATATATATGGAGAGAGAGCATAAAGGAAGGGTCACGGATTGCAGATGTCATACACAACGGAAGCAGAAAGAAGGGTAAAAATGCAACGGCGCCTGGTGATTATATATACCCAACCTGCGATCGCAGCAGTGTATCAAGGATTGGCCTCTTTAGTCACACAAGAAGTTGCAAAGGTAAAAGATCGTCTCTCCAGATGTAAAATGCCGCAGAATATATATATATATATATATATATATATGTTTACAGGATTTGATTTGGTGATCCCTCTTCAGAAACATCAGGTATGTTATTTAAATTTATGCATTAACAACCAAATAATAATGACTAGATATTTCTTATGAAATAATAGTTATTATGTGTACTCCTCAAAAGTTGTATTGGAATAATTTGTTTTTAAAACAAAGCTGGACATTAAATTCAATTGTGATTGATTTCAACCCACTGATACAAGGGGCATGCTTGCAAGTATAGCAGCCAAAAAAAAACTAAATAAACAATAACCATACTTTTAGACTTAGATCCTCCCCCTCTGTTTGGTGCATTGAGTGGCAAGCTGTCTCCAAAAAGATCTGTCTGAAGTCTGTTCACCCATATTTATAGAAATATAAAAAGATTCTGACTTCTAGAAAAGATAAAAAATGGAAAAGCTAACTAAACTTTGACAATGTAATGGAAAAAAAATCAATGTTGAACCATCCTAATAGTTTGTGATGAGAAATGTCATCAGCCACCTTGGCAGCAGTACCAAAAAAACTGCCAAGCCAAATGTTAGGCACTGTCATTTTTGTCTAGTAAATGATGTTTCACAGCAATACAGTGCAGCCCTTCATCAGAACAATGTTGCCTGAGTACTGAAACTTAAATAAGTTTAGAAACCTTTGAAAGCATCTTGTCAAATTACAACCAATACCTTCTGAAGAACTTTATAAAATGGTACTCAAAACAGCTTAGTTTTCTCTTTTAGTGAGTGCTGACAAAACATTAATGAGGAAGTGGACTCAAGATAAGGATACCATCATTTATATTACATTTAACTTATGCATTACACTTTTTATATTTTAATTTTGCATTTTAAAATGTAATTTTTGCTTGCAATATTTTATCAACTTTTTTTTTTTTTAGATCAAAGGAATGTACATGCTGCTGATATAGAAAAAGTTTCTGACTGCTTACAGATCAGTGTTCTTAGTTCTGCTATTGATTTACTATTGCATAATAAATAAACATGTAATGATCAATCACATTTTTATACCAAGTTCATCTAATGATTTGCACAGCATATTATCAGCATTCACAGTTCATCTAATGATCTACATATGAAGCAGCACCATGCAGAGCTAACATCACCTACTGAAGAGAGTTTCCATCATGCTTTAGCAACAATCCAAAAACAAAATGAAAAAGTGGTTTCTTTGTTTGGGACAAGTCCTGAAAGGCCTTCAGAATCTGGGAGCACACTATTGTTAACAAGCAGTGTGTCATATGACCAGCTCAATGACCAACAGCCTTTACTTTTCGAACCAAAGTCAGGTAACTATGAAACTATCTAAAGCACATAGGAGTCTAATGACACATTTTTACTAAACTTTAAATTAAATGGATCTTAAATGTCTAGTGAAACATTGTAATCAAACTATGATTTTTGAATATAGTCTAGTAAAACATTATGATTAAACTTTGTTTAGTGCATAAATGTCTAGTGAAAAATTCTGATAAAACTTTGTTTAGTTCATATGAGTGTAGTGAAAAATTGTGACCCAACTTTGTAATATGCATAAAAGTCTAGTGAAACATTTTGATCAAACTTTGTAAAGTTCATAGATGTCTGGTGAAACAATCTGATCAAATCTTTTTAGCGCATAAAAATCTAGTAAAACATTCTTATCACCTATGCTTATCTTATAGAAGTCTAAAAAAAAGTTCCCTTTTCAGTCCTTGTAATCTATAGGAAAGTTGATATTAAGGTTATAAATCTGTTTTTGTGGCCTACAGTTAACAAGCAGTTTGTCATGTCTCCTTATTAAAGGTTCTGGATTTGTTAGTGGTTTGCAGCTTGTTCATATTTCCTTTTTGAACTCATTAGTATTTCTGAACTTCTTTTTAATTTCTTAGACAGCTCATTAGGAGTATGGAACCCTTTCCTATGACAACTTTTTAGGAGTGTTATGGTATCATTGATATGTGTGTGTGTGTTTTATGATTAGGGTTAGTTATGCAATGAGAATGATGCAAGATAAGCCGCCTTGTCATTAGTGTTCTTGACTCCAGAATGCCTATTTGAAAGTACATTTTTTAGTGAGTTAGATTTTCTTTGGAATACAATTTTTTCATTATTACTAAGTTTATTACATTTAGGCTTTCCCCCAGGATAGATTACAGTTATTCATTTCATTTAAACTTGATTTTCTTTATAATGTAATTCAAGTTCTGTTTTGTTTGTTGTAAAATGTTTTACATGTTTCGGATGTTCCTTCAGAGTTGAAGATAATTACTTCCTAGTCCTAACCTCCTGCAGGACGACAGGGGATGGGAGCGGGCAGGGTTTGAACCCTGGACCATCGATAAATCTGAACGACAGTCCAGCGCGCAAACCACACGACCAGGCAGCCATCCAGTTCTATTTAGTATTAATCACAAAAAATCAATAAGTAATTTCAAGTTAAGATGTAATATACCTTTAGTAGTTTAATTGTGTACCAGCAGTTTGGTGCTTCAGGTCAACAACCATACACTACAAGGAGTTGTCAACTGGTTGATACTTACTTTGAGAACTCATTAGGAGTTTGCAACTTGTTAACATTTTCTTAGCTCATCAGGAGTTTGCATCTTGTTCATATTTTCTTAGATCAGTGTTTCCCAAACTGTGTTCTGTAGAACCCTATTTAACTAGTAACCACAACATAAATTTATCTCTGTAAAAAAAAAAACAACAAAATGTTTCGCTAATGACTCAAAATGTGTGAAGTGTTCCATTAAGAAAAATAATGCCTTAGAGAACTAACTAAGAGTTTGCAACTTGTTCATATTTCATAATATATAGCTCATTAGGAGTTTGCAACTTGTTTATATTTTATTAGACAACTTATAAGGAGTTTGAAATTCATTCATAATTCCTTGACAACTAAAGGAGTCTGCAACATGTTCATGTTTACTTAGACAGCTCATTAGGAGTTAAGAACCTATTCATGTTTCCTTAGAGAACTTATTAGGTGTATGGAACTTGTTCATATCTCCTTGACAGTTCATTAAGATTCTGCAATTTGTTCATATTTCATTTGACAGCCCAATAGGAGTTCAGAACTTGTTCATATTTCCTTTCTTGAAGGTCACCAATACATTTCTGTAAATAATGTTGAATAATGTCTATATTCAAATTTTTTTGAAATACTAAATTTGATTTAAATGGCTTTGGTTAGATTAAAATCATGTCTGAAACTTTGTCACAAGTTTAGAGATTGTCTATTCTTACTCTTAATTTTACCTTTTTATTAACTTGCGTATTTTTGTTTTTATTTCTTACTCATAATTTTTACCTTTTTATTAACTTGTGTATTTTTGCTCTTTTTTTAGGACACTGTTCAAAGATATTTTAAGATGTTGGCCTCACATCTTGACACTTGTTAGAGTGTAAAGATTTGACTTAACAAATGTTAAAATAAAAAGAGCACATTGTGGAGAGTTGACCGTCATTAAAAAATGTACATGTACTTATTCTGTTTAAAAAAATGTCCCTCTAACAAATAAAAAAAAATAAAGTAAATATATTACTCTTCTTTTTTGTAAGGTTTAGCTGATTTGCTTCACTTTCTTACCTTTTTTTTTTACACTTATAATAAACTTAGGAAATCAGTATTTGCTCAGGCTATGAGCAAACCACAAACAATACCAACTGAAATATACAGAAACTAGTTGACACAACATAACCTGTGGTAAAAAAATGGGTTAGCTGATTTAACTAGAAAAAAAGCAGAAAAATTAGAGACCACTCTATTTGAAAAGTACAACAATCCAAAGTTATGTACTTAAAAAATCCAACCAAAGAAATGAAAAAAAAGGCAAACATAATGGGGGGGGGGGTCACTTTATCACATTGTCAATGTTTGGGACTGTGATAGAAGTTAGAAAAAAATTAATAAAATTTGTACTAATTAAAAATATATATAAAAAAAGTTTTTTTTAAACATTGTGTTTATTTTTTAGATGGCCACCATCTCCATAGAGACCCAAAAGACTAGACTAGACATGCCTAAAGCCTATCTTCTTAACTATAAAGTTATATAAAAAAATTGAAATTTCACAGTACATCCCCCTTATGTAAAATAGGCATATTGATCATTTTCTTATAAAATTGATTTAATTTTAGCTCTTTAAGGCATTCTGCTAAAAATTATCTTAATTGATTTATTAAACTTAGAGGATTTGAATTTTGCTGATGATATTTAGCTTCTATTTCATTTTTAAAAATGTCAGTCTAAAATTGGGCTAGCAGGCTACTAAACCAGATTATGATAATAAAATGCCTAGTAGACAATCTATTACTTTGGATGGATGTCTGTTACA
This sequence comes from Biomphalaria glabrata, assembly GCF_947242115.1. NCBI lineage: Eukaryota > Metazoa > Mollusca > Gastropoda > Planorbidae > Biomphalaria > Biomphalaria glabrata. The sequence continues at coordinate 90,249,413 of NC_074711.1, forward strand.
GTCGGTCAACAACCTGAGTTGTATTATGAATGAAAAAATGCTGATGTCAAAGCAATGGTTAGTAATGCAAGAGTCTCCTCTACACAGCTCAAGAAAATTCAGACCTCAAAAGGCATATCTTTGAGAATTTAATTTATATTTTTCAAAACTGATAGGTTTTGCACTATGAAAGTATGAATTTGATATCTAGCTAAGAACAACTAGTAACACCTGTAATGTAACCAAGATAAATGGTACACACTGACTCGCTGGTCATCAAAATGTAGAATGGTCTGTGTTATTGTGTCCCGGACCTACACTTAGCATGTAACAAATATAAATAGTACACACTGACTTGAGTCCAATTTTAATAATAATAATATACTGTAACTTCAAGCATTCAGTTACAAATCACTGGTTGAATGAGAAAATGCTGGATATCCTTCATAGCTGTTACACAAACATAATCCACATATAGAAATACAGTTACAAATGCATCAAAGTGATATCAAATAATAATTCCTTTAGAATAAGTATATCTCTGGTCAGTTGAGCATTATCCAAAAGTTCCATTAAATGTTTGTTCTAAACAATGTTTTCAATTTATAATTAAGATTTAATGTTGGTATATGTTTAAAAAAAAGAAAGTCTTTTGTTTGGTATTTAATTCATGTCTGAATTCATATCAATATAATGAATTTTAATGGTAAAAAGATCAGTGGCTGTTATTCATCTCATTTCTTTCTCCAGGATTGTCAGACTTCTGCTAGATGTTGATCTTTTCATCACAACACCAATAACTTCTTCTTGGAGTCAAGTAACAGTGTATATCACCTGAAAAAGCTATTTAAATTCCCTTAAAGATCACAAATTAATGCTGATGACATAAAGCACATTTATCCACGAAATCTTATGAACACATAATATTATGTTGTACAACTAAATAGTGGTGTCTGGAAATTTAGGCAGTGTGTATGTAGTGTATATGCTTATTTATTATTTATCTGTTTCTTAAACATAGGCTTATGTTCCCCGCGCTACCCAAACTATAATTCGGAGTGTGAAACATAACAGATTAACAGGTGCTATATTATGTTTCGTTTAACAAAGATTTTCTTACACTCTACATATTCCTCCCCCCCCCCGAGAGGTGGGCCAGGGGTAGTGGTAAGTATTATAATCACGTACTGAGAAGACCTAACGGCGAGCGAGAAAGGGGTTACGTCGTCACTAGATCTGTGTCAGCTCAATACAATTTTTTCTCTTCGTGGTGTAGTCTTAATCATAAACAGATAAAAATTAAAGTTTTAAGATACTGTTAATCTTCTATAATAAAATGCTTATTTCTTATAGTAATACGTTTCCCGTACTAGATCTTTATAATTTATTGTCATTGCTCTATATAGTATAGATCACTTACTCACAATGCATACTTTTGTTGAAAAGAAAAATAATTAACCCTATATCGCGCTATGTTGCAAATTTGCTACAAACCCCAAAAAGTCGAATAATTTATTTATTTATTATTATTTTTTAACGAATTTTTTTTATTTCCGATACTTTAAAGCGAATTGAATTTGTAGACACTTCCTTTTCTCTCTTGATGTTAGAAGAACACAATGTATTTTGCGATTAAAGTGTGATCGATTTTGTTTTTTTGGACTGATACAACAGGTAAGATTATTTTCATTCTCATTTAATACTAAAGTGAAAAATCATTGTGAAAAAATATTTCTACAATGTAAGGATGTTATATTAGCTGTAGAATAAAAAATTAGCATTGTTTATATCAACATAATGATTCTGTAAGCATTTGAAGTACTGTTGTAAATTTGCTACATGGCGCACAAGTGGATCAATTTTTCAATACATTAGATTCAATAGTAGATAAAAGTAGATGTACGATTTTCATTTAGAAACCTTGTTTTATTATATTAGCTAGATTATTTGAGTACATTTAGCTTTAAAATGTATTTAAAAAATGGTCTTAGCTCATTTCCCTGCACATTCTAGATCTAGATCTATAGTAGTATAAGTATAATAATAGATCTATAAGATCTAGAATCTAGATTTTTTTTTTAGAGAACCTGTAATGATATTAGTGATAATCTAGACATAAATAATAGATTTCATAATATAGGCCTTATAGATCTAATCAATATTCTACATTTTTAATTTCAGATCTAAAGTTTGTCAATAGGTTCTCTGAATCCCAGTCAAGCTTCTATAGAGGAATCCTGAGCGTGAGATGACAGCGAGCCCTCAAGTTGCATCGAAGATGCAGACTTTAAATTTTATGAAAACCACTCAGGTGAAAATAAAATATTGAATTTATTATAAAGAATATAGTATATTAAGTATATACAACATATTTCGACATTTATGAAAATTTAATAATTAATTAGAGAAATATTCATTGACATTAATTTTTTTTTTCATATTTTTATTGTAGGTAACTTCAAATGAATCTTTTGCTGATGTAGATGAGCAATCAGCTCCTACCTATGGATAAAAGATATCTTTTGGAGAGAGAACACAGACATAAAAACAAAACAACCAAATGCTAGCTGCCTGGTCATGTTATGTGCTCTGGAGTGCCTTTGCGATGGTGTGAGTTTGAACCAGTCCATCAATATCCACAGTCGACCTGCTGGAAGTTTGAGCTTGATGGGATAATAATTTCTGAAACAACTTCAGAACTAAGCTCATAAAAGAGATTTCTTTTACACTCAAAATCAACCAGGCCAGTAAGATCTTCTATTGATTATATAAAGGACTTTTTAACAAATATTCTTATCATGCAGGCAGATTCATCTGTGATGCGAAATCTACATCCAACAAGTGTAAGGCATATACCAGGCTTTAACGGGTTGGTATCTGGCCTCTCAAAACTCTTGCCTATGTTGTATAATGAAGCTATGGATACTCAGTTCATCAAATTTATTGTGGCCTGTGGTACACATTTTGGAAATTCATATTGCCCTATGTCACCGCCACTGGAATACATACATTGATCAAATCAGCATCAAAATAAAGTTTGGACATAACTGAAAATTATTAAAACTATGTAACTCTGGTGAGTACATTTGATGCTCTACATCTAGTTATTGTTATCCCTTGACTTCATGTATGAACAGAAATTTCAAACAATATCCAACACTTTGTGACAGCCGAAGCCGAGGCTAATTACCAGGTTAAAAGGAGACCTCATTAAAAGCTATACATTTGTTTGAATGTATTAAAATAGAGTATGATACTGTTGTATGTTTTTCCAAGAGATTTAATATGATATTTCATTATTCTAACAAGTTTTGTGTCTATGGTTGTTTGGTTTCTAAAAAAAAAATTTTTTTTTTCTATAAATTGTAAAATAATATTTTGAATTACAATTTTCATTAATCATTGGAATAATTATTTTTTTTTATTTAGTACATTATATGTAACATTTAAATAATATTAAATCTATCACAATGATGATATATATATATATAATTGATCATGTCCAAATACCTTTTTATAAATGTTACATAGAAGATGAATTTTTAAAAATATTTTTTTTTCTCATTATTTTTGTACAAAATGTATACTTTTGCTGATTTTATTGTCACTAAATAAATAACTTTGAATTATAATCCATATTATGCATTTTTAAATCTGTTTTAAAATCAATTTTGTACTGTTTTAAATGGCATGTTGCATTTTTACAACAATGGGAAAATTTACCCACTTGTGCTCTATGTTGCAAATTTGCTACGAAGCTACAAAGTCAAAATTACAAATTTTTTGTCGAAAAAAGTGGTACTATATATCTTGTAGACCCCATAGGATAACATTAATCATAAAAAATTTTTTTTTTAAAGTCTATTTCAAAATGTTCGCAATAGAGGGTTAAACATATCGTGTAGATATAGATGCGTGTTTCATTATGTTCGTGTATATTTTTGTTTTATTTTATCAATATTTCGCTTTGCTTGGTGACTTAATAGATAAAATATAAATCTAATTGTTAATATATATTTTGTTGTTGATAATTTCTTAAATAGAAAAAAAGAAGAAATAACAAGTTGTTCATCAAATGATTATTAACATTTTATTTAGACCTTCATTTGAGTAAATAAAAAAAAACATAGTTGAACGCATAAGAACAAAACACTCTCTTTAAAACATGTTATTTGAAGTTCAATATAGATAAAGGAGATCAATATGCTTAAAAACAACATGGTGGGCGGAATAGATCTAGTTATCTGGGCGTCTGAACTTCTAAATCTTGTATATCTAGTTCTAGATCTAGAGCAGGGCTGAGCAAATAACGACCCCCCTGGCCACAAGTGGCCCGCTGGAATGTTTTATGTTCTAATATTACTGTAAGAACTGGTCGATGCTGACTGATAGTAATTTAACAGCAGTCGCAAGGATTACAACTAGTAATATATCTAAAACATTTTTAATCTTTTAATTTTCACAATGAAATCATTTTCTTTTTACTCCAGCGCAAGAACACCATCCAATCCAATCACTCGTTCAGCCTTTTTTTTTTTTTTTTTTTATACATTTGCGTCATTCGCGATTTCACTAGTTGGTCACGTGACAGGGCCCAGCTCTTGTCCCTATCGGTTATACAAATGGGTCAAATGAAATTTTCTTTAATTGTGATTAATTTAATTTAGCCATAGAAAGAAATAATGATGTAGCGCTGTCTTTAATCTAGAATAAATAATCAATGTAATGTAGGTCGATTGTATTTAATATTTAATAGATCTACATCTATATCTCATGTTTATTGTGTATTTCAAATAAGTGTTGTTGTTTTTTTAACTTTTTTTTGTGACTTCACGAAAGGTATTGTGTATGTGTTTTTTTTGCTTTTTTTGTTTGTCTTTGACTGTTTACAAAACGTATGGTATTCTATTTTGGCCATATTTCATAATGTGTAGCAATTCATCACTTTTAATTTAAATTTATTCTAGTTTACTAGTTAAATTTATATGAAGAGATGCTCGTCCCTCCTCTTTTCGCATTCCGGACTTGGGACCAGACAGTGGTGAAGTTGCCGACATTGCAACTAACTAATCCTAACTATAGGCAACATTTTTTTTTTTACTTTCATCATGTAGGCTTCTTTTACACTCATATCCGTCATGTAGTCTTGTTCAACCCACCCACATTTGCTTATCTTCTTAAGAGTGGTACAGATGTTTAATTATGCCTTATGGTTAACACTCTTTAGGGCCTTCCTCTGCCTATAAATCCCCCTTTTTATGTACTTATTAAAGCTGGATACTCTAGTTAACACCTAGTTGAATGCTAGACAGAATGGCAGCTATAGAAGTAATAAAAATTTATATAAGGAGAGATGGTTCATTGAAAAGTCATTGTCTTTTACACTCATCTACGCGTTTGCAAAACATTGGTAAAAAGATTTTTAAATGAGAATAGCTTTGAGAATTTTAAAATAGTTTTTTAAATGTATTTATATGCCTATTGTATATTTTCACTATAAAGTAAACAATGAACTAAGAATTAAAAAAAAATCTAAACATCTATAAACATAATTAAAAAGGAACAAAAAAATAACAACAACACAAAACTTCTTTATTTCTTTCTTTAGATATACATAAATAAAATTAGTTTTAACATAAATGATCAGTGCAGAACACCATACTTTTTTTCGGCTAAACAAGTGGAGAAAGAGAGATAGGTGTGCGCTGTTGGGTCATGCCATTTCGTCAGCGTACTGATAGACAATTGAAAACTTATTGACCTAAATTACAAGGCTCCCAACCTGTATTTATTTAATTATACTTTTGATTTAAGCCATTATTTTTATTGGGACATGATTATAACACAAATTAATCAGATCCTGTACCTTAGAATTAGATCTAGACATCGCCAGGAAAAAGGGAGGGGGAGGGGTCATGAATGTCATGAACATTTTTTTTCGCAATTAAAATAAAAATATAAAAATAAAAGTCATATGGATATATAGAGTTATTTAAACACTCATTGCATTTTGTTTTGCAATATTTTTGAAAGCTGCGAAGAAGGTTTGAATCTTTAAGCCACATATACTTCAGTCAAATGTGTTTACGAAACCTGGCGCGGTCCAATAAACGACAACTTGTCGTTGACGTGGCCGTCTTATTAGTGTAGATTTGATATCCTAGTATCTAGTTCTAGAGTATTCTAGACCTAGATTGGCTAGATATACATTTCTAGATCTCTTACGTAGATCTAAATCCATATTGTAAAATTCTAGATCTAGATCTATAATATGTCTACTTCGGGATTGTAGCATTCACCAACCTATGCTTAGATAAGTTAGATCGTGATTTTCTAAATCAAGTAGATCATACTCTTACTCTTACATATCTATCTTAATATCTAGAATATAGACTTGTGACTCTTTCGGCTTCTGTTGCCAGAGTAATTTCCTTGTTTAAACCAATTTTAATTTCTAGATCTACGAAGTCTACACGATGACGATTCTTTAAAAACATTATTTGATTTAAGAAATTGTTGGACAAAATTAAACTTTAAAAAGAATTAAGCAAAGTTATAGATCTCTAGATTCTTATCTACGTAGGACTAATAAGTTCACTTCAGCTGTGAGCCTGTGTTAAAGCGTCCATTGACAACCAATCATATAAGAGAAAAAAAATCACGCGAACCAATCGGATTATTCTTGTCTGTAAACAGAAGATATATATATATATATATATATATATATATATATATATATATATATATATATATATATATATATATATATATATATATATATATATATATATATATATATATGTCTTAGCAGTTCTTTTTATAGTCAAGAAACGCATTTATATAGGAGGGAAGAAACTTCAAACTTAAATCATTAATTTTCATTGGATGTCTTTTTATAGTATGACCTTAAAAAACAACAACAAACGATGAGACCAAACATGGCGGGCTCCCTTTAACCATTGTGTATGAATATCAAGTAAAAACAATGAATCTTTTGGTCATTTTCAGCTCTTATATGACAAGGTGACCATTATTAAATGCATTTTTACATAAAAAAATAATATTTTTCAATGTAATCATTAAGTAAAATGCGTGCAGCACGGGGCTTTAGTGAATGAATGCTTACATATAGTGGCGTCCCATACACGACAGCAGGATCTCATGAGGATGCTGGGGGATTATGTGCTGCTCCATGCAGCCAGTCTGCCAATGTGTGTGTGTATGTATGTGTGTGACACTGTGTGAGGGATTATAAATAAGCGAGAAAAAAAAAAGTAAGATTACTAAGATGCATCACTTTTTAATTGAAGATTGGGTGGTAGTGCAAAAAAATAAATAAATCTACCAATGCACCCACCCATCATTGACAGAAAAAAAAAGATTCCAAATATTATCTATTAAAGGCATTAAAGGGAAACTCCGATAGTTTTTCAAATTTTAGTTATTGACTTATTTAAATTCTGCGTAAAAAGTTGTAATAGTAAACATTATATCATTTGTTATTTAAATGCTCAGAAAATTTTATATTTAATAAATTAGACAGAAAATTCTCCACGCCCCAAAAAAAACGGGGTTCTGCGAGATTTTGTTTTAAGTTATTTCATGCGTCACTTCCCTAAACAATACTGAAAGAGAAACTTGAAACTTTAACCAATCGTATCGCTTCATTCTTACAGTAGCTATTAGGCTGTTAGGCTTAGTGACGGCCTAGTCCAGAGCTATGATACAGTTATTTATATAAACATGTATAGATAGATCCAAAAGCATTAGGATAACTAACTCCAGAAAAAAAGTAACATTTTCATCTAAGCCTCTCCCTATCTCAAGAAGTAAATAGATCGTTTGTCTGAATGATTCGAACAAACTGGTCAGTGTAAGGCTAGTCTAGACTACGTGTAGTCGGTCATGACAAGACAACCGAGCGATAGTGTTTGTTGTGTGTTGAGTGGTCTGGCGAGAAAATACACACTGCTGTGATTAGTCAAGCATGTAAATCTACTTTTAATACGCATTTTTTCTTTGCTTACAAGATCCTAGATCTAACTGCATAGACAAAGATATATTTCTTTTACGAGAATGTAAACTTTGCTGTATGGTCTCCTGTTATACTTTCAATAGTCAATAGATTAAAACACCTTTGTGACGTCACATAGAATTCCGGTGAAAGTCTGACTGTTTTGGATGCGCAGAAAAATTACGTCAGAAAAACATCAATTACTAAGTTATTATTGCAAATAAAAAAAAAAGAATCATATATTCATTATCTGTAAATCAAAACACATATTATATCAAAAATTGTCAAAGTCATCGGAGTTTCCCTTTAACTCCATATGACCATAATAAAGGCTAAAAGAAAAAAAAGATCGATATCAATTTCCACCTTATCTTAAAAATATTACATGTTGACAGCATCATAAATCAAAATATAACTTCGCAGATCTATTTTCTAATTTTACTATTCGACTAGATATAAGCCTAGATCTATTTTAATTCAATATTTATTTCAACTTTATCTTCATAATAATACATGTCAATAGCACCTTAAATTTTAATCAAATTATAACTTCACAGAACTATTTATGTCTCTAAGTAGACCTTGCTACCACTGGCCAGATTTTTTGCGTTGTCTAGGCGCTGGATCAAGACTAAAAGTAGTTTCCAAGGGGGGAATAACCTAGTGGATTTTTAATATCGCCAGCTTAAAACTGATATGGAAAAAAACAACAACAACAGAAATAATAAATTTATATCGCCAGATTATAACTGATAGGAAGAGAATAAGAATAAAACATATAGAAATGCATTGATGCATTTTAAGGTAATAGTTTTTGTTACCTTTTTCAATCTTATAAATTTTATCAGAGTGTGCTAAGTCAGGTACAATGCACAGTTAGATACCAAAGTATTGTGCACCTTAATGTGGTTGTCATGGCCGGGGGTGTCAGTGGGGATAAGCTTCCATTGTATATAAAATACTCCTAAAGGCAAGCGTCTCAGATAGCCTCTGACAACCAAGTCCAGCACCTGGCCTTCTCGTGTGGCTTAGATACTAAGCCCGGCAAAACTGCTCTTACTAACAGGTGAAGGCGGATACTTGGCGCCACAAAACTGGGAGCTTCGGGTAGATGGAGCTCGTCAGCCTAGTTAGGCAATTCATCTAGGGGTACTGTGATTTCAAACCCACGCTGCATTGCGGTAACAACCTCAAGGAATAATCAGGAGTGAAGCCCCTTAGGCGTTGGGAGTATAAACCGTGAAATTTCCTCCAGCAGCTTCTGCAACTGAGTTGGTGCCAAATGTAACTCGAAGCGTTCTTTTGGATCTCATCAGCAAGGTTGAGAGAGGGACCATGACGCATGAACAGAATAGTACAATATTTTGGGTTATAGTGATTTTCAGAATTTTAAGTTTTATCTTAAAATTGATTTTTGCAAAAGATCAAGACAAATATTGTTATAGCTATAAGCAAGAGTAATACATCTTTTTAGAATATAATGTAAAAGCTCTTTTGTCATGCTACTGTACATATTTAAATATCATTCTCACATAGAAATTCTAAATGCATTTCTTCTTGGATAGTAAAAATTACTTTATTATGAAATAAGTACAGAATTATAAAGACATTTATTTCAAAGCTCTTTATTATCATTGAATAAATTATATTATCTACTCGTAGGAATGAAAAAAAAGTGTGCAGTATAGTTGCTACACAGAAAGACCTACAATTATGTCTAATATTACAGAAAATCATTCTTTACATAACAATGATTTTTAATAATAAAAAACTGCATTTAAATATTACATAGCATACTAACTATCAGTACCTAAAACGCAATTAAACTATTATTTAATACAAAACTATATGATTGAGCTTTTTATAAGCAAAATTGTAGTCAAACTGAACATCCATTTGATTGGATCAATAAAAATTTACTTATCTTAGAATGGACCTCATTCACCAACATTTAGTCACGTGATCTTATTGATAAAACAATGAAAAAAACTGTCTCGTGACAACCATCATAAATTAAACATGAGATCATAAATTATATAGAAGAGATAAAGCACCACGTGGCTAAATGTTGTTTGTTTACAATTGGTGAATGAGGTCCATTGAAAACTATCTAAGATTCATAATGCCCCCCATAATGAAGAATTACAGAAATAGTTAAGACTAACATAAGCCTAACAATAAAATGTATAGTTCTTATTTAATTAACTTTCTTGACATTATTATAATTAAGCCACATAAGAAAACATATGTAAATTGTCACTAGCTTTAACAAAGCTTCGTTGATGTCTTTGTTGATTTGTGGAGAGGTATCAATCTTGGCTAGTATGCTGGAAAAAATTTGAAAAGAATATTTATTAAACTGCTTTATAAATAAACTAAATCCATAACATATATAAAAATAAAAAGTATGTAATACATATATCAAGATCTAAAAAAAAAAAAAATTGAAAACTAAGGGCTTAATTAAATGACATTATAATATTTTGTTACTCGCCAGCATTGATTATTTCAACCAAACAATTGAAATAGCCTTATTTTTAACTTTTCACAATTTCTTTTTAATTAAGGGCCACCAAATTCACCTTGTCTATGGCATCCAATCCCCAAAGGCCAGCACTGCCAGCACAATGGCCATATGCAAATACTTTTCCCCAACTAATGTCAGGTACCCATTAGAGTTGGGTGGGTTACTCCGAGGCGCCCTTTTAATTCCTGAATTAAAAAAAAAATTCTAACCTTTGCTAGAGACCATAGTCTTGAGTAAACTGAGAAATAAGATGAGATTGTCTAGATGACTAACAAGATCTAGTGACAATCTAGTCTAGAGTCTATTGAAAAATATAGAAATAGAATATATTATTTAGCTTTAGATCTAGAATCTAAAATTATTATAAACTCTAATCAAGATTGACTAGATCATGATAGATGAGTAGAGATCTAAATTTATGTTCTCTATGTTAGATAATAGTTTTTGCATCCATTTTTTGGTATACACTTCTTTCACCTACTAACTAGATGATTAGGTGGCTGAAGGTTACAACATCATAAAGACTGGGGTTTTGAATTCCAGGATATTTATGATAATTCCAAGTCAACCCAACTCTAATGGGTACCTAAGATCAGTTGAGGAAAAGATAGGTGTAAGATAATACCTTAATAACATTCAGTAATAGTAAATAATTACCTGATGCATGGCTAGTCCAGCTTTCTCTGGAAATGTTCCAGCCCAGTGCACACATCTTCACAATGAATCTAATTACTGCAAAATAAAAGGTAAACTTGCATCATGTGAAATAAAAAATAATTAAATTTTTATTCAACCAGTGTCAATATGAAAAGTCATCACAAAAAAGCAAATTTGGATTATAATAGCTAAAGCAAAAAAATAAAAATAAAATCTAAATAACCTAAAAAAGATAAAATATAAGTTTGATTCTGAAAGGCCATAACAAAATAATACAAGATAATTCCAGACAGCCACTACAAATAACACAAAAGTCGATTCCAAGCAGTCATAAAGAAAAGTTATCAAGTAGATTCCAAATATTAACTGCCAAAAAATAATCAAGTTAATTCTAAATAACAACAAACAAACAAACAAAAAAATGCAAAAGTCTGATTCTAAACAGCCATCACAAAAAAAAAGCAATTAATTTAAACAACCACTACGAAAAACACCATATCAGACATTGATCATAAAAACACACAAATCCGATGAAGAGCTTAAGTAATATACACATGTCTGATTCCAAACAGCCATCTCCAAAGAAGAAAATGTCAATTCATTCAGCTACTAAAAAAAGCACATGATTCTTTAAAAAAAAAAAAAAATCCGCTACTGAACAATGATCACAAAAAACACACAAGTCTAATTTCAAACAGAGCTCATAAAAAGCCATCACAAAAAAAAAAAGCCCACAAGTCTAATGCAGAACATTGATCACAAAAATGCACAAGTCCAATTTAAAACATTGATAAAAGAAAAACTAACAAATCTGATAAAGAACATCAATTAAAAAAACACATGTCCAAACTGCCATCAATAAAGACCCAAATGTCAATTCAATCAGCCACTACTAAAAAAAACAGTTGATTTAAAAAAAACAAAAACAAGTCTTATGCCGAACATTGATCACAAAAAAACCCCACCAAGTCCAGTTTCGAACTCCACACCGATCTTAAAAAGGAGGCATAAGTCAGACTTCTAACAGCCATCACATAAAATAAACAAATAAAAATGCCATTCTAAAAAAACACAAAGTAAATGCACAACTCGGAATGTGAATATCCATCACAGAAAAACACAAGTCTTTTTCAAACAGCCCACACAAAAAATAAGTATGATTAAAAACACCCATCACAAAAATTTTAATAACCACCAAAAAAAAAAATGCGCAAGTCGGATTTATATTACTGATCATAAAAAGACACAAGTCCAATTCTGAACATCAATAACATAATCACACAAGTCCGATTCCAATCAGCCATTACAAAAAAAGGACTATTTCATTCCAAACTGCCATCACGAAAAAAGCAAATTTCTTTTCAAACAGCCACTATACAAAACACGTTGATTCTAAAAAAAAAAACACACAAGTCCGATGTCGAACATCAGTTACAAAAAATTTTTTAAAAATGTCCATTCTAAATAACCATAAAATGAATGCACTAGTTTGATTCCAAACAGCAATCACAAAAAAGCATATGTCGATTCAAACAGCAACTACGAAAAACTTGAATGCCAATTCTAAATAACCATATAAAATTTTTTTTTAAATGTACAAGTTCTATTCCGAGCATTAATCACAAAAATGACAAGTAAGAATCAAACAGCTACAGCCATTGCAAGTCGATTCCAAATAGCCAACATAAAAAAAACAACAAAATTAAAAAAAAGGAAGTCGTTGCTAAATAATACACACAAAATGGACAAGTCCGATTCAAAATAACTGGTTAACAAAACTAATCCCAAGTCGATTCTAAACAGCCTCAATATTAACATGCCAGATTAAAAATAGCCACCAAAAAAAATGCACAGATTAAAAAAAGCGGCACAACAAAAACAAAGCTCCAAATCAAAATAGCAACACAATACAAAATGCAATTTCGAAAATAGTTTAATTCCACAATTTAAATTACTTTAGTATTTATGAAATGATCACCATGACTACAAAATATTTTACAAAATACATTATTTTCTTACCTTTACCTAATCTGTTGAACCATTGGGGCACCACACAAGTTCTGTCAACCATCCTTCTTTATTCCTCTCTTTACTTGGCATTGGATAAAACTTCATTTAATGTCAGACCTGCCAATTCTTTGAAGCCTTCCCATTGCTCTGTCTTTCTTTCATTCTTCCTTCTGGAACTCTATGGTAAAAGGACCATAATCCTGGTTTTATTTTCTTGAAAAGGGAATATAGAGATTAAGCCGCTTCTTAAAAAAATTAAATTTCATTTCTACTTTAAAAAAAACAACAAAAGTTAGCTACAAGTTTATTACCCTTGTTATAATGTAATTATAACCATAGCTAGAAAATGTTTTACAAATACTTTAAATTCTTACCATTACCTATCAATCAGTCTGTTGAACCATGGGGGAACCACACAAGATCTGTCAACAGCCCTTCTATATTCCTCTCTGTACTTAGCCCTGGATAAACCATTTCATGGCAGACCTGCCCATTCTTTGATGTCTTCACATTGCTCTCTTGTCTTTCATTCTTCATCCTGGAACTCAATGGTGAAAGGAGCATAACCCTGGTATTATTTTCTGGAAATAAAAAAAGACTGATTAAGTCCCTTTATGTAATTAACACCATTTTTTTACAAAATACATTAAATTCTTACCATTACCTATCAATCAGTTTGTTGAACCTTGGGGGCACCACACAAGATCTGTCAACAGCCTTTCTATATTCCTCTCTGTACTTAGCCCTGGATAAACCATTTCATGGCAGACCTGTCCATTCTTTGATGTCTTCCCATCTCTCTGTCTTCCTTCTTTGTACACAAATGGGGAAAAAATGGACCATAATTCTTAAAAAAGAAATTTAAAATCATTAAATAAAATTTAATTTAATTTCTAATTATCAATAAAATATCTTACCAGAATGCTAGCCACACTTTCTAAAACTATGACCAGTGCCTTATTTAAATCTTGAATTATATTTCTAGTCTAGGAGTTCCAATCAATTTTGTTGTATACAAAGGCCATGATACTGATTATAGGAATATGCCAGATGTCTGTTTCAGCATCTGAGTAAATAAATTAATGAAACTCCTATGACTCTAAGTTAGGGTAATGTCATCTTTCATATCTGTATTTAAAAAAAAAAAAAAAAAAAAAAAAAAAAAAACTGGACATACATTCCTCATAATCAGTTCTCATCCTGTTTGTCATTTAAATATTTTGGACATTCCTTTTACATTCCAGCCAAGATCTCGCAGCGGACAGTAGAATATGGCAGTTTAAACTTCAGATCATTGTGTCAACCGTCTCGTGCAAACCACAAAACCAGGCAGTTTAATCAAGATCCACCTAAGAATGAAAAATACTATAAGATACAATTTCACATTACATCTAGAAAAGGATAGCTATATTTAACTTGATCTAGTAGAAGATGTACAACTATCATACCCATATATAATGTAGATTAACAAACTGATTCAAGATAAATACTATTAAGCCAATCCTACACCCATACTACTTGTATACATAAAATTGGGTGGATCTAGAATTTTAGATCTAGATAGACTAGATTCTTATTAAAATTCTAGATCTTTTCTATTAAGTAATAAAAATCTATAAAATGTATTTTAATATGGATGGAGCTGAACAGAAATGATTGGAAAATAGTCGATGCCAACGCAGAGGCTCTTGTTCTCGTATGAGCCATAGTTGTCTATTGACTGAAGGTGGTGGAGATAATTCAACAAGATGATTTACAATGTAATTCAAGAGATCTGTCTAGGTTAGTTCATTATTTTTCTTGAAGATTTCTATGATCAAGTCTAGATTTTCTAGATCTAGCATCATATACAATAATTTCTAGAGATCTAGTGCTAAGTCCTATACATATGGGATCTAGATCTAATCAAGATCTATCTAAAATCAGAATAAAAAATATGGAATGTCACACGAGATTTAGAATAGAATAGCAAAGTTTTACCAATATCTAGATTTTTAGTCCAGTAAATCAACTTATATAGATCAAGATATAAATTAAATTCACCTTTATCTATCCCTTAGTCTGTTGGACTGTTAAGGCACCACACAAGGTTTGTCGACCATTCTTTTCCTCACCGTCTTTTGAATGACTAATTCCTGAGAATAGTAAACCGTTATTGTTAAAGAATATACAGGTAATCAGTGCTTTTTTGTAAAGAAATAGGTGCAGGAGCTCAGTGATGGATTGCCTTTTAACAATTAATAAATAAATAATAAACTTTAAAATACAAAAGTAACTTTTTCGCTGCATTGAAAAAAGTGCCGGTACACTGTACCAGTGCTTACTGTAATGCTGCTGACCTGAAAAATTGTAGTTAAACTAAATAATACAGTAATATTAAGCCCATACTAATTAGTCTTAGATATATAGATCTAGAAATTATATTGAAATTGTGTAGATCTAGTCCAGTGATGCCCAACCTAATTTTACCCGCGGGCCATTATAATTTCCAACACTCATCTCGCGGGCCACATGAACGAAAAGTTATAAAAATAAAATAAAATTGTTCTGAAACTATTTTGGTAGAAACCTATGGATTTGACACTTAATTATTAGGTTATTTGACAATTATATTTTTTTACGCGTCAGACAATAGGTTACATTCTCTACTTAAATGTGAGCAACACTGGCTCATGTTGTGGTCTCTTTTTGATAAATATCCTCCAATATCTAAGCATAGTATTTAACAATTTTTTATTCGCGACTCAAACCAAGAATGCCACCATATTTATTTTATAATGCCGTTTTTAAGTTGTTTTATTAAACAGCCACACTTTCTTTACAAAATAAATATGTTGCCTTATTATCATGTTCAACAAAAAAAAAAAAAAAGTAAAGATCTGCTAACTTGTCCTGGTAGATTCTACATTCAGAGTCCCATTTCATAAACACACAAATGTTAAAGTTCATGGTACCAATCCATGAGAGAAAAAAGTGAGGGCCCAAACGTAGGTAAAGATACATTTTTTCAACCTTTTTTTTTTTTTTTTGTTTGGAAGGTAGATTTCTACACATAGTGCCGACGTTTCGGCGGGCTGGATGGAACCACGTTGCGGGCCTGATCTGGCCCGCGGGCCGTAGTTTGGGCATCACTTATCTAGTCAATCTAGATTTCAAAGCAAAGAAAACAGAAGAACGGTGGACCATAAGGCAAAGACGATAGGATCGACATGGACCAAGCTGAAGAAATCCAGAATATTTATTGAAAATTTTTAGTTAGATCTAGACTAATAATCTAGAATACTAGGACTATAGTAATCTATACATTCTTTTCTAGACTCTACTAGACAAACTCTAATGATGATTCTAATATTAAATATGTAGATCTAGAGCAGTGGTTCCCAAACTTTTTTGTCTCGTAGACCCCTTGACATGTTTTCTGCTTTTCGGTAGAACCCCTGCTTAACTTATATTTTTTTTTTTGTATTTTTTTTTTAGATAAATTTTTTTTAATTTTTATTTTTATTTTTTTTTATTTTTTTTTAGATAATTTTTTTTTTTTTTTTTTAATTTTTTTTTTTTTCGAGAATTGACTATCCCGGTACTGACTTCACTGTAGACCAGTGGTTCCCAAACTTTTATAAAAAAATTTTTATAATTTTTTTTTAATTTTTTTTTTTTTTTTTTTTTTTTTTTTCGAGAATTGACTATCTTGGGACTGACTTCACTGTAGACCAGTGGTTCCCAAAATTTTAGTAAAATTTTTTTTTTTTTTTTTTTTTTTCTTTTCATGTTTTTTTTATAAAAAATTTGTTTTTAATTATTTTTTTTTTTCAATTTTTTTTTTTAGATAAATTTTTGTTTTTTTTAATTTCTTTAAATAAATTTTTGTTTTAAATTTTTTTTTTTTTTTTTTTTTTTGAGAATTCACTATCCCAGAACTGACTTCACTGTAGACCAGTGGTTCCCAAACATTTAGTAAATTTTTTTTTTCTTTTTTTTTTTTTTTTAGTTTTTTTTTTTTTATATAAAATTTTTTTTTTTTAATTTTTTTTTTTTTTTTTTTTTAGATAAATTTTTTTTTTTTTTTTTTTATTCTTTTTTTTTTTTTTTAGTAAAATTTTTTTTTTTTTTTTTTTATTCTTTTTTTTTTTTTTTTTAGTAAATTTTTTTTTTTTTTTTTTTTTTTTTTATAAATTGTTTTTTTTATTATTTTTTGATTTTTTTTTTTTTTTAAATTTTTTTTTTTTTTTGATTTTTTTAGATAATTTTTTTTTTTGAGAATTCACTATCGCGGGACTGACTTCAATGTAGACCAGTGGTTCCCAAACTTTTTTGTTTCGTAGACCCCTTGCCATGTTTTCTGCTTTTTGGTAGACCCCCTGCTTAACTTATATTGCTTTTTTTTTTGCAATTTATTTGAAAACTAATTTCTAATTTTAGTGAGTTGAAGAGTAAAATGCTATTTAAAAATACATATAAAGTATTAAATAATAACTCATTTTTATTGATAAAATTCAAATTTAACCAATTTAATATGTATTGCTGGAATCATCAAACACACTGGAAAACAGGCTTATCATCTGTTCCTATGGATGTCATGTTTCATACATTCTATAAAGAAGACATTCAAACAATAAATATTAATTAATTAATTTGTTTTAAGTATCATTGTAAAAATTTTTGCAAAGAGTTTCTCGTGTATCTTTCACGTGTCCGCCGAACTGTTTTCACTATAGGGGAAGGGACGAAGGCGAGTAACTGGCGCCTTAGCCAGTAGGCTTCAAGCAGGAAGAGCTCATTAGCCACATAGCAGAAGGAAAACTGAATTTAAAAATCTGCTGCCTTGCAACTATTATTACAGTTTGTTCTCTCCCTATCAGAAAGTCTTTAATCCACTGATGCAGTGGACCATTAATGCCGAAATATTTTAATTTTTTAAGCAAACTATAGTGGTGAACTTTGTCAAAAGCCTTAGAAAAATCTAGTAAGATAGCATCTATTTGTTCACTATTATCTAAATTTAAATATTTATCCTATTTAAATATATATCCTGCTAATCAAACCAAAGAATCTTCTCAATACTTATTTAAAAATTTTAATTTTGTCTGCATGTAACAAATGTTTAACGAAAAGAAATGTACACTGTCCAGCATTGATTATTTAAAACTGGGATTCATTCCTTCCTTATCAAACAAGCCGTTGCCTAAGTGACTTTTTTAAAATAATGATACGAAACCAATTGCTAGAGGATCATCTGAGACAATGTCACCCTAACAAAATAGATAAAGATTTAAAAATTTTCTAGCACTCAAAGATAAAGTTAAGAATAGACCCACACAATCTCACTTCAACATCATATATATAGAGAGAAGATGTTGGTTTGTGAGCATCTTACAATATCTCTTTACTTATAGCAAAATATGGAAACATAGGTAAAACATTGATTTTACCAGCCGTTGTAGTTGTGAAAACTGTTTTACACACACCTACATCTGATATTATTAAAAGAATTTCTTTAAACAAAAATACAGTTCAAGGGCACATCGGTGGCATGAGTTATCAAATTAAAAGCTTCTTATGTGATTCTTTGCAAAGGAAATATATACAGTTTGGGATCAGTTTGGAACCAGTGGCGTCACAGGCTCTGATGGGGTGTAGCGCTGTGTGCTGTAAACTGCCTAGGGGTTGCCAGCTCCTTATTTTTCCTCAGGGTTGACCCACGACAGCTTTCCCATGTTTGGGAATAGTTGCAAGGCAGCAGATTTTTAAATTCAGTTTTCCTTCTGCTATGTGGCTAATGAGCTCTTCCTGCTTGAAGCCTACCGGCTAAGGCGCCAGTTACTCGCCTTCGTCCCTTCCCCTTTAGTGAAAACAGTTCGGCGGACACGTGAAAGATACACGAGAAACTCTTTGCGAAAATTTTTACAATGATACTTAAAACAAATTAATTAATTAATATTTATTGTTTGAATGTCTTCTTTATAGAATGTATGAAACATGACATCCATAGGAACAGATGATAAGCCTGGGTAAAAAAACATTTCCAGTGTGTTTGATGATTCCAGCAATACATATTAAATTGGTTAAATTTGAATTTTATCAATAAAAATGAGTTATTATTTAATACTTATATGTATTTTTAAATTGCATTTTACTCTTCAACTCACTAAAATTAGAAATTAGTTTTCAAATAAATTGAAAAAAAAAAGCAATATAAGTTAAGCAGGGGGTCTACCAAAAAGCAGAAAACATGGCAAGGGGTCTAGGAAACAAAAAAGTTTGGGAACCACTGGTCTACAGTGAAGTAAGTCCCGCAATAGTGAATTCTCAAAAAAAAAAAAAAAAAATTTAAAACAAAATTTATCTAAAAAAATTTAAAAAAAAAAAAAAAAAAAAAATTTACTAAAAAAAAAAAAAAAAAATAAAAAAAAAAATGTAAAAAAAAAAAAAAAAAAAAAATATATATATATATATATATATATATATATATATATATATATATATATATATATATTTTTTAAAAAAAAAAAAAAAAAAAAAAAATTTACTGAATGTTTGGGAACCACTGGTCTACAGTGAAATCAGTCCTGGGATAGTGAATTCTCAAAAAAAAAAAAAATTTAAAACAAAATTTATCTAAAGAAATTACAAAAAAAAATTTATCTAAAAAAAAAAATTGAAAAAAAAAAATTAAAAAAAAATTTTTTTTAATAAAAAAAACAACAAAAAAAAAAAAAAAATTTTACTAAAATTTTGGGAACCACTGGTCTACAGTGAAGTTAGTCCCAAGATAGTCAATTCTCGGAAAAAAAAAAATAAAAAAAATTTTAAAAAAAATTATAAAAATTTTTTTATAAAAGTTTGGGAACCACTGGTCTACAGTGAAGTCAGTACCGGGAAAGTCAATTCTCGAAAAAAAAAAAAATTAAAAAAAAAAAAAAAAATTATCTAAAAAAAATAAAAAAATAAATACAAATAAAAATTAAAAAAAATTTATCTAAAAAAAAAAAATACAAAAAAAAAAAATATAAGTTAAGCAGGGGTTTTACCGAAAAGCAGAAAACATGGCAAGGGGTCTACGAGACAAAAAAATTTGGGAACCACTGCTCTAGATCTACATATTTAATATTAGAATCATCATTAGAGTTTGTCTAGTAGAGTCTAGAAAAGAATGTATAGATTACTATAGTCCTAGTATTCTAGATTATTAGTCTAGATCTAACTTAAAATTTTCAATAAATATTCTGGATTTCTTCAGCTTGGTCCATGTCAATCCTATCGTCTTTGCCTTATGGTCTACCGTTCTTCTGTTTTCTTTGCTTTGAAATCTAGATTGACTAGATCTACACAATGTCAATATAATTTCTAGATCTATATATCTAAGATTAATTAGTATGGGCTTAATATTACTGTATTATTTAGTTTAACTACAATTTTTCAGGTCAGCAGCATTACAGTAAGCACTGGTACAGCGTACCGGCACTTTTTTCAATGCAGCGAAAAAGTTACTTTTGTATTTTAAAGTTTATTATTTATTTATTAGTTGTTAAAAGGCAATCCATCACTGAGCTCCGGCACCTATTTCTTTACAAAAAAGCACTGATTACCTGTATATTCTTTAACAATAACGGTTTACTATTCTCAGGAATTAGTCATTCAAAAGACGGTGAGGAAAAGAATGGTCGACAAACCTTGTGTGGTGCCTTAACAGTCCATCAGACTAAGGGATAGATAAAGGTGAATTTAATTTATATTTTGATCTATATAAGTTGATTTACTGGACTAAAAATCTAGATATTGGTAAAACTTTGCTATTCTATTCTAAATCTAGTGTGACATTCCATATTTTTTATTCTGATTTTAGATAGATCTTGATTAGATCTAGATCCCATATGTATAGGACTTAGCACTAGATCTCTAGAAATTATTGTATATGATGCTAGATCTAGAAAATCTAGACTTGATCATAGAAATCTTCAAGAAAAATAATGAACTAACCTAGACAGATCTCTTGAATTACATTGTAAATCATCTTGTTGAATTATCTCCACCACCTTCAGTCAATAGACAACTATGGCTCATACGAGAACAAGAGCCTCTGCGTTGGCATCGACTATTTTCCAATCCTTTCTGTTCAGCTTCATCCATATTAAAATACATTTTAAAGGTTTTTATTACTTAATAGAAAAGATCTAGAATTTTAATAAAAATCTAGTCTATCTAGATCTAAAATTCTAGATCCACCCAATTTTATGTATACAAGTAGTATGGGTGTAGGATTGGCTTAATATAATAGTGAACAAATAGATGCTATCTTACTAGATTTTTCTAAGGCTTTTGACAAAGTTCACCACCATAGTTTGCTTAAAAAATTAAAATATTTCGGCATTAATGGTCCACTGCATCAGTGGATTAAGGACTTTCTGATAGGGAGAGAACAAACTGTAATAATAAATGGCTCTAAATCAACACCGATAATAGTAAACTCAGGTGTACCTCAAGGAACAGTCTTGGGTCCACTACTATTTTTAATTTACATAAATGATTTACCAAATTGCATTACTTCAGGAACAAAAGTCAGATTATTTGCAGACGATTGCATAATATATAGAACAATAAAAACAACACAAGACACAGATATTTTACAAAGAGAATTAGATGAATTACAGAAATGGGAATCAAATTGGAGCATGTCTTTCCACCCAGAAAAATGTCAGTTGTTAAGAGTAACAAAAAAACTAAAACAAATTAATTCCACTTATCTTATTCATGGCAAACCAGTAACACAGACTAAAAACGCAAAATACCTAGGTGTTATAATAAATGAAAAACTGTCATGGAATCCACATATTGATGAAACTACAAAAAAATCAAACAAAGCATTAGGATTTATTAAAAGAAATTTCTATAAATCAAATAAGAACATAAAACTAAAATGTTATTTAAAACTTTGGTTAGGCCAATAATAGAATATGCATCCTCCGTTTGGGACCCCACAACTCAAGAAAACATTAAGAAACTAGAACAGACACAAAATAGAGCAGTGCGATTCATAACAAACGAATATTCACATTTGACTAGAGTAACACCTTTAGTAAAATCACTAAATTTAGAAAGTCTTCAGGACAGAAGGCTCAAAAGTAAAGTAGCAATCATACATAAAACACTGAACCATAATCTTCAAATACAAAAACAAAATTTAATAAAATACTCTGAAAGACACAAAGATAAAGGCACATTCCTCGTCCCATATGCTAGGACAAATTTGTACAAATACTCCTTCTTCCCTAGTGCTATTAGAGCATGGAATGGGTTGCCTGAGCTAGCCAGGAAAACCAGTGACTTGGCAGAATTTAAGTCATTGGTTAATATGCATGACTAAATGTTTGACGCGTAGGACGTAATCATCTTCTTTTTTGAAGTAACGTCTGTATTATATAAGATAAGAAGATAATAGTATTTATCTTGAATCAGTTTGTCAATCTACATTATATGGGTATGATAGTTGTACATCTTCTACTAGATCAAGTTAAATATAGCTATCCTTTTTTAGATGTAATGTGAAATTGTATCTGATAGTATTTTTCATTCTTAGGTAGATCTTGATTACACTGCCTGGTTTTGTGGTTTGCACGAGACGGTTGACACAATGATCTGAAGTTCAAACTGCCATTTTCTACTGTCCGCTGCAAGATCTTGGCTGGAATGTAAAAGGAATGTCCAAAATATTTAAATGACAAACAGGATGGGAACTGATAATGAGGAATGTATGTCCAGTTTTTTTTGGTTTTTTTTTTTTTTTTTATACAGATATGAAAGATGACATTACCCTAACTTAGAGTCATAGGAGTTTCATTAGTTTATTTACTCAGATGCTGAAACAGACATCTGGCATATTCCTATAATCAGTATCATGGCCTTTGTATACAACAAAATTGATTGGAACTCCTAGACTAGAAATATAATTCAAGATTTAAATAAGGCACTGGTCATAGTTTTAGAAAGTGTGGCTAGCATTCTGGTAAGATATTTTATTAATAATTAGAAATTAAATTAAATTTTATTTAATGATATTAAATTTCTTTTTTAAGAATTATGGTCCATTTTTTCCCCATTTGTGTACAAAGAAGGAAGACAGAGAGATGGAAAGACATCAAAGAATGGGCAGGTCTGCCAAGAAATGGTTTATCCAGAGCTAAGTACAGAGAGGAATATAGAAGGGCTGTTGACAGATCTTGTGTGGTGCACCCATGGTTCAACAGACTAATTGATTGGTAATGGTAAGAATTTAATGTATTTTTAAAAAAAATTGTGTTAATTACATTAAGGGACTAAATCAGTCTTTTTTTATTTCCAGAAAATAATACCAGGGTTATGCTCCTTTGACCATTGAGTTCCAGGATGAAGAATGAAAGACAGAGAGCAATGTGAAGACATGAAAGAATGGGCAGGTCTGCCATGAAATGGTTTATCCAGGGCTAAGTACAGAGAGGAATATAGAAGGGCTGTTGACAGATCTTGTGTGGTGCCCCCATGGTTCAACAGACTGATTGATAGGTAATGGTAAGAATTTAATGTATTTTGTAAAAAAAATGGTGTTAATTACATTAAGGGACTTAATCACTCTTTTTTTAATTTTTACATTCATTTAATGTAATTATTTTATTCAGTAATATATGATTTTTATCTTGGTAAATCATTTAAATATATATCCTGCTAATCAAACCAAAGAATCTTCTCAATACTTATTTAAAAATTTTAATTTTGTCTGCATGTAACAAATGTTTAACGAAAAGAAATGTACACTGTCCAGCATTGATTATTTAAAACTGGGATTCATTCCTTCCTTGTCAAACAAGCCGTTGCCTAAGTGACTTTTTTAAAATAATGATACGAAACCAATTGCTAGAGGATCATCTGAGACAATGTCACCCTAACAAAATAGATAAAGATTTAAAAATTTTCTAGCACTCAAAGATAAAGTTAAGAATAGACCCACACAATCTCACTTCAACATCATATATATAGAGAGAAGATGTTGGTTTGTGAGCATCTTACAATATCTCTTTACTTATAGCAAAATATGGAAACATAGGTAAAACATTGATTTTACCAGCCGTTGTAGTTGTGAAAACTGTTTTACACACACCTACATCTGATATTATTAAAAGAATTTCTTTAAACAAAAATACAGTTCAAGGGCACATCGGTGGCATGAGTTATCAAATTAAAAGCTTCTTATGTGATTCTTTGCAAAGGAAATATATACAGTTTGGGATCAGTTTGGAACCAGTGGCGTCACAGGCTCTGATGGGGTGTAGCGCTGTGTGCTGTAAACTGCCTAGGGGTTGCCAGCTCCTTATTTTTCCTCAGGGTTGACCCACGACAGCTTTCTCATGTTTGGGAATAGTTGCAAGGCAGCAGATTTTTAAATTCAGTTTTCCTTCTGCTATGTGGCTAATGAGCTCTTCCTGCTTGAAGCCTACCGGCTAAGGCGCCAGTTACTCGCCTTCGTCCCTTCCCCTTTAGTGAAAACAGTTCGGCGGACACGTGAAAGATACACGAGAAACTCTTTGCGAAAATTTTTACAATGATACTTAAAACAAATTAATTAATTAATATTTATTGTTTGAATGTCTTCTTTATAGAATGTATGAAACATGACATCCATAGGAACAGATGATAAGCCTGGGTAAAAAAACATTTCCAGTGTGTTTGATGATTCCAGCAATACATATTAAATTGGTTAAATTTGAATTTTATCAATAAAAATGAGTTATTATTTAATACTTATATGTATTTTTAAATTGCATTTTACTCTTCAACTCACTAAAATTAGAAATTAGTTTTCAAATAAATTGAAAAAAAAAAGCAATATAAGTTAAGCAGGGGGTCTACCAAAAAGCAGAAAACATGGCAAGGGGTCTACGAAACAAAAAAAATTGGGAACCACTGGTCTACAGTGAAGTCAGTCCCGCAATAGTGAATTCTCAAAAAAAAAAAAAAAAAAAAAATTTAAAACAAAATTTATCTAAAAAAATTTAAAAAAAAAAAAAAAAAGAAAAAAAAAAAATTTACTGAATGTTTGGGAACCACTGGTCTACAGTGAAATCTGTCCTGGGATAGTGAATTCTCAAAAAAAAAAAAAAAAATTTAAAACAAAATTTATCTAAAGAAATTACAAAAAAAAATTTATCTAAAAAAAAAAATTAAAAAAAAAATTAAAAAAAAAGTTTTTTTATAAAAAAAACAACAAAAAAAAAAAAAAAAAAAAATTTTACTAAAATTTTGGGAACCACTGGTCTACAGTGAAGTTAGTCCCAAGATAGTCAATTCTCGGAAAAAAAAAAAATAAAAAAAAAAAAATAAAATTATCTAAAAAAAATAAAAAAATAAATAAAAATAAAAATTAAAAAAAATTTATCTAAAAAAAAAAAATACAAAAAAAAAAAATATAAGTTAAGCAGGGGTTTTACCGAAAAGCAGAAAACATGGCAAGGGGTCTACGAGACAAAAAAATTTGGGAACCACTGCTCTAGATCTACATATTTAATATTAGAATCATCATTAGAGTTTGTCTAGTAGAGTCTAGAAAAGAATGTATAGATTACTATAGTCCTAGTATTCTAGATTATTAGTCTAGATCTAACTTAAAATTTTCAATAAATATTCTGGATTTCTTCAGCTTGGTCCATGTCAATCCTATCGTCTTTGCCTATGGTCTACCGTTCTTCTGTTTTCTTTGCTTTGAAATCTAGATTGACTAGATCTACACAATGTCAATATAATTTCTAGATCTATATATCTAAGACTAATTTGTATGGGCTTAATATTACTGTATTATTTAGTTTAACTACAATTTTTCAGGTCAGCAGCATTACAGTAAGCACTGGTACAGCATACCGGCACTTTTTTCAATGCAGCGAAAAAGTTACTTTTGTATTTTAAAGTTTATTATTTATTTATTAGTTGTTAAAAGGCAATCCATCACTGAGCTCCGGCACCTATTTCTTTACAAAAAAGCACTGATTACCTGTATATTCTTTAACAATAACGGTTTACTATTCTCAGGAATTAGTCATTCAAAAGACGGTGAGGAAAAGAATGGTCGACAAACCTTGTGTGGTGCCTTAACAGTCCATCAGACTAAGGGATAGATAAAGGTGAATTTAATTTATATTTTGATCTATATAAGTTGATTTACTGGACTAAAAATCTAGATATTGGTAAAACTTTGCTATTCTATTCTAAATCTAGTGTGACATTCCATATTTTTTATTCTGATTTTAGATAGATCTTGATTAGATCTAGATCCCATATGTATAGGACTTAGCACTAGATCTCTAGAAATTATTGTATATGATGCTAGATCTAGAAAATCTAGACTTGATCATAGAAATCTTCAAGAAAAATAATGAACTAACCTAGACAGATCTCTTGAATTACATTGTAAATCATCTTGTTGAATTATCTCCACCACCTTCAGTCAATAGACAACTATGGCTCATACGAGAACAAGAGCCTCTGCGTTGGCATCGACTATTTTCCAATCCTTTCTGTTCAGCTTCATCCATATTAAAATACATTTTAAAGGTTTTTATTACTTAATAGAAAAGATCTAGAATTTTAATAAAAATCTAGTCTATCTAGATCTAAAATTCTAGATCCACCCAATTTTATGTATACAAGTAGTATGGGTGTAGGATTGGCTTAATATAATAGTGAACAAATAGATGCTATCTTACTAGATTTTTCTAAGGCTTTTGACAAAGTTCACCACCATAGTTTGCTTAAAAAATTAAAATATTTCGGCATTAATGGTCCACTGCATCAGTGGATTAAGGACTTTCTGATAGGGAGAGAACAAACTGTAATAATAAATGGCTCTAAATCAACACCGATAATAGTAAACTCAGGTGTACCTCAAGGAACAGTCTTGGGTCCACTACTATTTTTAATTTACATAAATGATTTACCAAATTGCATTACTTCAGGAACAAAAGTCAGATTATTTGCAGACGATTGCATAATATATAGAACAATAAAAACAACACAAGACACAGATATTTTACAAAGAGAATTAGATGAATTACAGAAATGGGAATCAAATTGGAGCATGTCTTTCCACCCAGAAAAATGTCAGTTGTTAAGAGTAACAAAAAAACTAAAACAAATTAATTCCACTTATCTTATTCATGGCAAACCAGTAACACAGACTAAAAACGCAAAATACCTAGGTGTTATAATAAATGAAAAACTGTCATGGAATCCACATATTGATGAAACTACAAAAAAATCAAACAAAGCATTAGGATTTATTAAAAGAAATTTCTATAAATCAAATAAGAACATAAAACTAAAATGTTATTTAAAACTTTGGTTAGGCCAATAATAGAATATGCATCCTCCGTTTGGGACCCCACAACTCAAGAAAACATTAAGAAACTAGAACAGACACAAAATAGAGCAGTGCGATTCATAACAAACGAATATTCACATTTGACTAGAGTAACACCTTTAGTAAAATCACTAAATTTAGAAAGTCTTCAGGACAGAAGGCTCAAAAGTAAAGTAGCAATCATACATAAAACACTGAACCATAATCTTCAAATACAAAAACAAAATTTAATAAAATACTCTGAAAGACACAAAGATAAAGGCACATTCCTCGTCCCATATGCTAGGACAAATTTGTACAAATACTCCTTCTTCCCTAGTGCTATTAGAGCATGGAATGGGTTGCCTGAGCTAGCCAGGAAAACCAGTGACTTGGCAGAATTTAAGTCATTGGTTAATATGCATGACTAAATGTTTGACGCGTAGGACGTAATCATCTTCTTTTTTGAAGTAACATCTGTATTATATAAGATAAGAAGATAATAGTATTTATCTTGAATCAGTTTGTTAATCTACATTATATGGGTATGATAGTTGTACATCTTCTACTAGATCAAGTTAAATATAGCTATCCTTTTTTAGATGTAATGTGAAATTGTATCTGATAGTATTTTTCATTCTTAGGTAGATCTTGATTACACTGCCTGGTTTTGTGGTTTGCACGAGACGGTTGACACAATGATCTGAAGTTCAAACTGCCATTTTCTACTGTCCGCTGCAAGATCTTGGCTGGAATGTAAAAGGAATGTCCAAAATATTTAAATGACAAACAGGATGGGAACTGATAATGAGGAATGTATGTCCAGTTTTTTTTGGTTTTTTTTTGTGTTTTTTTAATACAGATATGAAAGATGACATTACCCTAACTTAGAGTCATAGGAGTTTCATTAGTTTATTTACTCAGATGCTGAAACAGACATCTGGCATATTCCTATAATCAGTATCATGGCCTTTGTATACAACAAAATTGATTGGAACTCCTAGACTAGAAATATAATTCAAGATTTAAATAAGGCACTGGTCATAGTTTTAGAAAGTGTGGCTAGCTTTCTGGTAAGATATTTTATTAATAATTAGAAATTAAATTAAATTTTATTTAATGATATTAAATTTCTTTTTTAAGAATTATGGTCCATTTTTTCCCCATTTGTGTACAAAGAAGGAAGACAGAGAGATGGAAAGACATCAAAGAATGGGCAGGTCTGCCAAGAAATGGTTTATCCAGGGCTAAGTACAGAGAGGAATATAGAAGGGCTGTTGACAGATCTTGTGTGGTGCACCCATGGTTCAACAGACTAATTGATTGGTAATGGTAAGAATTTAATGTATTTTTAAAAAAAAATTGTGTTAATTACATTAAGGGACTAAATCAGTCTTTTTTTATTTCCAGAAAATAATACCAGGGTTATGCTCCTTTGACCATTGAGTTCCAGGATGAAGAATGAAAGACAGAGAGCAATGTGAAGACATGAAAGAATGGGCAGGTCTGCCATGAAATGGTTTATCCAGGGCTAAGTACAGAGAGGAATATAGAAGGGCTGTTGACAGATCTTGTGTGGTGCCCCCATGGTTCAACAGACTGATTGATAGGTAATGGTAAGAATTTAATGTATTTTGTAAAAAAAATGGTGTTAATTACATTAAGGGACTTAATCACTCTTTTTTTAATTTTTACATTCATTTAATGTAATTATTTTATACAGTAATATATGATTTTTATCTTGGTAAATCATTTAAATATATATCCTGCTAATCAAACCAAAGAATCTTCTCAATACTTATTTAAAAATTTTAATTTTGTCTGCATGTAACAAATGTTTAACGAAAAGAAATGTACACTGTCCAGCATTGATTATTTAAAACTGGGATTCATTCCTTCCTTGTCAAACAAGCCGTTGCCTAAGTGACTTTTTTAAAATAATGATACGAAACCAATTGCTAGAGGATCATCTGAGACAATGTCACCCTAACAAAATAGATAAAGATTTAAAAATTTTCTAGCACTCAAAGATAAAGTTAAGAATAGACCCACACAATCTCACTTCAACATCATATATATAGAGAGAAGATGTTGGTTTGTGAGCATCTTACAATATCTCTTTACTTATAGCAAAATATGGAAACATAGGTAAAACATTGATTTTACCAGCCGTTGTAGTTGTGAAAACTGTTTTACACACACCTACATCTGATATTATTAAAAGAATTTCTTTAAACAAAAATACAGTTCAAGGGCACATCGGTGGCATGAGTTATCAAATTAAAAGCTTCTTATGTGATTCTTTGCAAAGGAAATATATACAGTTTGGGATCAGTTTGGAACCAGTGGCGTCACAGGCTCTGATGGGGTGTAGCGCTGTGTGCTGTAAACTGCCTAGGGGTTGCCAGCTCCTTATTTTTCCTCAGGGTTGACCCACGACAGCTTTCCCATGTTTGGGAATAGTTGCAAGGCAGCAGATTTTTAAATTCAGTTTTCCTTCTGCTATGTGGCTAATGAGCTCTTCCTGCTTGAAGCCTACCGGCTAAGGCGCCAGTTACTCGCCTTCGTCCCTTCCCCTTTAGTGAAAACAGTTCGGCGGACACGTGAAAGATACACGAGAAACTCTTTGCGAAAATTTTTACAATGATACTTAAAACAAATTAATTAATTAATATTTATTGTTTGAATGTCTTCTTTATAGAATGTATGAAACATGACATCCATAGGAACAGATGATAAGCCTGGGTAAAAAAACATTTCCAGTGTGTTTGATGATTCCAGCAATACATATTAAATTGGTTAAATTTGAATTTTATCAATAAAAATGAGTTATTATTTAATACTTATATGTATTTTTAAATTGCATTTTACTCTTCAACTCACTAAAATTAGAAATTAGTTTTCAAGTAAATTGAAAAAAAAAAGCAATATAAGTTAAGCAGGGGGTCTACCAAAAAGCAGAAAACATGGCAAGGGGTCTACGAAACAAAAAAGTTTGGGAACCACTGGTCTACAGTGAAGTCAGTCCCGCAATAGTGAATTCTCAAAAAAAAAAAAAAAAAAAAATTTAAAAATAAATTTATCTAAAAAAATTTAAAAAAAAAAAAAAAAAGAAAAAAAAAAAAAATTTACTAAAAAAAAAAAAAAAAAAAAAAAAAAAAAAAAAAAAAAAAAAAATTTTATAAAAAAAAAAAATTAAAAAAAAAAAATTTACTGAATGTTTGGGAACCACTGGTCTACAGTGAAATCAGTCCTGGGATAGTGAATTCTCAAAAAAAAAAAAAAAATTTAAAACAAAATTTATCTAAAGAAATTACAAAAAAAAATTTATCTAAAAAAAAAAATTGAAAAAAAAAAAATAAAAAAAAAAATTTTTTTATAAAAAAAACAACAAAAAAAAAAAAAAAAAATTTTACTAAAATTTTGGGAACCACTGGTCTACAGTGAAGTTAGTCCCAAGATAGTCAATTCTCGGAAAAAAAAAATAAAAAAAAATTTTAAAAAAATTATAAAAATTTTTTTATAAAAGTTTGGGAACCACTGGTCTACAGTGAAGTCAGTACCGGGAAAGTCAATTCTCGAAAAAAAAAAAAAATTAAAAAAAAAAAAAAAATTATCTAAAAAAAAATAAAAAAATAAATAAAAATAAAAATTAAAAAAAATTTATCTAAAAAAAAAAAATAAAAAAAAAAAAATATAAGTTAAGCAGGGGTTTTACCGAAAAGCAGAAAACATGGCAAGGGGTCTACGAGACAAAAAAATTTGGGAACCACTGCTCTAGATCTACATATTTAATATTAGAATCATCATTAGAGTTTGTCTAGTAGAGTCTAGAAAAGAATGTATAGATTACTATAGTCCTAGTATTCTAGATTATTAGTCTAGATCTAACTTAAAATTTTCAATAAATATTCTGGATTTCTTCAGCATGGTCCATGTCAATCCTATCATCTTTGCCTTATGGTCTACCGTTCTTCTGTTTTCTTTGCTTTGAAATCTAGATTGACTAGATCTACACAATGTCAATATAATTTCTAGATCTATATATCTAAGACTAATTAGTATGGGCTTAATATTACTGTATTATTTAGTTTAACTACAATTTTTCAGGTCAGCAGCATTACAGTAAGCACTGGTACAGCGTACCGGCACTTTTTTCAATGCAGCGAAAAAGTTACTTTTGTATTTTAAAGTTTATTATTTATTTATTAGTTGTTAAAAGGCAATCCATCACTGAGCTCCGGCACCTATTTCTTTACAAAAAAGCACTGATTACCTGTATATTCTTTAACAATAACGGTTTACTATTCTCAGGAATTAGTCATTCAAAAGACGGTGAGGAAAAGAATGGTCGACAAACCTTGTGTGGTGCCTTAACAGTCCATCAGACTAAGGGATAGATAAAGGTGAATTTAATTTATATTTTGATCTATATAAGTTGATTTACTGGACTAAAAATCTAGATATTGGTAAAACTTTGCTATTCTATTCTAAATCTAGTGTGACATTCCATATTTTTTATTCTGATTTTAGATAGATCTTGATTAGATCTAGATCCCATATGTATAGGACTTAGCACTAGATCTCTAGAAATTATTGTATATGATGCTAGATCTAGAAAATCTAGACTTGATCATAGAAATCTTCAAGAAAAATAATGAACTAACCTAGACAGATCTCTTGAATTACATTGTAAATCATCTTGTTGAATTATCTCCACCACCTTCAGTCAATAGACAACTATGGCTCATACGAGAACAAGAGCCTCTGCGTTGGCATCGACTATTTTCCAATCCTTTCTGTTCAGCTTCATCCATATTAAAATACATTTTAAAGGTTTTTATTACTTAATAGAAAAGATCTAGAATTTTAATAAAAATCTAGTCTATCTAGATCTAAAATTCTAGATCCACCCAATTTTATGTATACAAGTAGTATGGGTGTAGGATTGGCTTAATATAATAGTGAACAAATAGATGCTATCTTACTAGATTTTTCTAAGGCTTTTGACAAAGTTCACCACCATAGTTTGCTTAAAAAATTAAAATATTTCGGCATTAATGGTCCACTGCATCAGTGGATTAAGGACTTTCTGATAGGGAGAGAACAAACTGTAATAATAAATGGCTCTAAATCAACACCGATAATAGTAAACTCAGGTGTACCTCAAGGAACAGTCTTGGGTCCACTACTATTTTTAATTTACATAAATGATTTACCAAATTGCATTACTTCAGGAACAAAAGTCAGATTATTTGCAGACGATTGCATAATATATAGAACAATAAAAACAACACAAGACACAGATATTTTACAAAGAGAATTAGATGAATTACAGAAATGGGAATCAAATTGGAGCATGTCTTTCCACCCAGAAAAATGTCAGTTGTTAAGAGTAACAAAAAAACTAAAACAAATTAATTCCACTTATCTTATTCATGGCAAACCAGTAACACAGACTAAAAACGCAAAATACCTAGGTGTTATAATAAATGAAAAACTGTCATGGAATCCACATATTGATGAAACTACAAAAAAATCAAACAAAGCATTAGGATTTATTAAAAGAAATTTCTATAAATCAAATAAGAACATAAAACTAAAATGTTATTTAAAACTTTGGTTAGGCCAATAATAGAATATGCATCCT
This sequence comes from Biomphalaria glabrata, assembly GCF_947242115.1. NCBI lineage: Eukaryota > Metazoa > Mollusca > Gastropoda > Planorbidae > Biomphalaria > Biomphalaria glabrata. The sequence continues at coordinate 90,282,609 of NC_074711.1, forward strand.
CCGTTTGGGACCCCACAACTCAAGAAAACATTAAGAAACTAGAACAGACACAAAATAGAGCAGTGCGATTCATAACAAACGAATATTCACATTTGACTAGAGTAACACCTTTAGTAAAATCACTAAATTTAGAAAGTCTTCAGGACAGAAGGCTCAAAAGTAAAGTAGCAATCATACATAAAACACTGAACCATAATCTTCAAATACAAAAACAAAATTTAATAAAATACTCTGAAAGACACAAAGATAAAGGCACATTCCTCGTCCCATATGCTAGGACAAATTTGTACAAATACTCCTTCTTCCCTAGTGCTATTAGATCTTCTTTTTTGAAGTAACGTCTGTATTATATAAGATAAGAAGATAATAGTATTTATCTTGAATCAGTTTGTTAATCTACATTATATGGGTATGATAGTTGTACATCTTCTACTAGATCAAGTTAAATATAGCTATCCTTTTTTAGATGTAATGTGAAATTGTATCTGATAGTATTTTTCATTCTTAGGTAGATCTTGATTACACTGCCTGGTTTTGTGGTTTGCACGAGACGGTTGACACAATGATCTGAAGTTCAAACTGCCATTTTCTACTGTAATTTTCTAATGTATGTCCAGTTTTTTTTTGTTTTTTTTTTGTGTTTTTTTAATACAGATATGAAAGATGACATTACCCTAACTTAGAGTCATAGGAGTTTCATTAATTTATTTACTCAGATGCTGAAACAGACATCTGGCATATTCCTATAATCAGTATCATGGCCTTTGTATACAACAAAATTGATTGGAACTCCTAGACTAGAAATATAATTCAAGATTTAAATAAGGCACTGGTCAAAGTTTTAGAAAGTGTGGCTAGCATTCTGGTAAGATATTTTATTAATAATTAGAAATTAAATTAAATTTTATTTAATGATATTAAATTTCTTTTTTAAGAATTATGGTCCATTTTTTCCCCATTTGTGTACAAAGAAGGAAGACAGAGAGATGGAAAGACATCAAAGAATGGGCAGGTCTGCCAAGAAATGGTTTATCCAGGGCTAAGTACAGAGAGGAATATAGAAGGGCTGTTGACAGATCTTGTGTGGTGCCCCCATGGTTCAACAGACTAATTGATTGGTAATGGTAAGAATTTAATGTATTTTTAAAAAAAAATTGTGTTAATTACATTAAGGGACTAAATCAGTCTTTTTTTATTTCCAGAAAATAATACCAGGGTTATGCTCCTTTGACCATTGAGTTCCAGGATGAAGAATGAAAGACAGAGAGCAATGTGAAGACATGAAAGAATGGGCAGGTCTGCCATGAAATGGTTTATCCAGGGCTAAGTACAGAGAGGAATATAGAAGGGCTGTTGACAGATCTTGTGTGGTGCCCCCATGGTTCAACAGACTGATTGATAGGTAATGGTAAGAATTTAATGTATTTTGTAAAAAAAATGGTGTTAATTACATTAAGGGACTTAATCACTCTTTTTTTAATTTTTACATTCATTTAATGTAATTATTTTATACAGTAATATATGATTTTTATCTTGGTAAATCATTTAAATATATATCCTGCTAATCAAACCAAAGAATCTTCTCAATACTTATTTAAAAATTTTAATTTTGTCTGCATGTAACAAATGTTTAACGAAAAGAAATGTACACTGTCCAGCATTGATTATTTAAAACTGGGATTCATTCCTTCCTTGTCAAACAAGCCGTTGCCTAAGTGACTTTTTTAAAATAATGATACGAAACCAATTGCTAGAGGATCATCTGAGACAATGTCACCCTAACAAAATAGATAAAGATTTTAAAATTTTCTAGCACTCAAAGATAAAGTTAAGAATAGACCCACACAATCTCACTTCAACATCATATATATAGAGAGAAGATGTTGGTTTGTGAGCATCTTACAATATCTCTTTACTTATAGCAAAATATGGAAACATAGGTAAAACATTGATTTTACCAGCCGTTGTAGTTGTGAAAACTGTTTTACACACACCTACATCTGATATTATTAAAAGAATTTCTTTAAACAAAAATACAGTTCAAGGGCACATCGGTGGCATGAGTTATCAAATTAAAAGCTTCTTATGTGATTCTTTGCAAAGGAAATATATACAGTTTGGGATCAGTTTGGAACCAGTGGCGTCACAGGCTCTGATGGGGTGTAGCGCTGTGTGCTGTAAACTGCCTAGGGGTTGCCAGCTCCTTATTTTTCCTCAGGGTTGACCCACGACAGCTTTCCCATGTTTGGGAATAGTTGCAAGGCAGCAGATTTTTAAATTCAGTTTTCCTTCTGCTATGTGGCTAATGAGCTCTTCCTGCTTGAAGCCTACCGGCTAAGGCGCCAGTTACTCGCCTTCGTCCCTTCCCCTTTAGTGAAAACAGTTCGGCGGACACGTGAAAGATACACGAGAAACTCTTTGCGAAAATTTTTACAATGATACTTAAAACAAATTAATTAATTAATATTTATTGTTTGAATGTCTTCTTTATAGAATGTATGAAACATGACATCCATAGGAACAGATGATAAGCCTGGGTAAAAAAACATTTCCAGTGTGTTTGATGATTCCAGCAATACATATTAAATTGGTTAAATTTGAATTTTATCAATAAAAATGAGTTATTATTTAATACTTATATGTATTTTTAAATTGCATTTTACTCTTCAACTCACTAAAATTAGAAATTAGTTTTCAAGTAAATTGAAAAAAAAAAGCAATATAAGTTAAGCAGGGGGTCTACCAAAAAGCAGAAAACATGGCAAGGGGTCTACGAAACAAAAAAGTTTGGGAACCACTGGTCTACAGTGAAGTCAGTCCCGCAATAGTGAATTCTCAAAAAAAAAAAAAAAAAAAAATTTAAAAATAAATTTATCTAAAAAAATTTAAAAAAAAAAAAAAAAAGAAAAAAAAAAAAAAATTTACTAAAAAAAAAAAAAAAAAATTAAAAAAAAAAATTTTATAAAAAAAAAAAAAAAAAAAATTTCCTAAAAAAAAAAAAAAATTAAAAAAAAAAATTTCCTAAAAAAAAAAAAAAAAAAAAAAAAAAAAAAATTAAAAAAAAAAAATTTTATAAAAAAAAAAAATTAAAAAAAAAAAATTTACTGAATGTTTGGGAACCACTGGTCTACAGTGAAATCAGTCCTGGGATAGTGAATTCTCAAAAAAAAAAAAAAAATTTAAAACAAAATTTATCTAAAGAAATTACAAAAAAAAATTTATCTAAAAAAAAAAATTGAAAAAAAAAAAATTAAAAATAATTTTTTTTTATAAAAAAAACAACAAAAAAAAAAAAAAAAAAATTTTACTAAAATTTTGGGAACCACTGGTCTACAGTGAAGTTAGTCCCAAAATAGTCAATTCTCGGAAAAAAAAAATAAAAAAAAATTTTAAAAAAATTATAAAAATTTTTTTATAAAAGTTTGGGAACCACTGGTCTACAGTGAAGTCAGTACCGGGAAAGTCAATTCTCGAAAAAAAAAAAAATTAAAAAAAAAAAAAAAAATTATCTAAAAAAAATTAAAAAATAAATAAAAATAAAAATTAAAAAAAATTTATCTAAAAAAAAAAATACAAAAAAAAAAAATATAAGTTAAGCAGGGGTTTTACCGAAAAGCAGAAAACATGGCAAGGGGTCTACGAGACAAAAAAATTTGGGAACCACTGCTCTAGATCTACATATTTAATATTAGAATCATCATTAGAGTTTGTCTAGTAGAGTCTAGAAAAGAATGTATAGATTACTATAGTCCTAGTATTCTAGATTATTAGTCTAGATCTAACTTAAAATTTTCAATAAATATTCTGGATTTCTTCAGCTTGGTCCATGTCAATCCTATCGTCTTTGCCTTATGGTCTACCGTTCTTCTGTTTTCTTTGCTTTGAAATCTAGATTGACTAGATCTACACAATGTCAATATAATTTCTAGATCTATATATCTAAGACTAATTAGTATGGGCTTAATATTACTGTATTATTTAGTTTAACTACAATTTTTCAGGTCAGCAGCATTACAGTAAGCACTGGTACAGCGTACCGGCACTTTTTTCAATGCAGCGAAAAAGTTGCTTTTGTATTTTAAAGTTTATTATTTATTTATTAGTTGTTAAAAGGCAATCCATCACTGAGCTCCGGCACCTATTTCTTTACAAAAAAGCACTGATTACCTGTATATTCTTTAACAATAACGGTTTACTATTCTCAGGAATTAGTCATTCAAAAGATGGTGAGGAAAAGAATGGTCGACAAACCTTGTGTGGTGCCTTAACAGTCCATCAGACTAAGGGATAGATAAAGGTGAATTTAATTTATATTTTGATCTATATAAGTTGATTTACTGGACTAAAAATCTAGATATTGGTAAAACTTTGCTATTCTATTCTAAATCTAGTGTGACATTCCATATTTTTTATTCTGATTTTAGATAGATCTTGATTAGATCTAGATCCCATATGTATAGGACTTAGCACTAGATCTCTAGAAATTATTGTATATGATGCTAGATCTAGAAAATCTAGACTTGATCATAGAAATCTTCAAGAAAAATAATGAACTAACCTAGACAGATCTCTTGAATTACATTGTAAATCATCTTGTTGAATTATCTCCACCACCTTCAGTCAATAGACAACTATGGCTCATACGAGAACAAGAGCCTCTGCGTTGACATCGACTATTTTCCAATCCTTTCTGTTCAGCTTCATCCATATTAAAATACATTTTAAAGGTTTTTATTACTTAATAGAAAAGATCTAGAATTTTAATAAAAATCTAGTCTATCTAGATCTAAAATTCTAGATCCACCCAATTTTATGTATACAAGTAGTATGGGTGTAGGATTGGCTTAATATAATAGTGAACAAATAGATGCTATCTTACTAGATTTTTCTAAGGCTTTTGACAAAGTTCACCACCATAGTTTGCTTAAAAAATTAAAATATTTCGGCATTAATGGTCCACTGCATCAGTGGATTAAGGACTTTCTGATAGGGAGAGAACAAACTGTAATAATAAATGGCTCTAAATCAACACCGATAATAGTAAACTCAGGTGTACCTCAAGGAACAGTCTTGGGTCCACTACTATTTTTAATTTACATAAATGATTTACCAAATTGCATTACTTCAGGAACAAAAGTCAGATTATTTGCAGACGATTGCATAATATATAGAACAATAAAAACAACACAAGACACAGATATTTTACAAAGAGAATTAGATGAATTACAGAAATGGGAATCAAATTGGAGCATGTCTTTCCACCCAGAAAAATGTCAGTTGTTAAGAGTAACAAAAAAACTAAAACAAATTAATTCCACTTATTTTATTCATGGCAAACCAGTAACACAGACTAAAAATGCAAAATACCTAGGTGTTATAATAAATGAAAAACTGTCATGGAATCCACATATTGATGAAACTACAAAAAAATCAAACAAAGCATTAGGATTTATTAAAAGAAATTTCTATAAATCAAATAAGAACATAAAACTAAAATGTTATTTAAAACTTTGGTTAGGCCAATAATAGAATATGCATCCTCCGTTTGGGACCCCACAACTCAAGAAAACATTAAGAAACTAGAACAGACACAAAATAGAGCAGTGCGATTCATAACAAACGAATATTCACATTTGACTAGAGTAACACCTTTAGTAAAATCACTAAATTTAGAAAGTCTTCAGGACAGAAGGCTCAAAAGTAAAGTAGCAATCATACATAAAACACTGAACCATAATCTTCAAATACAAAAACAAAATTTAATAAAATACTCTGAAAGACACAAAGATAAAGGCACATTCCTCGTCCCATATGCTAGGACAAATTTGTACAAATACTCCTTCTTCCCTAGTGCTATTAGAGCATGGAATGGGTTGCCTGAGCTAGCCAGGAAAACCAGTGACTTGGCAGAATTTAAGTCATTGGTTAATATGCATGACTAAATGTTTGACGCGTAGGACGTAATCATCTTCTTTTTTGAAGTAACGTCTGTATTATATAAGATAAGAAGATAATAGTATTTATCTTGAATCAGTTTGTTAATCTACATTATATGGGTATGATAGTTGTACATCTTCTACTAGATCAAGTTAAATATAGCTATCCTTTTTTAGATGTAATGTGAAATTGTATCTGATAGTATTTTTCATTCTTATTTAGATCTTGATTACACTGCCTGGTTTTGTGGTTTGCACGAGACGGTTGACACAATGATCTGAAGTTCAAACTGCCATTTTCTACTGTCCGCTGCAAGATCTTGGCTGGAATGTAAAAGGAATGTCCAAAATATTTAAATGACAAACAGGATGGGAACTGATAATGAGGAATGTATGTCCAATTTTTTTTTGTTTTTTTTTGTGTTTTTTTAATACAGATATGAAAGATGACATTACCCTAACTTAGAGTCATAGGAGTTTCATTAATTTATTTACTCAGTTGCTGAAACAGACATCTGGCATATTCCTATAATCAGTATCATGGCCTTTGTATACAACAAAATTGATTGGAACTCCTAGACTAGAAATATAATTCAAGATTTAAATAAGGCACTGGTCATAGTTTTAGAAAGTGTGGCTAGCATTCTGGTAAGATATTTTATTAATAATTAGAAATTAAATTAAATTTTATTTAATGATATTAAATTTCTTTTTTAAGAATTATGGTCCATTTTTTCCCCATTTGTGTACAAAGAAGGAAGACAGAGAGATGGAAAGACATCAAAGAATGGGCAGGTCTGCCAAGAAATGGTTTATCCAGGGCTAAGTACAGAGAGGAATATAGAAGGGCTGTTGACAGATCTTGTGTGGTGCCCCCATGGTTCAACAGACTAATTGATTGGTAATGGTAAGAATTTAATGTATTTTTAAAAAAAAATTGTGTTAATTACATTAAGGGACTAAATCAGTCTTTTTTTATTTCCAGAAAATAATACCAGGGTTATGCTCCTTTGACCATTGAGTTCCAGGATGAAGAATGAAAGACAGAGAGCAATGTGAAGACATGAAAGAATGGGCAGGTCTGCCATGAAATGGTTTATCCAGGGCTAAGTACAGAGAGGAATATAGAAGGGCTGTTGACAGATCTTGTGTGGTGCCCCCATGGTTCAACAGACTGATTGATAGGTAATGGTAAGAATTTAATGTATTTTGTAAAAAAAATGGTGTTAATTACATTAAGGGACTTAATCACTCTTTCTTTAATTTTTACATTCTTTTAATGTAATTATTTTATACAGTAATATATGATTTTTATCTTGGTAAATCATTTAAATATATATCCTGCTAATCAAACCAAAGAATCTTCTCAATACTTATTTAAAAATTTTAATTTTGTCTGCATGTAACAAATGTTTAACGAAAAGAAATGTACACTGTCCAGCATTGATTATTTAAAACTGGGATTCATTCCTTCCTTGTCAAACAAGCCGTTGCCTAAGTGACTTTTTTAAAATAATGATACGAAACCAATTGCTAGAGGATCATCTGAGACAATGTCACCCTAACAAAATAGATAAAGATTTAAAAATTTTCTAGCACTCAAAGATAAAGTTAAGAATAGACCCACACAATCTCACTTCAACATCATATATATAGAGAGAAGATGTTGGTTTGTGAGCATCTTACAATATCTCTTTACTTATAGCAAAATATGGAAACATAGGTAAAACATTGATTTTACCAGCCGTTGTAGTTGTGAAAACTGTTTTACACACACCTACATCTGATATTATTAAAAGAATTTCTTTAAACAAAAATACAGTTCAAGGGCACATCGGTGGCATGAGTTATCAAATTAAAAGCTTCTTATGTGATTCTTTGCAAAGGAAATATATACAGTTTGGGATCAGTTTGGAACCAGTGGCGTCACAGGCTCTGATGGGGTGTAGCGCTGTGTGCTGTAAACTGCCTAGGGGTTGCCAGCTCCTTATTTTTCCTCAGGGTTGACCCACGACAGCTTTCCCATGTTTGGGAATAGTTGCAAGGCAGCAGATTTTTAAATTCAGTTTTCCTTCTGCTATGTGGCTAATGAGCTCTTCCTGCTTGAAGCCTACCGGCTAAGGTGCCAGTTACTCGCCTTCGTCCCTTCCCCTTTAGTGAAAACAGTTCGGCGGACACGTGAAAGATACACGAGAAACTCTTTGCGAAAATTTTTACAATGATACTTAAAACAAATTAATTAATTAATATTTATTGTTTGAATGTCTTCTTTATAGAATGTATGAAACATGACATCCATAGGAACAGATGATAAGCCTGGGTAAAAAAACATTTCCAGTGTGTTTGATGATTCCAGCAATACATATTAAATTGGTTAAATTTTATCAATAAAAATGAGTTATTATTTAATACTTATATGTATTTTTAAATTGCATTTTACTCTTCAACTCACTAAAATTAGAAATTAGTTTTCAAATAAATTGAAAAAAAAAAGCAATATAAGTTAAGCAGGGGGTCTACCAAAAAGCAGAAAACATGGCAAGGGGTCTACGAAACAAAAAAGTTTGGGAACCACTGGTCTACAGTAAAGTCAGTCCCGCAATAGTGAATTCTCAAAAAAAAAAAAAAAAAAAAAAAAATTTAAAACAAAATTTATCTAAAAAAATTTAAAAAAAAAAAAAAAAAAAATTTAAAACAAAATTTATCTAAAAAGATTTAAATAAAAAAAAAAAAAAAAAATTTAAAACAAAATTTATCTAAAAAAATTTAAAAAAAAAAAAAAAAAAAAAAAATTTACTAAAAAAAAAAAAAAAAAATAAAAAAAAAAAAATTTTATAAAAAAAAAAAAAAAAAAAATTTACTAAAAAGAAAAAATTGAAAAAAAAAAATTAAAAAAAATTTTTTTTTTATAAAAAAAACAACAAAAAAAAAAAAATTTTACTAAAATTTTGGGAACCACTGGTCTACAGTGAAGTTAGTCCCAAGATAGTCAATTCTCGGAAAAAAAAAAATAAAAAAAATTTTTAAAAAAATTATAAAAATTTTTTTATAAAAGTTTGGGAACCACTGGTCTACAGTGAAGTCAGTACCGGGAAAGTCAATTCTCGAAAAAAAAAAAAAATTAAAAAAAAAAAAAAAAAATTATCTAAAAAAAATAAAAAAATAAATACAAATAAAAAATTTTAAAAAATTTATCTAAAAAAAAAAAATACAAAAAAAAAAATATAAGTTAAGCAGGGGTTTTACCGAAAAGCAGAAAACATGGCAAGGGGTCTACGAGACAAAAAAATTTGGGAACCACTGCTCTAAATCTACATATTTAATATTAGAATCATCATTAGAGTTTGTCTAGTAGAGTCTAGAAAAGAATGTATAGATTACTATAGTCCTAGTATTCTAGATTATTAGTCTAGATCTAACTTAAAATTTTCAATAAATATTCTGGATTTCTTCAGCTTGGTCCATGTCAATCCTATCGTCTTTGCCTTATGGTCTACCGTTCTTCTGTTTTCTTTGCTTTGAAATCTAGATTGACTAGATCTACACAATGTCAATATAATTTCTAGATCTATATATCTAAGACTAATTAGTATGGGCTTAATATTACTGTATTATTTAGTTTAACTACAATTTTTCAGGTCAGCAGCATTACAGTAAGCACTGGTACAGCGTACCTGCACTTTTTTCAATGCAGCGAAAAAGTTACTTTTGTATTTTAAAGTTTATTATTTATTTATTAGTTGTTAAAAGGCAATCCATCACTGAGCTCCGGCACCTATTTCTTTACAAAAAAGCACTGATTACCTGTATATTCTTTAACAATAACGGTTTACTATTCTCAGGAATTAGTCATTCAAAAGATGGTGAGGAAAAGAATGGTCGACAAACCTTGTGTGGTGCCTTAACAGTCCATCAGACTAAGGGATAGATAAAGGTGAATTTAATTTATATTTTGATCTATATAAGTTGATTTACTGGACTAAAAATCTAGATATTGGTAAAACTTTGCTATTCTATTCTAAATCTAGTGTGACATTCCATATTTTTTATTCTGATTTTAGATAGATCTTGATTAGATCTAGATCCCATATGTATAGGACTTAGCACTAGATCTCTAGAAATTATTGTATATGATGCTAGATCTAGAAAATCTAGACTTGATCATAGAAATCTTCAAGAAAAATAATGAACTAACCTAGACAGATCTCTTGAATTACATTGTAAATCATCTTGTTGAATTATCTCCACCACCTTCAGTCAATAGACAACTATGGCTCATACGAGAACAAGAGCCTCTGCGTTGACATCGACTATTTTCCAATCCTTTCTGTTCAGCTTCATCCATATTAAAATACATTTTAAAGGTTTTTATTACTTAATAGAAAAGATCTAGAATTTTAATAAAAATCTAGTCTATCTAGATCTAAAATTCTAGATCCACCCAATTTTATGTATACAAGTAGTATGGGTGTAGGATTGGCTTAATATAATAGTGAACAAATAGATGCTATCTTACTAGATTTTTCTAAGGCTTTTGACAAAGTTCACCACCATAGTTTGCTTAAAAAATTAAAATATTTCGGCATTAATGGTCCACTGCATCAGTGGATTAAGGACTTTCTGATAGGGAGAGAACAAACTGTAATAATAAATGGCTCTAAATCAACACCGATAATAGTAAACTCAGGTGTACCTCAAGGAACAGTCTTGGGTCCACTACTATTTTTAATTTACATAAATGATTTACCAAATTGCATTACTTCAGGAACAAAAGTCAGATTATTTGCAGACGATTGCATAATATATAGAACAATAAAAACAACACAAGACACAGATATTTTACAAAGAGAATTAGATGAATTACAGAAATGGGAATCAAATTGGAGCATGTCTTTCCACCCAGAAAAATGTCAGTTGTTAAGAGTAACAAAAAAACTAAAACAAATTAATTCCACTTATTTTATTCATGGCAAACCAGTAACACAGACTAAAAATGCAAAATACCTAGGTGTTATAATAAATGAAAAACTGTCATGGAATCCACATATTGATGAAACTACAAAAAAATCAAACAAAGCATTAGGATTTATTAAAAGAAATTTCTATAAATCAAATAAGAACATAAAACTAAAATGTTATTTAAAACTTTGGTTAGGCCAATAATAGAATATGCATCCTCCGTTTGGGACCCCACAACTCAAGAAAACATTAAGAAACTAGAACAGACACAAAATAGAGCAGTGCGATTCATAACAAACGAATATTCACATTTGACTAGAGTAACACCTTTAGTAAAATCACTAAATTTAGAAAGTCTTCAGGACAGAAGGCTCAAAAGTAAAGTAGCAATCATACATAAAACACTGAACCATAATCTTCAAATACAAAAACAAAATTTAATAAAATACTCTGAAAGACACAAAGATAAAGGCACATTCCTCGTCCCATATGCTAGGACAAATTTGTACAAATACTCCTTCTTCCCTAGTGCTATTAGAGCATGGAATGGGTTGCCTGAGCTAGCCAGGAAAACCAGTGACTTGGCAGAATTTAAGTCATTGGTTAATATGCATGACTAAATGTTTGACGCGTAGGACGTAATCATCTTCTTTTTTGAAGTAACGTCTGTATTATATAAGATAAGAAGATAATAGTATTTATCTTGAATCAGTTTGTTAATCTACATTATATGGGTATGATAGTTGTACATCTTCTACTAGATCAAGTTAAATATAGCTATCCTTTTTTAGATGTAATGTGAAATTGTATCTGATAGTATTTTTCATTCTTATTTAGATCTTGATTACACTGCCTGGTTTTGTGGTTTGCACGAGACGGTTGACACAATGATCTGAAGTTCAAACTGCCATTTTCTACTGTCCGCTGCAAGATCTTGGCTGGAATGTAAAAGGAATGTCCAAAATATTTAAATGACAAACAGGATGGGAACTGATAATGAGGAATGTATGTCCAATTTTTTTTTGTTTTTTTTTGTGTTTTTTTAATACAGATATGAAAGATGACATTACCCTAACTTAGAGTCATAGGAGTTTCATTAATTTATTTACTCAGTTGCTGAAACAGACATCTGGCATATTCCTATAATCAGTATCATGGCCTTTGTATACAACAAAATTGATTGGAACTCCTAGACTAGAAATATAATTCAAGATTTAAATAAGGCACTGGTCATAGTTTTAGAAAGTGTGGCTAGCATTCTGGTAAGATATTTTATTAATAATTAGAAATTAAATTAAATTTTATTTAATGATATTAAATTTCTTTTTTAAGAATTATGGTCCATTTTTTCCCCATTTGTGTACAAAGAAGGAAGACAGAGAGATGGAAAGACATCAAAGAATGGGCAGGTCTGCCAAGAAATGGTTTATCCAGGGCTAAGTACAGAGAGGAATATAGAAGGGCTGTTGATAGATCTTGTGTGGTGCCCCCATGGTTCAACAGACTAATTGATTGGTAATGGTAAGAATTTAATGTATTTTTAAAAAAAAAATTGTGTTAATTACATTAAGGGACTAAATCAGTCTTTTTTTATTTCCAGAAAATAATACCAGGGTTATGCTCCTTTGACCATTGAGTTCCAGGATGAAGAATGAAAGACAGAGAGCAATGTGAAGACATGAAAGAATGGGCAGGTCTGCCATGAAATGGTTTATCCAGGGCTAAGTACAGAGAGGAATATAGAAGGGCTGTTGACAGATCTTGTGTGGTGCCCCCATGGTTCAACAGACTGATTGATAGGTAATGGTAAGAATTTAATGTATTTTGTAAAAAAAATGGTGTTAATTACATTAAGGGACTTAATCACTCTTTTTTTAATTTTTACATTCATTTAATGTAATTATTTTATACAGTAATATATGATTTTTATCTTGGTAAATCATTTAAATATATATCCTACTAATCAAACCAAAGAATCTTCTCAATACTTATTTAAAAATTTTAATTTTGTCTGCATGTAACAAATGTTTAACGAAAAGAAATGTACACTGTCCAGCATTGATTATTTAAAACTGGGATTCATTCCTTCCTTGTCAAACAAGCCGTTGCCTAAGTGACTTTTTTAAAATAATGATACGAAACCAATTGCTAGAGGATCATCTGAGACAATGTCACCCTAACAAAATAGATAAAGATTTAAAAATTTTCTAGCACTCAAAGATAAAGTTAAGAATAGACCCACACAATCTCACTTCAACATCATATATATAGAGAGAAGATGTTGGTTTGTGAGCATCTCACAATATCTCTTTACTTATAGCAAAATATGGAAACATAGGTAAAACATTGATTTTACCAGCCGTTGTAGTTGTGAAAACTGTTTTACACACACCTACATCTGATATTATTAAAAGAATTTCTTTAAACAAAAATACAGTTCAAGGGCACATCGGTGGCATGAGTTATCAAATTAAAAGCTTCTTATGTGTTCTTTGCAAAGGAAATATATACAGTTTGGGATCAGTTTGGAACCAGTGGCGTCACAGGCTCTGATGGGGTGTAGCGCTGTGTGCTGTAAACTGCCTAGGGGTTGCCAGCTCCTTATTTTTCCTCAGGGTTGACCCACGACAGCTTTCCCATGTTTGGGAATAGTTGCAAGGCAGCAGATTTTTAAATTCAGTTTTCCTTCTGCTATGTGGCTAATGAGCTCTTCCTGCTTGAAGCCTACCGGCTAAGGCGCCAGTTATTCGCCTTTGTCCCTTCCCCTTTAGTGAAAACAGTTCGGCGGACACGTGAAAGATACACGAGAAACTCTTTGCGAAAATTTTTACAATGATACTTAAAACAAATTAATTAATTAATATTTATTGTTTGAATGTCTTCTTTATAGAATGTATGAAACATGACATCCATAGGAACAGATGATAAGCCTGGGTAAAAAAACATTTCCAGTGTGTTTGATGATTCCAGCAATACATATTAAATTGGTTAAATTTTATCAATAAAAATGAGTTATTATTTAATACTTATATGTATTTTTAAATTGCATTTTACTCTTCAACTCACTAAAATTAGAAATTAGTTTTCAAATAAATTGAAAAAAAAAAGCAATATAAGTTAAGCAGGGGGTCTACCAAAAAGCAGAAAACATGGCAAGGGGTCTACGAAACAAAAAAGTTTGGGAACCACTGGTCTACAGTAAAGTCAGTCCCGCAATAGTGAATTCTCAAAAAAAAAAAAAAAAAAAAAAAATTTAAAACAAAATTTATCTAAAAAAATTTAAAAAAAAAAAAAAAAAAAAATTTAAAACAAAATTTATCTAAAAAGATTTAAATAAAAAAAAAAAAAAAAAAATTTAAAACAAAATTTATCTAAAAAAATTTAAAAAAAAAAAAAAAAAAAAAAAATTTACTAAAAAAAAAAAAAAAAAATAAAAAAAAAAAATTTTATAAAAAAAAAAAAAAAAAATTTACTAAAAAGAAAAAATTGAAAAAAAAAAATTAAAAAAAATTTTTTTTTTATAAAAAAAACAACAAAAAAAAAAAAATTTTACTAAAATTTTGGGAACCACTGGTCTACAGTGAAGTTAGTCCCAAGATAGTCAATTCTCGGAAAAAAAAAAATAAAAAAAATTTTTAAAAAAATTATAAAAATTTTTTTATAAAAGTTTGGGAACCACTGGTCTACAGTGAAGTCAGTACCGGGAAAGTCAATTCTCGAAAAAAAAAAAAAATTAAAAAAAAAAAAAAAAAATTATCTAAAAAAAATAAAAAAATAAATACAAATAAAAAATTTTAAAAAATTTATCTAAAAAAAAAAATACAAAAAAAAAAATATAAGTTAAGCAGGGGTTTTACCGAAAAGCAGAAAACATGGCAAGGGGTCTACGAGACAAAAAAATTTGGGAACCACTGCTCTAGATCTACATATTTAATATTAGAATCATCATTAGAGTTTGTCTAGTAGAGTCTAGAAAAGAATGTATAGATTACTATAGTCCTAGTATTCTAGATTATTAGTCTAGATCTAACTTAAAATTTTCAATAAATATTCTGGATTTCTTCAGCTTGGTCCATGTCAATCCTATCGTCTTTGCCTTATGGTCTACCGTTCTTCTGTTTTCTTTGCTTTGAAATCTAGATTGACTAGATCTACACAATGTCAATATAATTTCTAGATCTATATATCTAAGACTAATTAGTATGGGCTTAATATTACTGTATTATTTAGTTTAACTACAATTTTTCAGGTCAGCAGCATTACAGTAAGCACTGGTACAGCGTACCGGCACTTTTTTCAATGCAGCGAAAAAGTTGCTTTTGTATTTTAAAGTTTATTATTTATTTATTAGTTGTTAAAAGGCAATCCATCACTGAGCTCCGGCACCTATTTCTTTACAAAAAAGCACTGATTACCTGTATATTCTTTAACAATAACGGTTTACTATTCTCAGGAATTAGTCATTCAAAAGATGGTGAGGAAAAGAATGGTCGACAAACCTTGTGTGGTGCCTTAACAGTCCATCAGACTAAGGGATAGATAAAGGTGAATTTAATTTATATTTTGATCTATATAAGTTGATTTACTGGACTAAAAATCTAGATATTGGTAAAACTTTGCTATTCTATTCTAAATCTAGTGTGACATTCCATATTTTTTATTCTGATTTTAGATAGATCTTGATTAGATCTAGATCCCATATGTATAGGACTTAGCACTAGATCTCTAGAAATTATTGTATATGATGCTAGATCTAGAAAATCTAGACTTGATCATAGAAATCTTCAAGAAAAATAATGAACTAACCTAGACAGATCTCTTGAATTACATTGTAAATCATCTTGTTGAATTATCTCCACCACCTTCAGTCAATAGACAACTATGGCTCATACGAGAACAAGAGCCTCTGCGTTGACATCGACTATTTTCCAATCCTTTCTGTTCAGCTTCATCCATATTAAAATACATTTTAAAGGTTTTTATTACTTAATAGAAAAGATCTAGAATTTTAATAAAAATCTAGTCTATCTAGATCTAAAATTCTAGATCCACCCAATTTTATGTATACAAGTAGTATGGGTGTAGGATTGGCTTAATATAATAGTGAACAAATAGATGCTATCTTACTAGATTTTTCTAAGGCTTTTGACAAAGTTCACCACCATAGTTTGCTTAAAAAATTAAAATATTTCGGCATTAATGGTCCACTGCATCAGTGGATTAAGGACTTTCTGATAGGGAGAGAACAAACTGTAATAATAAATGGCTCTAAATCAACACCGATAATAGTAAACTCAGGTGTACCTCAAGGAACAGTCTTGGGTCCACTACTATTTTTAATTTACATAAATGATTTACCAAATTGCATTACTTCAGGAACAAAAGTCAGATTATTTGCAGACGATTGCATAATATATAGAACAATAAAAACAACACAAGACACAGATATTTTACAAAGAGAATTAGATGAATTACAGAAATGGGAATCAAATTGGAGCATGTCTTTCCACCCAGAAAAATGTCAGTTGTTAAGAGTAACAAAAAAACTAAAACAAATTAATTCCACTTATTTTATTCATGGCAAACCAGTAACACAGACTAAAAACGCAAAATACCTAGGTGTTATAATAAATGAAAAACTGTCATGGAATCCACATATTGATGAAACTACAAAAAAATCAAACAAAGCATTAGGATTTATTAAAAGAAATTTCTATAAATCAAATAAGAACATAAAACTAAAATGTTATTTAAAACTTTGGTTAGGCCAATAATAGAATATGCATCCTCCGTTTGGGACCCCACAACTCAAGAAAACATTAAGAAACTAGAACAGACACAAAATAGAGCAGTGCGATTCATAACAAACGAATATTCACATTTGACTAGAGTAACACCTTTAGTAAAATCACTAAATTTAGAAAGTCTTCAGGACAGAAGGCTCAAAAGTAAAGTAGCAATCATACATAAAACACTGAACCATAATCTTCAAATACAAAAACAAAATTTAATAAAATACTCTGAAAGACACAAAGATAAAGGCACATTCCTCGTCCCATATGCTAGGACAAATTTGTACAAATACTCCTTCTTCCCTAGTGCTATTAGAGCATGGAATGGGTTGCCTGAGCTAGCCAGGAAAACCAGTGACTTGGCAGAATTTAAGTCATTGGTTAATATGCATGACTAAATGTTTGACGCGTAGGACGTAATCATCTTCTTTTTTGAAGTAACGTCTGTATTATATAAGATAAGAAGATAATAGTATTTATCTTGAATCAGTTTGTTAATCTACATTATATGGGTATGATAGTTGTACATCTTCTACTAGATCAAGTTAAATATAGCTATCCTTTTTTAGATGTAATGTGAAATTGTATCTGATAGTATTTTTCATTCTTAGGTAGATCTTGATTACACTGCCTGGTTTTGTGGTTTGCACGAGACGGTTGACACAATGATCTGAAGTTCAAACTGCCATTTTCTACTGTCCGCTGCAAGATCTTGGCTGGAATGTAAAAGGAATGTCCAAAATATTTAAATGACAAACAGGATGGGAACTGATAATGAGGAATGTATGTCCAGTTTTTTTTTGTTTTTTTTTGTGTTTTTTTAATACAGATATGAAAGATGACATTACCCTAACTTAGAGTCATAGGAGTTTCATTAATTTATTTACTCAGATGCTGAAACAGACATCTGGCATATTCCTATAATCAGTATCATGGCCTTTGTATACAACAAAATTGATTGGAACTCCTAGACTAGAAATATAATTCAAGATTTAAATAAGGCACTGGTCATAGTTTTAGAAAGTGTGGCTAGCATTCTGGTAAGATATTTTATTAATAATTAGAAATTAAATTAAATTTTATTTTATGATATTAAATTTCTTTTTTAAGAATTATGGTCCATTTTTTCCCCATTTGTGTACAAAGAAGGAAGACAGAGAGATGGAAAGACATCAAAGAATGGGCAGGTCTGCCAAGAAATGGTTTATCCAGGGCTAAGTACAGAGAGGAATATAGAAGGGCTGTTGACAGATCTTGTGTGGTGCCCCCATGGTTCAACAGACTAATTGATTGGTAATGGTAAGAATTTAATGTATTTTTAAAAAAAAATTGTGTTAATTACATTAAGGGACTAAATCAGTCTTTTTTTATTTCCAGAAAATAATACCAGGGTTATGCTCCTTTGACCATTGAGTTCCAGGATGACGAATGAAAGACAGAGAGCAATGTGAAGACATGAAAGAATGGGCAGGTCTGCCATGAAATGGTTTATCCAGGGCTAAGTACAGAGAGGAATATAGAAGGGCTGTTGACAGATCTTGTGTGGTGCCCCCATGGTTCAACAGACTGATTGATAGGTAATGGTAAGAATTTAATGTATTTTGTAAAAAAAATGGTGTTAATTACATTAAGGGACTTAATCACTCTTTTTTTAATTTTTACATTCATTTAATGTAATTATTTTATACAGTAATATATGATTTTTATCTTGGTAAATCATTTAAATATATATCCTGCTAATCAAACCAAAGAATCTTCTCAATACTTATTTAAAAATTTTAATTTTGTCTGCATGTAACAAATGTTTAACGAAAAGAAATGTACACTGTCCAGCATTGATTATTTAAAACTGGGATTCATTCCTTCCTTGTCAAACAAGCCGTTGCCTAAGTGACTTTTTTAAAATAATGATACGAAACCAATTGCTAGAGGATCATCTGAGACAATGTCACCCTAACAAAATAGATAAAGATTTAAAAATTTTCTAGCACTCAAAGATAAAGTTAAGAATAGACCCACACAATCTCACTTCAACATCATATATATAGAGAGAAGATGTTGGTTTGTGAGCATCTTACAATATCTCTTTACTTATAGCAAAATATGGAAACATAGGTAAAACATTGATTTTACCAGCCGTTGTAGTTGTGAAAACTGTTTTACACACACCTACATCTGATATTATTAAAAGAATTTCTTTAAACAAAAATACAGTTCAAGGGCACATTAGTGGCATGAGTTATCAAATTAAAAGCTTCTTATGTGATTCTTTGCAAAGGAAATATATACAGTTTGGGATCAGTTTGGAACCAGTGGCATCACAGGCTCTGATGGGGTGTAGCGCTGTGTGCTGTAAACTGCCTAGGGGTTGCCAGCTCCTTATTTTTCCTCAGGGTTGACCCACGACAGCTTTCCCATGTTTGGGAATAGTTGCAAGGCAGCAGATTTTTAAATTCAGTTTTCCTTCTGCTATGTGGCTAATGAGCTCTTCCTGCTTGAAGCCTACCAGCTAAGGCGCCAGTTACTCACCTTCTTCCCTTCCCCTTTAGTGAAAACAGTTCGGCGGACACGTGAAAGATACACGAGAAACTCTTTGCGAAAATTTTTACAATGATACTTAAAACAAATTAATTTATTAATATTTATTGTTTGAATGTCTTCTTTATAGAATGTATGAAACATGACATCCATAGGAACAGATGATAAGCCTGGGTAAAAAAACATTTCCAGTGTGTTTGATGATTCCAGCAATACATATTAAATTGGTTAAATTTGAATTTTATCAATAAAAATGAGTTATTATTTAATACTTATATGTATTTTTAAATTGCATTTTACTCTTCAACTCACTAAAATTAGAAATTAGTTTTCAAATAAATTGAAAAAAAAAAGCAATATAAGTTAAGCAGGGGGTCTACCAAAAAGCAGAAAACATGGCAAGGGGTCTACGAAACAAAAAAGTTTGGGAACCACTGGTCTACAGTGAAGTCAGTCCCGCAATAGTGAATTCTCAAAAAAAAAAAAAAAAAAAAAATTTAAAACAAAATTTATCTAAAAAAAATTAAAAAAAAAAAAAAAAAGAAAAAAAAAAAAAATTTACTAAAAAAAAAAAAAAAAAATTAAAAAAAAAAATTTTATAAAAAAAAAAAAAAAAAATAAATTTTATAAAAAAAAAAAAAACTTAAAAAAAAAAAAAAAAAAAAAAAAAAAAAAAAAATTTACTGAATGTTTGGGAACCACTGGTCTACAGTGAAATCAGTCCTGGGATAGTGAATTCTCAAAAAAAAAAAAAAAAATTTAAAACAAAATTTATCTAAAGAAATTACAAAAAAAAATTTATCTAAAAAAAAAAATTGAAAAAAAAAAAATTAAAAATAATTTTTTTTTATAAAAAAAACAACAAAAAAAAAAAAAAAAAAATTTTACTAAAATTTTGGGAACCACTGGTCTACAGTGAAGTTAGTCCCAAGATAGTCAATTCTCGGAAAAAAAAAATAAAAAAAAATTTTTAAAAAAATTATAAAAATTTTTTTATAAAAGTTTGGGAACCACTGGTCTACAGTGAAGTCAGTACCGGGAAAGTCAATTCTCGAAAAAAAAAAAAAATTAAAAAAAAAAAAAAAATTGTCTAAAAAAAATAAAAAAATAAATACAAATAAAAATTTTAAAAAATTTATCTAAAAAAAAAAAATACAAAAAAAAAAATATAAGTTAAGCAGGGGTTTTACCGAAAAGCAGAAAACATGGCAAGGGGTCTACGAGACAAAAAAATTTGGGAACCACTGCTCTAGATCTACATATTTAATATTAGAATCATCATTAGAGTTTGTCTAGTAGAGTCTAGAAAAGAATGTATAGATTACTATAGTCCTAGTATTCTAGATTATTAGTCTAGATCTAACTTAAAATTTTCAATAAATATTCTGGATTTCTTCAGCTTGGTCCATGTCAATCCTATCGTCTTTGCCTTATGGTCTACCGTTCTTCTGTTTTCTTTGCTTTGAAATCTAGATTGACTAGATCTACACAATGTCAATATAATTTCTAGATCTATATATCTAAGACTAATTAGTATGGGCTTAATATTACTGTATTATTTAGTTTAACTACAATTTTTCAGGTCAGCAGCATTACAGTAAGCACTGGTACAGCGTACCGGCACTTTTTTCAATGCAGCGAAAAAGTTACTTTTGTATTTTAAAGTTTATTATTTATTTATTAGTTGTTAAAAGGCAATCCATCACTGAGCTCCGGCACCTATTTCTTTACAAAAAAGCACTGATTACCTGTATATTCTTTAACAATAACGGTTTACTATTCTCAGGAATTAGTCATTCAAAAGACGGTGAGGAAAAGAATGGTCGACAAACCTTGTGTGGTGCCTTAACAGTCCATCAGACTAAGGGATAGATAAAGGTGAATTTAATTTATATTTTGATCTATATAAGTTGATTTACTGGACTAAAAATCTAGATATTGGTAAAACTTTGCTATTCTATTCTAAATCTAGTGTGACATTCCATATTTTTTATTCTGATTTTAGATAGATCTTGATTAGATCTAGATCCCATATGTATAGGACTTAGCACTAGATCTCTAGAAATTATTGTATATGATGCTAGATCTAGAAAATCTAGACTTGATCATAGAAATCTTCAAGAAAAATAATGAACTAACCTAGACAGATCTCTTGAATTACATTGTAAATCATCTTGTTGAATTATCTCCACCACCTTCAGTCAATAGACAACTATGGCTCATACGAGAACAAGAGCCTCTGCGTTGACATCGACTATTTTCCAATCCTTTCTGTTCAGCTTCATCCATATTAAAATACATTTTAAAGGTTTTTATTACTTAATAGAAAAGATCTAGAATTTTAATAAAAATCTAGTCTATCTAGATCTAAAATTCTAGATCCACCCAATTTTATGTATACAAGTAGTATGGGTGTAGGATTGGCTTAATATAATAGTGAACAAATAGATGCTATCTTACTAGATTTTTCTAAGGCTTTTGACAAAGTTCACCACCATAGTTTGCTTAAAAAATTAAAATATTTCGGCATTAATGGTCCACTGCATCAGTGGATTAAGGACTTTCTGATAGGGAGAGAACAAACTGTAATAATAAATGGCTCTAAATCAACACCGATAATAGTAAACTCAGGTGTACCTCAAGGAACAGTCTTGGGTCCACTACTATTTTTAATTTACATAAATGATTTACCAAATTGCATTACTTCAGGAACAAAAGTCAGATTATTTGCAGACGATTGCATAATATATAGAACAATAAAAACAACACAAGACACAGATATTTTACAAAGAGAATTAGATGAATTACAGAAATGGGAATCAAATTGGAGCATGTCTTTCCACCCAGAAAAATGTCAGTTGTTAAGAGTAACAAAAAAACTAAAACAAATTAATTCCACTTATTTTATTCATGGCAAACCAGTAACACAGACTAAAAACGCAAAATACCTAGGTGTTATAATAAATGAAAAACTGTCATGGAATCCACATATTGATGAAACTACAAAAAAATCAAACAAAGCATTAGGATTTATTAAAAGAAATTTCTATAAATCAAATAAGAACATAAAACTAAAATGTTATTTAAAACTTTGGTTAGGCCAATAATAGAATATGCATCCTCCGTTTGGGACCCCACAACTCAAGAAAACATTAAGAAACTAGAACAGACACAAAATAGAGCAGTGCGATTCATAACAAACGAATATTCACATTTGACTAGAGTAACACCTTTAGTAAAATCACTAAATTTAGAAAGTCTTCAGGACAGAAGGCTCAAAAGTAAAGTAGCAATCATACATAAAACACTGAACCATAATCTTCAAATACAAAAACAAAATTTAATAAAATACTCTGAAAGACACAAAGATAAAGGCACATTCCTCGTCCCATATGCTAGGACAAATTTGTACAAATACTCCTTCTTCCCTAGTGCTATTAGAGCATGGAATGGGTTGCCTGAGCTAGCCAGGAAAACCAGTGACTTGGCAGAATTTAAGTCATTGGTTAATATGCATGACTAAATGTTTGACGCGTAGGACGTAATCATCTTCTTTTTTGAAGTAACGTCTGTATTATATAAGATAAGAAGATAATAGTATTTATCTTGAATCAGTTTGTTAATCTACATTATATGGGTATGATAGTTGTACATCTTCTACTAGATCAAGTTAAATATAGCTATCCTTTTTTAGATGTAATGTGAAATTGTATCTGATAGTATTTTTCATTCTTAGGTAGATCTTGATTACACTGCCTGGTTTTGTGGTTTGCACGAGATGGTTGACACAATGATCTGAAGTTCAAACTGCCATTTTCTACTGTCCGCTGCAAGATCTTGGCTGGAATGTAAAAGGAATGTCCAAAATATTTAAATGACAAACAGGATGGGAACTGATAATGAGGAATGTATGTCCAATTTTTTTTTGTTTTTTTTTGTGTTTTTTTAATACAGATATGAAAGATGACATTACCCTAACTTAGAGTCATAGGAGTTTCATTAATTTATTTACTCAGTTGCTGAAACAGACATCTGGCATATTCCTATAATCAGTATCATGGCCTTTGTATACAACAAAATTGATTGGAACTCCTAGACTAGAAATATAATTCAAGATTTAAATAAGGCACTGGTCATAGTTTTAGAAAGTGTGGCTAGCATTCTGGTAAGATATTTTATTAATAATTAGAAATTAAATTAAATTTTATTTAATGATATTAAATTTCTTTTTTAAGAATTATGGTCCATTTTTTCCCCATTTGTGTACAAAGAAGGAAGACAGAGAGATGGAAAGACATCAAAGAATGGGCAGGTCTGCCAAGAAATGGTTTATCCAGGGCTAAGTACAGAGAGGAATATAGAAGGGCTGTTGATAGATCTTGTGTGGTGCCCCCATGGTTCAACAGACTAATTGATTGGTAATGGTAAGAATTTAATGTATTTTTAAAAAAAAATTGTGTTAATTACATTAAGGGACTAAATCAGTCTTTTTTTATTTCCAGAAAATAATACCAGGGTTATGCTCCTTTGACCATTGAGTTCCAGGATGAAGAATGAAAGACAGAGAGCAATGTGAAGACATGAAAGAATGGGCAGGTCTGCCATGAAATGGTTTATCCAGGGCTAAGTACAGAGAGGAATATAGAAGGGCTGTTGACAGATCTTGTGTGGTGCCCCCATGGTTCAACAGACTGATTGATAGGTAATGGTAAGAATTTAATGTATTTTGTAAAAAAAATGGTGTTAATTACATTAAGGGACTTAATCACTCTTTTTTTAATTTTTACATTCATTTAATGTAATTATTTTATACAGTAATATATGATTTTTATCTTGGTAAATCATTTAAATATATATCCTGCTAATCAAACCAAAGAATCTTCTCAATACTTATTTAAAAATTTTAATTTTGTCTGCATGTAACAAATGTTTAACGAAAAGAAATGTACACTGTCCAGCATTGATTATTTAAAACTGGGATTCATTCCTTCCTTGTCAAACAAGCCGTTGCCTAAGTGACTTTTTTAAAATAATGATACGAAACCAATTGCTAGAGGATCATCTGAGACAATGTCACCCTAACAAAATAGATAAAGATTTAAAAATTTTCTAGCACTCAAAGATAAAGTTAAGAATAGACCCACACAATCTCACTTCAACATCATATATATAGAGAGAAGATGTTGGTTTGTGAGCATCTTACAATATCTCTTTACTTATAGCAAAATATGGAAACATAGGTAAAACATTGATTTTACCAGCCGTTGTAGTTGTGAAAACTGTTTTACACACACCTACATCTGATATTATTAAAAGAATTTCTTTAAACAAAAATACAGTTCAAGGGCACATCGGTGGCATGAGTTATCAAATTAAAAGCTTCTTATGTGATTCTTTGCAAAGGAAATATATACAGTTTGGGATCAGTTTGGAACCAGTGGCGTCACAGGCTCTGATGGGGTGTAGCGCTGTGTGCTGTAAACTGCCTAGGGGTTGCCAGCTCCTTATTTTTCCTCAGGGTTGACCCACGACAGCTTTCCCATGTTTGGGAATAGTTGCAAGGCAGCAGATTTTTAAATTCAGTTTTTCTTCTGCTATGTGGCTAATGAGCTCTTCCTGCTTGAAGCCTACCGGCTAAGGCGCCAGTTACTCGCCTTCGTCCCTTCCCCTTTAGTGAAAACAGTTCGGCGGACACGTGAAAGATACACGAGAAACTCTTTGCGAAAATTTTTACAATGATACTTAAAACAAATTAATTAATTAATATTTATTGTTTGAATGTCTTCTTTATAGAATGTATGAAACATGACATCCATAGGAACAGATGATAAGCCTGGTTAAAAAAACATTTCCAGTGTGTTTGATGATTCCAGCAATACATATTAAATTGGTTAAATTTGAATTTTATCAATAAAAATGAGTTATTATTTAATACTTATATGTATTTTTAAATTGCATTTTAATCTTCAACTCACTAAAATTAGAAATTAGTTTTCAAATAAATTGAAAAAAAAAAGCAATATAAGTTAAGCAGGGGGTCTACCAAAAAGCAGAAAACATGGCAAGGGGTCTACGAAACAAAAAAGTTTGGGAACCACTGGTCTACAGTGAAGTCAGTCCCGCAATAGTGAATTCTAAAAAAAAAAAAAAAAAAAAATTTAAAACAAAATTTATGTAAAAAAATTTAAAAAAAAAAAAAAAAGAAAAAAAAAAAATTAACTAAAAAAAAAAATAAAAAAAATAAAAAAAAAAAATTTTATAAAAAAAAAAAAAAAAAAATTTACTAAAAAAAAAAAAAAAAAACAAAAAAATTACTGAATGTTTGGGAACCACTGGTCTACAGTGAAATCAGTCCTGGGATAGTGAATTCTCAAAAAAAAAAAAAAAAATTTAAAACAAAATTTATCTAAAGAAATTACAAAAAAAAATTTATCTAAAAAAAAAAATTGAAAAAAAAAAATTAAAAAAATTTTTTTTTTATAAAAAAAACAACAAAAAAAAAAAAAAAATTTTACTAAAATTTTGGGAACCACTGGTCTACAGTGAAGTTTGTCCCAAGATAGTCAATTCTGGAAAAAAAAAAATAAAAAAAATTTTAAAAAAAATTATAAAAATTTTTTTATAAAAGTTTGGGAACCACTGGTCTACAGTGAAGTCAGTACCGGGAAAGTCAATTCTCGAAAAAAAAAAAAAATTAAAAAAAAAAAAAAAAAATTATCTAAAAAAATAAAAAAATAAATACAAATAAAAATTTTAAAAAATTTATCTAAAAAAAAAAATACAAAAAAAAAAATATAAGTTAAGCAGGGGTTTTACCGAAAAGCAGAAAACATGGCAAGGGGTCTACGAGACAAAAAAATTTGGGAACCACTGCTCTAGATCTACATATTTAATATTAGAATCATCATTAGAGTTTGTCTAGTAGAGTCTAGAAAAGAATGTATAGATTACTATAGTCCTAGTATTCTAGATTATTAGTCTAGATCTAACTTAAAATTTTCAATAAATATTCTGGATTTCTTCAGCTTGGTCCATGTCAATCCTATCGTCTTTGCCTTATGGTCTACCGTTCTTCTGTTTTCTTTGCTTTGAAATCTAGATTGACTAGATCTACACAATGTCAATATAATTTCTAGATCTATATATCTAAGACTAATTAGTATGGGCTTAATATTACTGTATTATTTAGTTTAACTACAATTTTTTCAGGTCAGCAGCATTACAGTAAGCACTGGTACAGCGTACCGGCACTTTTTTCAATGCAGCGAAAAAGTTACTTTTGTATTTTAAAGTTTATTATTTATTTATTAGTTGTTAAAAGGCAATCCATCACTGAGCTCCGGCACCTATTTCTTTACAAAAAAGCACTGATTACCTGTATATTCTTTAACAATAACGGTTTACTATTCTCAGGAATTAGTCATTCAAAAGACGGTGAGGAAAAGAATGGTCGACAAACCTTGTGTGGTGCCTTAACAGTCCATCAGACTAAGGGATAGATAAAGGTGAATTTAATTTATATTTTGATCTATATAAGTTGATTTACTGGACTAAAAATCTAGATATTGGTAAAACTTTGCTATTCTATTCTAAATCTAGTGTGACATTCCATATTTTTTATTCTGATTTTAGATAGATCTTGATTAGATCTAGATCCCATATGTATAGGACTTAGCACTAGATCTCTAGAAATTATTGTATATGATGCTAGATCTAGAAAATCTAGACTTGATCATAGAAATCTTCAAGAAAAATAATGAACTAACCTAGACAGATCTCTTGAATTACATTGTAAATCATCTTGTTGAATTATCTCCACCACCTTCAGTCAATAGACAACTATGGCTCATACGAGAACAAGAGCCTCTGCGTTGACATCGACTATTTTCCAATCCTTTCTGTTCAGCTTCATCCATATTAAAATACATTTTAAAGGTTTTTATTACTTAATAGAAAAGATCTAGAATTTTAATAAAAATCTAGTCTATCTAGATCTAAAATTCTAGATCCACCCAATTTTATGTATACAAGTAGTATGGGTGTAGGATTGGCTTAATATAATAGTGAACAAATAGATGCTATCTTACTAGATTTTTCTAAGGCTTTTGACAAAGTTCACCACCATAGTTTGCTTAAAAAATTAAAATATTTCGGCATTAATGGTCCACTGCATCAGTGGATTAAGGACTTTCTGATAGGGAGAGAACAAACTGTAATAATAAATGGCTCTAAATCAACACCGATAATAGTAAACTCAGGTGTACCTCAAGGAACAGTCTTGGGTCCACTACTATTTTTAATTTACATAAATGATTTACCAAATTGCATTACTTCAGGAACAAAAGTCAGATTATTTGCAGACGATTGCATAATATATAGAACAATAAAAACAACACAAGACACAGATATTTTACAAAGAGAATTAGATGAATTACAGAAATGGGAATCAAATTGGAGCATGTCTTTCCACCCAGAAAAATGTCAGTTGTTAAGAGTAACAAAAAAACTAAAACAAATTAATTCCACTTATCTTATTCATGGCAAACCAGTAACACAGACTAAAAACGCAAAATACCTAGGTGTTATAATAAATGAAAAACTGTCATGGAATCCACATATTGATGAAACTACAAAAAAATCAAACAAAGCATTAGGATTTATTAAAAGAAATTTCTATAAATCAAATAAGAACATAAAACTAAAATGTTATTTAAAACTTTGGTTAGGCCAATAATAGAATATGCATCCTCCGTTTGGGACCCCACAACTCAAGAAAACATTAAGAAACTAGAACAGACACAAAATAGAGCAGTGCGATTCATAACAAACGAATATTCACATTTGACTAGAGTAACACCTTTAGTAAAATCACTAAATTTAGAAAGTCTTCAGGACAGAAGGCTCAAAAGTAAAGTAGCAATCATACATAAAACACTGAACCATAATCTTCAAATACAAAAACAAAATTTAATAAAATACTCTGAAAGACACAAAGATAAAGGCACATTCCTCGTCCCATATGCTAGGACAAATTTGTACAAATACTCCTTCTTCCCTAGTGCTATTAGAGCATGGAATGGGTTGCCTGAGCTAGCCAGGAAAACCAGTGACTTGGCAGAATTTAAGTCATTGGTTAATATGCATGACTAAATGTTTGACGCGTAGGACGTAATCATCTTCTTTTTTGAAGTAACGTCTGTATTATATAAGATAAGAAGATAATAGTATTTATCTTGAATCAGTTTGTTAATCTACATTATATGGGTATGATAGTTGTACATCTTCTACTAGATCAAGTTAAATATAGCTATCCTTTTTTAGATGTAATGTGAAATTGTATCTGATAGTATTTTTCATTCTTAGGTAGATCATGATTACACTGCTTGGTTTTGTGGTTTGCACGAGACGGTTGACACAATGATCTGAAGTTCAAACTGCC
Source organism: Biomphalaria glabrata (assembly GCF_947242115.1). NCBI lineage: Eukaryota > Metazoa > Mollusca > Gastropoda > Planorbidae > Biomphalaria > Biomphalaria glabrata. The sequence continues at coordinate 90,311,273 of NC_074711.1, forward strand.
ATTTTCTACTGTCCGCTGCAAGATCTTGGCTGGAATGTAAAAGGAATGTCCAAAATATTTAAATGACAAACAGGATGGGAACTGATAATGAGGAATGTATGTCCAGTTTTTTTTTGTTTTTTTTTGTGTTTTTTTAATACAGATATGAAAGATGACATTACCCTAACTTAGAGTCATAGGAGTTTCATTAATTTATTTACTCAGATGCTGAAACAGACATCTGGCATATTCCTATAATCAGTATCATGGCCTTTGTATACAACAAAATTGATTGGAACTCCTAGACTAGAAATATAATTCAAGATTTAAATAAGGCACTGGTCATAGTTTTAGAAAGTGTGGCTAGCATTCTGGTAAGATATTTTATTAATAATTAGAAATTAAATTAAATTTTATTTAATGATATTAAATTTCTTTTTTAAGAATTATGGTCCATTTTTTCCCCATTTGTGTACAAAGAAGGAAGACAGAGAGATGGAAAGACATCAAAGAATGGGCAGGTCTGCCAAGAAATGGTTTATCCAGGGCTAAGTACAGAGAGGAATATAGAAGGGCTGTTGACAGATCTTGTGTGGTGCCCCCATGGTTCAACAGACTAATTGATTGGTAATGGTAAGAATTTAATGTATTTTTAAAAAAAAATTGTGTTAATTACATTAAGGGACTAAATCAGTCTTTTTTTATTTCCAGAAAATAATACCAGGGTTATGCTCCTTTGACCATTGAGTTCCAGGATGAAGAATGAAAGACAGAGAGCAATGTGAAGACATGAAAGAATGGGCAGGTCTGCCATGAAATGGTTTATCCAGGGCTAAGTACAGAGAGGAATATAGAAGGGCTGTTGACAGATCTTGTGTGGTGCCCCCATGGTTCAACAGACTGATTGATAGGTAATGGTAAGAATTTAATGTATTTTGTAAAAAAAATGGTGTTAATTACATTAAGGGACTTAATCACTCTTTTTTTAATTTTTACATTCATTTAATGTAATTATTTTATACAGTAATATATGATTTTTATCTTGGTAAATCATTTAAATATATATCCTGCTAATCAAACCAAAGAATCTTCTCAATACTTATTTAAAAATTTTAATTTTGTCTGCATGTAACAAATGTTTAACGAAAAGAAATGTACACTGTCCAGCATTGATTATTTAAAACTGGGATTCATTCCTTCCTTGTCAAACAAGCCGTTGCCTAAGTGACTTTTTTAAAATAATGATACGAAACCAATTGCTAGAGGATCATCTGAGACAATGTCACCCTAACAAAATAGATAAAGATTTAAAAATTTTCTAGCACTCAAAGATAAAGTTAAGAATAGACCCACACAATCTCACTTCAACATCATATATATAGAGAGAAGATGTTGGTTTGTGAGCATCTTACAATATCTCTTTACTTATAGCAAAATATGGAAACATAGGTAAAACATTGATTTTACCAGCCGTTGTAGTTGTGAAAACTGTTTTACACACACCTACATCTGATATTATTAAAAGAATTTCTTTAAACAAAAATACAGTTCAAGGGCACATCGGTGGCATGAGTTATCAAATTAAAAGCTTCTTATGTGATTCTTTGCAAAGGAAATATATACAGTTTGGGATCAGTTTGGAACCAGTGGCGTCACAGGCTCTGATGGGGTGTAGCGCTGTGTGCTGTAAACTGCCTAGGGGTTGCCAGCTCCTTATTTTTCCTCAGGGTTGACCCACGACAGCTTTCCCATGTTTGGGAATAGTTGCAAGGCAGCAGATTTTTAAATTCAGTTTTCCTTCTGCTATGTGGCTAATGAGCTCTTCCTGCTTGAAGCCTACCGGCTAAGGCGCAAGTTACTCGCCTTCATCCCTTCCCCTTAAGTGAAAACAGTTCGGCGGACACGTGAAAGATACACGAGAAACTCTTTGCGAAAATTTTTACAATGATACTTAAAACAAATTAATTAATTAATATTTATTGTTTGAATGTCTTCTTTATAGAATGTATGAAACATGACATCCATAGGAACAGATGATAAGCCTGGGTAAAAAAACATTTCCAGTGTGTTTGATGATTCCAGCAATACATATTAAATTGGTTAAATTTGAATTTTATCAATAAAAATGAGTTATTATTTAATACTTATATGTATTTTTAAATTGCATTTTACTCTTCAACTCACTAAAATTAGAAATTAGTTTTCAAATAAATTGAAAAAAAAAAAGCAATATAAGTTAAGCAGGGGGTCTACCAAAAAGCAGAAAACATGGCAAGGGGTCTACGAAACAAAAAAGTTTGGGAACCACTGGTCTACAGTGAAGTCAGTCCCGCAATAGTGAATTCTCAAAAAAAAAAAAAAAAAAAAAATTAAAAAAAAAAATTTTATAAAAAAAAAAAAAAAAAAAAATTTACTAAAAAAAAAAAAACTTTAAAAAAAAAATTAAAAAAAAAAAAATTAAAAAAAAAAAATTTTATAAAAAAAAAAAATAAAAAAAAAAAAAAAAAAAAAAAAAAAAAAAATTTACTGAATGTTTGGGAACCACTGGTCTACAGTGAAATCAGTCCTGGGATAGTGAATTCTCAAAAAAAAAAAAAAAAAATTTAAAACAAAATTTATCTAAAGAAATTACAAAAAAAAATTTATCTAAAAAAAAAAATTGAAAAAAAAAAATTAAAAAAATTTTTTTTTTATAAAAAAAACAACAAAAAAAAAAAAAAAAATTTTACTAAAATTTTGGGAACCACTGGTCTACAGTGAAGTTAGTCCCAAGATAGTCAATTCTCGGAAAAAAAAAAATAAAAAAAATTTTTAAAAAAATTATAAAAATTTTTTTATAAAAGTTTGGGAACCACTGGTCTACAGTGAAGTCAGTACCGGGAAAGTCAATTCTCGAAAAAAAAAAAAAATTAAAAAAAAAAAAAAAAAATTATCTAAAAAAAATAAAAAAATAAATACAAATAAAAATTTTAAAAAATTTATCTAAAAAAAAAAAATACAAAAAAAAAAATATAAGTTAAGCAGGGGTTTTACCGAAAAGCAGAAAACATGGCAAGGGGTCTACGAGACAAAAAAATTTGGGAACCACTGCTCTAGATCTACATATTTAATATTAGAATCATCATTAGAGTTTGTCTAGTAGAGTCTAGAAAAGAATGTATAGATTACTATAGTCCTAGTATTCTAGATTATTAGTCTAGATCTAACTTAAAATTTTCAATAAATATTCTGGATTTCTTCAGCTTGGTCCATGTCAATCCTATCGTCTTTGCCTTATGGTCTACCGTTCTTCTGTTTTCTTTGCTTTGAAATCTAGATTGACTAGATCTACACAATGTCAATATAATTTCTAGATCTATATATCTAAGACTAATTAGTATGGGCTTAATATTACTGTATTATTTAGTTTAACTACAATTTTTTCAGGTCAGCAGCATTACAGTAAGCACTGGTACAGCGTACCGGCACTTTTTTCAATGCAGCGAAAAAGTTACTTTTGTATTTTAAAGTTTATTATTTATTTATTAGTTGTTAAAAGGCAATCCATCACTGAGCTCCGGCACCTATTTCTTTACAAAAAAGCACTGATTACCTGTATATTCTTTAACAATAACGGTTTACTATTCTCAGGAATTAGTCATTCAAAAGACGGTGAGGAAAAGAATGGTCGACAAACCTTGTGTGGTGCCTTAACAGTCCATCAGACTAAGGGATAGATAAAGGTGAATTTAATTTATATTTTGATCTATATAAGTTGATTTACTGGACTAAAAATCTAGATATTGGTAAAACTTTGCTATTCTATTCTAAATCTAGTGTGACATTCCATATTTTTTATTCTGATTTTAGATAGATCTTGATTAGATCTAGATCCCATATGTATAGGACTTAGCACTAGATCTCTAGAAATTATTGTATATGATGCTAGATCTAGAAAATCTAGACTTGATCATAGAAATCTTCAAGAAAAATAATGAACTAACCTAGACAGATCTCTTGAATTACATTGTAAATCATCTTGTTGAATTATCTCCACCACCTTCAGTCAATAGACAACTATGGCTCATACGAGAACAAGAGCCTCTGCGTTGACATCGACTATTTTCCAATCCTTTCTGTTCAGCTTCATCCATATTAAAATACATTTTAAAGGTTTTTATTACTTAATAGAAAAGATCTAGAATTTTAATAAAAATCTAGTCTATCTAGATCTAAAATTCTAGATCCACCCAATTTTATGTATACAAGTAGTATGGGTGTAGGATTGGCTTAATATAATAGTGAACAAATAGATGCTATCTTACTAGATTTTTCTAAGGCTTTTGACAAAGTTCACCACCATAGTTTGCTTAAAAAATTAAAATATTTCGGCATTAATGGTCCACTGCATCAGTGGATTAAGGACTTTCTGATAGGGAGAGAACAAACTGTAATAATAAATGGCTCTAAATCAACACCGATAATAGTAAACTCAGGTGTACCTCAAGGAACAGTCTTGGGTCCACTACTATTTTTAATTTACATAAATGATTTACCAAATTGCATTACTTCAGGAACAAAAGTCAGATTATTTGCAGACGATTGCATAATATATAGAACAATAAAAACAACACAAGACACAGATATTTTACAAAGAGAATTAGATGAATTACAGAAATGGGAATCAAATTGGAGCATGTCTTTCCACCCAGAAAAATGTCAGTTGTTAAGAGTAACAAAAAAACTAAAACAAATTAATTCCACTTATTTTATTCATGGCAAACCAGTAACACAGACTAAAAATGCAAAATACCTAGGTGTTATAATAAATGAAAAACTGTCATGGAATCCACATATTGATGAAACTACAAAAAAATCAAACAAAGCATTAGGATTTATTAAAAGAAATTTCTATAAATCAAATAAGAACATAAAACTAAAATGTTATTTAAAACTTTGGTTAGGCCAATAATAGAATATGCATCCTCCGTTTGGGACCCCACAACTCAAGAAAACATTAAGAAACTAGAACAGACACAAAATAGAGCAGTGCGATTCATAACAAACGAATATTCACATTTGACTAGAGTAACACCTTTAGTAAAATCACTAAATTTAGAAAGTCTTCAGGACAGAAGGCTCAAAAGTAAAGTAGCAATCATACATAAAACACTGAACCATAATCTTCAAATACAAAAACAAAATTTAATAAAATACTCTGAAAGACACAAAGATAAAGGCACATTCCTCGTCCCATATGCTAGGACAAATTTGTACAAATACTCCTTCTTCCCTAGTGCTATTAGAGCATGGAATGGGTTGCCTGAGCTAGCCAGGAAAACCAGTGACTTGGCAGAATTTAAGTCATTGGTTAATATGCATGACTAAATGTTTGACGCGTAGGACGTAATCATCTTCTTTTTTGAAGTAACGTCTGTATTATATAAGATAAGAAGATAATAGTATTTATCTTGAATCAGTTTGTTAATCTACATTATATGGGTATGATAGTTGTACATCTTCTACTAGATCAAGTTAAATATAGCTATCCTTTTTTAGATGTAATGTGAAATTGTATCTGATAGTATTTTTCATTCTTAGGTAGATCTTGATTACACTGCCTGGTTTTGTGGTTTGCACGAGACGGTTGACACAATGATCTGAAGTTCAAACTGCCATTTTCTACTGTCCGCTGCAAGATCTTGGCTGGAATGTAAAAGGAATGTCCAAAATATTTAAATGACAAACAGGATGGGAACTGATAATGAGGAATGTATGTCCAGTTTTTTTTTGTTTTTTTTTGTGTTTTTTTAATACAGATATGAAAGATGACATTACCCTAACTTAGAGTCATAGGAGTTTCATTAATTTATTTACTCAGATGCTGAAACAGACATCTGGCATATTCCTATAATCAGTATCATGGCCTTTGTATACAACAAAATTGATTGGAACTCCTAGACTAGAAATATAATTCAAGATTTAAATAAGGCACTGGTCATAGTTTTAGAAAGTGTGGCTAGCATTCTGGTAAGATATTTTATTAATAATTAGAAATTAAATTAAATTTTATTTAATGATATTAAATTTCTTTTTTAAGAATTATGGTCCATTTTTTCCCCATTTGTGTACAAAGAAGGAAGACAGAGAGATGGAAAGACATCAAAGAATGGGCAGGTCTGCCAAGAAATGGTTTATCCAGGGCTAAGTACAGAGAGGAATATAGAAGGGCTGTTGACAGATCTTGTGTGGTGCCCCCATGGTTCAACAGACTAATTGATTATAATGGTAAGAATTTAATGTATTTTTAAAAAAAAATTGTGTTAATTACATTAAGGGACTAAATCAGTCTTTTTTTATTTCCAGAAAATAATACCAGGGTTATGCTCCTTTGACCATTGAGTTCCAGGATGACGAATGAAAGACAGAGAGCAATGTGAAGACATGAAAGAATGGGCAGGTGTCGCTACCTGGTTTTTCGTGTAGGTGTAGCGGCGTGGGTACGTCCGTGTGATGTAGGTACCTCTTCTGGTACGGCTGTAATACTCCTCTTAGCGATGTACTTTATTAGACGCACTAGATTTGCAAGTGCGCAACATTACTAATATACTAAAGTCTCCAATGACACATTTAGAATTACTGGTGAACACAGTGGTAGCAGACGTGGAATTTATTATGTATATAGATAAATTACAGAAAATACTGGCGACTTCAGCCGTCACAAAATATACACCAATAAATACTGGCTGTTCATGCCATGTGGAATAAGTAATCACATCAATGAAATGTTCAAAATATAAATCCGAAGAAAACTCTCAAGTTAACATTAAATCAAATTCATTAATATTCATTCATATTACAGACAGAGAAAATCGTACATCCACTCTCTGCTGGAGTTCTTCATTAACTAACTTTTACCCTTATTTTAGAGTCCTTTAACTTATTCACATAACTTCGTGCTTGCACGCACGGAATGTTACAATAGGTGACTGCGTGTCACTTCATGTCACAGAGGTTCTAAAACTGGACTGTGACATACGCCCCACACTCCAAAAAGATTTTTGACCAAAAATCTTTGACAAATATATTTTACATTAATATCACTGTACAAATATATATGAGCTTAGTCCATTATTCTATCAAGTGCTGTAAGTTCACTCCAATTGCTCATGTCATCTTATATAATCTTAGTAATTATGTATAGCATCATATAAATTACTGAGTCCAAATAAAATCATTTATATACTTAATTCACTGAGAGCAAAATCACTGAAATGTAACATTAATTGTAATGAAAAGTACCTCCATCAAGTGTTAACAAACTTTATGCATGCATTTGTACTGAAAAAAAAATTTGTACAAACAATCACATGTTAATGAATATAAAAAAGAGAAAAAATATACAAGTTATTCCACATCCAATGTCATACTATAATTGTAGATGCACAACATTATTAATGTGTATCATTTGACACACTGAGTAAATTTACTCAAAATGATTACAGAAAAAAATTTCATATTTATTTACAACTGTGATGTGCTGTGTCAAAATATTATTCTAAGTATTGCCATCATCAAGAAAAATGAAGAAAAAAAAGAAAAAAAAAAGTTTTCAGATACATGTCAATCCAGTTCAAGGTTGACCTTGCATAAGACTACTATAAATAGTCTGAGTGTAGTATTGAAGTACAATAGTAAACAAATTTCCATGTTTACAAACATTCATTGTAGTATTCAGGTGTGTAAAAAATTTTAGACAGTATTTACATCTGTGAGTTGTTATGAAAAAAAAAATTCAGGTCAACAGTTCAAGTAGTTCACTGTTGTTTACATCTCATTGTTTACATTGCTGTGCACAATCAGTAATGAAATACAATATATACACACAAAATAAACACATCTGGTATTTGTCATATTACAAGTTGACAATAAAATACACTGAGTAGAAAATAGATGATCTGTTATTGATCATAAGCATAAATGTCATCATGACCCAAAAGAAAAGTGTAACAATAAAGTGTCATGATCTATTTGCATCATGGCAAGAAAAAATGTCAGGTTGACCTGATTGAAAAAGGTTGTTTCTAATTACATTGTGAAGTTAAACATTTTCATATTTCACATTAATATATCTTCCTCTAAATAACTTATTATTGAATGCTTTAATAATTCTATAACAATCCTCTATTGTGTTTAAGTGTACAAATGCAATCTTATTTGATCTATCTTGAGTTCTTATATCTACCCATTTAACATGTGCTACATTGCTGAATTCTCCCATAATTGTTTGCCATCTAGTGTATCTTGATAAATTCTCTACTCTAATAATGTTATCATTAGTTAAGTGGTTTGTAGTAGGACTTGTATTTTGTGCAGCAGATAGTTCACAAATTTCACCCTTTTTTGCTGCCCATTCTATAATTTCTTCTTTACTTAAATCATTTACACCATTAACATTACCAATTATTAAATCTTGTGCTGGTGTATCTAAAATAATAACATCTACTTCTCCAGTTATCCATGGGGTATCTAGGTGTATTCTGGCTGTATCACAAATATCAAATTTCTTTTGATTAGCATATGTAAGTTTGATCTTTTCTGGCAGTTTTTGATCTGGTTTTACTAGTTTTGAATTTATTAATATTGCACTGCTTCCTGTATCTCTGAGGGCTTCTACTTTAATTCCATTTACGTATGAGGGGTATAGGTTCAATTTTGGCTTATTGTAATGCATGTAGGCTGTTAATTCTTCTCTATTGTCATGACTATTATTATTTCTGTGTAGATGGTTATTAGACTGATTGTTGTATGTGTCCCTCCTAGATTGTCTGTTGTTTCTGTTATAGCTATTGTGTTGGTAACTGTTTGCAAAATTTCTTCTTTCATTGGGACTTGCACTCTGGTGTAGTCTATATGGTCTATTATTGTAGTTATTGTTGTTTTGTTTGTAGCTGTTTGGGTTGTAGAAACTAGTGTAGCTTCTGTATCTGTAATTGTTATTGTAGTTTATAGGAGCTTTGCATTGGTTTTTTACATGACCTTTTCTCCCACAATTGAAACAAGTCTTGGTGTTGGACCATTTGAATTTGTCATTGTTGTTATTGTTGAATGTTGTTGCTGTAGCTACTAGTTGGTGTAGGTCTCTTTTGTCAATCGTGTGTCCAGGGTGACTGTCTTTAAATAGATTTAGATTCGTTATCAGTTCAGTCTCTGTCTTGATCTTCTTTTCTTTAAGGAAAGTAAATACTAAGTCTGTCACGTTGTTGAGGACATTGTCAATAAGTAGCATGTCTAGGATTTGTGTCGGGTCTTTGATGTCACATTTTGCTAGCTCTAACCATTTTATCATGTTAGTCCTCATGTCGAATATTATTCTGTTGAAGTCCCCATCTTTTTTCAATTTAGTGTCCCTGAACAGCTTACGATAGAAATCTGAGTTTTTTCCAAAGTGTTCTAATAATCTAGTCTTTACTGCTGCATAGTCTTTCTTTTGGTCTACAGTTAAAGTGGAAATGATGTTGAGGGGTTCTCCGGACAAATTTGCTAGTAGGTGTTTGGCCATGTCCTCATTGTTAAGACTATAGGTTGAGGCTATATGCTCAAATTGGACTAAATAGTTTTCAAGTGTTTCATCTTTAGAATTGTATTTGTGGAATTTGGAGATGAATGGCTTTGTTGTTGACTGTTGGGTATTAATGTTGGAATTTGTTTTGGCAGCTTCTAGTTCTAGTTCTTTTTGTCTAGTTTCTAGTTCTTTTAATGTTTTCTGATGAGCTCTTTCAGCAGCTCTTTCTTCCCTATCTTTATCCTTTTCTATTCTATCTTTTTCCTCCCTTTCTTTCTTTTCTATTCTATCTTTTTCTTTTTCAGCTTTTTCTAATTCTTTTTTGATAAATTCCTTTTTCTCATCCCCTTCTAGTTCCATGATTTTCACTAGCTCTAATATTTTGTCATAGGACGACATGTTTAATGCTTTGTGTAGTTAATTAAGTGAGAAAAGAAAAAAAATGTACTGTGTTATACTTGTCAATACAGTGTATGTCAATTATTTAACATGTGTATATTACACAATAATATAAAAAATTCAATCAATGGTTACAATATAATGAAAGAATGTAGTGATAATTGTGAAACAAATGTATAGATCTAGATCAAAATTTACTCAGTTGCTCAATTATAAACTACTCAAATTCAATATTCACAAATATCAATATATGTTATACATGTGTGCTGTTGTGCCAGAGTAAAATAGTAAAAAATGTAAATTAGTAAAAGAAAGAAAAATATATGTACAGTATAAGTAAAAAGGACAAACACAGAAACAATATAGAGAACAACACAGTCTGCTTTTAAAGAAATTAATAAAAAGTAGAAATGTGACAGGAGAAATACAGATATATGGATACAGGACTTTTAAACAAACAACAATATAGATACAGATTAAGTACACTGACAGAAGTACAAACAAGACTCAACAGCTAAATAAATATTTTCCCACTATATTCTATGACCTCCGTACCAACAAGGAGAGCCTCAAACGCATTGGGCCTTATAGAGGTTAAAGAACAAATAGGATAGACCCTAGAAGAACTTATCAAACAAGAAAGTTAACATAAAGAAAAAAATGTGAGTAATTCTGTTGAATAATATCTCCTGACTATATCTAATAGTCACCAATACTTATACTTATATATCAATCAATATATTTATACAATAATATCTCCTGACTATATCTAATAGTCACCAATACTTATACTTATATATCACTCAATATATTTATACAAAACTCATTTCAACTTACAAGGGCTTCTTATTGTAGATCTTCCATCTTCAAATAGTCAATAGTAATCCAATTGTTGAGTAATCCAGCGAAATAGTAACACTAATAATCCGTTGAAATAATAAGGTAGTATCCAATAGTCCAGCCATAAAATAAACCAATGAAATGAGGTAATATATCCAATGAGTTCAATAATCCAGTTCTATGCCATAAGATGGCTCGAATGCTCAAATTTATAGTTGATACAAGTTCTGTCTAGTACTTCAAAGTAATCCACGATGATGAATAGTGGCGAGCACTAGTGATGAAGCGGTGTATCTGTCATTAGTGTCATCAAGCGATGTCTTGAATGGTATGGCTCTTTCTTTCAGACGACATCTGTAGCTCTAGATCTAGAAGGAATCGAGTCGTCTTCTGTTTCACACCGGACAGGTGTCAGCGGTAGATCTAGGAACAGGGTTGGCGTTGAATGGATCTCAGGATGCAGGTGTTACTTGAATGGATCTAGTGGGCAGGCTGGATTTGGTACTTGTTTAGTCAGACGCCATCTTGAGAAAAAAAAAGTACCGGTCTAACGTGTAGCCTTGCGCTGTTTACTATAGAGGCGATTGAGATCCTTTTAAGACTCCTCTACTGGTCACCAAAGGCCAAATGTTGTAGGTCCATACTGTTAGTTAACAGCCATACTGGCCACCAAATGTCGCTACCTGGTTTTTCGTGTAGGTGTAGCGGCGTGGGTACGTCCGTGTGATGTAGGTACCTCTTCTGGTACGGCTGTAATACTCCTCTTAGCGATGTACTTTATTAGACGCACTAGATTTGCAAGTGCGCAACATTACTAATATACTAAAGTCTCCAATGACAACATTTATAATTACTGGTGAACACAGTGGTAGCAGACGTGGAATTTATTATGTATATAGATAAATTACAGAAAATACTGGCGACTTCAGCCGTCACAAAATATACACCAATAAATACTGGCTGTTCATGCCATGTGGAATAAGTAATCACATCAATGAAATGTTCAAAATATAAATCCGAAGAAAACTCTCAAGTTAACATTAAATCAAATTCATTAATATTCATTCATATTACAGACAGAGAAAATCGTACATCCACTCTCTGCTGGAGTTCTTCATTAACTAACTTTTACCCTTATTTTAGAGTCCTTTAACTTATTCACATAACTTCGTGCTTGCACGCACGGAATGTTACAATAGGTGACTGCGTGTCACTTCATGTCACAGAGGTTCTAAAACTGGACTGTGACAGCAGGTCTGCCATGAAATGGTTTATCCAGGGCTAAGTACAGAGAGGAATATAGAAGGGCTGTTGACAGATCTTGTGTGGTGCCCCCATGGTTCAACAGACTGATTGATAGGTAATGGTAAGAATTTAATGTATTTTGTAAAAAAAATGGTGTTAATTACATTAAGGGACTTAATCACTCTTTTTTTAATTTTTACATTCATTTAATGTAATTATTTTATACAGTAATATATGATTTTTATCTTGGTAAATCATTTAAATATATATCCTGCTAATCAAACCAAAGAATCTTCTCAATACTTATTTAAAAATTTTAATTTTGTCTGCATGTAACAAATGTTTAACGAAAAGAAATGTACACTGTCCAGCATTGATTATTTAAAACTGGGATTCATTCCTTCCTTGTCAAACAAGCCGTTGCCTAAGTGACTTTTTTAAAATAATGATACGAAACCAATTGCTAGAGGATCATCTGAGACAATGTCACCCTAACAAAATAGATAAAGATTTAAAAATTTTCTAGCACTCAAAGATAAAGTTAAGAATAGACCCACACAATCTCACTTCAACATCATATATATAGAGAGAAGATGTTGGTTTGTGAGCATCTTACAATATCTCTTTACTTATAGCAAAATATGGAAACATAGGTAAAACATTGATTTTACCAGCCGTTGTAGTTGTGAAAACTGTTTTACACACACCTACATCTGATATTATTAAAAGAATTTCTTTAAACAAAAATACAGTTCAAGGGCACATCGGTGGCATGAGTTATCAAATTAAAAGCTTCTTATGTGATTCTTTGCAAAGGAAATATATACAGTTTGGGATCAGTTTGGAACCAGTGGCGTCACAGGCTCTGATGGGGTGTAGCGCTGTGTGCTGTAAACTGCCTAGGGGTTGCCAGCTCCTTATTTTTCCTCAGGGTTGACCCACGACAGCTTTCCCATGTTTGGGAATAGTTGCAAGGCAGCAGATTTTTAAATTCAGTTTTTCTTCTGCTATGTGGCTAATGAGCTCTTCCTGCTTGAAGCCTACCGGCTAAGGTGCCAGTTACTCGCCTTCGTCCCTTCCCCTTTAGTGAAAACAGTTCGGCGGACACGTGAAAGATACACGAGAAACTCTTTGCGAAAATTTTTACAATGATACTTAAAACAAATTAATTAATTAATATTTATTGTTTGAATGTCTTCTTTATAGAATGTATGAAACATGACATCCATAGGAACAGATGATAAGCCTGGGTAAAAAAACATTTCCAGTGTGTTTGATGATTCCAGCAATACATATTAAATTGGTTAAATTTGAATTTTATCAATAAAAATGAGTTATTATTTAATACTTATATGTATTTTTAAATTGCATTTTACTCTTCAACTCACTAAAATTAGAAATTAGTTTTCAAATAAATTGAAAAAAAAAAGCAATATAAGTTAAGCAGGGGGTCTACCAAAAAGCAGAAAACATGGCAAGGGGTCTACGAAACAAAAAAGTTTGGGAACCACTGGTCTACAGTGAAGTAAGTCCCGCAATAGTGAATTCTCAAAAAAAAAAAAAAAAAAAAAAAATTTAAAACAAAATTTATCTAAAAAAATTAAAAAAAAAAAAAAAAAAAAAAAAATTTACTAAAAAAAAAAAAAAATTAAAAAAAAAAATTTTATAAAAAAAAAAAAAAAAAATTTTACTAAAAAAAAAAAAAAACTTAAAAAAAAAAAAAAAAAAAAAAAAAAAAAAAAAATTAAAAAAAAAAAATTAAAAAAAAAAAATTTTATAAAAAAAAAAAAAAAAAAAAAAAAATTTACTGAATGTTTGGGAACCACTGGTCTACAGTGAAATCAGTCCTGGGATAGTGAATTCTCAAAAAAAAAAAAAAAAATTTAAAACAAAATTTATCTAAAGAAATTACAAAAAAAAATTTATCTAAAAAAAAAAATTGAAAAAAAAAAATTAAAAAAAAATTTTTTTTTATAAAAAAAACAACAAAAAAAAAAAAAAAATTTTACTAAAATTTTGGGAACCACTGGTCTACAGTGAAGTTTGTCCCAAGATAGTCAATTCTGGAAAAAAAAAAATAAAAATAATTTTTAAAAAAATTATAAAAATTTTTTTATAAAAGTTTGGGAACCACTGGTCTACAGTGAAGTCAGTACCGGGAAAGTCAATTCTCGAAAAAAAAAAAAAATTAAAAAAAAAAAAAAAAAATTATCTAAAAAAATAAATACAAATAAAAATTTTAAAAAATTTATCTAAAAAAAAAATACAAAAAAAAAAATATAAGTTAAGCAGGGGTTTTACCGAAAAGCAGAAAACATGGCAAGGGGTCTACGAGACAAAAAAATTTGGGAACCACTGCTCTAGATCTACATATTTAATATTAGAATCATCATTAGAGTTTGTCTAGTAGAGTCTAGAAAAGAATGTATAGATTACTATAGTCCTAGTATTCTAGATTATTAGTCTAGATCTAACTTAAAATTTTCAATAAATATTCTGGATTTCTTCAGCTTGGTCCATGTCAATCCTATCGTCTTTGCCTTATGGTCTACCGTTCTTCTGTTTTCTTTGTTTGAAATCTAGATTGACTAGATCTACACAATGTCAATATAATTTCTAGATCTATATATCTAAGACTAATTAGTATGGGCTTAATATTACTGTATTATTTAGTTTAACTACAATTTTTCAGGTCAGCAGCATTACAGTAAGCACTGGTACAGCGTACCGGCACTTTTTTCAATGCAGCGAAAAAGTTACTTTTGTATTTTAAAGTTTATTATTTATTTATTAGTTGTTAAAAGGCAATCCATCACTGAGCTCCGGCACCTATTTCTTTACAAAAAAGCACTGATTACCTGTATATTCTTTAACAATAACGGTTTACTATTCTCAGGAATTAGTCATTCAAAAGACGGTGAGGAAAAGAATGGTCGACAAACCTTCACTGCATCAGTGGATTAAGGACTTTCTGATAGGGAGAGAACAAACTGTAATAATAAATGGCTCTAAATCAACACCGATAATAGTAAACTCAGGTGTACCTCAAGGAACAGTCTTGGGTCCACTACTATTTTTAATTTACATAAATGATTTACCAAATTGCATTACTTCAGGAACAAAAGTCAGATTATTTGCAGACGATTGCATAATATATAGAACAATAAAAACAACACAAGACACAGATATTTTACAAAGAGAATTAGATGAATTACAGAAATGGGAATCAAATTGGAGCATGTCTTTCCACCCAGAAAAATGTCAGTTGTTAAGAGTAACAAAAAAACTAAAACAAATTAATTCCACTTATTTTATTCATGGCAAACCAGTAACACAGACTAAAAACGCAAAATACCTAGGTGTTATAATAAATGAAAAACTGTCATGGAATCCACATATTGATGAAACTACAAAAAAATCAAACAAAGCATTAGGATTTATTAAAAGAAATTTCTATAAATCAAATAAGAACATAAAACTAAAATGTTATTTAAAACTTTGGTTAGGCCAATAATAGAATATGCATCCTCCGTTTGGGACCCCACAACTCAAGAAAACATTAAGAAACTAGAACAGACACAAAATAGAGCAGTGCGATTCATAACAAACGAATATTCACATTTGACTAGAGTAACACCTTTAGTAAAATCACTAAATTTAGAAAGTCTTCAGGACAGAAGGCTCAAAAGTAAAGTAGCAATCATACATAAAACACTGAAACATAATCTTCAAATACAAAAACAAAATTTAATAAAATACTCTGAAAGACACAAAGATAAAGGCACATTCCTCGTCCCATATGCTAGGACAAATTTGTACAAATACTCCTTCTTCCCTAGTGCTATTAGAGCATGGAATGGGTTGCCTGAGCTAGCCAGGAAAACCAGTGACTTGGCAGAATTTAAGTCATTGGTTAATATGCATGACTAAATGTTTGACGCGTAGGACGTAATCATCTTCTTTTTTGAAGTAACGTCTGTATTATATAAGATAAGAAGATAATAGTATTTATCTTGAATCAGTTTGTTAATCTACATTATATGGGTATGATAGTTGTACATCTTCTACTAGATCAAGTTAAATATAGCTATCCTTTTTAAGATGTAATGTGAAATTGTATCTGATAGTATTTTTCATTCTTAGGTAGATCTTGATTGCACTGCCTGGTTTTGTGGTTTGCACGAGACGGTTGACACAATGATCTGAAGTTCAAACTGCCATTTTCTACTCTCCGCTGCAAGATCTTGGCTGGAATGTAAAAGAAATGACTAAAATATTTAAATGACAAACAGGATGGGAACTGATAATGAGGAATGTATGTCCAGTTTTTTTTTGTTTTTTTTTGTGTTTTTTTAATACAGATATGAAAGATGACATTACCCTAACTTAGAGTCATAGGAGTTTCATTAATTTATTTACTCAGATGCTGAAACAGACATCTGGCATATTCCTATAATTAGTATCATGGCCTTTGTATACAACAAAATTGATTGGAACTCCTAGACTAGAAATATAATTCAAGATTTAAATAAGGCACTGGTCATAGTTTTAGAAAGTGTGGCTAGCATTCTGGTAAGATATTTTATTAATAATTAGAAATTAAATTAAATTTTATTTAATGATATTAAATTTCTTTTTTAAGAATTATGGTCCATTTTTTCCCCATTTGTGTACAAAGAAGGAAGACAGAGAGATGGAAAGACATCAAAGAATGGGCAGGTCTGCCAAGAAATGGTTTATCCAGGGCTAAGTACAGAGAGGAATATAGAAGGGCTGTTGACAGATCTTGTGTGGTGCCCCCATGGTTCAACAGACTAATTGATTGGTAATGGTAAGAATTTAATGTATTTTTAAAAAAAAATTGTGTTAATTACATTAAGGGACTAAATCAGTCTTTTTTTATTTCCAGAAAATAATACCAGGGTTATGCTCCTTTGACCATTGAGTTCCAGGATGACGAATGAAAGACAGAGAGCAATGTGAAGACATGAAAGAATGGGCAGGTCTGCCATGAAATGGTTTATCCAGGGCTAAGTACAGAGAGGAATATAGAAGGGCTGTTGACAGATCTTGTGTGGTGCCCCCATGGTTCAACAGACTGATTGATAGGTAATGGTAAGAATTTAATGTATTTTGTAAAAAAAATGGTGTTAATTACATTAAGGGACTTAATCACTCTTTTTTTAATTTTTACATTCATTTAATGTAATTATTTTATACAGTAATATATGATTTTTATCTTGGTAAATCATTTAAATATATATCCTGCTAATCAAACCAAAGAATCTTCTCAATACTTATTTAAAAATTTTAATTTTGTCTGCATGTAACAAATGTTTAACGAAAAGAAATGTACACTGTCCAGCATTGATTATTTAAAACTGGGATTCATTCCTTCCTTGTCAAACAAGCCGTTGCCTAAGTGACTTTTTTAAAATAATGATACGAAACCAATTGCTAGAGGATCATCTGAGACAATGTCACCCTAACAAAATAGATAAAGATTTAAAAATTTTCTAGCACTCAAAGATAAAGTTAAGAATAGACCCACACAATCTCACTTCAACATCATATATATATAGAGAGAAGATGTTGGTTTGTGAGCATCTTACAATATCTCTTTACTTATAGCAAAATATGGAAACATAGGTAAAACATTGATTTTACCAGCCGTTGTAGTTGTGAAAACTGTTTTACACACACCTACATCTGATATTATTAAAAGAATTTCTTTAAACAAAAATACAGTTCAAGGGCAGATCGGTGGCATGAGTTATCAAATTAAAAGCTTCTTATGTGATTCTTTGCAAAGGAAATATATACAGTTTGGGATCAGTTTGGAACCAGTGGCGTCACAGGCTCTGATGGGGTGTAGCGCTGTGTGCTGTAAACTGCCTAGGGGTTGCCAGCTCCTTATTTTTCCTCAGGGTTGACCCACGACAGCTTTCCCATGTTTGGGAATAGTTGCAAGGCAGCAGATTTTTAAATTCAGTTTTCCTTCTGCTATGTGGCTAATGAGCTCTTCCTGCTTGAAGCCTACCGGCTAAGGCGCCAGTTACTCGCCTTCGTCCCTTCCCCTTTAGTGAAAACAGTTCGGCGGACACGTGAAAGATACACGAGAAACTCTTTGCGAAAATTTTTACAATGATACTTAAAAAAAATTAATTAATTAATATTTATTGTTTGAATGTCTTCTTTATAGAATGTATGAAACATGACATCCATAGGAACAGATGATAAGCCTGGGTAAAAAAACATTTCCAGTGTGTTTGATGATTCCAGCAATACATATTAAATTGGTTAAATTTGAATTTTATCAATAAAAATGAGTTATTATTTAATACTTATATGTATTTTTAAATTGCATTTTACTCTTCAACTCACTAAAATTAGAAATTAGTTTTCAAATAAATTGAAAAAAAAAAGCAATATAAGTTAAGCAGGGGGTCTACCAAAAAGCAGAAAACATGGCAAGGGGTCTACAAAACAAAAAAGTTTGGGAACCACTGGTCTACAGTGAAGTAAGTCCCGCAATAGTGAATTCTCAAAAAAAAAAAAAAAAAAAAAATTTAAAACAAAATTTATCTAAAAAAATTTAAAAAAAAAAAAAAAAAAAAAAAATTTACTAAAAAAAAAAAAAAATTAAAAAAAAAAATTTTATAAAAAAAAAAAAAAAAAAATTTACTAAAAAAAAAAAAACTTAAAAAAAAAAAAAAAAAAAAAAAAAAATTAAAAAAAAAAAATTAAAAAAAAAAAATTTTATAAAAAAAAAAAAAAAAAAAAAAAAATTTACTGAATGTTTGGGAACCACTGGTCTACAGTGAAATCAGTCCTGGGATAGTGAATTCTCAAAAAAAAAAAAAAAATTTAAAACAAAATTTATCTAAAGAAATTACAAAAAAAAATTTATCTAAAAAAAAAAATTGAAAAAAAAAAATTAAAAAAAAAATTTTTTTATAAAAAAAACAACAAAAAAAAAAAAAAAATTTTACTAAAATTTTGGGAACCACTGGTCTACAGTGAAGTTTGTCCCAAGATAGTCAATTCTGGAAAAAAAAAAATAAAAAAAATTTTTAAAAAAATTATAAAAATTTTTTTATAAAAGTTTGGGAACCACTGGTCTACAGTGAAGTCAGTACCGGGAAAGTCAATTCTCGAAAAAAAAAAAAAATTAAAAAAAAAAAAAAAAAATTATCTAAAAAAATAAAAAAATAAATACAAATAAAAATTTTAAAAAATTTATCTAAAAAAAAAAATACAAAAAAAAAAATATAAGTTAAGCAGGGGTTTTACCGAAAAGCAGAAAACATGGCAAGGGGTCTACGAGACAAAAAAATTTGGGAACCACTGCTCTAGATCTACATATTTAATATTAGAATCATCATTAGAGTTTGTCTAGTAGAGTCTAGAAAAGAATGTATAGATTACTATAGTCCTAGTATTCTAGATTATTAGTCTAGATCTAACTTAAAATTTTCAATAAATATTCTGGATTTCTTCAGCTTGGTCCATGTCAATCCTATCGTCTTTGCCTTATGGTCTACCGTTCTTCTGTTTTCTTTGCTTTGAAATCTAGATTGACTAGATCTACACAATGTCAATATAATTTCTAGATCTATATATCTAAGACTAATTAGTATGGGCTTAATATTACTGTATTATTTAGTTTAACTACAATTTTTCAGGTCAGCAGCATTACAGTAAGCACTGGTACAGCGTACCGGCACTTTTTTCAATGCAGCGAAAAAGTTACTTTTGTATTTTAAAGTTTATTATTTATTTATTAGTTGTTAAAAGGCAATCCATCACTGAGCTCCGGCACCTATTTCTTTACAAAAAAGCACTGATTACCTGTATATTCTTTAACAATAACGGTTTACTATTCTCAGGAATTAGTCATTCAAAAGACGGTGAGGAAAAGAATGGTCGACAAACCTTGTGTGGTGCCTTAACAGTCCATCAGACTAAGGGATAGATAAAGGTGAATTTAATTTATATTTTGATCTATATAAGTTGATTTACTGGACTAAAAATCTAGATATTGGTAAAACTTTGCTATTCTATTCTAAATCTAGTGTGACATTCCATATTTTTTATTCTGATTTTAGATAGATCTTGATTAGATCTAGATCCCATATGTATAGGACTTAGCACTAGATCTCTAGAAATTATTGTATATGATGCTAGATCTAGAAAATCTAGACTTGATCATAGAAATCTTCAAGAAAAATAATGAACTAACCTAGACAGATCTCTTGAATTACATTGTAAATCATCTTGTTGAATTATCTCCACCACCTTCAGTCAATAGACAACTATGGCTCATACGAGAACAAGAGCCTCTGCGTTGGCATCGACTATTTTCCAATCCTTTCTGTTTAGCTTCATCCATATTAAAATACATTTTAAAGGTTTTTATTACTTAATAGAAAAGATCTAGAATTTTAATAAAAATCTAGTCTATCTAGATCTAAAATTCTAGATCCACCCAATTTTATGTATACAAGTAGTATGGGTGTAGGATTGGCTTAATATAATAGTGAACAAATAGATGCTATCTTACTAGATTTTTCTAAGGCTTTTGACAAAGTTCACCACCATAGTTTGCTTAAAAAATTAAAATATTTCGGCATTAATGGTCCACTGCATCAGTGGATTAAGGACTTTCTGATAGGGAGAGAACAAACTGTAATAATAAATGGCTCTAAATCAACACCGATAATAGTAAACTCAGGTGTACCTCAAGGAACAGTCTTGGGTCCACTACTATTTTTAATTTACATAAATGATTTACCAAATTGCATTACTTCAGGAACAAAAGTCAGATTATTTGCAGACGATTGCATAATATATAGAACAATAAAAACAACACAAGACACAGATATTTTACAAAGAGAATTAGATGAATTACAGAAATGGGAATCAAATTGGAGCATGTCTTTCCACCCAGAAAAATGTCAGTTGTTAAGAGTAACAAAAAAACTAAAACAAATTAATTCCACTTATTTTATTCATGGCAAACCAGTAACACAGACTAAAAACGCAAAATACCTAGGTGTTATAATAAATGAAAAACTGTCATGGAATCCACATATTGATGAAACTACAAAAAAATCAAACAAAGCATTAGGATTTATTAAAAGAAATTTCTATAAATCAAATAAGAACATAAAACTAAAATGTTATTTAAAACTTTGGTTAGGCCAATAATAGAATATGCATCCTCCGTTTGGGACCCCACAACTCAAGAAAACATTAAGAAACTAGAACAGACACAAAATAGAGCAGTGCGATTCATAACAAACGAATATTCACATTTGACTAGAGTAACACCTTTAGTAAAATCACTAAATTTAGAAAGTCTTCAGGACAGAAGGCTCAAAAGTAAAGTAGCAATCATACATAAAACACTGAACCATAATCTTCAAATACAAAAACAAAATTTAATAAAATACTCTGAAAGACACAAAGATAAAGGCACATTCCTCGTCCCATATGCTAGGACAAATTTGTACAAATACTCCTTCTTCCCTAGTGCTATTAGAGCATGGAATGGGTTGCCTGAGCTAGCCAGGAAAACCAGTGACTTGGCAGAATTTAAGTCATTGGTTAATATGCATGACTAAATGTTTGACGCGTAGGACGTAATCATCTTCTTTTTTGAAGTAACGTCTGTATTATATAAGATAAGAAGATAATAGTATTTATCTTGAATCAGTTTGTTAATCTACATTATATGGGTATGATAGTTGTACATCTTCTACTAGATCAAGTTAAATATAGCTATCCTTTTTAAGATGTAATGTGAAATTGTATCTGATAGTATTTTTCATTCTTAGGTAGATCTTGATTGCACTGCCTGGTTTTGTGGTTTGCACGAGACGGTTGACACAATGATCTGAAGTTCAAACTGCCATTTTCTACTCTCCGCTGCAAGATCTTGGCTGGAATGTAAAAGAAATGACTAAAATATTTAAATGACAAACAGGATGGGAACTGATAATGAGGAATGTATGTCCAGTTTTTTTTTGTTTTTTTTTGTGTTTTTTTAATACAGATATGAAAGATGACATTACCCTAACTTAGAGTCATAGGAGTTTCATTAATTTATTTACTCAGATGCTGAAACAGACATCTGGCATATTCCTATAATCAGTATCATGGCCTTTGTATACAACAAAATTGATTGGAACTCCTAGACTAGAAATATAATTCAAGATTTAAATAAGGCACTGGTCATAGTTTTAGAAAGTGTGGCTAGCATTCTGGTAAGATATTTTATTAATAATTAGAAATTAAATTAAATTTTATTTAATGATATTAAATTTCTTTTTTAAGAATTATGGTCCATTTTTTCCCCATTTGTGTACAAAGAAGGAAGACAGAGAGATGGAAAGACATCAAAGAATGGGCAGGTCTGCCAAGAAATGGTTTATCCAGGGCTAAGTACAGAGAGGAATATAGAAGGGCTGTTGACAGATCTTGTGTGGTGCCCCCATGGTTCAACAGACTAATTGATTGGTAATGGTAAGAATTTAATGTATTTTTAAAAAAAAATTGTGTTAATTACATTAAGGGACTAAATCAGTCTTTTTTTATTTCCAGAAAATAATACCAGGGTTATGCTCCTTTGACCATTGAGTTCCAGGATGACGAATGAAAGACAGAGAGCAATGTGAAGACATGAAAGAATGGGCAGGTCTGCCATGAAATGGTTTATCCAGGGCTAAGTACAGAGAGGAATATAGAAGGGCTGTTGACAGATCTTGTGTGGTGCCCCCATGGTTCAACAGACTGATTGATAGGTAATGGTAAGAATTTAATGTATTTTGTAAAAAAAATGGTGTTAATTACATTAAGGGACTTAATCACTCTTTTTTTAATTTTTACATTCATTTAATGTAATTATTTTATACAGTAATATATGATTTTTATCTTGGTAAATCATTTAAATATATATCCTGCTAATCAAACCAAAGAATCTTCTCAATACTTATTTAAAAATTTTAATTTTGTCTGCATGTAACAAATGTTTAACGAAAAGAAATGTACACTGTCCAGCATTGATTATTTAAAACTGGGATTCATTCCTTCCTTGTCAAACAAGCCGTTGCCTAAGTGACTTTTTTAAAATAATGATACGAAACCAATTGCTAGAGGATCATCTGAGACAATGTCACCCTAACAAAATAGATAAAGATTTAAAAATTTTCTAGCACTCAAAGATAAAGTTAAGAATAGACCCACACAATCTCACTTCAACATCATATATATATAGAGAGAAGATGTTGGTTTGTGAGCATCTTACAATATCTCTTTACTTATAGCAAAATATGGAAACATAGGTAAAACATTGATTTTACCAGCCGTTGTAGTTGTGAAAACTGTTTTACACACACCTACATCTGATATTATTAAAAGAATTTCTTTAAACATAAATACAGTTCAAGGGCACATCGGTGGCATGAGTTATCAAATTAAAAGCTTCTTATGTGATTCTTTGCAAAGGAAATATATACAGTTTGGGATCAGTTTGGAACCAGTGGCGTCACAGGCTCTGATGGGGTGTAGCGCTGTGTGCTGTAAACTGCCTAGGGGTTGCCAGCTCCTTATTTTTCCTCAGGGTTGACCCACGACAGCTTTCCCATGTTTGGGAATAGTTGCAAGGCAGCAGATTTTTAAATTCAGTTTTCCTTCTGCTATGTGGCTAATGAGCTCTTCCTGCTTGAAGCCTACTGGCTAAGGCGCCAGTTACTCGCCTTCGTCCCTTCCCCTTTAGTGAAAACAGTTCGGCGGACACGTGAAAGATACACGAGAAACTCTTTGCGAAAATTTTTACAATGATACTTAAAACAAATTAATTAATTAATATTTATTGTTTGAATGTCTTCTTTATAGAATGTATGAAACATGACATCCATAGGAACAGATGATAAGCCTGGGTAAAAAAACATTTCCAGTGTGTTTGATGATTCCAGCAATACATATTAAATTGGTTAAATTTGAATTTTATCAATAAAAATGAGTTATTATTTAATACTTATATGTATTTTTAAATTGCATTTTACTCTTCAACTCACTAAAATTAGAAATTAGTTTTCAAATAAATTGAAAAAAAAAAGCAATATAAGTTAAGCAGGGGGTCTACCAAAAAGCAGAAAACATGGCAAGGGGTCTACGAAACAAAAAAGTTTGGGAACCACTGGTCTACAGTGAAGTAAGTCCCGCAATAGTGAATTCTCAAAAAAAAAAAAAAAAAAAAAAAATTTAAAACAAAATTTATCTAAAAAAAATTTAAAAAAAAAAAAAAAAAAAAAAAAAAAAATTTACTAAAAAAAAAAAAAAATTAAAAAAAAAATTTTATAAAAAAAAAAAAAAAAAAAAAATTTACTAAAAAAAAAAAAAAAACTTAAAAAAAAAAAAAAAAAAAAAAAAAATTAAAAAAAAAAAATTTTATAAAAAAAAAAAAAAAAAAAAAAAAAAAAAATTTACTAAATGTTTGGGAACCACTGGTCTACAGTGAAATCAGTCCTGGGATAGTGAATTCTCAAAAAAAAAAAAAAAATTTAAAACAAAATTTATCTAAAGAAATTACAAAAAAAAAATTTATCTAAAAAAAAAAATTGAAAAAAAAAAATTAAAAAAATTTTTTTTTTATAAAAAAAACAAAAAAAAAAAAAAAAAAAAAAATTTTACTGAAATTTTGGGAACCACTGGTCTACAGTGAAGTTAGTCCCAAGATAGTCAATTCTCGGAAAAAAAAAATAAAAAAAAATTAAAAAAAAATTATAAAAATTTTTTTATAAAAGTTTGGGAACCACTGGTCTACAGTGAAGTCAGTACCGGGAAAGTCAATTCTCGAAAAAAAAAAAAAAATTAAAAAAAAAAAAAATTATCTAAAAAAAATAAAAAAATAAATACAAATAAAAATTTAAAAAAATTTATCTAAAAAAAAAAATACAAAAAAAAAATATAAGTTAAGCAGGGGTTTTACCGAAAAGCAGAAAACATGGCAAGGGGTCTACGAGACAAAAAAATTTGGGAACCACTGCTCTAGATCTACATATTTAATATTAGAATCATCATTAGAGTTTGTCTAGTAGAGTCTAGAAAAGAATGTATAGATTACTATAGTCGTAGTATTCTAGATTATTAGTCTAGATCTAACTAAAAATTTTCAATAAATATTCTGGATTTCTTCAGCTTGGTCCATGTCAATCCTATCGTCTTTGCCTTATGGTCTACCGTTCTTCTGTTTTCTTTGCTTTGAAATCTAGATTGACTAGATCTACACAATGTCAATATAATTTCTAGATCTATATATCTAAGACTAATTAGTATGGGCTTAATATTACTGTATTATTTAGTTTAACTACAATTTTTTCAGGTCAGCAGCATTACAGTAAGCACTGGTACAGCGTACCGGCACTTTTTTCAATGCAGCGAAAAAGTTACTTTTGTATTTTAAAGTTTATTATTTATTTATTAGTTGTTAAAAGGCAATCCATCACTGAGCTCCGGCACCTATTTCTTTACAAAAAAGCACTGATTACCTGTATATTCTTTAACAATAACGGTTTACTATTCTCAGGAATTAGTCATTCAAAAGACGGTGAGGAAAAGAATGGTCGACAAACCTTGTGTGGTGCCTTAACAGTCCATCAGACTAAGGGATAGATAAAGGTGAATTTAATTTATATTTTGATCTATATAAGTTGATTTACTGGACTAAAAATCTAGATATTGGTAAAACTTTGCTATTCTATTCTAAATCTAGTGTGACATTCCATATTTTTTATTCTGATTTTAGATAGATCTTGATTAGATCTAGATCCCATATGTATAGGACTTAGCACTAGATCTCTAGAAATTATTGTATATGATGCTAGATCTAGAAAATCTAGACTTGATCATAGAAATCTTCAAGAAAAATAATGAACTAACCTAGACAGATCTCTTGAATTACATTGTAAATCATCTTGTTGAATTATCTCCACCACCTTCAGTCAATAGACAACTATGGCTCATACGAGAACAAGAGCCTCTGCATTGGCATCGACTATTTTCCAATCCTTTCTGTTCAGCTTCATCCATATTAAAATACATTTTAAAGGTTTTTATTACTTAATAGAAAAGATCTAGAATTTTAATAAAAATCTAGTCTATCTAGATCTAAAATTCTAGATCCACCCAATTTTATGTATACAAGTAGTATGGGTGTAGGATTGGCTTAATATAATAGTGAACAAATAGATGCTATCTTACTAGATTTTTCTAAGGCTTTTGACAAAGTTTACCACCATAGTTTGCTTAAAAAATTAAAATATTTCGGCATTAATGGTCCACTGCATCAGTGGATTAAGGACTTTCTGATAGGGAGAGAACAAACTGTAATAATAAATGGCTCTAAATCAACACCGATAATAGTAAACTCAGGTGTACCTCAAGGAACAGTCTTGGGTCCACTACTATTTTTAATTTACATAAATGATTTACCAAATTGCATTACTTCAGGAACAAAAGTCAGATTATTTGCAGACGATTGCATAATATATAGAACAATAAAAACAACACAAGACACAGATATTTTACAAAGAGAATTAGATGAATTACAGAAATGGGAATCAAATTGGAGCATGTCTTTCCACCCAGAAAAATGTCAGTTGTTAAGAGTAACAAAAAAACTAAAACAAATTAATTCCACTTATCTTATTCATGGCAAACCAGTAACACAGACTAAAAACGCAAAATACCTAGGTGTTATAATAAATGAAAAACTGTCATGGAATCCACATATTGATGAAACTACAAAAAAATCAAACAAAGCATTAGGATTTATTAAAAGAAATTTCTATAAATCAAATAAGAACATAAAACTAAAATGTTATTTAAAACTTTGGTTAGGCCAATAATAGAATATGCATCCTCCGTTTGGGACCCCACAACTCAAGAAAACATTAAGAAACTAGAACAGACACAAAATAGAGCAGTGCGATTCATAACAAACGAATATTCACATTTGACTAGAGTAACACCTTTAGTAAAATCACTAAATTTAGAAAGTCTTCAGGACAGAAGGCTCAAAAGTAAAGTAGCAATCATACATAAAACACTGAACCATAATCTTCAAATACAAAAACAAAATTTAATAAAATACTCTGAAAGACACAAAGATAAAGGCACATTCCTCGTCCCATATGCTAGGACAAATTTGTACAAATACTCCTTCTTCCCTAGTGCTATTAGAGCATGGAATGGGTTGCCTGAGCTAGCCAGGAAAACCAGTGACTTGGCAGAATTTAAGTCATTGGTTAATATGCATGACTAAATGTTTGACGCGTAGGACGTAATCATCTTCTTTTTTGAAGTAACGTCTGTATTATATAAGATAAGAAGATAATAGTATTTATCTTGAATCAGTTTGTTAATCTACATTATATGGGTATGATAGTTGTACATCTTCTACTAGATCAAGTTAAATATAGCTATCCTTTTTTAGATGTAATGTGAAATTGTATCTGATAGTATTTTTCATTCTTAGGTAGATCTTGATTACACTGCCTGGTTTTGTGGTTTGCACGAGACGGTTGACACAATGATCTGAAGTTCAAACTGCCATTTTCTACTGTCCGCTGCAAGATCTTGGCTGGAATGTAAAAGGAATGTCCAAAATATTTAAATGACAAACAGGATGGGAACTGATAATGAGGAATGTATGTCCAGTTTTTTTTTGTTTTTTTTTTGTGTTTTTTTAATACAGATATGAAAGATGACATTACCCTAACTTAGAGTCATAGGAGTTTCATTAATTTATTTACTCAGATGCTGAAACAGACATCTGGCATATTCCTATAATCAGTATCATGGCCTTTGTATACAACAAAATTGATTGGAACTCCTAGACTAGAAATATAATTCAAGATTTAAATAAGGCACTGGTCATAGTTTTAGAAAGAGTGGCTAGCATTCTGGTAAGATATTTTATTAATAATTAGAAATTAAATTAAATTTTATTTAATGATTTTAAATTTCTTTTTTGATAATTATTGTCCATTTTATATAGACTAGATTGTCACTAGATCTTGTTAGTCATCTAGACAATCTCATTTTATTTCTAAGTTTACTCAAGACTATGGTCTCTAGCAAAGATTATAATTTTTTTTTAATTCAGGAATTAAAAGGGCGCCTCGGAGTAACCCACCCAACTTTAATGGGTACCTGACATTAGTTGGGGAAATGTATTTGCATATGGCCATTGTGCTGGCAGTGCTGGCCTTTGGTGATTGGATGCCATAGGCAAGGTGATTTTGGTGGCCCTTAATAAAAAAGAAATTGTGAAAAGTTAAAAATAAGGCTATTTCAATTGTTTGGTTGAAATAATCAATGCTGGCGAGTAACAAAATATTATAATGTCATTTAATTAAGCCCTTAGTTTTCAAATTTTTTTTTTGTAGATCTAGATATATGTATTACATACATTTTAATTTATATATGTTATGGATTTAGTTTATTTATAAAGCAGTTTAATAAATATTCTTTTCTATTTTTTTTCAGCATACTAGCCAAGATTGATACCTCTCCACAAATTAACAAAGACATCAATGAAGCTTTGCTAAAGCTAGTGACAATTTACATGTTTTCTTATGTGGCTTAATTATAATAATGTCAAGAAAGCTAATTAAATAAGAACTATACATTTTATTGTCAGGCTTATGTTAGTCTTAACTATTTCTGTAATTTCTTATTCTCCATTATTGGGGGCATTATGGATCTTAGATAGTTTTCAATGGACCTTATTCACCAATTGTAAACAAACAACATTTAGCCACGTGGTGCTATATCTCTTCTATATAATTTACGATCTCATGTGTAATTCATGATGGTTGTCACGAGACAGTTTTTTTCATTGTTTTACCAATAAGATCACGTTACTAAATGTTGGTGAATGAAGTCCATTCTAAGATAAGTTAATTTTTATTGATCCAATCAAAGGGATATTCAGTTTGACTACAATTTTGCTTATAAAAAGCTCAATCGTAATAATTTGTATTAAATAATAATTTAATTGCGTTTTAAGTACTGATAGATAGGAAATATTTAAATGCAGTTTTTTATTATTAAAAATCATTGTTATTTATGTAAATAATATAAGCTAAGCAGGGGGTCTACCGAAAAGCAGAAAACATGGCATAGGGTCTACAAGACAAAAAAGTTTGGGAACTTCTGGTCTACAGTGAAATCAGTCCCGGGATAGTGAATTCTTGAAAAAATAAACTTTAAAAAAACTTTTTCTAAAAAAAATAAAAAAAATTAAAAATGAGAAAATAAAAAATTTAAAAAATTTAAAAATTAAAAAATAATAATAATAATAAAATTATTAAAAAAATTATTAAAAAAAAAATTCAAAAATTTCAAAAAAAATATTTGAATATACACATGTCTGATTCCAAACAGCAATCTCCAAAGAAGAAAATGTCAATTCATTCAGCTACTAAAAAAAGCACATGATTCTTTAAAAAAAAAAATATTAAAAAATCCGATACTAAACAATGATCACAAAAAACACACAAGTCTAATTTCAATTAGAGCTCATAAAAAGCCATCACAAAAAAAAGCCCACAAGTCTAATGCAGAACATTGATCACAAAAACGCATTAGTCCAATTTAAAACATTGATAAAAGAAAAAAAAACAAATCTGATAAAGAACATCAATTTAAAAAACACATGTCCAAACTGCCATCAATAAAGACCCAAATGTCAATTCAATTAGCAACTACTAAAAAAAGCAGTTGATTAAAAAAAAAACAACAAGTCTTATGCCGAACATTGATCACAAAAAAACCCCCACCAAGTCCAGTTTCGAACTCCACACCGATCATAAAAAGGAGGCACAAGTCAGACTTCTAACAGCCATCACATAAAATAAACAAATAAAAATGCCATTCTAAAAAAACACAAAGTAAATGCACAACTCGGAATGTGAATATCCATCACAGAAAAACACAAGTCTTTTTCAAACAGCCCACACAAAAAAAGCAGAAGTATGATTAAAAACACCCATCACAAAAATTTTAATAACCACCAAAAAAAAATGCGCAAGTCGGATTTCTATTACTGATCATAAAAAGGCACAAGTCCAATTCTGAAAATCGAAAACATAATCACACAAGTCCGATTCCAGTCAGCCATAACAAAAAAGCACAATTTTATTCCAAACAGCCATTACGAAAAAAGCAAATTTCTATTCAAACAGCCACTATACAAAACACGTTGATTCTAAAAAAAAACAAAAAAAAAACAACAAAAGTCCGATGTCGAACATCAGTTACAAAAAAAAAATAATTAAAAAATTTCCATTCTAAATAATTATAAAATGAATGCACAAGTTTGATTCCAAACAGCAATCACAAAAAGCATATGTCGATTCAAACAGCCACTGCGAAAAACTTGAATGCAAAGTCTAAATAACCACATAAAAAAAAATTAAAATGTACAAATTCTATTCCGAGCATTAATCACAAAAATGACAAGTAAGAATCAAAATACATTAAAATCTTACCATTACCTATCAATCAGTGTGTTGAACCATGGGGGCACCACACAAGATCTGTCAACAGCCCTTCTATATTTCTCTCTGTACTTAGTCCTGGATAAACCATTTCATGGCAGACCTGCACATTCTTTGATGTCTTCACATTGCTCTCTGTCATTCATTCTTATTCCTGGAACTCAACAGTGAAAGGACCATAACTCTGGTATTATTTTCTGGAAATAAAAAAAGTGATTAAGTCTCTTAATATAATTAAAACCAATTTATATAATTTTTTTACAAAATACATTAAATTCTTACCATTACCTATCAATCAGTCTGTTGAACCATGGGGGCACCACACAAGATCTGTCATCAGCCCTTCTATATTCCTCTCTGTAGTTAGCCCTGGATAAACCATTTCATGGCAGACCTGCACATTCTTTGATGTCTTCACATTGCTCTCTGTCTTTCATTCTTCATCCTGGAACTCAACGGCGAAAGGAGCATAACCCTGGTATTATGTTCTGGAAATAAAAAAAGACTGATTAAGTCCCTTAATGTAATTAACACCAATTTTTTACAAAATACATTAAATTCTTACCATTACCTATCAATCAGTCTGTTGAACCATGAGGGCACCACATAAGATCTGTCAACAGCCCTTCTAGATATATAGATATCTTGATTTTCGAAGACAAGCCTTATAGTTTTTTTATTAAGTTGATTTGGGAAATACCAAAAATAAAATACAAAGCTTTGATAGTAAGCCTGTGGTTTTTCGCAAATTGTGGTCCTAACGTTTTGATTCTAACAAAACCCGTTCTAACTAAGCATCTATGAGGTAAAAGAAACATGTGTACTTAATTTCACTTGAATAAAATCGACAGTTTAAGAGATATCGTGATTTTCGAAGACAAGCCTTATAATTTCTTTCTTAAATTGATTTAGGAAATACCAAAAATAAAATACAAAGCTTTGATAGCAAGCCTGTGGTTTTTCACATATTGTGGTTCCAACTCTTTGATTCTGACAAAACCCGTTCTTAGTAAGCATCTAGGAGGTAAAAGGAACTTTTGTACTAAATTTCACTTGAATAGAATCGACAGTTTAAGAGATTTGGGAAATACCAAAAATAAAATACAAAGCTTAGATAGCAAGCCTGTGGTTTTACACAAATTATGGTCCTAACGTTTTGATTCTGACGAAATCCATTCTTTGTAAGCATCTTGGATGTAAAAGGAACCTTCGTACTAAATTTTACTTGAATAGAAGCGACAGTTTAAGAGATATCGTGATTTTCGAAAACAAGCTTTATATATTCCTTATTAAGTATATTTGGGAAATACCAATAATAAAATACAAAGCTTTGATAGCAAGCCTGTGGTTTTTCGCAAATTGTGGTCCTAACGTTTTGTTTCTATCGAAACCCGTTCTTAGTAAGCATCTAGGAGGTAAATAAAACCTGTGTACTATAAATAAAAAAGACTGATTAAGTCCCTTAATGTAATTAACACCAATTTTTTAAAAAATACATTAAATTCTTACCATTACCTAATGATCAATCTTTTGAACCATGGGGGCACATCACAAGATCTGTCAACAGCCCTTCTATATTCCTTTCTGTACTTAGCCCTGGATAAACCATTTTTAATGGCAGACCTGCCCATTCTTTGATGTCTTCACATTGCTCTCTATCTTTCATTCTTAATCCTGGAACTCAATGGTGAAAGGACCATAACCCTGGTATTATTTTCTGGAAATAAAAAAAGACTGATTAAGTCCCTTAATGTAATTAACACCAATTTTTTACAAAATACATTAAATTCTTACCATTACCTATCAATCAGTCTGTTGAACCATGAGGGCACCACATAAGATCTGTCAACAGCCCTTCTAGATATATAGATATCTTGATTTTCGAAGACAAGCCTTATAATTTTTTTATTAAGTTGATTTGGGAAATACCAATAAGAAAATACAAAGCTTTGATAGCAAGCCTGTGGTTTTTCACATACTGTGGTCCAAACGTTTTGATTCTGACGAAAACCGTTCTTAGTAAGCATTTAGGAGGTAAAACTGAACTTGTGTACTAAATTTCACTTGAATAGAAGCGACAGTTTAAGAGATATCTTGATTTTCGAAAAGAAGCCTTATAATTTCATTATTAAGTTGATTTGGGAAACACCAAAAAAAAAATACAAAGCTTTGATAGCTAGCCTGTGGTTTTACACAAATTGTGGTCCCAACGTTTTTATTCTATCGAAACCCGTTTTTAGTAAGCATCTAGGAGGTAAAAGGAACCTTCGTACTAAATTTCACTTGAATAGAAGCGACAGTTTAAGAGATATCGTGATTTTCGAAAACAAGCTTTATATATTCCTTATTAAGTTGATTTGGGAAAAAACAAAAATAAAATACAAAGCTTTGATAGCAAGCCTGTGGTTTTTCGCAAATTGTGGTCCTAACGTTTTGATTCTGACGAAATTCATTCTTAGTTAGCATCTAGGAGGTAAAAGGAACATGTCTACTAAATTTCACTTGAATAGAAGCGATAGTTTAAGAGATATCTTGATTTTCTTAGACAAGTCTTATAATTTCTTTATTAAGTTGATTTGGGAAATACCAAAAATAAAATACAAAGCTTTGATAGCAAGCCTATGGTTTTTCGCAAATTGTGGTCCCAACGTATTGATTCTGACGAAATCCATTTTTTGTAAGCATGTAGGAGGTAAAAGGAACCTGTGTACTAAATTTCACTTGAATAGAAGCGACAGTTTAAGAGATATCTTGATTTTCGAAGACAAGCCTTAAAATTTCCTTCTTAAGTTGATTTGGGAAATACCAAAAATAAAATACAAAGCTTTGATAGCAAGACTGTGGTTTTTTGATAATTGTGGTCCTAACGTTTTGATTCTATCGAAACCCGTTCTTAGTAAGCATCTAGGAGGTAAAACTTAACTTGTGTACTAAATTTCACTTGAATAGAAGCGACAGTTTAAGAGATATCGTGATTTTCGAAAACAAGCTTTATATATTCCTTATTAAGTCGATTTGGGAAATACCAATAATAAAATACAAAGCTTTGATAGCAAGCCTGTGGTTTTTCGCAAATTGTGGTCCTAACGTTTTGATTCTGACGAAATCCATTCTTTGTAAGCATCTTGGATGTAAAAGGAACCTTCGTATATAATTTTACTTAAATAGAAGCTACAGTTTAAGAGATATCGTGATTTTCGAAAACAAGCTTTATATATTCCTTATTAAGTTGATTTGGGAAATACCAAAAATAAAATACAAAGCTTTGATAGCAAGCCTGTGGTTTTTCGCAAATTATGGTCCTAACGTTTTGATTCTGACGAAATCCATTCTTTGTAAGCATGTAGGAGGTAAAAGGAACCTGTGTACTAAATTTGATTTGAATAGAATCGACAGTTTAAGAGATATTTTGATTTTCGAAGACAAGCCTTAAAATTTCCTTCTTATGTTGATTTGGGAAATTTTAAAAAATAAAATACAAAGCTTTGATAGCAACCCTGAGGTTTTACACAAATTGTGGTCCCAACGTTTTGATTCTTTCGAAACCCGTTCTTAGTAAGCATCTAGGATGTAAAAGGAACCTTCGTACTAAATTTCACTTGAATAGAAGCGACAGTTTAAGAGATATCTTGATTTTCGAAAACAAGCCTTATAATTTCCTTATTAAGTCGATTTGGGAAATACCAATAATAAAATACAAAGCTTTGATAGCAAGCCTGTGGTTTTTCGCAAATTGTGGTCCTAACGTTTTGATTCTGACGAAATCCATTCTTTGTAAGCATCTTGGATGTAAAAGGAACCTTCGTACTAAATTTTACTTGAATAGAAGCGACAGTTTAAGAGATATCTTGATTTTCGTAGACAAGTCTTATAATTTCTTTATTAAGTTGATTTGGGAAATACCAAAAATAAAATACAAAGCTTTGATAGCAAGCCTATGGTTTTTCGCAAAATGTGGACCCAACGTTTTGTTTCTATCGAAACCCGTTCTTAGTAAGCATCTAGGAGGTAAATAAAACCTGTGTACTATAAATAAAAAAGACTGATTAAGTCCCTTAATGTAATTAACACCAATTTTTTAAAAAATACATTAAATTCTTACCATTACCTAATGATCAATCTTTTGAACCATGGGGGCACATCACAAGATCTGTCAACAGCCCTTCTATATTCCTTTCTGTACTTAGCCCAGGATAAACCATTTTTAATGGCAGACCTGCCCATTCTTTGATGTCTTCACATTGCTCTCTATCTTTCATTCTTAATCCTGGAACTCAATGGTGAAAGGACCATAACCCTGGTATTATTTTCTGGAAATAAAAAAAGACTGATTAAGTCCCTTAATGTAATTAACACCAATTTTTTACAAAATACATTAAATTCTTACCATTACCTATCAATCAGTCTGTTGAACCATGAGGGCACCACATAAGATCTGTCAACAGCCCTTCTAGATATATAGATATCTTGATTTTCGAAGACAAGCCTTATAATTTTTTTATTAAGTTGATTTGGGAAATACCAATAAGAAAATACAAAGCTTTGATAGCAAGCCTGTGGTTTTTCACATACTGTGGTCCAAACGTTTTGATTCTGACGAAAACCGTTCTTAGTAAGCATCTAGGAGGTAAAACTTAACTTGTGTACTAAATTTCACTTGAATAGAAGCGACAGTTTAAGAGATATCGTGATTTTCGAAAACAAGCTTTATATATTGCTTATTAAGTTGATTTGGGAAATACCAAAAATAAAATACAAAGCTTTGATAGCAAGCCTGTGGTTTTTCGCAAATTATGGTCCTAACGTTTTGATTCTGAAGAAATCCATTTTTTGTAAGCATGTAGGAGGTAAAAGGAACCTGTGTACTAAATTTCACTTGAATAGAAGCGACAGTTTAAGAGATATCTTGATTTTCGAAGAGAAGCCTTAAAATTTCCTTCTTAAGTTGATTTGGGAAATACCAAAAATAAAATACAAAGCTTTGATAGCAAGACTGAGGTTTTTTGATAATTGTGGTCCTAACGTTTTGATTCTATCGAAACCCGTTCTTAGTAAGCATCTAGGAGGTAAAACTTAAATTGTGTACTAAATTTCACTTGAATAGAAGCGACAGTTTAAGAGATATCGTGATTTTCGAAAACAAGCTTTATATATTCCTTATTAAGTCGATTTGGGAAATACCAATAATAAAATACAAAGCTTTGATAGCAAGCCTGTGGTTTTTCGCAAATTGTGGTCCTAACGTTTTGATTCTGACGAAATCCATTCTTTGTAAGCATCTTGGATGTAAAAGGAACCTTCGTACTAAATTTTACTTGAATAGAAGCGACAGTTTAAGAGATATCTTGATTTTCGTAGACAAGTCTTATAATTTCTTTATTAAGTTGATTTGGGAAATACCAAAAATAAAATACAAAGCTTTGATAGCAAGCCTATGGTTTTTCGCAAAATGTGGACCCAACGTTTTGTTTCTATCGAAACCCGTTCTTAGTAAGCATCTAGGAGGTAAATAAAACCTGTGTACTATAAATAAAAAAGACTGATTAAGTCCCTTAATGTAATTAACACCAATTTTTTAAAAAATACATTAAATTCTTACCATTACCTAATGATCAATCTTTTGAACCATGGGGGCACATCACAAGATCTGTCAACAGCCCTTCTATATTCCTTTCTGTACTTAGCCCTGGATAAACCATTTTTAATGGCAGACCTGCCCATTCTTTGATGTCTTCACATTGCTCTCTATCTTTCATTCTTAATCCTGGAACTCAATGGTGAAAGGACCATAACCCTGGTATTATTTTCTGGAAATCAAAAAAGACTGATTAAGTCCCTTAATGTAATTAACACCAATTTTTTACAAAATACATTAAATTCTTACCATTACCTATCAATCAGTCTGTTGAACCTTGAGGGCACCACATAAGATCTGTCAACAGCCCTTCTAGATATATAGATATCTTGATTTTCGAAGACAAGCCTTATAATTTTTTTATTAAGTTGATTTGGGAAATACCAATAAGAAAATACAAAGCTTTGATAGCAAGCCTGTGGTTTTTCACATACTGTGGTCCAAACGTTTTGATTCTGACGAAAACCGTTCTTAGTAAGCATCTAGGAGGTAAAACTTAACTTGTGTACTAAATTTCACTTGAATAGAAGCGACAGTTTAAGAGATATCGTGATTTTCGAAAACAAGCTTTATATATTCCTTATTAAGTCGATTTGGGAAATACCAATAATAAAATACAAAGCTTTGATAGCAAGCCTGTGGTTTTTCGCAAATTGTGGTCCTAACGTTTTGATTCTGACGAAATCCATTCTTTGTAAGCATGTAGGAGGTAAAAGGAACCTGTGTACTAAATTTCACTTGAATAGAAGCGACAGTTTAAAAGATATCCTGATTTTCGAAAACAAGCCTTATAATTTCCTTATTAAGTTGATTTGGAAAATACCAAAAATAAAATACAAAGCTTTGATAGCAAGCCTGTGGTTTTTCGAAAATTGTGGTCCTATCGTTTTGATTCTGACGAAATCCATTTTTTGTAAGCATGTAGGAGGTAAAAGGACCCTTTAAACTAAATATCACTTGAATAAAAGCGACAGTTTAAGAGATATCCTGATTTTCAAAGACAAGCCTTATAATTTCTTACTAAGTTGATTTGGGAAATACTAAAAATAAAATACAAAGCTTTGATAGTAAGCCTGTGGTTTTTCGCAAATTGTGGTCCTAACGTTTTGATTCTGACAAAACCAGTTTTTAGTAAGCATCTAGGAGGTAAAAGGAACCTGTGTACTAAATTTCGCTTGAATAGAATCGACAGTTTAAGAGATATCTTGATTTTCGAAGACAAGCCTTAAAATTTCCTTCTTAAGTTGATTTGGGAAATACCAAAAATAAAATACAAAGTTTTGATTGCAAGCCTGTGGTTTTACAGAAATTGTGGTCCCAACGTTTTGATTCTATCGAAACCCGTTCTTAGTAAGCATCTAGGATGTAAAAGGAACCTTCGTACTAAATTTCACTTGAATAGAAGAGAAAGTTTAAGAGATATCGTGATTTTCGAAAACAAGCTTTATATATTCCTTATTAAGTTGATTTGGGAAATACCAATAATAAAATACAAAGCTTTGATAGCAAGCCTGTGGTTTTTCGCAAATTGTGGTCCTAACTTTTTGATTCTGACGAAATTC
Source organism: Biomphalaria glabrata (assembly GCF_947242115.1). Taxonomy (NCBI): domain Eukaryota; kingdom Metazoa; phylum Mollusca; class Gastropoda; family Planorbidae; genus Biomphalaria; species Biomphalaria glabrata. The sequence continues at coordinate 90,349,046 of NC_074711.1, forward strand.
ATTCTTAGTTAGCATCTAGGAGGTAAAAGGAACATTTGTACTAAATTTCACTTGAATAGAAGCGATAGTTTAAGAGATATCTTGATTTTCGTAGACAAGTCTTATAATTTCTTTATTAAAATGATTTGGGAAATACCAAAAATAAAATACAAAGCTTTGATAGCAAGCCTATGGTTTTTCGCAAATTGTGGTCCCAACGTATTGATTCTATCGAAACCCGTTCTTAGTAAGCAGCTAGGAGGTAAAAGAAACTTGTGTACTATAAATAAAAAAAGATTGATAAAGTCCCTTAATGTAATTAACACCAATTTTTTACAAAATACATTAAATTCTTACCATTACCTAATGATCAATCTCTTGAACCATGGGGGCACATAACAAGATCTGTCAACAGCCTTTCTATATTCCTCTCTGTACTTAGCCCTGGATAAACCATTTTTAATGGCAGACCTGCCCATTCTTTGATGTCTTCACATTGCTCTCTATCTATCATTCTTCATCCTGGAACTCAATAATGAAAGGATCATAACCCTGGTATTATTTTCTGGAAATAAAAAAAGACTGATTAAGTCCCTTAATGTAATTAACACCAATTTTTTACAAAATACATTAAATTCTTAACATTATCTAATGATCAATCTGTTGAACCATGGGGGCACCACACAAGATCTGTCATAAGCCCTTCTATATTCCTCTCTGTACTGAGCCCTGGATAAACCATTTCATGGCAGACCTGCCCATACTTTGATGTCTTCACATTGCTCTGTCTTTCATTCTTCATCCTGGAACTCAATGGTGAAAGGACCATAACCCTCGTATTATTTTTTTATCTTTTTTTTTATTATTTTTTTTTTAATTTTTAATTTTTTTTTTTTTTTTTTTTTTAAATTTTTTTTTTAATTTAAAAAAATTTTTGTTTATAATTTTTTAAAATTTTTTTAAAATTATTTTTATTATTATTATTTTTTTTTATTTTTTTATTTTTTTATATATTTTTTTTTTAATTTTTTAAATTTTTTCTTTATTTTTTTTTAAATTTTTTTTTTCATTTTTAATTTTTTTTTTAGATAAATTTTTTTTTTATTTCTTTTTTGAGAATTCACTATCCCGGGACTGATTTCACTGTAGACCAGTTGTTCCCAAACTTTTTTGTCTTATAGACCCCTTGACATGTTTTCTGCTTTTCGGTAGACCCACTGCTTAACTTATATTTTTTTTTAAATTTTTTATTATTTTTATTTTTTTTCTTTTTTTTTCTTTTTTTTTTAATTTTTAATTTTTTTTTTTTATAATTTTTTTTTTTTTTTTTTTATTTTTTTTTAAATTTTTTTTAAATAATTTTTTTTAATTATTTATATATTTTTTATTTTTTTGAATTTTTTGAATTTTTAAAAATTTTTTTTATTATTTATTTTTTATTTTTTTGAATTTTTTAAAATTTTTTTTATTATTATTTGTATTATTTTTTTTTTAATTTAAAAAAAAAAATTTTTTATTTTTTATTTAATTTTTTTAATTTTTTTTTTTCATTTTCATTTTTTTTTTTATTTTTTAAAATTTTTTGTTTTTATTTTCTTTTTTTTTTTAATTTTTTATATATTTTTTTTTTTTTAGATAAATTTTTATTTTATTTTTTTTTTTTCGAGAATTCACTATCCCGGGACTGACTTCACTGTAGACTCTAGAGTATTCTAGACCTAGATATACTTTTCTAGATCTCTTACATAGATCTAAATCTATATTGTAAAATTCTAGATCTAGATCTATAATATGTCTACTTCGGGATTGTAGCATTCACCAACCTATGCTTAGATAAGTTAGATCGTGATTTTCTAAATCAAGTAGATCATACTCTTACTCTTACATATCTATCTTAATATCTAGAATCTAGACTTGTGACTCTTTCGGCTTCTGTTGCCAGAGTAATTTCCATGTTTAAACCAATTTTAATTTCTAGATCTACGAAGTTTACACGATTCTTTAAAAAAATTATTTGATTTAAGAAATTGTTGGATAAAATTAAACTTTAAAAAGAATTAAGCAAAGTTATAGATCTCTAGATTCTTATCTACGTAAGACTAATAAGTTCACTTCAGCTGTGAGCCTGTGTTAAAGCGTCCATTGACAATCAATCATATTAGAGAAAAAAATCACGCGAACCAATCGGATTATTCTTGTCTGTAAACAGAAGATATATATATATGTCTTAGCAGTTCTTAATATAGTCAAGAAACGCATTTATATAGGAGGGAAGAAACTTCAAACTTAAATCATTAATTTCAAAACATGGCGGGCTCCCTTTAACCATTGTGTATGAATATCAAGTAAAAACAATGAATCTTTTGGTCATTTTAAGCTCTTATATGACAAGGTGACCATTATTAAATGCATTTTTTACATAAAAAAATAATATTTTTCAATGTAATCATTAAGTAAAATGCGTGCAGCACGGGGCTTTAATGCATGAATGCTTACAAATAGTGGCGTCCCATACACGACAGCAGGATGCTGGGGGATAATGTGCTGCTCCATGCAGCCAGTCTGCCAATGTGTGTGTGTGTATGTGTGTGACAGTGTGTGAGGGATTATAAATAAGCGAGAAAAAAAAGGAAAGATTACTAAGATGCATCACTTTTTAATTGAAGATTGGGTGGTAGTGCAAAAAAAAAAATCCACCAATGCACCCACTCATCATTGACAGAAAAAAAAATAATTCCAAATATTATCTATTAAAGGCATTAACTCCATATGACCATAATATATATAAAGGCTAAAAAAAAAAGATCGATATCAATTTCCGCCTTATCTTAAAAATATTACATGTTGACAGCATCATAAATCAAAATATAAAAAAAAACAGAAATAATAGATTTATATCGCTAGATTATAACTGATAGGAAGAGAATAAGAATAAAACATATAGAAATGCATTGATGCATTTTAAGGTAATAGTTTTTGTTACCTTTTTTCAATCTTATAAATTTTAATCAGCGTGTGCTAAGTCAGGTACAATGCACAGCTAGACACCATAGTATTGTGCACCTTAATGTGGTTGTCATGGCCAGGGGTGTCAGTGGGGATAAGCTTCCATTGTATATAAAATACTCCTAAAGGCAAGCGTCTCAGATAGCCTCTGACAACCAAGTCCAGCACCTGGCCTTCTCGTGTGGCTTAAATACTTACTAACAGGTGAAGGCGGATACTTGGCGCCACAAAACCGGGAGCTTCGGGTAGATGGAGCTCGTCAGCCTAGTTAGGCAATTCATCTAGGGGTACTGTGATTTCAAACCCACGCTGCATTGCGGTAACAACCTCAAGGAATAATCCCCTTAGGCGTTGGGAGTATAAACCGTGAAATTTCCTCCAGCAGCTTCTGCAACTGAGTTGGTGCCAAATGTAACTCGAAGCGTTCTTTTGGATCTCATCAGCAAGGTCGAGAGAGGGACCATGATGCATGAACAGAATAATACAATATTTTGGGTTATAGTGATTTTCAGAATTTTAAGTTTTATCTTAAAATTGATTTTTGCAAAAGATCAAGACAAATATTGTTATAGCTATAAGCAAGAGTAATACATCTTTTTAGAATATAATGTAAAAGCTCTTTTGTCATGCTACTGTACATATTTAAATATCATTCTCACATAGAAATTCTAAATGCATTTCTTTTTGGATAGTAAAAATTACTTTATTATGAAATAAGTACAGAATTATAAAGAGATTTATTTCAAAGCTCTTTATTATCATTGAATAAATTATATTATCTACTCGTAGGAATGAAAAAAAAGTGTGCAGTATAGTTGCTACACAGAAAGACCTACAATTATGTCTAATATTACAGAATTAATTATTTACATAACAATGATTTTTAATAATAAAAAACTGCATTTAAATATTACATAGCATACTAACTATTAGTAACTAAAACGCAATTAAACTATTATTTAATACAAAACTATACGATTGAGCTTTTTATAAGCAAAATTGTAGTCAAACTGAATATCCATTTGATTGGATCAATAAAAATTAACTTATCTTAGAATGGACCTCATTCACCAACATTTAGTCACGTGATCTTATTGATAAAACAATGAAAAAAACTGTCTCGTGACAACCATCATGAATTAAACATGAGATCGTAAATTATATAGAAGAGATAAAGCACCACGTGGCTAAATGTTGTTTGTTTACAATTGGTGAATGAGGTCCATTGAAAACTATCTAAGATTCATAATGCCCCCCATAATGAAGAATAAGAAATTACAGAAATAGTTAAGACTAACATAAGCCTGACAATAAAATGTATAGTTCTTATTTAATTAGCTTTCTTGACATTATTATAATTAAGCCACATAAGAAAACATGTAAATTGTCACTAGCTTTAACAAAGCTTCATTGATGTCTTTGTTGATTTGTGGAGAGGTATCAATCTTGGCTAGTATGCTGAAAAAAAATAGAAAAGAATATTTATTAAACTGCTTTATAAATAAACTAAATCCATAACATATATAAATTAAAATGTATGTAATACATATATCAAGATCTACAAAAAAAAAATTTGAAAACTAAGGGCTTAATTAAATGACATTATAATATTTTGTTACTCGCCAGCATTGATTATTTCAACCAAACAATTGAAATAGCCTTATTTTTAACTTTTCACAATTTCTTTTTTATTAAGGGCCACCAAAATCACCTTGCCTATGGCATCCAATCACCAAAGGCCAGCACTGTCAGCACAATGGCCATATGCAAATACATTTCCCCAACTAATGTCAGGTACCCATTAAAGTTGGGTGGGTTACTCCGAGGCGCCCTTTTAATTCCTGAATTAAAAAAAAATTATAATCTTTGCTAGAGACCATAGTCTTGAGTAAACTTAGAAATAAGATGAGATTGTCTAGATGACTAACAAGATCTAGTGACAATCTAGTCTAGAGTCTATTGAAAAATATAGAAATAGAATATATTATTTAGCTTTAGATCTAGAATCTAAAATTATTATAAACTCTAATCAAGATTGACTAGATCATGATAGATGAGTAGAGATCTAAATTTATGTTCTCTATGTTAGATAATAGTTTTTGCATCCATTTTTTGGTATACACTTCTTTCACCTACTAACTAGATGATTTGGTGGCTGAAGGTTACAACATAAAAACTGGGGTTTTGAATTCCAGGATATTTATGATAATACCAAGTCAACCCAACTCTAATGGGTACCTAAGATCAGTTGAGGAAAAGATAGGTGTAAGACAATACCTTAATAACATTCAGTAATAGTAAATAATTACCTGATGCATGGCTAGTCCAGCTTTCTCTGGAAATGTTCCAGCCCAGTGCACACATCTTCACAATGAATCTAATTACAGCAAAACAAAAGGTAAACTTGCATCATGTGAAATAAAAAATAATTAAATTTTTATTCAACCAGTGTCAATATGAAAAGTCATCACAAAAAAAAGCAAATTTGGATTATAATAGCTAAAGCAAAAAAAAAAAATCAAATCTATATAACCAAAAAAAATAAAATATAAGTTTGATTCTGAAAGGCCATAACAAAATAATACAACATAATTCCAGACAGCCACTACAAATAACACAAAAGTCGATTCCAAGCAGTCATAAAGAAAAGTTATCAAGTAGATTCCAAATATTAACTGCCAAAAAATAATCAAGTCAATTCTAAATAACAACAAACAAACAAATAAAAAAATGCAAAAGTCTGATTCCAAACAGCCATCACAAAAAAAAAAGCAACTAATTTAAACAACCACTATGAAAAACACAATATCAGACATTGATCATAAAAACACACAAATCCAATGAAGAGCTTAAGTAATATACACATGTTTGATTCTAAACAGCCATCTCCAAAGAAGAAAATGTCAATTCTTTCGCTACTAAAAAAAATAAAAATAAATAAATCCGATACTGAACAATGATCACAAAAAACACACAAGTCTAATTTCAAACAGAGCTCATAAAAAGCCATCACAAAAAAAAAGCACACAAGTCTAATGCAGAACATTGATCACAAAAACGCACAAGTCCAATTTAAAACATTGATAAAAGAAAAACAAACAAATCTGATAAAGAACATCAATTAAAAAAACACATGTCCAAACTGCCATCAATAAAGACCCAAATGTCAATTCAATCAGCCACTACTAAAAAAAGCAGTTGATAAAAAAAAAAAAAACAAGTCTTATGCCAAACATTGATCACAAAAAAAACCCCACCAGTTTCGAACTCCACACCGATCATAAAAAGGAGGCAAAGTCAGACTTCTAACAGCCGTCACATAAAATAAACAAATAAAAATGCCATTCTAAAAAAACACAAAGTAAATGCACAACTCGGAATGTGAATATCCATCACAGAAAAACACAAGTCTTTTTCAAACAGCCCACACAAAAAAGCAGAAGTATGATTAAAAACAACCATCACAAAAATTTTAATAACCACCAAAAAAAACCGCGCAAGTCGGATTTCTATTACTGATCATAAAAAGGAACAAGTCCAATTCTGAAAATCGATAATATAATCACACAAGTCCGATTCCAGTCAGCCATTACAAAAAAGCACAATTTCAATTCCAAACAGCCATCACAAAAAAAGCGAATTTCTATTCAAACAGCAACTATACAAAGCACGTTGATTCTAAAAAAAAAAAAAAAAAAAAAAAAAAAAAAAAAACACAAGTCCGATGTTGAACATCAGTTACAAAAAAAAAATTAAAAAATGTCCATTCTAAATAATTATAAAATGAATGCACAAGTTTGATTCCAAACAGCCATCACAAAAAGCATATGTTGATTCAAATAGCCACTACGAAAAACTTGAATGCCAATTCTAAATAACCACATAAAAAAAAAATTAAAATGTACAAATTCTATTCCAAGCATTAATCACAAAAATGACAAGTAAGAATCAAAATACATTAAATTCTTACCATTACCTATCAATCAGTCTGTTGAACCATGGGGGCACCACACAAGATCTGTCAACAGCCCTTCTATATTCCTCTCTGTACTTAGCCCTGGATAAACCATTTCAAGGCAGACCTGCACATTCTTTGATGTCTTCACATTGCTCTCTGTCTTTCATTCTTCATCCTGGAACTCAACAGTGAAAGGACCATAACCCTGGTATTATTTTCTGGAAATAAAAAAAGAGTGATTAAATCCCTTCATGTAATTAACACCAATTTTTAAATTTTTTTTTACAAAATAATTTAAATTCTTACCATTACCTATCAATCAGTCTGTTGAACCATGGGGGCACAACACAAGATCTGTCAACAGCCCTTCTATATTCCTTTCTGTACTTAGCCCTGGATAAACCATTTCATGGCAGACCTGCACATTCTTTGATGTCTTCACATTGCTCTCTGCCTTTCATTCTTCATCCTGGAACTCAACAGTGAAAGGACCATTACCCTGGTATTATTTTCTGGAAATAAAAAAAGTGATTAAGTCTCTTAAAATAATTAAAACCAATTTTTATAATTTTTTTACAAAATACATTAAATTCTTACCATTACCTATCAATCAGTCTGTTGAACCATAGGGGCACCACACAAGATCTGTCATCAGCCCTTCTATATTCCTCTCTGTACTTAGCCCTGGATAAACCATTTCCTGGCAGTCCTGCACATTTTTTTGATGTCTTCACATTGCTCTCTGTCTTTCATTCTTCATCCTGGAAATCAACAGTGAAAGGACCATAACCCTGGTATTATTTTCTGGAAATAAAAAAAGTGATTAAGTCTCTTAATGTAATTAACACCAATTTTTATAATTTTTTTACAAAATACATTAAATTCTTACCATTACCTATCAATCAGTCTGTTGAACCAAGGGGGCACCACACAAGATCTGTCAACAGCCCTTCTATATTCCTCTTTGTACTTAGCCCTGGATAAACCATTTCATGGCAGACCTGCACATTCTTTGATGTCTTCACATTGCTCTCTGTCTTTCATTCTTCATCCTGGAACTCAACGGTGAAAGGAGCATGACCCTGGTATCATTTTCTGGAAATAAAAAAAGAGTGATTAAATCCCTTAATGTAATTAACACCATTTTTTTTACAAAATACATTAAATTCTTACCATTACCTATCAATCAGTCTGTTGAACCATGGGGGCACCACACAAGATCTGTCAACAGCCCTTCTATATTCCTCTCTGTACTTAGCCCTGGATAAACCATTTCAAGGCAGACCTGCACATTCTTTGATGTCTTCACATTGCTCTCTGTCTTTCTCATTCTTCATCCTGGAACTCATAAGTGAAAGGACCATTACCCTGGTATTATTTTCTGGAAATAAAAAAAAGCGATTAAGTCTCTTAATGTAATTATCACCAATTTTCATAATTTTTTTACAAAATACATTAAATTCTTACCATTACCTATCAATCAGTCTGTTGAGCCATGGGGGCACCACACAAGATCAGTCAACAGCCCTTCTATATTCCTCTCTGTACTTAGCCTTGGATAAACCATTTCATGGCAGACCTGCACATTCTTTGATGTCTTCACATTGCTCTGTGTCTTTCATTCTTCATCCTGGAACTCAACGGTGAAAGGAGCATAACCCTGGTATTATTTTCTGGAAATAAAAAAAGAGTGATTAAGTCCCTTAATGTAATTAACACCAATTCAACAGACTGATGATGATCCTCTAGCCATTGGTTTGGTATCATTTTTTTAAAAAAGTCTGGGTTAGTTTACAGCACACATCGCTACACCCCATCAGAGCCTGTGATGCCACTGGTTCCAAACTGATCCCAAACTGTATATATTTCCTTTGCAAAGAATCACATAAGAAGCTTTTAATTTGATAACTCATGCCACTGATGTGCCCTTGATTTGTATTTTTGCTTAAAGAAATTCTTTTAATAATATCAGATGTAGGTGTGTGTAAAACAGTTTTCACAACTACAACGGCTAGTAAAATCAATGTTTTACCTATGTTTCCGTATTTTGCTATAAGTAAAGAGATATTGGAAGACGCTCACAAACCAACATCTTCTCTCTATATATATGATGTTGAAGTGAGATTGTGTGGGTCTATTCTTAACTTTATCTTTGAGTGCTAGAAAATTTTTAAATCTTTATCTATTTTGTCAGGGTGACATTGTCTCAGATGATCCTCTAGCCATTGGTTTGGTATCATTATTTTAAAAAAGTCACTTAGGCAACCGCTTGTTTGACAAGGAAGAAATGAATCTCAGTTCGAAATAATCAACGCTGGACAGTGTACATTTCTTTTTGTTAAACATTTGTTACATGTGGACAAAATTAAAATTTTTAAATAAGTATTGAGACAATTCTTTGGTTTGATTAGCAGGATATATATTTAAATGATTTACCAAGATAAAAATCATATATTACTGTATAAAATAATTACATTAAATGAATGTAAAAATTAAAATGATCTGCTTTAAATGAAATCTATTATCGTAGACCCCCGTGGACCTCTGATAGACCCCCAATTTATTTTTTTAATTTTGTAGACCCCCTGGAAGTCTTCGTAGACCCCTGGGGGTCTATATAGACCACTTTGGGAATCACTGATCTAGAGTTTAGTCTACACTCTAAATCTGGATATTACTACAATCAATATTGAATTGTATTCTAGACTCTCTGTCTAGTCTTATAAACTTTTTTTAAAGACTCTGAGACTTGAGTGATTAAGCTTCTAGTTAGATCTAGACTATTCTAGACTAGATAATAGATCTAGACTTTTCTAGACTAGTTAATAGATCTAGATCTAGTAATATTCTAATTAATGATCTAGACTATATTATAGGTCTAGTTATCTAGATCTAGCAGATTTTCTTACCTCTTAAACTATTCTACTTCTTGATCTAGTCTATATAGATCTAGATTTAATCTATAGATCAAGTCTATAACTAGGTACTAGGACTAGAGTAATCTAGACATTCTATTCTAGACTGACTAGACTATACTAAACAAACTCTAATACTCTAATGACAATTCTAGTATTAAAATTAATAAGAAACTTTACAGTCTACATTCTAAATATCTAGAATCTATATTGACTATATCTACAATCAATATTGAATTGTATTCTAGACTCTCTATCTAGTCTTATAAACTTTCTTTAAAGACTCAGTCTTGAGTGATAAAGATTTAAAAGATTCTAGCTAGATCTAGATTTTTTTCTAGATCTAGACTAGTAAATAGATGATAGATTAATCTAGATGATGCTAGATCTACTTATATAATTATAATCTATAGTAATCTAGTCTAGATCTAATATTTCTAAAAAGATCTAATATTGACAATCGAATAAGTTGAATAGGTGGTGTGTTTGGATAGCCTTACAAAACTTCTCTGTCTGTTGACCCTGATTTTTTCTAGATCTAGATTATTTTCTTACCGGTAATCATGAAGATGAGCGTCAAAAATTAATGATTCGCCGAAAATTCAAAATTTTTTTTAAAATACAATTAATAAATATAAATTATGTTTTTAAAAGATTTTCTTGTAAAACAGAGAACTTTTATATTTATATGACATTAACAAAAAGCATTAGCGACGTCAAGGTTGCTCAGCACGCTGCCATTTTGTTTACAATGATGTCACAGAGGTGTTGCCAACTTAGTATTCTGAGATTTTCTTTTTGTTACACTTGCTTACACCGGTGATGCACGCTTGTTTGTAGGCGTAAATTATATAATTAACTATATAAACTCTTTTTTTTCTAACAATTATATTAATAAAGTTGCAATAACACAAATATATGCTGAACTTGTTTTTTGTGTGTTAATTTGCTTTTTTTTTGTTAAGTCTATATAGCCTAGATCTAAATATAAGATCAATATTATGTTTTGTTCTGTTGTATTTGAGTCACTGGTAAAATAGTAATCCTGTAGTAGTTTCTAATATTTAGGTGATTTTGGCCAATATAGAGCTAGAAAGGATGACATTGTGACTCGCTTCTATTGAACCACGGATAAAAGAATCGGCAAGGCTATAAGCCATTTAAGAAGAAAGTCAAGCTGTAGTAGCCGTGTAAAAAAGAAAACGTAGAAGGAAATCCAAGTCTAGTAACTAAGTAGGCTAGTAGTCGGTCGACCTGAGAGTTGTTACAAGTCTAGTAACTAAGTAGGCTAGTAGTCGGTCGACCTAAGAGTTGTTAGAAGATTTTAGAAAAGTAGCGATGTAAAGAGAAGTGATTAGGTCACAGTAGAAGTCACGTGAGAATTTAAGCAATTATAAAAGTCTGTATGAAGTTTAATTGACTAGTTTTATGTGTTGAAATTGATGTGCTCGTCTTTAATAGTAGTTAAGTATCTGGACAACAAGCTGCTAAGAACATGTAGATTTCATTTCACATCAAGACATATTTCATTGTATATTTCATAGACAAGATATATTGGGTGTTCATGGGCGCCCGCAGGATTTTTTGCAGGGGGATGCAAGTTACCACTATGGCTCAAAGTCATAGCTTCAATTCCCCCCCCCCGAGCATATTAAAGAAAAGAGCTGGTGTCCCCTCGCCCCCCCCCTACCTATGCGATATTAATTTCACTGTAAATGCATGACGCGTAAGACGTATTCATCTTCTTTTTTTAAGTAACGTCTGTATGATATAAGATATGTAGATAAATAGGCCTACTTTTTTCATGCTCTTGCATCGTTTTAGGATGTAAACAAAACAGGTTGAACTGAGCATTAGTATTGCTTGAAAAGAGAGACGTTAACGAAGAAACTAACGAATCCAGATACGGACTGTAAAGCAGTGCTCTTTAATAATCCCAAAATCCAAACACATGTTTTTTGCTTGGTGTGTCTCATGTCGACTACAAATTATCGGCAGCACTAATTCATTACCTAGTTTGTCTGCGAATAGTCTCGCCTTCCTCAAGATGCAATCCCTGAAGTGTTCCTAATCATGGTCAGTTTGGTTTTTGATTATGTCATTAATGTGACTGCTGGTGTGCTTTTGAGCGGCCACTTATGCTAAGATGGACAGACTGCAACGTACAACACGGAAACAGGTTCAAGAACAGATGAATAATTGATTACAATTAAAACACACATCCGAAGCACACGAGAAGCAGGCACTGATTACACATAAAGCAGTTTGTCTGGTTCCACTTATAGTAGGCCTAACTATTTTAAAATGCACCAAACATGTTGTTTTGTTTGTTCGTAAAATGTTTTACATGTTTCGGATGTTCCTTCAGAGTTGAAGATAATTACTTCCTAGTCCAAACCTCTCGCAGGACGACGGGGGATGGGAGAGTGCAGGGTTTGAACCCTTGACCATCAATAAATCTGAACGACAATCCAGCACGCAAACCGCACGACCAGACAGCCATCCAACTCAAAATTCTTCTCAAATTGACAGCTGCCTAGATTTTTTCCTCTAAGACAAAAAGAAAATAACATTTTATCATATTCTAGGCCTTTACTAAATATAATGATAGCTATAATTATGTGCAAATGAAAAAAAAAATCGTCACGACTACGTGCTACAGAATTTTGAATTGCAAGCCCATAATAAAGCGTACATGGTCGGACATGAACTACAGATTAGCTTATTCCAGTTTATTACAATTATAGCTTATCCTCATAAACTTTATTTCAGTGAAATCACTATATGCTAAGTTGCTTCGTATCAGAAGTTAATTGATTTGAAGGTGTAAAAAAAACATGACAACTCTCTCGCGCGCTTAAAGATTACACGAAACAGGAAAGGCTCGATATTAACAAACCAAACAATTTACAGCCCAGACACCAGAACATAACATCTGGCATAGGTTTCTGTCACATACTCGTTAGAGATTCAATGTGGCATGGAGTGAGTTAATAGTCATTTGACTATCTCGTGCCTTATTTACGAAGAAATAATTGGTCTGTATTTGACCACAGGGTGAAAACCTAAGTTACCTTTTGGACTCCTGTGAGTAAAGAGATGTATGTATGTGTAACAACATGCAGATGGTATGATGTGTTGTTATGCCGGGGATTTTACTTGAATTCAATAGTTAAAAAAAATGACGATCTAGAATCACAATTAACGATTCTTTGATAAAACAAAACTCTGGAACTTTATTTAAATACAACGTAAGTACAGTTTATGTACAAATTACAAATCAATGAGCATGAAACATATTACAAAGGCTTTTCAAACAGAGTTCTTAGAAACGTGACTGTCTACTAACCAATTATTTTATCGACTGGCGTTACTTTCTTACTCTCGCCAATTCTCTGGCGCTAACTCTTTTAAAAAAATGTCTTTGTTTAATTTCAAATCAACCAATAGATTTCAAACTTCATAATCACGTCCCTTGGGTAAATCCTGACGTGCTGTCAAGTGTCTAAATTTGAGGGGTAAATCCCGAGGCTCATGTCGAGGGCTTATATTTCTTTCAAATGTGAAATGTACACACAATTCTATAATGTAATCTGTGACAGTATGTATTGTGTAAGAGATACGAGATGTAATATAAATGGGTTCTAAGTGATGTATTTCCATGGTTGCCAAGTTATTATGCACTATTTTATTATGATTATTAAATGTTTTGTCTGTTGAGACGATGCTTGCTTCTAAATATATGTGTTGTGGTCAAATTACTCAGTGAACATAGTGGCACTATGCAACAACAAAATTGATCAGGATAAAGTTATTTAATGTTTGCACAAGGAACATTCTAACAAGGTCAGAAGAGGCCCTAATGCTATACAAATAAACATTCGCGTTATCAGCATATGTCAAAGATGTGACAGTTTCGAAACAACTTATGGACCTGATGTAATCAGAAGAAAAAGGGAACATTATTGAACCCCCAACCCCCCCTGGCTACGCCTATGCCCAGTAGCGGTCTTAGGGGGTGGCAAGTGGGACAACCTTCCCAGGCCCTGCGATTGGAGATTCCCTAGCACTGTCAGCTTCGAAAACCAGAACGATTCTCATATATACTCAATATCTTTGGAAATCTTTCCAGGCATCTTTATAATACCAAATACTATTTCTATGTAAGCTCTTAACATGACATAAACTTCAGCAGCACGAGGTTTCTGTACATCCCGTTAAGTGTGTGACTTTCTGGTTGGATTTAGCTCTGAGAATGTCAAATGGTAGCACAACGAATAACGTGATGCAAGAAAAATTAGAAAAGTAAAACTGCTGTAGCGCGCAGTCTTAACAAAAATTCTAGCAACTGTACAGTACCTTTAAGAAAACAACACCGCATATCATGGGAGAACAGAGAAACAAACGAACAACGGTGATAGCCGAAGTCGACCCAACCATGCAAGTACATCTTCGAAGAATTAAGAACGCCGAGGCTCACGGCCATTACATCGGGCATAGGATTCATTCATAGGATGACAACTTAACAGGAAATTGTTTGTCATGGCGCTTCTTGCTGCGCTGGTGAACGTTGGTCGGGACATCGCCGATTGTCGTGTCCAGGGATACAAATACAATGGTGTAAACTTGAAGGGAAAGCACCATGGAGTCCAAGCACACATTATTCGCATCAACAATCGACCTTTTGCGCTCTTCTTGCGGCGGCCATAATCTTAACCTTCAGAGTGTTTAGCAGAAATATTATTATGTAGTTTGTTGATTGTTCATGAACAAATGTCTTAATCATTAGTTACGTTGATTAAACTTTAAGGCAAAATCTTTCATAAAGTACATTATGTAATGTAGTCAAACGGCCAATAGTACAGTACATAAGTAAGGTACTATGTTTTGTAGCAAAAATAAGACCTACAGCATTAGAGGCGGACGAGACATTTAGTGATGTGATGTGGTATGGATATATAGCCTACACTTACGGCTTAGGGCCCCGCGCACTGCTAAGGCCGCCTCTGCCCATGCCTCCTTCAGTGAAGTCCAGTAGGGCGTCGGCGCCGTAGGCGCCATTATCCCGTTGATGGTTAGAAAGGCTGCTTTTATCCAACCACCAGGCCTGGACATGGGGCTCTTCACCCCTGTCCTGTCTGAGGCCTCCAGAAAGTCGAAGTCCGACAGCCATCAACAAATACAAGGCAGGACTATTACAGTAGGCCTACATACGCAAGTATCTTTTTTCCATAAATTGTGAGAAGTCACCTTCCAGGAGCTTCTTGTAAACCAGAAGACCACGGAAAATCTGTTATAAGTTATAAATGGTTTCATTTTAATAATTTACGCCTAGGATTAGAGTGGGTTCTATGACAGTGCGTGGCTCACTGCGGTCGCATAGGTTGCAGTAACCTAGGCTAATGCAGGCTCTGAAAAATATCGGCGTATGCTACTCACTATATAATAATAAGCTTTTTTTTTTCTTTTTTACATAAATTAATTACCCTTTTTAACATCGTTTACCATACTTTCAAAATACAGCAAGAGAAATAAATAAATAGAAATCGCTATATGACAAGCGTGAGAGACATAAAACGCTTGGGCTTGTGATAGCTACATATAAAGAGGCTCGGGGTTCTCAACATCGGACTCAGAGTTGAGCTTACTGAGCAACTAAAAGCATTACTGAAAACATTTTCCCTGGATACCTCCCCCCCCTTTCCAAGTGATCCTGAAAACAGATTGGACCATAGTGCTCTGAGCATGCTATAAGCATGAAAAATGCTCTTTATGAAAATAAAAACTATTTAAAATAATATATATGGAATCTGGTCTAGCAATTCATAAAAGCTATTTTTAAAAAAATCTCAATCCAGATCTTGTCCTATAAAATACAGACGTAGGTAATTCACAAAAAAAAAAAAAAGAATTTACTCAGAGATTGTAATAATTCATAATTCAGTGACAATGAAAAGTAACATCTATTTAGCACACACACAAAAATTGATTGCAATAAATCTTTAAAAAAAAAAAAAGAACTATTTTATTGTGGTCTAAATTATTGTGTCTAACATTAATACATCTGTACATAATGGGTGTTTCTCATTTTTAGTTGGCAGCACTTAATGATGCCAAAATTATTTTTGATAAACAAATCTGGATTTATTTTTGGCCAGGAAGAGACAACAAGGAATGTCGCGATAAATAATTTTTGACGCTCACATTCATGATTACCTTCTTACCTTTAAACTGTTCTTCTTCTTGATCTATATAGATTTAGATAATCTTGATTGAGAATTTCTATAGATCTAGTAACTAGTCTAGATAGATCTATCTAAATTTTAAATTATTAGTTCTATTTAAATAAATCTAATAAAATTAGTAATTACAATAAGATAAATTATCTTAAATCGATTCAGTCTAGACCCATCAACATGAATTATTGAATTGAGTCGTAACATTGGTTTTTAGACTAGGACTGAACTAGTTATAAAGGATTTATAGATATAGACGTCGAGTAGAAGATTTTGAACTGATAATCTAGATTTAGAGGAAAAAGATAATTTATTGTTACATTAAATCATGAACATGGCCGCCACGGCACATGGTTTACAATTAGACAGAGCAGCCCCGGTCAAAATGAAACAGAATTTAGGGTTTTCTTTTCAAAAGATTATTCTTCATGATAAATTACCCATTCAAGCCCATTGCATTAATAATAGATCTTTACTTGTAATTGATATGTAGCCATTCATTATAAATAGTTTTAAATTAAACCATTAGATCTAACGTAAGGATTTGAATTAGAGGACTTTTTTTTTTTCTAAGCTTTGAACTGCCTCGTCCATGGATGGCTGCCTGGTCAAGTGGTTTGCACGCTGGACTGTCGTTCGGATTTATCGACGGTCGAGGGTTCAAACCCTACCCGCTCCCATTTTTTACAAGCACAAAAAAAGAAAAAAAAAATTTTATTTTTTTTTTTTAAATTTTTTTTTATTATTATTATTTTTTTTAATTTAAACAAAAAAAATAATAAAAAAAAATAAAACTACAAAAAAAAAAAAATAATAAATAAATAAAAAAATTATTTTTTTTTAAAAGTTTGGGAACCACTGGTCTACAGTGAAGTCAGTCCCGGGATAGTGAATTACCCATTCAAGCCCATTGCATTAATAATAGATCTTTACTTGTAATTGATATGTAGCCATTCATTATAAATAGTTTTATATTAAACCATTAGATCTAACGTAAGGATTTGAATTAGAGGACATTTTTTTTTTCTAAGCTTTGAACTGCCTCGTACATGGATGGCTGCCTGGTCAAGTGGTTTGCACGCTGGACTGTCGTTCGGATTTATCGACGGTCGAGGGATCAAACCTTGCCCGCTACCATTTTTTACAAGCACAAAAATAAGAAAAAAATTTTTTTTTACTTTTTTATTTTATTTTTTTTTTATTATTTTTTTTAATAAAAAAAAATAATAAAAAAAAAATAAAAATAAAAAAAATTTTTTTTTTTTTTTTTAAAGTTTGGGAACCACTGGTCTACATTGAAGTCAGTCCCAGGATAGTGAATTACCCATTCAAGCCCATTGCAATTATAATAGATCTTTACTTGTAATTGATATATAGTCATTCATTATAAATAGTTTTAAATTAAACCATTAGATCTAACGTAAGGATTTAAATTAGAGGACATTTTTTATTTTTTATTTTTTTCTAAGCTTTGAACTGCCTCGTACATGGATGGCTGCCTGGTCAAGTGGTTTGCACGCTGGACTGTCGTTCGGATTTATCGACGGTCGGGGGTTCAAACCCAGCCCGCTCCCATTTTTTTTTACAAGCACAAAATAAGAAAAAAAAAATTGGATGATTTTTTTCCCTAAAGGTTAGCCGTCAACACAAGCTTCCCTCCCTGATATTTGTTTTTCACGTGAGAAAAATGAAGTACAAAAAGTGCATACATTTATTAAATTGGAACTCGCCATGAATAAAAAAAAAAGAAAATTCTAGATCAAGGTTTTATTTGATGTACGATGGTTCTAACATTGTTAAAACTAGCCCATAGATCCAGATATTTTCTCTTTATATTATCGTTGATTAAAAAAAAAGTGGAATTACCGTAATCTAGCATCTAGATGAAATATCAAAAAAAAAAAAAAGATCTATAATAGGCAGTCTAGATCTAATATACTAATAAAATTTAAAAAAAAATAATAATTTTTTTTTTTTAAAGTTTGGGAACCACTGGTCTTCAGTGAAGTCAGTCCCGGGATAGTGAATTACCCATTCAAGCCCATTGCATTAATAATAGAGCTTTACTTGTAATTGATATGTAGCCATTCATTATAAATAGTTTTAAATTAAACCATTAGATCTTACGTAAGGATTTGAATTAGAGGACATTTTTTATTTTTTATTTTTTTCTAAGCTTTAAACTGCTCACGCATGGATGGCTGCATGGTCAAGTGGTTTGCACGCTGGACTGTCGTTCGGATTTATCGACGGTCGAGGGTTCAAACCCTACCCGCTCCCATTTTTACAAGCACAAAATAAGAAAAAAAAATTTTATTATTTTTTTAAATATTTTTTTATATTTTTTATTATTATTATTATTATTTTAATTTAAAAAAAAATAATAAAAAAAAAAAAAAAAATAAAAAAAAAATAAAAAAATTATTTTTTTAAAAAGTTTGGGAACCACTGGTCTACAGTGAAGTCAGTCCCGGGATATTGAATTACCCATTTAAGCCCATTGCATTAATAATAGATCTTTACTTGTAATTGATATGTAGCCATTCATTATAAATAGTTTTAAATTAAACCATTAGATCTAACGTAAGGATTTGAATTAGAGGACATTTTTTATTTTTTATTTCTTAAGCTTTGAACTGCCTCGCACATGGATGGCTGCCTGGTCAAGTGGTTTGCACGCTGGACTGTCGTTCGGATTTATCGACGGTCGAGGGATCAAACCTTGCCCGCTACCATTTTTTACAAGCACAAAAATAAGAAAAAAAAAATTTTTTTTTTTTTTTTTATTTTATTTTTTTTTTTATTATTTTTTTAAATAAAAAAAAATAATAAAAAAAAAAATAAAAATAAAAAAATTTTTTTTTTTTTTTTTTAAAAGTTTGGGAACCACTGGTCTACATTGAAGTTAGTCCCAGGATAGTAAATTACCCATTCAAGCCCATTGCAATTATAATAGATCTTTACTTGTAATTGATATATAGTCATTCATTATAAATAGTATTAAATTAAACCATTAGATCTAACGTAAGGATTTAAATTAGAGGACATTTTTTATTTTTTATTTTTTTCTAAGCTTTGAACTGCCTCGTACATGGATGGCTGCCTGCTCAAGTGGTTTGCAAGCTTAACTGTCGTTCGGATTTATCGACGGTCGAGGGTTCAAACCCTGCCCGCTCCCATGTTTTTTTTACAAGCACAAAATAAGAAAGGTTAGCCGTCAACACAAGCTCCCCTCACTGATAATTGTTTTTCACGTGAGAAAAATGAAGTACAAAAAGTGCATACATTTATTATATTTGAACTCGCCATGAATAAAAAAAAATGAAAATTCTAGATCAAGGTTTTATTTGATGTACGATGGTTCTAACATTATTAAAACTAGCCCATAGATCCAGATATTTTCTCTTTGTATTATTGTTGATGAAAAAATGTGGAATTACCGTAATCTAGCATCTAGATGAAATATTAAAAAAAAAAAAGATTTATAATAGGAAGTCTAGATCTAATATACTTTTGCTTACAATTGTCTTTAAATTAACAATTTTATCGGAAAAAAAATTTTTTTATATTTTTATATTTTTTTAGAAAATTTTTTTTCAATTTTTTAATTTTTTTTTTTTCGAGAATTCACTATCCCGGGACTGACTTCACTGTAGACCAGTGGTTCCTAAACTTTTTTAAAAATTTTTTTTAATTTTTTTTTTTTTTTTATTATTTTTTTTTAATTTTAAAAAATAAAAAAAAAATAATAAAAAAAAAATAATAAAATAAAAAAAAAAAAAAAAAAAAAAATAATAATTTTTTAAAGTTTGGGAACCACTGGAAACCCAGCCCGCTCCCATTTTTTACAAGCACAAAATAAGAAAAAAAATTGTATTGGATGATTTTTTCCCCCAAAGGTTAGCCGTCAACACAAGCTCCCCTCCCTGATAATTGTTTTTCACGAGAGAAAAATGAAGTACAAAAAGTGCATACATTTATTATATTTGAACTCGCCATGAATAAAAAAAAAATGAAAATTCTAGATCAAGGTTTTATTTGATGTGCGATGGTTCTAACATTGTTAAAACTAGCCCATAGATCCAGATATTTTCTCTTTGTATTATCGTGGATTCCAAAAAAGTGTAATTACCGTAATCTAGCATCTAGATGAAATATTTTTTAAAAAATAAATATCTATAATAGGCTGTCTAGATCTAATATACTTTTGCTTACAATTGTCTTTAAATTAACATTTTTATCGGAAAAAAAAAACTTTTTTTTAGTGTTTATTCTGTATCGCTCTGTTACTGTTAGAGTGTTGCTAGTGACTTGTGTGATGCGATTTCTTTTCAGATTAGATCTATGGTTTGGGTTATTTTTTTTTATTTTGAAAATGTAGATCTAGCTGAAAATGTTAAAAATTATATATTAATGTAGATCTATGTAATAGGATACATTAAACAGTTAAGCAGAAATCTATTTCTGTGAACCGATTCCCCCCCCCCCCGGGCTAAACAATGGGAAACAACTATATTTTGTTTTATCGGAATTATATATACCGGTATTTAAAAAAAAACAATTAATATCTTTTCCTTTTTAGAAATTCATTTCTTGTTTTAAAATAACTTACTTGTTGCTAAGATAAACAATCGAATTTTATTCTATAAAATAGATCTAGATAATAACAATTTTGACATAATGTATTCAACGAAGGTAGTCTATTATCTATATAGAATTTCTGTAAGTTTCAATCAATATCTAGTTTGTAGATCTAGCTTATTTATTAAAATTTAAACTGTATCATTTCTATTGATTTACCGTATTTTTTAGTCTAAAATTAATATAATCTACATTTAGACCTAATTCTCTCTTCCTTAGGCTGCATGAGCTCAGTAATCAGTATTTATAACACAAAAATCTTTAAAATTGTAATTTTATTGTTCCCTATTGAAAACAATTTAGAACTATTGTAAACTGGGTCGTTATTATTAATACTTTTTTTTTGTCGTTGAATTGAAATTTAACTCAGCACACTCTTTTTTTCTTTATTTTTTTTTAGGCTTTGAACTGCCTCGCACATAGCTGCCTGCCTGGTCAAGTGGTTAGCACGCTCGACTGTTGTTCGGATTTATCGACGGTCGAGGGTTCAAACCCTGCCCGCTCCCATTTTTTTTTACAAGCACAAAATAAGAAAAAAAAATTGGATGATTTTTTTTCCCCAAAGGTTAGCCGTCAACACAAGCTCCCCTCCCTGATAATTGTTTTTCACGTGAGAAAAATGAAGTACAAAAAGTGCATACATTTATTATATTTGAACTCGCCATGAATAAAAAAAAAAGAAAATTCTAGATCAAGGTTTTATTTGATGTACGATGGTTCTAACATTGTTAAAACTAGCCCATAGATCCAGCTTTTTTCTCTTTGTATTATCGTGGATTCAAAAAAAGATGAATTACCGTCATCTAGCATCTAGATGAAATATTTTTAAAAAAATAAATATCTATAATAGGCAGACTAGATCTAATATACTTTTGCTTACAATTGTCTTTAAATTAACATTTTTATCGGAAAAAAAACAACTTTTTTTTTTAGTTTTTATTTCTGTATCGCTCTGTTACTGTTAGAGTGTTGCTAGTGACTCGTGTGATGCGATTTCTTTTCAGATTAGATCTATGGTTTGGGTTATTTATTTTAATTTGGAAATGTAAATCTATCTGAAAATAGATAAAAATTATTGATTTCCCGTATTTTTTAGTCTAAAATTAATATAATCTACATCTAGACCTAATTCTCTCTTCCTTAGGCTGCATGAGCTCAGTAGTCAGTATTTATAACACAAAAATCTTTAAAATTGTAATTTTATTGTTCCCTATTGAAAACAATTTAGAACTATTGTAAACTGGGTCGTTATTATTAATAATTTTTTTTGTCGTTGAATTGAAATTTAACTCAGCACACTCTTTTTTTCTTTATTTTTTTTTAGGCTTTGAACTGCCTCGCACATAGCTGCCTGCCTGGTCAAGTGGTTAGCACGCTGGACTGTTGTTCGGATTTATCGACGGTCGAGGGTTCAAACCCTGCCCGCTCCCATTTTTTTTTTACAAGCACAAAATAAGAAAAAAAAATTGGATGATTTTTTTCCCCAAAGGTTAGCCGTCAACACAAGCTCCCCTCCCTGATAATTGTTTTTCACGTGAGAAAAATGAAGTACAAAAAGTGCATACATTTATTATATTTGAACTCGCCATGAATAAAAAAAAAAGAAAATTCTAGATCAAGGTTTTATTTGATGTACGATGGTTCTAACATTGTTAAAACTAGCCCATAGATCCAGCTTTTTTCTCTTTGTATTATCGTGGATTCAAAAAAAGATGAATTACCGTCATCTAGCATCTAGATGAAATATTTTTAAAAAAATAAATATCTATAATAGGCAGACTAGATCTAATATACTTTTGCTTACAATTGTCTTTAAATTAACATTTTTATCGGAAAAAAAACAACTTTTTTTTTTAGTTTTTATTTCTGTATCGCTCTGTTACTGTTAGAGTGTTGCTAGTGACTCGTGTGATGCGATTTCTTTTCAGATTAGATCTATGGTTTGGGTTATTTATTTTAATTTGGAAATGTAAATCTATCTGAAAATAGATAAAAATTATTGATTTCCCGTATTTTTTAGTCTAAAATTAATATAATCTACATCTAGACCTAATTCTCTCTTCCTTAGGCTGCATGAGCTCAGTAGTCAGTATTTATAACACAAAAATCTTTAAAATTGTAATTTTATTGTTCCCTATTGAAAACAATTTAGAACTATTGTAAACTGGGTCGTTATTATTAATACTTTTTTTTTGTCGTTAAATTGAAATTTAACTCAGCACACTCTTTTTTTCTTTATTTTTTTTTAGGCTTTGAACTGCCTCGCACATAGCTGGCTGCCTGGTCAAGTGGTTAGCACGCTGGACTGTTGTTCGGATTTATCGACGGTCGAGGGTTCAAACCCTGCCCGCTCCCATTTTTTTTTTTACAAGCACAAAATAAGAAAAAAAAATTGGATGATTTTTTTCCCCAAAGGTTAGCCGTCAACACAAGCTCCCCTCCATGATAATTGTTTTTCACGTGAGAAAAATGAAGTACAAAAAGTGCATACATTTATTATATTTGAACTCGCCATGAATAAAAAAAAAAGAAAATTCTAGATCAAGGTTTTATTTGATGTACGATGGTTCTAACATTGTTAAAACTAGCCCATAGATCCAGCTTTTTTCTCTTTGTATTATCGTGGATTCAAAAAAAGATGAATTACCGTCATCTAGCATCTAGATGAAATATTTTTAAAAAAATAAATATCTATAATAGGCAGACTAGATCTAATATACTTTTGCTTACAATTGTCTTTAAATTAACATTTTTATCGGAAAAAAAAACTACTTTTTTTTTTAGTTTTTATTTCTGTATCGCTCTGTTACTGTTAGAGTGTTGCTAGTGACTCGTGTGATGCGATTTCTTTTCAGATTAGATCTATGGTTTGGGTTATTTATTTTAATTTGGAAATGTAAATCTATCTGAAAATAGATAAAAATTATTGATTTCCCGTATTTTTTAGTCTAAAATTAATATAATCTACATCTAGACCTAATTCTCTCTTCCTTAGGCTGCATGAGCTCAGTAGTCAGTATTTATAACACAAAAATCTTTAAAATTGTAATTTTATTGTTCCCTATTGAAAACAATTTAGAACTATTGTAAACTGGGTCGTTATTATTAATACTTTTTTTTTGTCGTTGAATTGAAATTTAACTCAGCACACTCTTTTTTTTTTATTTTTTTTTAGGCTTTGAACTGCTTCGCACATAGCTGCCTGCCTGGTCAAGTGGTTAGCACGCTGGACTGTTGTTTGGATTTATCGACGGTCGAGGGTTCAAACCCTGCCCGCTCCCATTTTTTTTTTACAAGCACAAAATAAGAAAAAAAAATTGGATGATTTTTTTTCCCCAAAGGTTAGCCGTCAACACAAGCTCCCCTCCCTGATAATTGTTTTTCACGTGAGAAAAATGAAGTACAAAAAGTGCATACATTCATTATATTTGAACTCGCCATGAATAAAAAAAAAAGAAAATTCTAGATCAAGGTTTTATTTGATGTACGATGGTTCTAACATTGTTAAAACTAGCCCATAGATCCAGCTTTTTTCTCTTTGTATTATCGTGGATTCAAAAAAAGATGAATTACCGTCATCTAGCATCTAGATGAAATATTTTTAAAAAAATAAATATCTATAATAGGCAGACTAGATCTAATATACTTTTGCTTACAATTGTCTTTAAATTAACATTTTTATCGGAAAAAAAACAACTTTTTTTTTTAGTTTTTATTTCTGTATCGCTCTGTTACTGTTAGAGTGTTGCTAGTGACTCGTGTGATGCGATTTCTTTTCAGATTAGATCTATGGTTTGGGTTATTTATTTTAATTTGGAAATGTAAATCTATCTGAAAATAGATAAAAATTATTGATTTCCCGTATTTTTTAGTCTAAAATTAATATAATCTACATCTAGACCTAATTCTCTCTTCCTTAGGCTGCATGAGCTCAGTAGTCAGTATTTATAACACAAAAATCTTTAAAATTGTAATTTTATTGTTCCCTATTGAAAACAATTTAGAACTATTGTAAACTGGGTCGTTATTATTAATACTTTTTTTTTGTCGTTGAATTGAAATTTAACTCAGCACACTCTTTTTTTCTTTATTTTTTTTTAGGCTTTGAACTGCCTCGCACATAGCTGCCTGCCTGGTCAAGTGGTTAGCACGCTGGACTGTTGTTCGGATTTATCGACGGTCGAGGGTTCAAACCCTGCCCGCTCCCATTTTTTTTTTACAAGCACAAAATAAGAAAAAAAAATTGGATGATTTTTTTCCCCAAAGGTTAGCCGTCAACACAAGCTCCCCTCCCTGATAATTGTTTTTCACGTGAGAAAAATGAAGTACAAAAAGTGCATACATTTATTATATTTGAACTCGCCATGAATAAAAAAAAAAGAAAATTCTAGATCAAGGTTTTATTTGATGTACGATGGTTCTAACATTGTTAAAACTAGCCCATAGATCCAGCTTTTTTCTCTTTGTATTATCGTGGATTCAAAAAAAGATGAATTACCGTCATCTAGCATCTAGATGAAATATTTTTAAAAAAATAAATATCTATAATAGGCAGACTAGATCTAATATACTTTTGCTTACAATTGTCTTTAAATTAACATTTTTATCGGAAAAAAAACAACTTTTTTTTTTAGTTTTTATTTCTGTATCGCTCTGTTACTGTTAGAGTGTTGCTAGTGACTCGTGTGATGCGATTTCTTTTCAGATTAGATCTATGGTTTGGGTTATTTATTTTAATTTGGAAATGTAAATCTATCTGAAAATAGATAAAAATTATTGATTTCCCGTATTTTTTAGTCTAAAATTAATATAATCTACATCTAGACCTAATTCTCTCTTCCTTAGGCTGCATGAGCTCAGTAGTCAGTATTTATAACACAAAAATCTTTAAAATTGTAATTTTATTGTTCCCTATTGAAAACAATTTAGAACTATTGTAAACTGGGTCGTTATTATTAATACTTTTTTTTTGTCGTTGAATTGAAATTTAACTCAGCACACTCTTTTTTTCTTTATTTTTTTTTAGGCTTTGAACTGCCTCGCACATAGCTGCCTGCCTGGTCAAGTGGTTAGCACGCTGGACTGTTGTTCGGATTTATCGACGGTCGAGGGTTCAAACCCTGCCCGCTCCCATTTTTTTTTTACAAGCACAAAATAAGAAAAAAAAATTGGATGATTTTTTTCCCCAAAGGTTAGCCGTCAACACAAGCTCCCCTCCCTGATAATTGTTTTTCACGTGAGAAAAATGAAGTACAAAAAGTGCATACATTTATTATATTTGAACTCGCCATGAATAAAAAAAAAAGAAAATTCTAGATCAAGGTTTTATTTGATGTACGATGGTTCTAACATTGTTAAAACTAGCCCATAGATCCAGCTTTTTTCTCTTTGTATTATCGTGGATTCAAAAAAAGATGAATTACCGTCATCTAGCATCTAGATGAAATATTTTTAAAAAAATAAATATCTATAATAGGCAGACTAGATCTAATATACTTTTGCTTACAATTGTCTTTAAATTAACATTTTTATCGGAAAAAAAAACTACTTTTTTTTTTAGTTTTTATTTCTGTATCGCTCTGTTACTGTTAGAGTGTTGCTAGTGACTCGTGTGATGCGATTTCTTTTCAGATTAGATCTATGGTTTGGGTTATTTATTTTAATTTGGAAATGTAAATCTATCTGAAAATAGATAAAAATTATTGATTTCCCGTATTTTTTAGTCTAAAATTAATATAATCTACATCTAGACCTAATTCTCTCTTCCTTAGGCTGCATGAGCTCAGTAGTCAGTATTTATAACACAAAAATCTTTAAAATTGTAATTTTATTGTTCCCTATTGAAAACAATTTAGAACTATTGTAAACTGGGTCGTTATTATTAATACTTTTTTTTTGTCGTTGAATTGAAATTTAACTCAGCACACTCTTTTTTTTTTATTTTTTTTTAGGCTTTGAACTGCTTCGCACATAGCTGCCTGCCTGGTCAAGTGGTTAGCACGCTGGACTGTTGTTTGGATTTATCGACGGTCGAGGGTTCAAACCCTGCCCGCTCCCATTTTTTTTTTACAAGCACAAAATAAGAAAAAAAAATTGGATGATTTTTTTTCCCCAAAGGTTAGCCGTCAACACAAGCTCCCCTCCCTGATAATTGTTTTTCACGTGAGAAAAATGAAGTACAAAAAGTGCATACATTCATTATATTTGAACTCGCCATGAATAAAAAAAAAAGAAAATTCTAGATCAAGGTTTTATTTGATGTACGATGGTTCTAACATTGTTAAAACTAGCCCATAGATCCAGCTTTTTTCTCTTTGTATTATCGTGGATTCAAAAAAAGATGAATTACCGTCATCTAGCATCTAGATGAAATATTTTTAAAAAAATAAATATCTATAATAGGCAGACTAGATCTAATATACTTTTGCTTACAATTGTCTTTAAATTAACATTTTTATCAGAAAAAAAACAACTTTTTTTTTTAGTTTTTATTTCTGTATCGCTCTGTTACTGTTAGAGTGTTGCTAGTGACTCGTGTGATGCGATTTCTTTTCAGATTAGATCTATGGTTTGGGTTATTTATTTTAATTTGGAAATGTAAATCTATCTGAAAATAGATAAAAATTATTGATTTCCCGTATTTTTTAGTCTAAAATTA
Organism: Biomphalaria glabrata; assembly: GCF_947242115.1. Taxonomy (NCBI): domain Eukaryota; kingdom Metazoa; phylum Mollusca; class Gastropoda; family Planorbidae; genus Biomphalaria; species Biomphalaria glabrata. The sequence goes on from NC_074711.1 coordinate 90,376,439, forward strand.
ATATAATCTACATCTAGACCTAATTCTCTCTTCCTTAGGCTGCATGAGCTCAGTAGTCAGTATTTATAACACAAAAATCTTTAAAATTGTAATTTTATTGTTCCCTATTGAAAACAATTTAGAACTATTGTAAACTGGGTCGTTATTATTAATACTTTTTTTTTGTCGTTAAATTGAAATTTAACTCAGCACACTCTTTTTTTCTTTATTTTTTTTTAGGCTTTGAACTGCCTCGCACATAGCTGGCTGCCTGGTCAAGTGGTTAGCACGCTGGACTGTTGTTCGGATTTATCGACGGTCGAGGGTTCAAACCCTGCCCGCTCCCATTTTTTTTTTTACAAGCACAAAATAAGAAAAAAAAATTGGATGATTTTTTTCCCCAAAGGTTAGCCGTCAACACAAGCTCCCCTCCATGATAATTGTTTTTCACGTGAGAAAAATGAAGTACAAAAAGTGCATACATTTATTATATTTGAACTCGCCATGAATAAAAAAAAAAGAAAATTCTAGATCAAGGTTTTATTTGATGTACGATGGTTCTAACATTGTTAAAACTAGCCCATAGATCCAGCTTTTTTCTCTTTGTATTATCGTGGATTCAAAAAAAGATGAATTACCGTCATCTAGCATCTAGATGAAATATTTTTAAAAAAATAAATATCTATAATAGGCAGACTAGATCTAATATACTTTTGCTTACAATTGTCTTTAAATTAACATTTTTATCGGAAAAAAAAACTACTTTTTTTTTTAGTTTTTATTTCTGTATCGCTCTGTTACTGTTAGAGTGTTGCTAGTGACTCGTGTGATGCGATTTCTTTTCAGATTAGATCTATGGTTTGGGTTATTTATTTTAATTTGGAAATGTAAATCTATCTGAAAATAGATAAAAATTATTGATTTCCCGTATTTTTTAGTCTAAAATTAATATAATCTACATCTAGACCTAATTCTCTCTTCCTTAGGCTGCATGAGCTCAGTAGTCAGTATTTATAACACAAAAATCTTTAAAATTGTAATTTTATTGTTCCCTATTGAAAACAATTTAGAACTATTGTAAACTGGGTCGTTATTATTAATACTTTTTTTTTGTCGTTGAATTGAAATTTAACTCAGCACACTCTTTTTTTTTTATTTTTTTTAGGCTTTGAACTGCTTCGCACATAGCTGCCTGCCTGGTCAAGTGGTTAGCACGCTGGACTGTTGTTTGGATTTATCGACGGTCGAGGGTTCAAACCCTGCCCGCTCCCATTTTTTTTTTACAAGCACAAAATAAGAAAAAAAAATTGGATGATTTTTTTTCCCCAAAGGTTAGCCGTCAACACAAGCTCCCCTCCCTGATAATTGTTTTTCACGTGAGAAAAATGAAGTACAAAAAGTGCATACATTCATTATATTTGAACTCGCCATGAATAAAAAAAAAAGAAAATTCTAGATCAAGGTTTTATTTGATGTACGATGGTTCTAACATTGTTAAAACTAGCCCATAGATCCAGCTTTTTTCTCTTTGTATTATCGTGGATTCAAAAAAAGATGAATTACCGTCATCTAGCATCTAGATGAAATATTTTTAAAAAAATAAATATCTATAATAGGCAGACTAGATCTAATATACTTTTGCTTACAATTGTCTTTAAATTAACATTTTTATCGGAAAAAAAACAACTTTTTTTTTTAGTTTTTATTTCTGTATCGCTCTGTTACTGTTAGAGTGTTGCTAGTGACTCGTGTGATGCGATTTCTTTTCAGATTAGATCTATGGTTTGGGTTATTTATTTTAATTTGGAAATGTAAATCTATCTGAAAATAGATAAAAATTATTGATTTCCCGTATTTTTTAGTCTAAAATTAATATAATCTACATCTAGACCTAATTCTCTCTTCCTTAGGCTGCATGAGCTCAGTAGTCAGTATTTATAACACAAAAATCTTTAAAATTGTAATTTTATTGTTCCCTATTGAAAACAATTTAGAACTATTGTAAACTGGGTCGTTATTATTAATACTTTTTTTTTGTCGTTGAATTGAAATTTAACTCAGCACACTCTTTTTTTCTTTATTTTTTTTTAGGCTTTGAACTGCCTCGCACATAGCTGCCTGCCTGGTCAAGTGGTTAGCACGCTGGACTGTTGTTCGGATTTATCGACGGTCGAGGGTTCAAACCCTGCCCGCTCCCATTTTTTTTTTACAAGCACAAAATAAGAAAAAAAAATTGGATGATTTTTTTCCCCAAAGGTTAGCCGTCAACACAAGCTCCCCTCCCTGATAATTGTTTTTCACGTGAGAAAAATGAAGTACAAAAAGTGCATACATTTATTATATTTGAACTCGCCATGAATAAAAAAAAAAGAAAATTCTAGATCAAGGTTTTATTTGATGTACGATGGTTCTAACATTGTTAAAACTAGCCCATAGATCCAGCTTTTTTCTCTTTGTATTATCGTGGATTCAAAAAAAGATGAATTACCGTCATCTAGCATCTAGATGAAATATTTTTAAAAAAATAAATATCTATAATAGGCAGACTAGATCTAATATACTTTTGCTTACAATTGTCTTTAAATTAACATTTTTATCGGAAAAAAAAACTACTTTTTTTTTTAGTTTTTATTTCTGTATCGCTCTGTTACTGTTAGAGTGTTGCTAGTGACTCGTGTGATGCGATTTCTTTTCAGATTAGATCTATGGTTTGGGTTATTTATTTTAATTTGGAAATGTAAATCTATCTGAAAATAGATAAAAATTATTGATTTCCCGTATTTTTTAGTCTAAAATTAATATAATCTACATCTAGACCTAATTCTCTCTTCCTTAGGCTGCATGAGCTCAGTAGTCAGTATTTATAACACAAAAATCTTTAAAATTGTAATTTTATTGTTCCCTATTGAAAACAATTTAGAACTATTGTAAACTGGGTCGTTATTATTAATACTTTTTTTTTGTCGTTGAATTGAAATTTAACTCAGCACACTCTTTTTTTTTTATTTTTTTTAGGCTTTGAACTGCTTCGCACATAGCTGCCTGCCTGGTCAAGTGGTTAGCACGCTGGACTGTTGTTCGGATTTATCGACGGTCGAGGGTTCAAACCCTGCCCGCTCCCATTTTTTTTTTACAAGCACAAAATAAGAAAAAAAAATTGGATGATTTTTTTCCCCAAAGGTTAGCCGTCAACACAAGCTCCCCTCCCTGATAATTGTTTTTCACGTGAGAAAAATGAAGTACAAAAAGTGCATACATTTATTATATTTGAACTCGCCATGAATAAAAAAAAAAGAAAATTCTAGATCAAGGTTTTATTTGATGTACGATGGTTCTAACATTGTTAAAACTAGCCCATAGATCCAGCTTTTTTCTCTTTGTATTATCGTGGATTCAAAAAAAGATGAATTACCGTCATCTAGCATCTAGATGAAATATTTTTAAAAAAATAAATATCTATAATAGGCAGACTAGATCTAATATACTTTTGCTTACAATTGTCTTTAAATTAACATTTTTATCGGAAAAAAAACAACTTTTTTTTTTAGTTTTTATTTCTGTATCGCTCTGTTACTGTTAGAGTGTTGCTAGTGACTCGTGTGATGCGATTTCTTTTCAGATTAGATCTATGGTTTGGGTTATTTATTTTAATTTGGAAATGTAAATCTATCTGAAAATAGATAAAAATTATTGATTTCCCGTATTTTTTAGTCTAAAATTAATATAATCTACATCTAGACCTAATTCTCTCTTCCTTAGGCTGCATGAGCTCAGTAGTCAGTATTTATAACACAAAAATCTTTAAAATTGTAATTTTATTGTTCCCTATTGAAAACAATTTAGAACTATTGTAAACTGGGTCGTTATTATTAATACTTTTTTTTTGTCGTTGAATTGAAATTTAACTCAGCACACTCTTTTTTTCTTTATTTTTTTTTAGGCTTTGAACTGCCTCGCACATAGCTGCCTGCCTGGTCAAGTGGTTAGCACGCTGGACTGTTGTTCGGATTTATCGACGGTCGAGGGTTCAAACCCTGCCCGCTCCCATTTTTTTTTTACAAGCACAAAATAAGAAAAAAAAATTGGATGATTTTTTTCCCCAAAGGTTAGCCGTCAACACAAGCTCCCCTCCCTGATAATTGTTTTTCACGTGAGAAAAATGAAGTACAAAAAGTGCATACATTTATTATATTTGAACTCGCCATGAATAAAAAAAAAAGAAAATTCTAGATCAAGGTTTTATTTGATGTACGATGGTTCTAACATTGTTAAAACTAGCCCATAGATCCAGCTTTTTTCTCTTTGTATTATCGTGGATTCAAAAAAAGATGAATTACCGTCATCTAGCATCTAGATGAAATATTTTTAAAAAAATAAATATCTATAATAGGCAGACTAGATCTAATATACTTTTGCTTACAATTGTCTTTAAATTAACATTTTTATCGGAAAAAAAAACTACTTTTTTTTTTAGTTTTTATTTCTGTATCGCTCTGTTACTGTTAGAGTGTTGCTAGTGACTCGTGTGATGCGATTTCTTTTCAGATTAGATCTATGGTTTGGGTTATTTATTTTAATTTGGAAATGTAAATCTATCTGAAAATAGATAAAAATTATTGATTTCCCGTATTTTTTAGTCTAAAATTAATATAATCTACATCTAGACCTAATTCTCTCTTCCTTAGGCTGCATGAGCTCAGTAGTCAGTATTTATAACACAAAAATCTTTAAAATTGTAATTTTATTGTTCCCTATTGAAAACAATTTAGAACTATTGTAAACTGGGTCGTTATTATTAATACTTTTTTTTTGTCGTTGAATTGAAATTTAACTCAGCACACTCTTTTTTTTTTATTTTTTTTTAGGCTTTGAACTGCTTCGCACATAGCTGCCTGCCTGGTCAAGTGGTTAGCACGCTGGACTGTTGTTTGGATTTATCGACGGTCGAGGGTTCAAACCCTGCCCGCTCCCATTTTTTTTTTACAAGCACAAAATAAGAAAAAAAAATTGGATGATTTTTTTTCCCCAAAGGTTAGCCGTCAACACAAGCTCCCCTCCCTGATAATTGTTTTTCACGTGAGAAAAATGAAGTACAAAAAGTGCATACATTCATTATATTTGAACTCGCCATGAATAAAAAAAAAAGAAAATTCTAGATCAAGGTTTTATTTGATGTACGATGGTTCTAACATTGTTAAAACTAGCCCATAGATCCAGCTTTTTTCTCTTTGTATTATCGTGGATTCAAAAAAAGATGAATTACCGTCATCTAGCATCTAGATGAAATATTTTTAAAAAAATAAATATCTATAATAGGCAGACTAGATCTAATATACTTTTGCTTACAATTGTCTTTAAATTAACATTTTTATCGGAAAAAAAACAACTTTTTTTTTTAGTTTTTATTTCTGTATCGCTCTGTTACTGTTAGAGTGTTGCTAGTGACTCGTGTGATGCGATTTCTTTTCAGATTAGATCTATGGTTTGGGTTATTTATTTTAATTTGGAAATGTAAATCTATCTGAAAATAGATAAAAATTATTGATTTCCCGTATTTTTTAGTCTAAAATTAATATAATCTACATCTAGACCTAATTCTCTCTTCCTTAGGCTGCATGAGCTCAGTAGTCAGTATTTATAACACAAAAATCTTTAAAATTGTAATTTTATTGTTCCCTATTGAAAACAATTTAGAACTATTGTAAACTGGGTCGTTATTATTAATACTTTTTTTTTGTCGTTGAATTGAAATTTAACTCAGCACACTCTTTTTTTCTTTATTTTTTTTTAGGCTTTGAACTGCCTCGCACATAGCTGCCTGCCTGGTCAAGTGGTTAGCACGCTGGACTGTTGTTCGGATTTATCGACGGTCGAGGGTTCAAACCCTGCCCGCTCCCATTTTTTTTTTACAAGCACAAAATAAGAAAAAAAAATTGGATGATTTTTTTCCCCAAAGGTTAGCCGTCAACACAAGCTCCCCTCCCTGATAATTGTTTTTCACGTGAGAAAAATGAAGTACAAAAAGTGCATACATTTATTATATTTGAACTCGCCATGAATAAAAAAAAAAGAAAATTCTAGATCAAGGTTTTATTTGATGTACGATGGTTCTAACATTGTTAAAACTAGCCCATAGATCCAGCTTTTTTCTCTTTGTATTATCGTGGATTCAAAAAAAGATGAATTACCGTCATCTAGCATCTAGATGAAATATTTTTAAAAAAATAAATATCTATAATAGGCAGACTAGATCTAATATACTTTTGCTTACAATTGTCTTTAAATTAACATTTTTATCGGAAAAAAAACAACTTTTTTTTTTAGTTTTTATTTCTGTATCGCTCTGTTACTGTTAGAGTGTTGCTAGTGACTCGTGTGATGCGATTTCTTTTCAGATTAGATCTATGGTTTGGGTTATTTATTTTAATTTGGAAATGTAAATCTATCTGAAAATAGATAAAAATTATTGATTTCCCGTATTTTTTAGTCTAAAATTAATATAATCTACATCTAGACCTAATTCTCTCTTCCTTAGGCTGCATGAGCTCAGTAGTCAGTATTTATAACACAAAAATCTTTAAAATTGTAATTTTATTGTTCCCTATTGAAAACAATTTAGAACTATTGTAAACTGGGTCGTTATTATTAATACTTTTTTTTTGTCGTTGAATTGAAATTTAACTCAGCACACTCTTTTTTTCTTTATTTTTTTTTAGGCTTTGAACTGCCTCGCACATAGCTGCCTGCCTGGTCAAGTGGTTAGCACGCTGGACTGTTGTTCGGATTTATCGACGGTCGAGGGTTCAAACCCTGCCCGCTCCCATTTTTTTTTTACAAGCACAAAATAAGAAAAAAAAATTGGATGATTTTTTTCCCCAAAGGTTAGCCGTCAACACAAGCTCCCCTCCCTGATAATTGTTTTTCACGTGAGAAAAATGAAGTACAAAAAGTGCATACATTTATTATATTTGAACTCGCCATGAATAAAAAAAAAAGAAAATTCTAGATCAAGGTTTTATTTGATGTACGATGGTTCTAACATTGTTAAAACTAGCCCATAGATCCAGCTTTTTTCTCTTTGTATTATCGTGGATTCAAAAAAAGATGAATTACCGTCATCTAGCATCTAGATGAAATATTTTTAAAAAAATAAATATCTATAATAGGCAGACTAGATCTAATATACTTTTGCTTACAATTGTCTTTAAATTAACATTTTTATCGGAAAAAAAAACAACTTTTTTTTTTAGTTTTTATTTCTGTATCGCTCTGTTACTGTTAGAGTGTTGCTAGTGACTCGTGTGATGCGATTTCTTTTCAGATTAGATCTATGGTTTGGGTTATTTATTTTAATTTGGAAATGTAAATCTATCTGAAAATAGATAAAAATTATTGATTTACCGTATTTTTTAGTCTAAAATTAATATAATCTACATCTAGACCTAATTCTCTCTTCCTTAGGCTGCATGAGCTCAGTAGTCAGTAGTTAAAACACAAAAATCTTTAAAATTGTAATTTGTTGTTCCCTATTGAAAACAATTTAGAACTATTGTAAACTGGGTCGTTATTATTAATATTTTTTTTGTCGTTGAATTGAAAATTAACTCAGCACACTTTTTTCTGAACTCGATAGTGTATAAAAGTCAAGAAATTTGGGCTATCAAGTTAGTTCATCTACAGGTGACCCATACGAGATTGAAAGTGGAAGAAGAGAAGAAAGTCGTCATTTTCTATGCCCTAAAGTTTAGATGGTGTCTATGCATGTTTCTTGAAGTTGACCTGGAGATCGGTGAGTCAATATGAAACTTAGAATTAAACGGTAACTTTAGATTTGTGTTTTTTTATGTCTGTTCTTAACATATTTACAAGTGTTTTTGAAAGAAATAAATTTATTAAAGTTCATACTTTAACACATTACTTTTTTTTCCCTAGGTCTGTTTGTTCTTCAATGCCTATTCCAAAACTGTAGCAGTCCCGTCTTTACTACGTACATAGTGTGCAGAACTGTTGTCAACATTTCGGGCAGCTAATGCCCATGCTCTCAGTACACTCTTCTTATCAGAAGTGCGTGCTCTCCAAAATGAGCTATTTATAAACATGCTATCCCAGCATCATTCTACGACATCAAAATAGTCTACACAATATAGACTATGAACTTTATGTGCTTTTCAAAATGTGCAGTACACAATTGACAATGACTTTGCTTTTAAAAATGTGTACTAGTGACATTAAATTTCATGTGTGGAGGATTCAACGAAGTGGATCGTCTACAAATTTGTGAGTACCCTATTTATTTTAAAAGTTCAATATTCTTTTGCTAAGGCCACCTCTTATATTCAGCATTTAACATGTTTGATTTTGATATGTATTAGCAATGCATTTTCATCTCTTCTGCAAAGTAAGAAATTCAACTTGCAACATTATTTTAGCCATACACCTGGTCTTTATGGTTAAAATATCTAAATCTAAACTTTATAGCAAGGTAAACTTAACCCAGCTTTAAGGGGAAAACCCAAGCTAAAGGAATGGCGTTTGACAATTCTTAATTTTGATCTGTATTAGCAAATACATTTTCGTCTCTTCTTTAAACAATCAACTTTAACAAATGCAGCATGTTTTCAGTCGTACATTAAAATGCACCACCCGGTCTTTAGTAAGGTTAAAATATCTAGATCTATACTTTAATTATAGCAAGCATAAACTCTTGATGAGAAAAACCCAACTTTAGTGGGAAAACCCAAGACTCAAATGATAATAGTTAAATGGAGTTTGACTTTTTTGTTCAAAACTAAATTTTAGATTTAAATCGATTTATTCACCATGTATTCCTATTTTAAACTGATAATCTTTCTAGATCTATGTTTAGATCTAATACATTACAGACTTTACATAACAAAATATCTAGATCTAATTACTTCCTTCGCGTATACAATGCAATTTGTCATTGCAGTCGAACATGTTAGATTTATTTATCTAGATCTAGAATAGATCTAGTTTAAATAGAATATTGCCTATCGAAATATAGATATGTGTAGAATGTATACTAGATCTACAACTCTAGCTTTTAATTAGATGTAGTAATTTAATTTCTAAAGTTAGATCTACACTAGTGTAAATCTAGGTATTGAGCTTAATCGAGATCTCTTACACACGAGTAATCTATTTTGAACGCACATACCGTAAACTATATCGACCACACATTCCGTAGACTATGTCGAACAGAATTTCTAAGTTTATTTCTATAACCTATACTGGTTATACTTTGGGGGGACAATGATAGACCCCCCCCCCTTTCCTTCCCCCCCCCCCCACACACAAAAAAAAACCCAACTCATTAGCCATTAAATTGAAAATAGGCTATAATTGCACAATTCTGGCCCGTTGTATGTAGATCTAGATCTAATTTTACATAGTCTGTAGATTCTACATTCATTGGTCCTTTGTTTTACTAAGGTCAACAAAATTGAAAAGGCTATTTTAGAATCTAGATCTAGCTCTTTTAGACTCTTTGCATTATTTTACTATCTTTTGGCCTGAGATTTTGCTCTCTCGACCCTTGTTTATACATGTTGAGTTTACAATAATCAAATTTTGCTTCAGTTCATTATCATTTTGTCATTTGTCTTAGCTAACGTCGTTTACATTTAATATCAAATATGGACTGTGGTATAGTATTTTCGATATGGTGTTTTGTATTCCAATTTCGAATCGGAGGTTTGTGTATTGTGTCGTGCTACTTTGAAGTGCAACTAAATTCTTTGTGTGGTGCCTATTCGTTTTTTGCCATCTATCTGGAATCAAAAGTGTGCATTTTTGTGCCGGCTATTCTGACTCGGGCTTGTGCATTTTTGTGCCGGCTATTCTGAATCGGACTTGTGTTTTTTGTGTTAGCTGTTTAAAATCAATTGTGCTTTATTTTTAGTTGTGGCTATTTAAAATCAATTTGTGCTTTTCTGACGTGGATGAAGTTTGAAATCAGCTTGTGCTTTTTTTAGTGTGCTTTTTAAAAACAACTGGTCTTTTGTTTTCGTGGTGGAATAGACTTGTGCATTTTGGTGTATTCCTTTAGAATTGACTTGTGCTTTTTTTCCCGCGTGGTTTATTGGAATAAGACTTGTGCATATATTTGGTTACGTTATTTGGAATAGTTTTTTTTTTAATTTTAGCTTTGTGTCAATGAATATTTAGCTTGAAACTTACCCAGCAAAAGAAGTAAAAAAAATGTTTGCATCGTGTAATAAGCACTTTTATGTAGCAGCCCTGAGCATCTGAAATAAACTCCCCCCCCCATGTCTTGAGCTCCATATATCCACGCCCCAGTTTACTATGAAGCTCCAGTCTCTAGATCTAAAAGATATTATTATTGTCTAGGATTCAAGAGAGGCAACCCATATAAATCATCCCGAACTTTCCCTGTCGTACAAAAAAATCCGAAAATGTGTACAATGAATATTGTAGCTTGAAACCTACCCAGCATAAGAAAAAATCAAACTAATTTGCATGGAACAATAAGTACTTAAGTGTAGAAGCCCTTAGCACCTGAAAAAAAAAGCCCCCCCCCCCCACGTCTTAGAGTTCCTCATATCCACGCCCCAGTTTACTATGAATCTTCAGTCTCTAGATCTAAATAAAAACGAAATATTGTCTTGGATTCAAGAGAGGCAACCCATAGAGATCATCCCAAACTTTTCTTTCGGTACAAGAAAAGCCGCAAATGTATACAATGAATATTTTAGCTTGAACCTACCCAGTATAAGTAAATCAAACTAATTTGCATGGAACAATAACTACTTAAGTGTAGCTGCCCTGAGCACCTGAAAAAAAAAACGCCCCCCACGTCTTAGAGTTCCTCATATCCACGCCCCAGTTTACTATGAATCTTCAGACTCTAGATCTAAATAAATTCTTAGCTTTACCTATCGATTAATCTGTTGAACCATGGGGGCACCACACAAGATCTGTCAACAGCCCTTCTATATTCCTCTCTGTACTTAACCCTGGATAAACCATTTCATGGCAGACCTGCACATTCTTTGATGTCTTCACATTGCTCTTTGTCTTTCATTCTTCATCCTGGAACTCAATTGTGAAAGGACCATAACCCTGGTAATATTTTCTTAAAATAAAAAAAGTGTGATTAAGTCCCTTAATGTAATTAACACCAATTTTTTTCGAAATGTTTTACAAAATACATTAAATTCTTAGCTTTACCTATCGATCAATCTGTTGAACCATGGGGGCACCACACAAGATCTGTCAACAGCCCTTCTATATTCCTCTCTGTACTTAGCCCTGGATAAACCATTTCATTGCAGACCTGGCCATTCATTGATGTCTTCACATTGCTTTCTGTCTTTTTCATTCTTCATCCTGGAACTCAACGCTGAAAGGACCATAACCCTGTTATTATTTTCTTATGAAAAAAAAAAAGAGTGATTAAATCCCTTAATGTAATTAACACCAATATTAGGAAATAAATTACAAAATACATTAAATTCTTAGCTTTACCTATCGATTAATCTGTTCAACCATGGGGACACCACACAAGATCTGTCAACAGCCCTTCTATATTCCTCTCTGTACTTAGCCCTGGATAAACCATTTCATGACAGACCTGCCCATTCCTTGATGTCTTCACATTGCTCTGTCTTTCATTCTACATTCCGGAACTCAAATGTGAAAGGACCATAACCCTGGTAATATTTTCTTAAAATAAAAAAAAGAGTGATTAAGTCCCTTAATGTAATTAACACCAATATAAGGAAATAAATTACAAAATACATTAAATTCTTAGCTTTACCTATCGATTAATCTGTTGAACCATGGGGGCACCACACAAGATCTGTCAACAGCCCTTCTATATTCCTCTCTGTACTTAGCCCTGGATAAACCATTTCATGGCAGACCTGCCCATTCTTTGATGTCTTCCCATTGCTCTGTCTTTCATTCTTCATCCTGGAACTCAATTGTGAAACGACCATAACCCTGGTAATATTTTCTTAAAATAAAAAAAGTGATTAAGTCCCTTAATGTAATTAACACCAATTTTTTTCGAAATGTTTTACAAAATACATTAAATTCTTAGCTTTACCTATCGATTAATCTGTTGAACCATGGGGGCACCACACAAGATCTGTCAACAGCCCTTCTATATTCCTCTCTGTACTTAGCCCTGGATAAACCATTTCATGGCAGACCTGCCCATTCTTTGATGTCTTCCCATTGCTCTGTCTTTCATTCTTCATCCTGGAACTCAATTGTGAAACGACCATAACCCTGGTAATATTTTCTTAAAATAAAAAAAAGTGATTAAGTCCCTTAATGTAATTAACACCAATTTTTTTCGAAATGTTTTACAAAATACATTAAATTCTTAGCTTTACCTATCGATCAATCTGTTGAACCATGGGGGCACCACACAAGATCTGTCAACAGCCCTTCTATATTCCTATCTGTACTTAGCCCTGGATAAACCATTTCATTGCATACCTGGCCATTCTTTGATGGGTTAGGGTTAGGGAACATAACCCTTCTTTTATTTACTTTAAAAAAAGAGCGATTAAGTCCCTTAATGTAATCGACACCAATATTAGGAAATGTTTTACAAAATACATTAAACTCTTACCTTTACCTATCGATCAGTCTGTTCAACCATGGGGGCACCACACAAGATCTGTCAACAGCCCTACTATATTCCTCTCTGTACTTAGCCCTGGATAAACCATTTTATGGCAGACCTGCCCATTGTTTGATGTCTTCACATTGTCTTTCTATCATTCTTTTTGCTAGAACTCAATGGTGAAAGGACCATAAACCTAATATTATTTTATGAAAATAAAGTCCCTTAATGTAATTAACACCAATTTTATAAAATGTTTTACAAAATACATTAAATTCTTTGCTTTACCTATCAATAAATCTGTTGAACCATGGGTCATTACGTTTCTTTAGTTCTCGTAGACTAAGTGTTAAATGTCAACTCTAAAAGGCTTTAAAAATAATCTAAATTTATCTCTTGATATAGACTTTTCAAGGTCTTTATTGTTACATAATATGGACTAAAACTTTAGAAATGTTAAAATCCTTGGTATCAAATGCGTAAACTTTGAAGGTTTCCATTTCATTTTTGAAATGGACAATTATTTATTCCTTGTAGCTAATAAAACCAATAAGAGGTGGCCTTAATGTCTTACTTTTATAAAATTAGATAAAACAAACCTGTTTAGTACAATGTACACATGCATTACAAGTAAACCCTATCACCCAACACATTGTAATAAACATTAGATAGCAGTTGCATAACATTTTACACCCTAAATTTTATCTCAGATATACAATTCTCTTTGAATAGTTTGTTTTACTTGTTCAATTGCTTTTTATGTAATGCTCTTAAATAAAATATGTAATTATATACTCCCTATATAGCTCATTTAAGAGTTGGAATTACTCATTTGCTTACATAAATATAACTTATGCAAACATATTTAAAACCATTGACACATGCATTTAAAGTAAACCCAAACATCCAATACGCAGTAAACGTTAGACAATAATTGCATACATAACATTGCACACTTAATTTTATTTCTATGACCTTTCTTAAAAGCTTGTTTCAATTGTTCCATTGCTTTTTTTGTATTGCATGTTTATTTCTAGATAAATATTAGAGTTGTCCTTATGTTTAAAGATTATTTGAATTTAGGTTAGTGTTAGTTGTAGATGCTAGACTTGGGGCAATAATCATATACGTGAAAGTTTACGTTAGCTGGGTACTTAAAACTTGACTATTTATATTTTTTCTTGTAACTAGTTAACCTAAAGTGTTACTTAGCCAGCGCTGAACTTGACATGTGACACTGCCAGCACTGGTCTTAGCCAGCGCTGAACTTGACATGTGACACTGCCAGCACTGGTCTTAGCCAGCGCTGAACTTGACATGTGACACTGCCAGCACTGGTCTTAGCCAGCGCTGAACTTGACATGAGACACTGCCAGCGCTGGTCTAGCTAACATGATCACTAGGTTTCAACTATTTACTAAGATAAAGATATAAATGTAATAATTAATCGAGTCTACGTCATCTCTAAGACTTAATAAAGCTTATTTTCCCTTAAATCCTATACCATAAGACCACCCATCCCTAAACTCTAAGTATTTAGTTAGCATTCAAAGGAAACAAAACTTCTAAAACAGTACTCAAGGGATAACGACATATGATCGTCTTCCCTTGAATGCTGTGTGTACGTTTTGTTTCCTTTAATTGCTATTTAAATACTATCTCCATTAGGGTAACTATCTCCATTAGGGTAACTATCTCCATTAGGGTAACTATCTCCATTAGGGTAACTATCTCCATTAGGGTAACTATCTCCATTAGGGTAACTATCTCCATTAGGGTAACTATCTCCATTAGGGTAACTATCTCCATTAGGGTAACTATCTCCATTAGGGTAACTATCTCCATTAGGGTAACTATCTCCATTAGGGTAACTATCTCCATTAGGGTAACTATCTCCATTAGGGTAACTATCTCCATTAGGGTAACTATCTCCATTAGGGTAACTATCTCCATTAGGGTAACTATCTCCATTAGGGTAACTATCTCCATTAGGGTAACTATCTCCATTAGGGTAACTATCTCCATTAGGGTAACTATCTCCATTAGGGTAACTATCTCCATTAGGGTAACTATCTCCATTAGGGTAACTATCTCCATTAGGGTAACTATCTCCATTAGGGTAACTATCTCCATTAGGGTAACTATCTCCATTAGGGTAACTATCTCCATTAGGGTAACTATCTCCATTAGGGTAACTATCTCCATTAGGGTAACTATCTCCATTAGGGTAACTATCTCCATTAGGGTAACTATCTCCATTAGGGTAACTATCTCCATTAGGGTAACTATCTCCATTAGGGTAACTATCTCCATTAGGGTAACTATCTCCATTAGGGTAACTATCTCCATTAGGGTAACTATCTCCATTAGGGTAACTATCTCCATTAGGGTAACTATCTCCATTAGGGTAACTATCTCCATTAGGGTAACTATCTCCATTAGGGTAACTATCTCCATTAGGGTAACTATCTCCATTAGGGTAACTATCTCCATTAGGGTAACTATCTCCATTAGGGTAACTATCTCCATTAGGGTAACTATCTCCATTAGGGTAACTATCTCCATTAGGGTAACTATCTCCATTAGGGTAACTATCTCCATTAGGGTAACTATCTCCATTAGGGTAACTATCTCCATTAGGGTAACTATCTCCATTAGGGTAACTATCTCCATTAGGGTAACTATCTCCATTAGGGTAACTATCTCCATTAGGGTAACTATCTCCATTAGGGTAACTATCTCCATTAGGGTAACTATCTCCATTAGGGTAACTATCTCCATTAGGGTAACTATCTCCATTAGGGTAACTATCTCCATTAGGGTAACTATCTCCATTAGGGTAACTATCTCCATTAGGGTAACTATCTCCATTAGGGTAACTATCTCCATTAGGGTAACTATCTCCATTAGGGTAACTATCTCCATTAGGGTAACTATCTCCATTAGGGTAACTATCTCCATTAGGGTAACTATCTCCATTAGGGTAACTATCTCCATTAGGGTAACTATCTCCATTAGGGTAACTATCTCCATTAGGGTAACTATCTCCATTAGGGTAACTATCTCCATTAGGGTAACTATCTCCATTAGGGTAACTATCTCCATTAGGGTAACTATCTCCATTAGGGTAACTATCTCCATTAGGGTAACTATCTCCATTAGGGTAACTATCTCCATTAGGGTAACTATCTCCATTAGGGTAACTATCTCCATTAGGGTAACTATCTCCATTAGGGTAACTATCTCCATTAGGGTAACTATCTCCATTAGGGTAACTATCTCCATTAGGGTAACTATCTCCATTAGGGTAACTATCTCCATTAGGGTAACTATCTCCATTAGGGTAACTATCTCCATTAGGGTAACTATCTCCATTAGGGTAACTATCTCCATTAGGGTAACTATCTCCATTAGGGTAACTATCTCCATTAGGGTAACTATCTCCATTAGGGTAACTATCTCCATTAGGGTAACTATCTCCATTAGGGTAACTATCTCCATTAGGGTAACTATCTCCATTAGGGTTAGGGTTAGGGTTAGGGTTAGGGTTAGGGTTAGGGTTAGGGTTAGGGTTAGGGTTAGGGTTAGGGTTAGGGTTAGGGTTAGGGTTAGGGTTAGGGTTAGGGTTAGGGTTAGGGTTAGGGTTAGGGTTAGGGTTAGGGTTAGGGTTAGGGTTAGGGTTAGGGTTAGGGTTAGGGTTAGGGTTAGGGTTAGGGTTAGGGTTAGGGTTAGGGTTAGGGTTAGGGTTAGGGTTAGGGTTAGGGTTAGGGTTAGGGTTAGGGTTAGGGTTAGGGTTAGGGTTAGGGTTAGGGTTAGGGTTAGGGTTAGGGTTAGGGTTAGGGTTAGGGTTAGGGTTAGGGTTAGGGTTAGGGTTAGGGTTAGGGTTAGGGTTAGGGTTAGGGTTAGGGTTAGGGTTAGGGTTAGGGTTAGGGTTAGGGTTAGGGTTAGGGTTAGGGTTAGGGTTAGGGTTAGGGTTAGGGTTAGGGTTAGGGTTAGGGTTAGGGTTAGGGTTAGGGTTAGGGTTAGGGTTAGGGTTAGGGTTAGGGTTAGGGTTAGGGTTAGGGTTAGGGTTAGGGTTAGGGTTAGGGTTAGGGTTAGGGTTAGGGTTAGGGTTAGGGTTAGGGTTAGGGTTAGGGTTAGGGTTAGGGTTAGGGTTAGGGTTAGGGTTAGGGTTAGGGTTAGGGTTAGGGTTAGGGTTAGGGTTAGGGTTAGGGTTAGGGTTAGGGTTAGGGTTAGGGTTAGGGTTAGGGTTAGGGTTAGGGTTAGGGTTAGGGTTAGGGTTAGGGTTAGGGTTAGGGTTAGGGTTAGGGTTAGGGTTAGGGTTAGGGTTAGGGTTAGGGTTAGGGTTAGGGTTAGGGTTAGGGTTAGGGTTAGGGTTAGGGTTAGGGTTAGGGTTAGGGTTAGGGTTAGGGTTAGGGTTAGGGTTAGGGTTAGGGTTAGGGTTAGGGTTAGGGTTAGGGTTAGGGTTAGGGTTAGGGTTAGGGTTAGGGTTAGGGTTAGGGTTAGGGTTAGGGTTAGGGTTAGGGTTAGGGTTAGGGTTAGGGTTAGGGTTAGGGTTAGGGTTAGGGTTAGGGTTAGGGTTAGGGTTAGGGTTAGGGTTAGGGTTAGGGTTAGGGTTAGGGTTAGGGTTAGGGTTAGGGTTAGGGTTAGGGTTAGGGTTAGGGTTAGGGTTAGGGTTAGGGTTAGGGTTAGGGTTAGGGTTAGGGTTAGGGTTAGGGTTAGGGTTAGGGTTAGGGTTAGGGTTAGGGTTAGGGTTAGGGTTAGGGTTAGGGTTAGGGTTAGGGTTAGGGTTAGGGTTAGGGTTAGGGTTAGGGTTAGGGTTAGGGTTAGGGTTAGGGTTAGGGTTAGGGTTAGGGTTAGGGTTAGGGTTAGGGTTAGGGTTAGGGTTAGGGTTAGGGTTAGGGTTAGGGTTAGGGTTAGGGTTAGGGTTAGGGTTAGGGTTAGGGTTAGGGTTAGGGTTAGGGTTAGGGTTAGGGTTAGGGTTAGGGTTAGGGTTAGGGTTAGGGTTAGGGTTAGGGTTAGGGTTAGGGTTAGGGTTAGGGTTAGGGTTAGGGTTAGGGTTAGGGTTAGGGTTAGGGTTAGGGTTAGGGTTAGGGTTAGGGTTAGGGTTAGGGTTAGGGTTAGGGTTAGGGTTAGGGTTAGGGTTAGGGTTAGGGTTAGGGTTAGGGTTAGGGTTAGGGTTAGGGTTAGGGTTAGGGTTAGGGTTAGGGTTAGGGTTAGGGTTAGGGTTAGGGTTAGGGTTAGGGTTAGGGTTAGGGTTAGGGTTAGGGTTAGGGTTAGGGTTAGGGTTAGGGTTAGGGTTAGGGTTAGGGTTAGGGTTAGGGTTAGGGTTAGGGTTAGGGTTAGGGTTAGGGTTAGGGTTAGGGTTAGGGTTAGGGTTAGGGTTAGGGTTAGGGTTAGGGTTAGGGTTAGGGTTAGGGTTAGGGTTAGGGTTAGGGTTAGGGTTAGGGTTAGGGTTAGGGTTAGGGTTAGGGTTAGGGTTAGGGTTAGGGTTAGGGTTAGGGTTAGGGTTAGGGTTAGGGTTAGGGTTAGGGTTAGGGTTAGGGTTAGGGTTAGGGTTAGGGTTAGGGTTAGGGTTAGGGTTAGGGTTAGGGTTAGGGTTAGGGTTAGGGTTAGGGTTAGGGTTAGGGTTAGGGTTAGGGTTAGGGTTAGGGTTAGGGTTAGGGTTAGGGTTAGGGTTAGGGTTAGGGTTAGGGTTAGGGTTAGGGTTAGGGTTAGGGTTAGGGTTAGGGTTAGGGTTAGGGTTAGGGTTAGGGTTAGGGTTAGGGTTAGGGTTAGGGTTAGGGTTAGGGTTAGGGTTAGGGTTAGGGTTAGGGTTAGGGTTAGGGTTAGGGTTAGGGTTAGGGTTAGGGTTAGGGTTAGGGTTAGGGTTAGGGTTAGGGTTAGGGTTAGGGTTAGGGTTAGGGTTAGGGTTAGGGTTAGGGTTAGGGTTAGGGTTAGGGTTAGGGTTAGGGTTAGGGTTAGGGTTAGGGTTAGGGTTAGGGTTAGGGTTAGGGTTAGGGTTAGGGTTAGGGTTAGGGTTAGGGTTAGGGTTAGGGTTAGGGTTAGGGTTAGGGTTAGGGTTAGGGTTAGGGTTAGGGTTAGGGTTAGGGTTAGGGTTAGGGTTAGGGTTAGGGTTAGGGTTAGGGTTAGGGTTAGGGTTAGGGTTAGGGTTAGGGTTAGGGTTAGGGTTAGGGTTAGGGTTAGGGTTAGGGTTAGGGTTAGGGTTAGGGTTAGGGTTAGGGTTAGGGTTAGGGTTAGGGTTAGGGTTAGGGTTAGGGTTAGGGTTAGGGTTAGGGTTAGGGTTAGGGTTAGGGTTAGGGTTAGGGTTAGGGTTAGGGTTAGGGTTAGGGTTAGGGTTAGGGTTAGGGTTAGGGTTAGGGTTAGGGTTAGGGTTAGGGTTAGGGTTAGGGTTAGGGTTAGGGTTAGGGTTAGGGTTAGGGTTAGGGTTAGGGTTAGGGTTAGGGTTAGGGTTAGGGTTAGGGTTAGGGTTAGGGTTAGGGTTAGGGTTAGGGTTAGGGTTAGGGTTAGGGTTAGGGTTAGGGTTAGGGTTAGGGTTAGGGTTAGGGTTAGGGTTAGGGTTAGGGTTAGGGTTAGGGTTAGGGTTAGGGTTAGGGTTAGGGTTAGGGTTAGGGTTAGGGTTAGGGTTAGGGTTAGGGTTAGGGTTAGGGTTAGGGTTAGGGTTAGGGTTAGGGTTAGGGTTAGGGTTAGGGTTAGGGTTAGGGTTAGGGTTAGGGTTAGGGTTAGGGTTAGGGTTAGGGTTAGGGTTAGGGTTAGGGTTAGGGTTAGGGTTAGGGTTAGGGTTAGGGTTAGGGTTAGGGTTAGGGTTAGGGTTAGGGTTAGGGTTAGGGTTAGGGTTAGGGTTAGGGTTAGGGTTAGGGTTAGGGTTAGGGTTAGGGTTAGGGTTAGGGTTAGGGTTAGGGTTAGGGTTAGGGTTAGGGTTAGGGTTAGGGTTAGGGTTAGGGTTAGGGTTAGGGTTAGGGTTAGGGTTAGGGTTAGGGTTAGGGTTAGGGTTAGGGTTAGGGTTAGGGTTAGGGTTAGGGTTAGGGTTAGGGTTAGGGTTAGGGTTAGGGTTAGGGTTAGGGTTAGGGTTAGGGTTAGGGTTAGGGTTAGGGTTAGGGTTAGGGTTAGGGTTAGGGTTAGGGTTAGGGTTAGGGTTAGGGTTAGGGTTAGGGTTAGGGTTAGGGTTAGGGTTAGGGTTAGGGTTAGGGTTAGGGTTAGGGTTAGGGTTAGGGTTAGGGTTAGGGTTAGGGTTAGGGTTAGGGTTAGGGTTAGGGTTAGGGTTAGGGTTAGGGTTAGGGTTAGGGTTAGGGTTAGGGTTAGGGTTAGGGTTAGGGTTAGGGTTAGGGTTAGGGTTAGGGTTAGGGTTAGGGTTAGGGTTAGGGTTAGGGTTAGGGTTAGGGTTAGGGTTAGGGTTAGGGTTAGGGTTAGGGTTAGGGTTAGGGTTAGGGTTAGGGTTAGGGTTAGGGTTAGGGTTAGGGTTAGGGTTAGGGTTAGGGTTAGGGTTAGGGTTAGGGTTAGGGTTAGGGTTAGGGTTAGGGTTAGGGTTAGGGTTAGGGTTAGGGTTAGGGTTAGGGTTAGGGTTAGGGTTAGGGTTAGGGTTAGGGTTAGGGTTAGGGTTAGGGTTAGGGTTAGGGTTAGGGTTAGGGTTAGGGTTAGGGTTAGGGTTAGGGTTAGGGTTAGGGTTAGGGTTAGGGTTAGGGTTAGGGTTAGGGTTAGGGTTAGGGTTAGGGTTAGGGTTAGGGTTAGGGTTAGGGTTAGGGTTAGGGTTAGGGTTAGGGTTAGGGTTAGGGTTAGGGTTAGGGTTAGGGTTAGGGTTAGGGTTAGGGTTAGGGTTAGGGTTAGGGTTAGGGTTAGGGTTAGGGTTAGGGTTAGGGTTAGGGTTAGGGTTAGGGTTAGGGTTAGGGTTAGGGTTAGGGTTAGGGTTAGGGTTAGGGTTAGGGTTAGGGTTAGGGTTAGGGTTAGGGTTAGGGTTAGGGTTAGGGTTAGGGTTAGGGTTAGGGTTAGGGTTAGGGTTAGGGTTAGGGTTAGGGTTAGGGTTAGGGTTAGGGTTAGGGTTAGGGTTAGGGTTAGGGTTAGGGTTAGGGTTAGGGTTAGGGTTAGGGTTAGGGTTAGGGTTAGGGTTAGGGTTAGGGTTAGGGTTAGGGTTAGGGTTAGGGTTAGGGTTAGGGTTAGGGTTAGGGTTAGGGTTAGGGTTAGGGTTAGGGTTAGGGTTAGGGTTAGGGTTAGGGTTAGGGTTAGGGTTAGGGTTAGGGTTAGGGTTAGGGTTAGGGTTAGGGTTAGGGTTAGGGTTAGGGTTAGGGTTAGGGTTAGGGTTAGGGTTAGGGTTAGGGTTAGGGTTAGGGTTAGGGTTAGGGTTAGGGTTAGGGTTAGGGTTAGGGTTAGGGTTAGGGTTAGGGTTAGGGTTAGGGTTAGGGTTAGGGTTAGGGTTAGGGTTAGGGTTAGGGTTAGGGTTAGGGTTAGGGTTAGGGTTAGGGTTAGGGTTAGGGTTAGGGTTAGGGTTAGGGTTAGGGTTAGGGTTAGGGTTAGGGTTAGGGTTAGGGTTAGGGTTAGGGTTAGGGTTAGGGTTAGGGTTAGGGTTAGGGTTAGGGTTAGGGTTAGGGTTAGGGTTAGGGTTAGGGTTAGGGTTAGGGTTAGGGTTAGGGTTAGGGTTAGGGTTAGGGTTAGGGTTAGGGTTAGGGTTAGGGTTAGGGTTAGGGTTAGGGTTAGGGTTAGGGTTAGGGTTAGGGTTAGGGTTAGGGTTAGGGTTAGGGTTAGGGTTAGGGTTAGGGTTAGGGTTAGGGTTAGGGTTAGGGTTAGGGTTAGGGTTAGGGTTAGGGTTAGGGTTAGGGTTAGGGTTAGGGTTAGGGTTAGGGTTAGGGTTAGGGTTAGGGTTAGGGTTAGGGTTAGGGTTAGGGTTAGGGTTAGGGTTAGGGTTAGGGTTAGGGTTAGGGTTAGGGTTAGGGTTAGGGTTAGGGTTAGGGTTAGGGTTAGGGTTAGGGTTAGGGTTAGGGTTAGGGTTAGGGTTAGGGTTAGGGTTAGGGTTAGGGTTAGGGTTAGGGTTAGGGTTAGGGTTAGGGTTAGGGTTAGGGTTAGGGTTAGGGTTAGGGTTAGGGTTAGGGTTAGGGTTAGGGTTAGGGTTAGGGTTAGGGTTAGGGTTAGGGTTAGGGTTAGGGTTAGGGTTAGGGTTAGGGTTAGGGTTAGGGTTAGGGTTAGGGTTAGGGTTAGGGTTAGGGTTAGGGTTAGGGTTAGGGTTAGGGTTAGGGTTAGGGTTAGGGTTAGGGTTAGGGTTAGGGTTAGGGTTAGGGTTAGGGTTAGGGTTAGGGTTAGGGTTAGGGTTAGGGTTAGGGTTAGGGTTAGGGTTAGGGTTAGGGTTAGGGTTAGGGTTAGGGTTAGGGTTAGGGTTAGGGTTAGGGTTAGGGTTAGGGTTAGGGTTAGGGTTAGGGTTAGGGTTAGGGTTAGGGTTAGGGTTAGGGTTAGGGTTAGGGTTAGGGTTAGGGTTAGGGTTAGGGTTAGGGTTAGGGTTAGGGTTAGGGTTAGGGTTAGGGTTAGGGTTAGGGTTAGGGTTAGGGTTAGGGTTAGGGTTAGGGTTAGGGTTAGGGTTAGGGTTAGGGTTAGGGTTAGGGTTAGGGTTAGGGTTAGGGTTAGGGTTAGGGTTAGGGTTAGGGTTAGGGTTAGGGTTAGGGTTAGGGTTAGGGTTAGGGTTAGGGTTAGGGTTAGGGTTAGGGTTAGGGTTAGGGTTAGGGTTAGGGTTAGGGTTAGGGTTAGGGTTAGGGTTAGGGTTAGGGTTAGGGTTAGGGTTAGGGTTAGGGTTAGGGTTAGGGTTAGGGTTAGGGTTAGGGTTAGGGTTAGGGTTAGGGTTAGGGTTAGGGTTAGGGTTAGGGTTAGGGTTAGGGTTAGGGTTAGGGTTAGGGTTAGGGTTAGGGTTAGGGTTAGGGTTAGGGTTAGGGTTAGGGTTAGGGTTAGGGTTAGGGTTAGGGTTAGGGTTAGGGTTAGGGTTAGGGTTAGGGTTAGGGTTAGGGTTAGGGTTAGGGTTAGGGTTAGGGTTAGGGTTAGGGTTAGGGTTAGGGTTAGGGTTAGGGTTAGGGTTAGGGTTAGGGTTAGGGTTAGGGTTAGGGTTAGGGTTAGGGTTAGGGTTAGGGTTAGGGTTAGGGTTAGGGTTAGGGTTAGGGTTAGGGTTAGGGTTAGGGTTAGGGTTAGGGTTAGGGTTAGGGTTAGGGTTAGGGTTAGGGTTAGGGTTAGGGTTAGGGTTAGGGTTAGGGTTAGGGTTAGGGTTAGGGTTAGGGTTAGGGTTAGGGTTAGGGTTAGGGTTAGGGTTAGGGTTAGGGTTAGGGTTAGGGTTAGGGTTAGGGTTAGGGTTAGGGTTAGGGTTAGGGTTAGGGTTAGGGTTAGGGTTAGGGTTAGGGTTAGGGTTAGGGTTAGGGTTAGGGTTAGGGTTAGGGTTAGGGTTAGGGTTAGGGTTAGGGTTAGGGTTAGGGTTAGGGTTAGGGTTAGGGTTAGGGTTAGGGTTAGGGTTAGGGTTAGGGTTAGGGTTAGGGTTAGGGTTAGGGTTAGGGTTAGGGTTAGGGTTAGGGTTAGGGTTAGGGTTAGGGTTAGGGTTAGGGTTAGGGTTAGGGTTAGGGTTAGGGTTAGGGTTAGGGTTAGGGTTAGGGTTAGGGTTAGGGTTAGGGTTAGGGTTAGGGTTAGGGTTAGGGTTAGGGTTAGGGTTAGGGTTAGGGTTAGGGTTAGGGTTAGGGTTAGGGTTAGGGTTAGGGTTAGGGTTAGGGTTAGGGTTAGGGTTAGGGTTAGGGTTAGGGTTAGGGTTAGGGTTAGGGTTAGGGTTAGGGTTAGGGTTAGGGTTAGGGTTAGGGTTAGGGTTAGGGTTAGGGTTAGGGTTAGGGTTAGGGTTAGGGTTAGGGTTAGGGTTAGGGTTAGGGTTAGGGTTAGGGTTAGGGTTAGGGTTAGGGTTAGGGTTAGGGTTAGGGTTAGGGTTAGGGTTAGGGTTAGGGTTAGGGTTAGGGTTAGGGTTAGGGTTAGGGTTAGGGTTAGGGTTAGGGTTAGGGTTAGGGTTAGGGTTAGGGTTAGGGTTAGGGTTAGGGTTAGGGTTAGGGTTAGGGTTAGGGTTAGGGTTAGGGTTAGGGTTAGGGTTAGGGTTAGGGTTAGGGTTAGGGTTAGGGTTAGGGTTAGGGTTAGGGTTAGGGTTAGGGTTAGGGTTAGGGTTAGGGTTAGGGTTAGGGTTAGGGTTAGGGTTAGGGTTAGGGTTAGGGTTAGGGTTAGGGTTAGGGTTAGGGTTAGGGTTAGGGTTAGGGTTAGGGTTAGGGTTAGGGTTAGGGTTAGGGTTAGGGTTAGGGTTAGGGTTAGGGTTAGGGTTAGGGTTAGGGTTAGGGTTAGGGTTAGGGTTAGGGTTAGGGTTAGGGTTAGGGTTAGGGTTAGGGTTAGGGTTAGGGTTAGGGTTAGGGTTAGGGTTAGGGTTAGGGTTAGGGTTAGGGTTAGGGTTAGGGTTAGGGTTAGGGTTAGGGTTAGGGTTAGGGTTAGGGTTAGGGTTAGGGTTAGGGTTAGGGTTAGGGTTAGGGTTAGGGTTAGGGTTAGGGTTAGGGTTAGGGTTAGGGTTAGGGTTAGGGTTAGGGTTAGGGTTAGGGTTAGGGTTAGGGTTAGGGTTAGGGTTAGGGTTAGGGTTAGGGTTAGGGTTAGGGTTAGGGTTAGGGTTAGGGTTAGGGTTAGGGTTAGGGTTAGGGTTAGGGTTAGGGTTAGGGTTAGGGTTAGGGTTAGGGTTAGGGTTAGGGTTAGGGTTAGGGTTAGGGTTAGGGTTAGGGTTAGGGTTAGGGTTAGGGTTAGGGTTAGGGTTAGGGTTAGGGTTAGGGTTAGGGTTAGGGTTAGGGTTAGGGTTAGGGTTAGGGTTAGGGTTAGGGTTAGGGTTAGGGTTAGGGTTAGGGTTAGGGTTAGGGTTAGGGTTAGGGTTAGGGTTAGGGTTAGGGTTAGGGTTAGGGTTAGGGTTAGGGTTAGGGTTAGGGTTAGGGTTAGGGTTAGGGTTAGGGTTAGGGTTAGGGTTAGGGTTAGGGTTAGGGTTAGGGTTAGGGTTAGGGTTAGGGTTAGGGTTAGGGTTAGGGTTAGGGTTAGGGTTAGGGTTAGGGTTAGGGTTAGGGTTAGGGTTAGGGTTAGGGTTAGGGTTAGGGTTAGGGTTAGGGTTAGGGTTAGGGTTAGGGTTAGGGTTAGGGTTAGGGTTAGGGTTAGGGTTAGGGTTAGGGTTAGGGTTAGGGTTAGGGTTAGGGTTAGGGTTAGGGTTAGGGTTAGGGTTAGGGTTAGGGTTAGGGTTAGGGTTAGGGTTAGGGTTAGGGTTAGGGTTAGGGTTAGGTTAGGGTTAGGGTTAGGGTTAGGGTTAGGGTTAGGGTTAGGGTTAGGGTTAGGGTTAGGGTTAGGGTTAGGGTTAGGGTTAGGGTTAGGGTTAGGGTTAGGGTTAGGGTTAGGGTTAGGGTTAGGGTTAGGGTTAGGGTTAGGGTTAGGGTTAGGGTTAGGGTTAGGGTTAGGGTTAGGGTTAGGGTTAGGGTTAGGGTTAGGGTTAGGGTTAGGGTTAGGGTTAGGGTTAGGGTTAGGGTTAGGGTTAGGGTTAGGGTTAGGGTTAGGGTTAGGGTTAGGGTTAGGGTTAGGGTTAGGGTTAGGGTTAGGGTTAGGGTTAGGGTTAGGGTTAGGGTTAGGGTTAGGGTTAGGGTTAGGGTTAGGGTTAGGGTTAGGGTTAGGGTTAGGGTTAGGGTTAGGGTTAGGGTTAGGGTTAGGGTTAGGGTTAGGGTTAGGGTTAGGGTTAGGGTTAGGGTTAGGGTTAGGGTTAGGGTTAGGGTTAGGGTTAGGGTTAGGGTTAGGGTTAGGGTTAGGGTTAGGGTTAGGGTTAGGGTTAGGGTTAGGGTTAGGGTTAGGGTTAGGGTTAGGGTTAGGGTTAGGGTTAGGGTTAGGGTTAGGGTTAGGGTTAGGGTTAGGGTTAGGGTTAGGGTTAGGGTTAGGGTTAGGGTTAGGGTTAGGGTTAGGGTTAGGGTTAGGGTTAGGGTTAGGGTTAGGGTTAGGGTTAGGGTTAGGGTTAGGGTTAGGGTTAGGGTTAGGGTTAGGGTTAGGGTTAGGGTTAGGGTTAGGGTTAGGGTTAGGGTTAGGGTTAGGGTTAGGGTTAGGGTTAGGGTTAGGGTTAGGGTTAGGGTTAGGGTTAGGGTTAGGGTTAGGGTTAGGGTTAGGGTTAGGGTTAGGGTTAGGGTTAGGGTTAGGGTTAGGGTTAGGGTTAGGGTTAGGGTTAGGGTTAGGGTTAGGGTTAGGGTTAGGGTTAGGGTTAGGGTTAGGGTTAGGGTTAGGGTTAGGGTTAGGGTTAGGGTTAGGGTTAGGGTTAGGGTTAGGGTTAGGGTTAGGGTTAGGGTTAGGGTTAGGGTTAGGGTTAGGGTTAGGGTTAGGGTTAGGGTTAGGGTTAGGGTTAGGGTTAGGGTTAGGGTTAGGGTTAGGGTTAGGGTTAGGGTTAGGGTTAGGGTTAGGGTTAGGGTTAGGGTTAGGGTTAGGGTTAGGGTTAGGGTTAGGGTTAGGGTTAGGGTTAGGGTTAGGGTTAGGGTTAGGGTTAGGGTTAGGGTTAGGGTTAGGGTTAGGGTTAGGGTTAGGGTTAGGGTTAGGGTTAGGGTTAGGGTTAGGGTTAGGGTTAGGGTTAGGGTTAGGGTTAGGGTTAGGGTTAGGGTTAGGGTTAGGGTTAGGGTTAGGGTTAGGGTTAGGGTTAGGGTTAGGGTTAGGGTTAGGGTTAGGGTTAGGGTTAGGGTTAGGGTTAGGGTTAGGGTTAGGGTTAGGGTTAGGGTTAGGGTTAGGGTTAGGGTTAGGGTTAGGGTTAGGGTTAGGGTTAGGGTTAGGGTTAGGGTTAGGGTTAGGGTTAGGGTTAGGGTTAGGGTTAGGGTTAGGGTTAGGGTTAGGGTTAGGGTTAGGGTTAGGGTTAGGGTTAGGGTTAGGGTTAGGGTTAGGGTTAGGGTTAGGGTTAGGGTTAGGGTTAGGGTTAGGGTTAGGGTTAGGGTTAGGGTTAGGGTTAGGGTTAGGGTTAGGGTTAGGGTTAGGGTTAGGGTTAGGGTTAGGGTTAGGGTTAGGGTTAGGGTTAGGGTTAGGGTTAGGGTTAGGGTTAGGGTTAGGGTTAGGGTTAGGGTTAGGGTTAGGGTTAGGGTTAGGGTTAGGGTTAGGGTTAGGGTTAGGGTTAGGGTTAGGGTTAGGGTTAGGGTTAGGGTTAGGGTTAGGGTTAGGGTTAGGGTTAGGGTTAGGGTTAGGGTTAGGGTTAGGGTTAGGGTTAGGGTTAGGGTTAGGGTTAGGGTTAGGGTTAGGGTTAGGGTTAGGGTTAGGGTTAGGGTTAGGGTTAGGGTTAGGGTTAGGGTTAGGGTTAGGGTTAGGGTTAGGGTTAGGGTTAGGGTTAGGGTTAGGGTTAGGGTTAGGGTTAGGGTTAGGGTTAGGGTTAGGGTTAGGGTTAGGGTTAGGGTTAGGGTTAGGGTTAGGGTTAGGGTTAGGGTTAGGGTTAGGGTTAGGGTTAGGGTTAGGGTTAGGGTTAGGGTTAGGGTTAGGGTTAGGGTTAGGGTTAGGGTTAGGGTTAGGGTTAGGGTTAGGGTTAGGGTTAGGGTTAGGGTTAGGGTTAGGGTTAGGGTTAGGGTTAGGGTTAGGGTTAGGGTTAGGGTTAGGGTTAGGGTTAGGGTTAGGGTTAGGGTTAGGGTTAGGGTTAGGGTTAGGGTTAGGGTTAGGGTTAGGGTTAGGGTTAGGGTTAGGGTTAGGGTTAGGGTTAGGGTTAGGGTTAGGGTTAGGGTTAGGGTTAGGGTTAGGGTTAGGGTTAGGGTTAGGGTTAGGGTTAGGGTTAGGGTTAGGGTTAGGGTTAGGGTTAGGGTTAGGGTTAGGGTTAGGGTTAGGGTTAGGGTTAGGGTTAGGGTTAGGGTTAGGGTTAGGGTTAGGGTTAGGGTTAGGGTTAGGGTTAGGGTTAGGGTTAGGGTTAGGGTTAGGGTTAGGGTTAGGGTTAGGGTTAGGGTTAGGGTTAGGGTTAGGGTTAGGGTTAGGGTTAGGGTTAGGGTTAGGGTTAGGGTTAGGGTTAGGGTTAGGGTTAGGGTTAGGGTTAGGGTTAGGGTTAGGGTTAGGGTTAGGGTTAGGGTTAGGGTTAGGGTTAGGGTTAGGGTTAGGGTTAGGGTTAGGGTTAGGGTTAGGGTTAGGGTTAGGGTTAGGGTTAGGGTTAGGGTTAGGGTTAGGGTTAGGGTTAGGGTTAGGGTTAGGGTTAGGGTTAGGGTTAGGGTTAGGGTTAGGGTTAGGGTTAGGGTTAGGGTTAGGGTTAGGGTTAGGGTTAGGGTTAGGGTTAGGGTTAGGGTTAGGGTTAGGGTTAGGGTTAGGGTTAGGGTTAGGGTTAGGGTTAGGGTTAGGGTTAG